>NC_134109.1:62555500-63197000 GCF_040939455.1 Microcebus murinus
ATGACTTTCCTCAGAAAATACATTCACATTCATTTTCTACGTGGCACTGCTTTTTTTAGAACTCTTATTTGATTCGATATACACCGACATGAGCATTCCCTATTAAATTTTCCCATCTTCTGTGCCATGTTTCTATGTTGTTTGGGGTATATGGAAATCCATTTCAAATGCACTGACATAAAGACCACAAATTTGGCAGAAACCATAATGGTGATCAAATGCAAGACCATTGCATGAGTTTCTTATCCTACCATGCACATAATTATTTTTTAACCAGTCAATAACTTTACTGGCTTCTTCAGGCAAATATGACTTTAATTGATTATACACTCCTGGAATTTCATCAGCTGAAAGGAATGCCAGGACAGACAAATAACATTTTTAAACTGAAGTTTTCATCATTGCTATATTGTGTGGCCAATCCACTCATCTGATTTTTCTGACAAATCCATTGGGCTGAATGGAAAAAGCAAATTTTATTGGGAACGCACTGAAATTCACTTTTAGAAGACTTGCTCATACTCAATTCCAAAGTATCGTTATAGTCTGGGGATTCAATTAGACATTCAAAATTTTAGACTTTAGGAATTTAGCCTTTAGGGATTGTGAGCTTTTGAGATTTTTATCTTTTGGGATTTCAACATTCAGGATTATTGCCTTCTGGATTGTGTTTTTAGGATTATGACCAGCACCATATCTATAATATCTTGTTTAATCCCTACAAGGGTATTTTGAGAGATGTGTTGTTATTGTTGCTTTTACACTTACAAATGAGTAATAAAACTTAGAGAGGTTATATATGTGGTAAGTAGCAGAGTTTAAATATATACCTAGGGTTTTGTTTTCTATCCTATACTGTGTTGTGCAATCAAGACAGTGCCCACAGCAATAAATCAGTATTTTTAGTGCACATTATTTCTGCTCCAACTCCTTTTTTAACTGATAAAGGCATCTAGGGCAAGTTTTTTTTTTTTTTTTTTTTTTTTTTGAGACAGAGTCTCACTCTGTTGCCTGGGCTAGAGTGCCACGGCATCAGCCTAGCTCACAGCAACCTCACACTCCTGGGCTCAGGAGATCCTTCTGCCTCAGTCTCCCGAGTAGCTGGGACTACAGGCATGCGCCACCATGCCTTGCTAATTTTTTTTTTCCTATATATTTTTAGTTGTCCAATTAATTTCTTTCTCTTTTTTGTAAAGATGGGGCGGGGGTCTCACTCTTGCTCTGGCTGGTTTCGAACTCCTGACCTTGAGCGATCCACTGGCCTCTGCCTCCCAGAGTGCTAGGATTACCTGCGTGAGCCACTACGCCCAGTCTAGGGCAAGTTCTTAAATATCTCTAAGGGTCTCTTGGTCTCTTCACCTATAGAATGGGAGTTAGATGAAATTAACTCCTTGGTCCCTTCCAACTTTAAAATTATGTGCATCTGTGAGTTCCTAGTCTTTCAAGCTTTTGATTAAGCAACAAGCATCTGCTTCTGCATTTCTGTTTATTTCATACTATGGTTGTATCAAAGCAACATAAAACAGTTTCAGTTTTCCTAATTTCTTTTCTTGAAACCACCTTATTTAACTTGAAATATGAAACATGATCTGACTAGAGCCATATCACCAAAGCCACAGAAGAAAAGTTGCTTCCTCCAACACACTCTGTATGTTTCCTAACAGGGGAAACATTACCTGTGGGACAAAAATACTCATTTGAGTATTAACTCTCCAAAAAGAGTTATGGAAGAACTAAATTTTAGGCTACCTAATGGGGGCACTAGCCCTAGTGCATGTTTAGAGAGAGGGGGATTAAGTACAAGTTCCTATTATATTTGTTATTTATGAACTCTACTAATTGTAGAATTAAGAAGTATAGAATGGAGGGAGAAGAGGAAGCACCTGGTTCACATTCCTTTTTTTATTGATGAGGTAGTGTGAGAAGCAGCCCTCTTGAAAAGCAACCCTCTTGGCTCTCTTCTTGGTAAAAAGCTACTATAATTAACTTACCCACTCTGTGTCTCAGTTTACTAATTTCAGAATTAGTGGGTTTGGACCAAATAATATTCCAGGTTGCTTCTGAACCTGTGAATTAATCCAAAAGGTATGAAAAATTGGCAAGAAATCTTTTTTAAAATACAGCAGCAAATGCCAATCTTACTAGGCATAAAAAAAAAAAAAAAAAAAAAAAAAAAAAAAGGCCGGGCGCTGTGGCTCACGCCTGTAATCCTAGCTCTTGGGAGGCCGAGGCGGGCGGATTGCTCAAGGTCAGGAGTTCAAAACCAGCCTGAGCAAGAGCGAGACCCCGTCTCTACTATAAATAGAAAGAAATTAATTGGCCAACTGATATATATATATAAAAAATTAGCCGGGCATGGTGGCGCATGCCTGTAGTCCCAGCTACTCGGGAGGCTGAGGCAGAAGGATTGCTTGAGCCCAGGAGTTTGAGGTTGCTGTGAGCTAGGCTGACGCCACGGCACTCACTCTAGCCTGGACAACAAAGTGAGACTCTGTCGCAAAAAAAAAAAAAAAAAAAAAAAAATACAGCAGCAAGTTTGAAACTCTTCCTTAATCTACAAAGATCAGTTCTTAGGTTGAAGGTCACAGCCACAGTTGAATTAAGAACTGACATTTAAGCCTATTTTTAATGATGCTACAGTCTAGCAGTGAAAGGTTTAAAATTCTAGGCCTAACACAGACAGAGTAAAGGTTTTGATTCCCAAGCCCTTCAGCACTGAAGCTACACAGCAGTTTTGATGTATTCTCTCCACTGGGGTCGCAGAGACGAGGAGGAATCAAGCAGGAAAGAAATCAGGACACTGAGGTCAGCACAGGGGTAGATCCAAAAAAATTTCAGAGATGGATTAGATAAAGGAAAGAGAATAGGAAATGTAGGACTCAGTGAGTAACAGTTCACAAATCCTGTGTAGTGGGATTTCTTATAATGAGATCATCTTTCAGGATGTGGCAACCAATTCTGTTTTTCCAACCACTCTCAACAATTGTACAAATGCAGATCATTCTGCCTGTTGGTCTTTATCTTTCCAAACTAAACAATATAAATCTTTTGCCTGTCCTCATACATTCCATTTAAATGTGATATTCAGTGTTTAAGGTTTTTTTCCTAACCATTTTCTCTCCAAAAAGAATAGGTGGCTCATTTGCAAGATTCTTTTTTTGCCCACGCTTGCTATTTACCATCTCCTTGTGTACCCAACACCATTTGTGCATATACTAATGGACACCCTAGAATTGAGGCAGAGTGGATGCCTGGTGGGATGACCAAATATTTTAATCAGCATTTTAACACTGGAAACAAGCTTAGTAACCTTAAAAGGAATGACTTTGCTTATGAAATTTTTAAAATCCCTTCTCAAAATGGAGACACAATTTGAAGAAGTACTGTTATCTCTACTTCCGCCTCTATAGCAGTACATTCTGCAGAAAAAGGAACCAAGAAGAGCGAAAAGACCTCATTGAATATTTAAATAGTGGGTTCAAGGTTAGGGAGTAGCATCAGCAAGAAGAACGGCAGATGCGATGAAGGTAAAGTGTCGCTGATTTTAACCTCTGTTCTTAGAGAAGAGCTTGATGACGTAGAGTCACTTTGGCCTGCTGGAGACCCAACTGGCATGAAGATACAGCTCCAAGGTAAGACTTCCTAGTCTAGCAGGTTGATTCTCGTACTATCATCTGAACATACCCTGTTGGCTTATTCCCGATCAGCTTCCTGAGGTTCCTGCTGCCCTCCCCCACAACAGCAGCTCGTGTCCACAAGTGGAGGTGAGGCCTTCCTGAAAGCCATTTGTGCCAAAGGTATCATTACATCAAAGCCTCAAAATAGCTCTAAATAAAAGAGCTCTGTTCAAATATACGGACACTTAAATTTTTCAGGAATTCCTGAAAGTACTATAGAATTCAGCACAGATGCTTTGGGGAGGAAAGAAATGTAGCCTGCAGCATTAAAAGGGCAAAATGAGGCTCTTACTGTCCATACTAGAACAAGTTGAGCAAACTTTTTAAAAAAATTATCAAATGTATACTACGTGCCCTGATGAGAGATAAGTAATTTATATATATATTATCTCATTTAATCCTCACAAAATCTCATAGCGGTTTAGAAGTGAAAAAGGCTTAATGAGTTGAGTGTAAGGTCACAAAGCTGGTAGAGATAGAAGTAGGATCAAAACCCAGGTCTGTGGAATTACAGAGCCTGAACTCTGTCCATTAATTTTTACTAAAGTACTTTAAAACCATTTTAAAAGATGTTTAAGAATGAAGAAAATTCCTAGTTATGTGCAATGAATCAAAGGTCTTAGGAAACTTTATAGGATACTCAGAACCACTACCAACATTGACCAGAAAATTTGGACTTTGATTTTGCTCAAGTCCTACATTACTTTCAGGTGCCCTTCTAGAACTCAGCCACACAATTAAAAGAAAAATTTTCCCTAAAATTCAGATACCCAGTTTCTTATTTGTGTATACACAAAGAGACCACCCCACACACACACATCCATAAAAACATCACACATACACACATTCCACAGAAAAACATACACACACAGACATCACACACACAAATATGCCACAGACACACATACACAGACCACAGGCACACATACAAATACACACAGCTCTATGTACCTACCCCCATAGATAAAAACACACACCATAGATACACATAGAGACTGTACACCTACATATATACATGCAAATGCCCCACAGATACACAGAGAAACTACACACACACACACACACACACACACACAGATACACACACATATACTATACACACACAGTATTGGAAATTCTGCAGGGGATTTTGTTTCACCATGTCTATTCATGCTCCAATATCTATCCAGTTTCCACCATATTCATCATTTCATTCACATCTCACTTCCTGTTCCTGGTCTCTTCTCTTTGTCCCACTTTATCCCAACTAGGGAACCTAAGCTCTTTTCCTTTGATTCCCCACAACCACTACCAACACAAGATAGTTGTGGGTTAATGAGGAGAAGGGACATTACACCATATCAAAGCATAGCAAATGGATTATAATTGCGTATTAGACATTCTTGTTTTTAAACCCCCTGTGTCATTTCTGCTTTTTGGAATATCTCATTGACCCTTTCTCTTCCTCAGGCCTCCTAACCTCCTGCTGAGTTCTTCCTGTGCTCCTCTCTTAAAACCACCCTCACTCCTCCTCCCCCTTCTCCAGGTCCCAGGGCCATCACATGGCATCTTTCTCAAGTTCTCACTCGCTGTTGCCTATCCATTCCATACTCTTCAGACTCCTATTTTTACTCCCGAAGCAGACTACTACAGCATTTTCCTGAAGAATCATTTTTCTACTTTAGAGAAAAATTTTGCAACTCTCTTAGAAAGAAGAATTAACTTAAGGCAGTTGTGGTTTTAAATAGCAATTATTTTACTTCTTCTCCCTATATATTCTTAGAATAATTTGCTTGGTGAAGAAAAAAGCATCATTGGGCCAGGCGTGGTGGCTCATGCCTATAATCCTAGCACTCTGGGAGGCCGAGGCGGGAGGATCTTTTAAGCTGAGGAGTTCAAGACCAGCCTGAGCAAGAGCGAGACACTGTCTCTACTAAAAAAAATAGGACTAAATTAGCTGGACAACTAAATATATATATATATATATATATATATATATATATATATATATATATATATAAACAAAATTAGCTGGGCATAGTGGCACATGCCTGTAGTCATAGCTCCTCAGGAGGCTGAGGCAGGAAGATCGCTTGAGCCCAGCAGTTTGAGGTTGCTGTGAGCTAGGCTGACGCCAAGGCACTCACTCTAGCCTGGGCAACAAAGCGAGACTCTGTCTCACAAAAAAAAAAAAAAAAGTTGTGCCCATCAAGAAGGGTCAGACTTCTGGTTAATGTTCAAATAGAAGGTTTATAGCTACCTAAGATAATTACTTAACAATTGTCAAAATGTCCCAACCTTTATTTCTCTTTCACATTTATTTCATTCCACATTTTATCTATAGTATTTCTTTCTTTTCTTTTTTCTTAAAGACCAGATCTCACTCTGTCACCCAGGCTGCAGTGCAGTGGCACGATCATAACTCACTATAGCCTTGAACTCCTAGGCTCAAGTGATGCTCTCACCTCAGCCTCCTGAGTAGCTGGGTTTATGGGTGTGCACCTGTAATCCTGACTGATTTTTTTTTTCTTTTTTAGAGTTTAGGTCTTTCTATGATGCCCAGTCTGGTCTCAAACTCCTGGCCTCAAGCAATCCTCCCACTTCTGCCTCCCAAATTGCTGAAATTACAGACATGAGCCATCATGCCAAACCTGTGTATTTCTGTTTGTGATGCTCAGATTAATCTGATCTTAATTCTTCATACAACATAACAGTATAGGCCTAGAAAAATATTTGGTTTGTATTATGAATTATTGTAGAAATATTATGTTTGCCACTGTTAAAATTTGTCGTTTGGACTATTACTATACAAAACTTACTATTTTAATTTCTACATTTAACCTTTTCTTTTGCTTTTTGTTTGTTTGTTTGTTTTTATTTTCACTGTTTCTCACTCTACAGGTAATTATGGATCTGATCAACTCTACTGATCACCTGACCAATGGCTCTACAAACAGCACATACTTTCCAGTTCCTCCATCAAAAATAATCATTGCCCTTCCTTTGTTTGTGTCATTTATAATTGGCACCATCACCAATGGCCTCTATCTATGGGTGCTAAATTTCAAGATGAAAAAGACTGTCAATACTCTCTTATTTTTTCATCTCATTCTCTCATATTTTATTTCAACATTGATTCTGCCATTTATAGCCACCTCCCAGCTTCAGAACAATCACTGGACCTTTGGAACTGCCTTGTGCAAGGTCTTCAATAGCACTTTGACTCTGGGGATGTTTTCCTCTGTTTTCTTCCTCTCCGCCATCAGTCTTGATCGTTATCTGCTCATTCTTCACCCTGTGTGGTCCCAGCAGCACCGAACCCCACGCTGGGCTTCTGGCATTGCGGTGGGGGTCTGGATCTCTGCCACTGCCCTCAGCATCCCCTATTTGGTGTTCAGGGAGACACATTATGACCAAAAAGGGAAGTTGGTCTGTGAAAATAACTATGTTGTGTCTATTAACTGGAAAAACAAGGAGATGCAAACTCTAAGTCAATGGATTCATACAGCCTGTTTCATCATCCGCTTCTTGATCGGCTTCCTTCTGCCTTTCTTCATCATCACCTTTTGTTACCAAAGAGTAGCCAGCACGATGAAAGAGAAGGGCCTGTTTAAATCCAGCAAGCCCTTTAAAGTCATGATGACGGCCATCATCTCTTTCTTTGTGTGTTGGATGCCCTACCATGTATACCAGGGCTTAATTCTCACTAAGAACCAATCACTGATTTTGGAGTTGACTATGATACTTACAGCACTAACCATTTCCTTCAATACTGTCTTTACTCCCACACTCTTCTTATTTATTGGGGAGAATTTCAAAAAGGTTTTTAAGAAGTCCATTCTTGCTCTGTTCGAGTCAGCATTTAATGAGGATTCTTCTGTAGAAAGAACACATTACGTAAATTCAGGAGCCTTAATTTAAATTCTAGAGCCTTAGGCAAACAAAGACTGTCAATTACACCACTATAGATATGCCCTTGCTTTTGTTTTTTTTGTTTTTTGGGGTTTTTTTTGAGACAGAGTCTTGTGTTGCCCAGGCTAGAGTGAGTGCCGTGCCATCAGCCTAGCTCACAGCAACCTCAAACTGGGCTCAAGTGATCCTTCTGCCTCAGCCTCCCAAGTAGCTGGGACTACAGGCATGTGCCACCATGCCCGGCTAATTTTTTTTATATATACTAGTTGGCCAATTAATTTATTTCTATTTATAGTAGAGACGGGGGTCTCACTCTTGCTCAGGCTCGTTTCAAACTCCCGACCTCGAGGAATCCGCTGGCCTCGGCCTCCCAGAGTGCTAGGATTACAGGCGTGAGCCACCACGCCCGGCCTATGCCCTTTGCTTTTGTATGCTATAGTCTCTACATCAGAGAGACACCTGGGCTCTTCTATAGTTAGATCTCTGAACATTAAAAGGGCTGCAAGAAAACAAGCATTAGGTCATGTTGCTAATGTGAATTTTTTTACTCTTTTTTTAATTGTGGAAAAATATATGTAACATAAGATTTGCCATTTTCACCAATTTTAGTGTACATTTCAGTGACATTAATTATAGTATTTTCACAATGTTGTACAACCATCATTATTATCCATTTCCAGATTTTTTTCATTACACCCAAGAGAAACTCTGTACTCATTAAGTAATAACTCCCCATTCCACTTCCTCCCAGGCCCTAGTAACCTCCAATCTACTTTCTGTCCATGAATCTGCCTATTCTAGATATTCCATATAAGTAAAATCAAACAATATTTGTCATTTTGGGTCTGGCTTATTTCACTTACTATAATGTTTTGAAGATGCATCCATGTTGTAACAGGTATCAGAACTGCATTCCTTTTTATTGCTAAATTATATTTTATTGTATATATATATCACATTTTTTAATCCAGTCATCTGTTGATGGACATTTGGGTTGTTTCCACTTTTTGACTATTGTAAATAATGCTATTATGAACATTTGCATACAAGTATCTGTGTTAGTCCTTGTTTTCAATGATTTTAAGTATACACCTAAGAGTGGAAGTACTGGGTCAAATGGTAATTTTATGTTTAACTTTTTGAGGAACCATCAAGCTTTTCAGTTTGAACCATATTACTACACTTACACCAGCAATATACAAAGGTTTCAGTTTCCCATCATCCTCACCAATACTTGTTATTTTTCTTTTTTCAATTATAGTATGGTCATCATAGTAGATTAAAGTGGCACACATGTGATTCTTGAAGTTAAGATTACCAGTTGCTAAATGCCAATGGTATCCATGGATTTGAATTTTCTGTCACAGGATCTTCCAGCAAACAGCCATTTGGACAGAGATGGCTCTTTATTCAATAACACCTAAATTAACTGGTATGGACAAAATTTAACATGGAGGTGATAAAGCACTCAACTGGTCATAGCCATGTTAAAGTACAAAGATATTTCTAAATATCTAGAAACTAAAGTTTTAAGTATAAAGACATCTTAAATATCTCTTTTTAACACTTATAGATTAAGCTGTCTTTACAATTGGGAACTAAGACAATTATAATGTTCTTAAGATTCTTAAACATCTGCTTGTCATAGTATATGTAATTTTAGGATAGCAATAACATTAATTTGTCTTCCATGGTTTTCAAGTTTTGCTTGAAGTTTTTTGCAATACATTACAGCACCCATCTAAGTTATATAGGATCACATAGTATCACTGATGTATTATCTTTTTATTTATTAATATTAAGTTAGTTCCATCCATCTATCAGTAGATGTCAATCAATAGGTAGTTGAACTATCTAGTTCAATTGATCCAACATGGAGATATTTAGGTCACAACCCACACTAAGTCCCTAAATGTGCCACCTAACTTTACATGAACCATTCCAAACCACAGGTATATATCCTACCCAGAAATCCCCAAAATGAATGATATTAACTACAAGGATTACAGAAAGAAAGGGAAATTAACCATGACTGTTTATAGAAAGAAAGTTTTCATCTCAGTCAAGTTGAAGATAAAAAGAGAGAGAGAGAATGTAACAGTGGTTTGATGTCCTAGAAATCTTGCTAATTTGACTTGGCATCAGGGCTTCCCTGGGCAACTGGGGACTTGGTCTCTCTTACTTAGAATGTAACAAAAAGCTTTGAGTAGATTAAAACTTCAATTGCTGGCTCTTATTTCCAGCTTTTTGGAGCCTGAACAGTTTTTTCAGAAAGGGAGGGGTGGGGCTGACGACCAGGCTGTGGCTCTGAGTGGCCCTGCAATGAGAAGGGAACGGTACTTTTTCCATCCCCACACTCTGCCAGGGCCTGACAAGCTCATATTTCAGAACGAAAATTGAAGGGAACATAGGATTCTTTGAAATAAGATTTGGACTTTGGAAATCTAGCGGCTACAAAGAGTGCCTTCTGTCTCCCTCCTCAGACCTGCTATAATAACAAACGAGGAACATGCATTGAAATGTGTTAATTTTGTGGTGTTTATTAGCCATATGCTGTTGTTTCTTACTTTCATATAGCTATGCATGTATGCTTTAAGTTGTGTTTTTCATGAGGCCTATTTTGGGACTCTTTCATATACTTTATTCCATCTCTCTGTAGATTGTAAACTTCTCAAGGACAGAGGAAGTTTACAGTATTTCTTTCTTTTCTTTTCATTTTTTTTTTTTTTTTTAGAGACAGGATCTTGCTCGGTCACCCAGGTTGGAGTGCAGTGACACGATCATAGCTCACTGCAACCTTGAATTCCTGGGCTCAAGCAATCCTCCCACCTCAGCCTCCAGAGTACCTGAGACTACAGGCGCATGCCACACTGCCCAACTGATTTTTCTTTTTTTTTTTTTTTTTTTTGAGACAGAGTCTCGCTTTGTTGCCCAGGCTAGAGTGAGTGCCGTGGCGTCAGCCTAGCTCACAGCAACCTCACACTCCTGGGCTCGAGCGATCCTTCTGCCTCAGCCTCCCGGGTAGCTGGGACTACAGGCATGCGCCAACCATGCCCGGCTAATTTTTTTATATATATATCAGTTGGCCAATTAATTTCTTTCTATTTATAGTAGAGACGGGGTCTCGCTCTTGCTCAGGCTGGTTTTGAACTCCTGACCTTGAGCAATCCGCCCGCCTCGGCCTCCCAAGAGCTAGGATTACAGGCGTGAGCCACAGCGCCCGGCCTCCAACTGATTTTTCTTATATTTTTGTAGAGATGCGGGGGGGGGGGGGGGGGGGGGGGCGGGCGGGGGGAGGTGTCTCACTATATTGCCCAGGCTGGTTTCAAACTCCCAGCCTCAAGCAATCCTCCTATCTCAGCCTCCCAAAATCGGTATTTATTTTTTATACCATTGAACACAATCGACAGCCAATAAAAGATATTTAATGAAAACTGAGTTTGGGCAATCACAATATGTAAAGCACTACATAAATATAAGATGTTGTTAATGAAAAACTGTGTTCTTTTCCTGCTTTATGTCGGCCACCAAGAAAGATCATCCAATGAGTAAGGCAGTCAGGTTTTAATTCAGTGGCCAATGAATGTAGAAGGGGAGCTTATGAGCTAAAGGCACCTTCTCCCTGAGCAAAGGGAGGTGTGAGAGTTTTAAAGAGTTAGATATGGTAGAGCACAGAGAAGAAAGCAAAAACAAAAACAAGGCTGCACACAGTGGTTCATGCCTGTAATCCTAGCACTTTGGGACGCCAAGGTCTCAAAGGAGGTTCAGAGTTTGAGACCAGCCTGAGCAAGAACCCCTCTCTACAAAAAGTAGAAAAATCAGCCAGGTGTAGTGTCATGTGCCTGTAGTCCCAGCTACTCAGGAGGCTTAAGTAGGAGGATCACTTGAGCCCTACTAGTTTGAGGTTGCAGTGAGCTATGATGACGCCACGGCACTCTAGCCCGGGCAACAGGGTGAGACCCTGTCTCCAAAAAAAAAAAAGTTAGATACAGGACAGGGTACAGGGTGGAGTTTCAGATGCACAGACGCAGTTCATGTAGACGCTTTTTCATACATTGCATGTACGGAAAATGGAGGAGTTTTTTCCTTAGGGGAGGATTTTTAGTATTATAATATGTTAATGAGCCACAGGTAACTGGAGGTCACCTACTCTGGTCTGCACCAGCTTTGTGCAGGTCTGGACTTCCTCTGGCATCCTACAGGGGGCCGTGAGCATATTTGGAGCACTTGGGCCATCTGGTGTCCTTGAACAGCTGTGCCTATAGATAAAGCAACTAAAGGAAAACTAAAATTTTCCAACTGTTCCATTGGGGCTGTCCTAGTGACAATGTTAAGAGGTTTTTTGGTTTTTTTTTTAAAGAAAAAACTAAATAGGATATAAACTTAAGAAAATTCCCCCCAACATATTTTTTAACCTCTCATAGAACTATGGTTAACTTTTACAAAATCTATTTGTTGTAGTTGTGTTGATCTCATCAACCTCCTCACTATTTGGAATTCTCAGGACCCAAAAGGTTCATAAACAAAGAATTAGTTACTTTGCTTTGTGGAATTGGTGCATGGAGACAGTGTTTCAAAACAACCTGCCTGTTAGCATCCAAATATATAAAGCTGCTTTGCTGTTATCAGTGTGAAACTGGCTCAAGAACAGAATACAGGGGTGATTAGAAATATGCTTTAAATGCCAGCCTAAGTTCTTTCCTTAAGAAGTGGCTTTGTTTTAATGAAACGCATGGGCTGCCCATCTGCTAAAATATGTGAGAGGGGTTAGGATATAGGGTGGGATGGTGTGTAGCCTGAGAAATTAAGGGCAACAATTATTTACTAGTATAGTGTACAAACCTGGCATTGTGGTGGGCTCTGGGGAAACAAGAGTGAATAAGATATAATCCCTGTCCTCAAGGAGCTTCAAGTCTAGGGCAGCGGTTCTGAATTTGGCTTCCCATTATAATTATCAGAGATACTTTTTAAAAATTCCAGTATCTAGCCTTACCCAAGCCAATTAAAACCAAAACCAAAATGTCTAGGGGCAGGACCCAGAAATTAGGGGGTTTTTGTTTGTTTTGTTTTTTGAGATAAGATCTCCCTCTATCACCCAGGCTAGCATGCAGTGGTGTTATCATAGCTCACTGCAACGTCAAACTCCTAGGCTCAAGTGATCCTCCTGCCTCAGCCTCCTCAGTAGCTGGGACTACAGGTGGGCACCACCACACCAGGCTAATTTTTTGTTTAAATATCAAAGTGCTACAGTGCTACAAATGTTTTTGGTTACATGGATTGCCTTTGTAATGCTTGAGACGGGGATATAAGTGTGCCGGTCACCCACATAATGTTCATTGTACCCATTAGGTAGGTTTTCACCCATATCCCCTCCCCCCTGTTTTCCATTGAGTTATACTTCCCTATGCACATGTGTGCTCATTGGTTAGTTCCAATTTAATAGTGAGTAGATGTGGTATTTGTTTTTCCATTCTTTAGATAGTTTATGTAGGATAATGGTCTCCAGTTCCATCCATATTGTTGCAAAAGGCCTTAAGTCGTCCTTTGTCATGGCTGAGTAGTATTCCATGGTACTTTTCTATTTTGGGTAGAGACAAGGTCTTGCTGTTGATCAGGCTGGTCTCCAACTCCTGGCCTCAAGCAATCCTCTTAACCTTGGCCTCCCAGAGTGCTAGGATTACAGGCATGAGCCATCACATCCAACCAAATTAATATTTTTTAAAAGTTCTCAGATTAAAGTAAAACAAGGTTAGAAAACTCCTGTTTAGTAGGAAATAAAAAGGAACAAAAAGTAGATACAGTACAGAGGAATAAATACCATATTTGGGTTAACAAGAGAATACCTTCGACCCAGCCTTCACCAGTCAAAACAGTTTTCCTGATGAGGGATGAGGGACCATCTGGATGAGTCTTGCAGAACAGTGTTAGGCATATAAAGAAGGGAAGGATAGTTCAATAGATGAAGCAGAATGTGTAAAAGCCCTGGGCAGGAAAGAGATGACATTGCTATAAAGCAGTGTTACCCAACTTCAATATGCAAACGAATCGCCTAATGATCTTGTTAAAATGCTGATTTGATTCAGTAAATCTGAAATAGGGCTGAGATCCTGCATTTCTAACAGGATCCCCAGGGATCTCACTGCTGCTAGTTCAGCACAAGCAAAAAAGGATAATTGGAACATAGATGTGAGAAGCAGGCTGCCAAAAATGAGCAGTAAAGGTCAACCAGGACTAGAGCCTAAGAGCCAGTAGGAAGGAATTTGGAGTTGATCCTGGACTTTATCTCCAGGGTAATAGGGATCCTGCCACTGAAAAATCTTAAGCCAAATGGTGATAGGATCCAATTTACATTTTAAAAAGACAGACTGCTCTAGCTGCTATGGTAGAGAGGTCAAAACTGGAGGTGAGTGGTCAAACAGGACAGTGCTGCGATAATCTAGGTAACAGACGAGGTGACCTACTAAGAATGTGGAAGTGGGGATGAAGGAAATCAGACTCCTGTAAATTCTTTTAGTTGAGAGGCAGAGGGAGACGGGACAGCTGAGGATAATTTCTGTATCAATTAGTTTTCTTTGTTGCAAACAGTAGATTTCACTCTGGCTGATTTAAACAAAAACTGATTTATTAAAAGACACTAAGTAGCTCAAAGAATTATTAGGATGGCTGGAGAAACATTCAAGGCTAAGCTCCTAGGAATAATGTCCAAAACATGGGACAAAACTGACCAGATCAGGAATTTGTCACTGATGTTCCCTATTCCAGTAAATAACACTGCTGCTGCTGCTACTGTGTCCAAAATACCAGCAATTTGGTTTTACTGCAACTGTCCCCGCCACCAGTGCCGTTTCTGTGTTAGGTCTTGAACACCCTTGTGTCTGAAAGCTCTGCCAACAACACGGAAGCCCCATGCAGAGTCTGTTTTCTTCACATTGCTCACTTCCAAATTTAGTCTTGTACCATGGTGTCTGATTGGCATGCCTGCATCCTAGTTGCCAAGGAGGCTGAGAATTTAAAATAAGTTCTGATTTCTACATGGGTGAGAAGGGGTTACTCACAATGTGGGAATTTCCCCAAATATAAAAGCCATTCAAAGGATGGTGGATAGAATATGAGAAATGTGCACATTCCTATCTTGGGAGACAGATGGTGGTTCCATTTACAGAAACAGGGAACACATACACAACACACAAAAAGAAATGGAAGAAAGGAAGGAGGGAAGAAAGTAGAGAAGGAAGAAAGGTAAAGATAACGAGTTCAGCCTTGGACATATTACGTTTCAGGTGCCTTAGGGACATCCAAGTGGGCTATCCAATAGGTATTTGGATATAAATATTTAAAATTCAAGAGATAAATTTGAGCCTTACAAGCATATAGATCTCTTATTTCATTCAGACTCTGCTCATTTGCCATCTCTCCAAGAGGCCTGTTGAAAATTGAACTTTTACACTGCTGTTTCCCTTCATGGCCCTTAACACTACCTGATATTATGTTAGATATTTATTTACATAATAAGCTTTGTGAGTGCAAGGACTTTGTGGTTTTGTTCACTGCTGTATCTATATTCTTTAGAACCCCATTTGGCACATTGTGGGTGCCTGACAACTGTATTAAATGGAAGGATGAGTAACGAAAGCCATGGGAGTAGGAGCAGAGACAGCCTCAGGGGAAGAGTCACAGTGAGCCACCAAGGCCAAGGCCGGAATACCCTGACATTTGGAGGCGAGCGGAGGAGGTCTCACGAAGGAAACTTCAGGAGGCGTATCTAGAAAGGAGAGAAGGAAAACCAAGTTTCCTATCAGGAAAGACAACATTTCAAGACATAGGTTATATAGATTGGTTAAAGAAGATGAAACACATTCTTTGGACTTAACCTAAAAAGCTGTTCAGAATGATTAGCTTCAGGAAAAGAAGCAAAATTGGATTGTGCTGAGGAGTGACTGGGAGGTAAGACTCCAGAGGCTCTGAGAGTAGCAACTCGTTTAAACAGAGAATTAAAGAATAATTCCCCCTCCTTCTTCCCACAAAAAGTAACTCTCACACATTCTACCAATTAGAGATTAATTTGTGTTAAGGGCTGCTATTAAAATGCAAATATACCTTTTAAGAAGGGTAAGTTTCATTCACAAGTTAATGGGAATTACTTTAATCAGCTTCACACCCAGCTGAGTGCAGCTAAACATGGTACTTAAAATATCAGACTTTTGATTGTAGCCTAGAGGAAGAAAACAATTGGAGTGGAAGGTCAAGCCTGAGGCGAATTTTGGAGACCCCCCCCATACACAGTAAAACAAATGTATAGAGAAGTGCAGTGAAAGAGAAAAGAAACAGAAAGGTATTCTGAAAAGAAAGTCACATGGTGTCTAAGAAAAAAATTGCCTAGAGGCGGTATGGCCCTGAAAATCCAGTTTATGCTAAATTGTTTGGGCCACAAATGTATATACCTTCATCTTAGGGCCAGTCACTCCAGTTTAGTTTAGTTCAGGTTTTCCAGAAGCTGGCACCCCTTTCAACTTCTGTCTTCCCCCATCAGGTAGCAGAAAGGAGGGAAAAAATATAACGGTGGGGAGAGAAATAAGAGTTTTTCAAACGATCTCTGTTCTCCCTCTCTCTTCCCTACATTCTGAGCTCCTTGAGAGTAAGAACAGTGTCTTTTTTTTTTTTTTTGAGACAGAGTCTCACTCTGTTCCCCGGGCTAGAGTGCTGTGGCATCAGCCTAGCTCACAGCAACCTCATACTCCTGGGCTCAAGCAATCCTTCTGCCTCAGCCTCCCAAGTAGCTGGGACTACAGGCATGTGCCACTATGCCTGGCTAATTTTTTTTCTATATATTTTTAGCAGTCCAAGTAATTTCTTTCTATTTTTAGTAGAGATGGGGTCTCGCTCTTGCTCAGGCTGGTCTCAAACTCCTGAGCTCAAATGATCCACCCGCCTCAGCCTCCCATAGTGCCCTGCCAAAAACAGTGTCTTATTTATTCCTCATTTATCTCCAGCACCCAGCTCATGGTGCACCATGATGAATGAATGCCTGTTCAAATTGAATAAGGCTGGGTGCAGTGGTTTATTCCAGTAATTCCAGCACTTTTAGAGGCTGAGGCAGGAGGATTGCTTGAGGTTATTATGAATTCAAAACCAGCCTAAGCAACATGGCAAAGCCCCATCTCTACAAATAATTAGAAAATTAGCTGGATGTGGTGGCTCGAGCCTGTAGTCCTATCAGGTTTTAGTCTGAAATGTCGGTACTTAGTGCGCTCATGGCCAAAGAATGACCAGACGCACCAAAATAAGGCAAGCACAAAGATGAGGTTCATTGAGGCGAGAAAGATGGGATTATAGGGCAAGAGCAAGATAAAGATTTACAGAGCATGGTACATACGCCACAGATGATGACCGGACCCACTTTTACAGCAAAGGGAGAGCATAAGGAAGGGTACAAAAAAGGTCCTGGGTAAGGTCTGCATCTTGTTTTATAGTGCCTGAATTGGGACCTCCCTTGTGGTTCAGAGGTCATCATGGAACCACTTTGATTGGACAGCTGAGAGTCAAATGACCTGAGTCTTACTGCACATGCTGATCTCCCATGAGCCTCTCTGAAAGCCCATTTGTTGGGGAGCGGGGTGAATCGCAGCAGCATCCACTTTCATCCCTAGGAGACCTGGAATCCCTTACTATCTACCTAACAGTCCCAGCCACTTGAGAGGCTAAAGAGGAAGGATTGCTTTGAGCTCAGGAGGCTGAGGTTGCAGGGGGCTATGATGACGCCATTGCACTCTATCTAGCCCAGGTGATAGAGCAAGACCCCCTTAAAAAAAAGTTGAATAAACACATGAATGCAGTTATTAATTAATTCTGGAGTTGATATTTTTTGTATTCATAGGATCTTTAGAATGTCATTACTCAAGCATGCTGAGGAACCCCGAGATTTGTTTTGCTGCATTTGTGAAAAGGAGCAATCAGGAAGTTGCAATCTGATAATCCTGCTCTTCCTTTTTCATCTCAAGCAACTGCAATTGAAAATTTAGGTATATATGAACAATTCATTAGTAAAATCTTTATTATTCATTTATTTCCTTCTGGAGTCAGTAAGAACTTTATTTAATTTATAAAACTCAAAAACAATAAAAATAGCTCATTATTTTTTTCTATATCAAATCAAATCTGATTCCAAGTCCCTTCCCCCGACAGTACAGAGGATTTCAGGACAGCCCTAAGGACTTAGGTACTTAGTGGCTCCCACTAATATGCCTCTTATTCAAGTCTGCATGATCCCTTAAAGGCACTGGCTCCATCCCTTCCTGCCATGCCAAGTTGGGCCATGTAAAGAACATTTTCACCAAGGCTAGGATCCTTGTAGCCATTCTTCTCTGATGCCTTGCCACATTCCCAGTGGCTAAAATAAAAAGGAGGGAGATAGGGAGGTCAAGGACTTTGACTCATCTTACACTGAGTTATCAAACTTCACTTCTCTAAACTCTTAGAAAGAAATTAAGGATTTCCATCAGAAATGTTAACTGTAGTCATCTCTTTCTTTGTCATCCTAGCTGTCATCTTCCAACAAAAAGATAATGCAAGAGAGTCACCACTGTGGCCTTAAAGTGCTCTAAATCAGTGTGCTAGATATGTCTTGCTTGCCCTCCAGGTCCACACTGAAGCATTCTCCACCCTGCTGTCTGTCCTGGGAGGCTGACCTCTATGGATCACATCAGCAGGTCTCTGTGCTGTCTGGTTTCTGGCTGGCTTTTGCCAATAGGGAGCTCTAGCAGGAAATGGAAGGGAGATGGAAAAAAAGTCAAGTATTTATGTCCCTAGCTCTCTCCCTGAACAGTCACCTTGAATTGGCTGCCCTTCTTGGCAGGTCAACTCTTTTTCTCAAGGATCTATACATATCTCTACCTCTGGATTCCAAACTCCCTCCCCTTTTACCTGCAGGTCAAGGGGATAGTAACATCTCAGCTGCTACTATGTCCTTGGTTACTATACTACCCTCTGTGGTTCCCCTATACCCACGTCTTCCTAAATAGTCCCTTTGTAAATGTTTTCTTTTCAAGAGAATGTATTTGTTTGTGTCATATACCCATGAATTTCAAAGAGCTACATAAAAATATAATTCTCATGACATTTCTTGGTACAAAGATATGAAAAAATAAATTTAAAAAGAGAATAAAATTGGAACTCTCATGCAAATATAAAATCAACATGTATCAAAGATTCTTTTCATTGATATTTAACCCAATAAGGAGAAAACCAGTAATACAGAACAACCAGTTCAAAAGAGAGTTCAAATCTCCTGTAATGAAGAATTCCATATAATTTATGTGGATACTCCCCAATGGAGGAGGTGGATCTTAACTCCTGATCCTTTGAGTATGGGCTGTGTTTAGTGATTTGCTTCCAAAGAGTAAAACATGTGGGAGATGAGGTGTAACTTTACGGTGGAGAAACCTGGCAAATGTGCCTTAGCCAGGTAATCAAGGTCAAGATCATCAGGAGTAAGACAGTTGACAGCGCATACCACACCCTCAATATGTTGTGTTAAGAATGGCATTTAACCTCTTTTGCTTCCCTCAAAAACCCATAGCCTCAATCTAATTATAAAAAAGAAAATCCAATTCTAACAGAGAGGCATCTTACAATATACCTGACCAGTGCTACTCAAAATTGTCAAGGTCATTAAAACAAGGAAAGTCTGAGAAACAGACACAGCCTAAACAAACATGACAACCAAATGTAATGTGACATCCTGGATGGGATGCAGAAAAGGGACTTTAGGGAAAAACCAGTAAAATCTAAATAAAGTATGAAATTAATTAAAATATACAGTGCAGTTTCCTCAGTTGTGACAAATATACTGTAGTAATTTGAGATATTAACACTAGGGGAAACTGGATAAGGGGAATATGAGAATTTTTTTTTTCATCCACACACTTAACATATGCCGCTTTAATCAACCAAAAGAAAAAAGTACCAAATGTACAAGTGAAAAAAATCCAAACTGTTGACACAGGCTTAACTAATATCAGCTACTTTTATGTACAGCTGTATAAGTTCAAAAAAGCTATCCTATATGTATATACAAAAGTTGTCTATACACAGGTCTGTACATAAGGGTCTATACATTTATTCCTCAGAACCCTTAGGTGCCACCTCTTAGTGAGGACACCAACACTTCATTCACATATCTTACAAAAAAGAAAGACTGTTTCCAGGATTGACAATACTATGCATCCTGTATTCAGACAATAGGCTCCACTCGATTGGTTAAGATCCTTCCATCATAATGTAGACCACACCAGGTGCAGGAGCTCCCTGAACAGAGTGCTTCGCACAAAGTGTTCCAAAGTAAAAAGCCAGTAAACCAACACGAGATGGGTAAGCAGAGTCCTGCCACCATAGGTCCAGGTTTAGGTGAGCCTGCATGCCCTGCTCACTGTCGGTATTCCAATTCATCCACACTGATGACTTTGGCGGGCTTTAACTTTAACTTTGCTATAGATCTAAATCAATTCTAAAATAAAAAGGTTTAAAAAAGAGAAAGAAGCCAGGCACAGTGGCTCACACCTAGCTACTTGGGAGGCTGAAGCAGGTGAATCACTTGAGGCTAGCCAGTTCAAAACCAGCCTGGGCAGTATAGCAAGACTCCAATCTCAAAGAAAATAGAGAGAAAGAGAGAACTCAAAGTGCTACATTCAGTCAGTTAAAGAATGCTGAAATGAATTTACAAACGGATGCAAAACTGGCAAAACCAGTCAATAGCCATAGGACAATAATAGGTTACATTCCACTGGAAACAATTTTACATTTTTCTTGCTTGTTTTTCTTTTTGGGGTTTTTTTTGTTTGTTTGTTTTTAAGACAAGGTCTTGTTCTGTCATATGGGCTAGAGTGCAGTGGCCTCATCATAAGTCACTGCAACCTCAAACTCCTGGGCTCAAGTGATCTTACTGCCTCTCAGCCTCCCAGGCAGCTGGTAGTATAGGTGTGTGCCACTACATCTTGGCTAATTTTTCAATTTTTTGTAGAGATGGGGCCTTGTTCTTGCTCAAACTGGTCTCAAACTGCTGGCCTCAAGCAATCTTCCTGCCTTGGCTTCCTGAAGTGCTAGGATTACAGGCATGAGTCACTGTGCCTGGCCCAATTCTACATTTTTATAGATAGGAATAAGTTTTTTCTATTTTTATCTTTTAGAGACAAGGCCTCCCTCTGTCTCCCAGGTTGGAGTGCAGCGGCATAATCATAGCTCATTGCAGCCTTAAACTCCTGGGCTCAAGCGATCCTCCCACTTCAACCTCCTGAGTAGCGGAAGGTACTACAGAAGTGCCATCATGCCCAGCCTGACATGAATAATTTGAAGACAAAAGTTTACTTCTATCTCTGGTTAAAGGCAGCCAAATCCTATATAGCTGCAGTCCTCAACCCCTAGGCCATGTACAAGTGCTGGTCTGTGGCCTGTTAAGAGGTGAGGGAGAGCAGGAGGTGAGGGTTAGCAAACGAAGCTTCATCTATATTTAAAGCTGTTTCCCGTATTTATTACCAAGGATATGTGCAGAAGGAAAAAAAAAAACAAAACGCTATTCCCCATCACTCGCATCACTGCATAAGCTCCACCTCCTGTCAGATCAGCAGTGGCATTAGATTAGAAACTGTGCATGTGAGGGATCTAGGTTGCACACTCCTTATGAGAATCTAATACCTGCTGATCTGAGGTGGAGCGGAGGAAGTGATGCGAGCACTGGGGAGAGGCTGCAAATACAAATTATCATGAGCAGAGAGGTTTGACTGCACGATAAATGTAATGTACTTGAATCATCCTGAAACCATCTACCCAACACCTGGTCCACGGAAAAATTGTCTTCCATGAAACCAGTCCCTGGTGCCAAAAAGGTTGGGAACTGCTGCTACATAGCCCCCATAGGACCAGGTAATACCCAGAGGCTCCAGGATTCCATTGCAAGGATATCCAGAAATCTCTTTTGTCCAACTCAAAATTTTCCACAATTTTTTTTCTAAAAAGGATACAGGGCCAAAGTTATTTTTAAACAATGCTTAAAACAGGTTGGCCTGACTTGGCAAAAGGGCTAATAGACATATACAAATATTCAAAAGGTCACAGAATGCATTGCTAAGTTATCACAGCACTATAAACTGAAAAATAACCCAAAGATCAAGCTAATTTATCAATGTACCCTGGGGAAACGTACAGACTGCCAAAGATATACATCATTGCCCTAGAGTTAATAGCACTTGCTATATTATGTTACCTAGGCAACACACTAGCAAATGTACAGTAATAAAATAAGATTAAAACAGCAAATTGAACAAAACAGCAATCAATATCAAGTTTCAAACTATAATCCATTGCCTACCTGGTTGTACAACTATTCATGTTAGGGACAGACTCAGCCATTAGGTGGCAGCTAACATTTTCCAGGATTCATATTTTCATATGGAAGGGCTTCAGCAGGACTGACACTCCTGTGGCCTCCGTCTCTGCCTATGTTAAGAAGCAGTTCCATGGCAAAACATATGGTTGTGGTTTGAAGCATTTGCCCTTGCACTTGTGATTTCAAGCTCTTATTTAAATCTCTTTCCTCTTTCCTCAGAGTCTTAATGCATGTGGCAAATGTCTTAAAGTCAGAATTCACATGGGCCTTTCACATCCTGGTTTCAGACACCCTGGTGGAAGACTGTCTCTTGGTGACTGTACTGGACACCTTCCAAAGTGAAATTTGCATTCTCAGTACCTGGCTTCTACTAAAAAAAAAAAAGAAAGAAAGAAAGAAAAAAGAAAAAGAAAATGAAACAAAATAATTAAAAAGAAAAAAAAAAAACAAAGTGAAATTTGCATAGACCAAATCAGACTATCCTGAACATTCTGTAAGATTTTGGTGTGATGCAATAACAAACAGACACTTAATTTCACTTTTATAAATACAGTTTTGTTAGCAGTAGCTGATTGGCCTCAAGAGAGAATTGTCCTGTATTCTTAAACTATTTATTTTTCATAGCTATCACCCAAAATTTAATTGTTTCACAAAATAACCTCTTGTAATTAGACAACTAGGAATGTACAGGTCAGGGGTATATTTTGCAACTAAATAATCCTGTAGGAGATAAGCATTTTTTTCCTCTGGCCGTGGAAAAATGCCAAGAGCAGTTGCTGCACGGGATCTTCTCCATATGACCTTTCAGATTCACTCTTCACTCCCTGCATCCTATTCTGTGTCCCATGAGGCAGTTCTTTCTGCACTGAATTAACCCTTACTCTCTAACTTCCAGTTGGGTTCAGCCAATGGGAGAAACAGCAGCCAATCAAAGGTAGGAAGAGAAGGAAAGCTGCAGTTTGGCAGGAGCTACATTTCTCTGTCGAAGGTCACAGGTCCTGTCAAGTGTTTCTTTCAACTACAGCTCTGCTGCTTCTTGAAAACCGTTCTTTTCTCTTACCCCTTCAGAATGGTAACTGCTTCCTGTTGTTGCTAGCCCTTAGTCCTTCACTATCCCCTATTGGTTTACCTTACGTTTCACATACCTGGTTAATGGTCCTTTCATTCAACTCTCTTCACCTCTTCAAAGTATGCCATCTGTTTTCTGTAAGACAGCTGCTTTGACATTTTTCCAAGCTAACATTATGTCTTCCACTGTACAGAACTTTAGGAACCTAATTTTTCATTTATATGTTATATTACACATAAAATTCCTTCTTCAGAAATCCTTCCATCCTTGGGTGAACTATTCAAGCCGGGTGAACTATTTTTCAATCCACTTTCATATAGAACCAGCATAGCTATGCATCCAAATGAATATCCGAATTTGGCCTTTTGCTTTTCAGTAAAAAGTATAACTTCCTCATTTGTTCTTTTGATCTCTAAATTATAATGTCTTGGGTCAATAGTATAGAGTACTGTACTCTGCAAGCCCTTGATAGGGACGGAAAGTTGAACTGTCCCATTGTTCAACACAACTGAAAGGCCCAGCTCAGAAAATTGATTAGGATTGGGTGAAGTATACAAAGCTTATACATTAATCTTTAGTAGAGTAGGACTGTCAGATCAGTATATTTAGACCATATAACTTCTAAAGACTTTCTTTCATTTTGGGGTTGTTGTCAAGGGGTTCTGATTTTATAAAGGAATAATTTAAGAAATTGCCCTAGGAAATCTGAACTATATTTGGTATAGCAACATAGTTCACCATATTTCTCACTGTCTCCTATGGTTAGTACTTGGGGTCATTTTTTAGTGTCCTCCACAAAAACTCAGTTTTTCTCACCCCCTTTCTTCTGACTTCTCACTCACCAAGCAACATTCTGATTTCTGTATTACTCTTTCTATATAAAAATAATATGCTGGTCATACAGATGTTGAGTATTTCTCATAGTAAATTAATAAAGAGACTTCTGAATATGACCTAGAATCCTATGCTTAACCATAGGAGGAAATGTGCTGATCATTCCCTATGTAAGAATTTCTGTTCCATGTCACAGCAATAATTCTTATTATAAATGATTGTGGTTCTATCTCAATCTCATGTGCATTTTAGTTAATGTGAACCAATTTTTCAGAACTTGGTCATCCCCCTAAGCTATGAAAAATAAATCTCTGGGCTTTGAAGTGGGAGGCTAGATTTCATCTAGTCTTCCCTGAGATAAAATATCTACTTCTTCCAGTTGCACTTCCCCTTCAGAAAGCCTCAGGTAAGAGGCTCATTTTAGAGCTAAGTCTTAGGAAAAGCCCTGCCTATCCTGTGAACTATGAAACAGATTATATTTCCCTTCTCTATTCTCTTCTCTTTGAATCAGGAAGCTCAGCATGAACTGTAAAGGATTTTTTAGAAGTGGTTCTCAAACTTTTCATGTTTGTGAAATACTTCGAATGTTAGAATTTAGGGCAGCCTACTTGAATGAATTAAACAACTTAAAATAATCCTAAAATCAATTATTATGCTATCTCAGAGGACCTAGAATCCATCCATAATTAATTCACTATCCATTATTAACCAAACTCCATCTATTCACAGGAAGGGTTTCCCAATTTGTTAAAGCCCCCCTCACTGTGAAAACATCTCTGGAAACCATATACCCTATTTTCAATAGACCTCCCTATCTCCTTCACCCATATACAAACAGACACCAAAGTCTTTTGTTATTCTGAGTCATACCTCAGGATATTTACATCAATGTTTCTTCCAGACTTATAAAATTTGAGTCTGAGAGAGAGAAAAGAGACTCAATAGTTATAATGACATAAAGGTGCAGACATTAAACAATTCAACTTGTCTGTGTTTTGCAGACAAATGTCAACAAGTATTAGAACTCCTGCAATGTAGCAATCAGAGATAATGTGAGATTTTGCTTTTTGTTTTTACTGGAGAAGTAAGGCTTGCTGCAAGATAACCAGCAAACAAGCAGCTTCAATTTCATGTACAAAGGACTGTTGATTATGCATGGATTACTTTCTTCAGTCACACTGCTTTGTATGGATAGCAACAGTCAGTGATGTCATTTTCTTGAAGACAGACCCGCATGCATAGGCATTTCTGCCAACTGAGCCAAAATTAATGACCTGGTTAACACAATCAGGGTAACACTATTATTCTTCATCTAAACCTTCCAAGCCTGTAGAAAAATAAATGCTAATCTGATAAATTTTCAAGAAATACGTTACATGGGAAAGAAAACCAAGCTCTTGTTTAATTTTATTTACATTCTAATATGTGCTTTCAGAAAATGCATCACAGAATTTATAACACGATGTTCATCAGAACATGTTTTATTTTTGTATGAGTAGCAGGTTAAATAATGTATTAACAATCAGCCTTTCTTAGGTAAGAATGTTTTTAGCAAAGATATTTTGTAAAGAATTATCTCCAAATGCGTATTCACATAGCACACCAATACTTTTACTGGAATCAGAATTATATATAGCATTTCTGATAGAGGAGGTGGCATTGTTTTATTGATTGGAGTAAAGAAAAATCTGAAAGATGTATAGCTTTTAGTTCTATCTCTGCTTGCTTTGTGATTTGATTGGTTCATTCTGTTCACTTATTTTCATAATGGGCATAAATATGGACTGTAAATCAAACAGGTTTAAAAATTTTCAGCAGCTGGAACCTAAGCTTTCTGAGGTGAAAAATGTTTGCTCAAAAGTGTGTAGGAAAGAGATCTAATTAGTTTTTTTCATTCTTTTAAACACATTAACTGTTCCGTGAGTTGTATTTAACTCACGCTAGTTTTGAGCATATGTAATTCCTATCTCTTCAGGTGAACTATTTTTCAAGTTGCATACAACTCACGCACAGAGAACAATAACAAATGACAAATTTTTCATGAAATTACAAAGGATCATTTTGTTTTTATTCTATTTTTGTAATAAAACACTGTGGCCCTAAAGAAAAAAAGAATTTCTAGTGTGGCTGTCAATGTGCTAAAGATATACACCGATCGCCTTCCAAGAAGTTGGGTAGGTTTTGCAGAGGCGCTTATTACATTACGTATGTCTTAGAAGCCTGCACATCCGGGACACTCGAGAGTCAATCCAGGCCCTGTTGTCCTAGGGGCGGGGCCACAAGCAATAGGGGCGGTCCCTCCATCGCGCCCCGCCCCGCCCTTCCTGCCTGCGCCCGGGGGGCGGAGCTTGAGGGGCCGAGCTGCCCGAACTCTTCGGACCCGGGCGCGAGCTGGAGCCATGGCCGACGGAGGCCGGACGCCTCAGGCCCGCGCGCTCCTGCAGCAGTGCCTGCACGCCCGGCTGCAAGTTCGCCCGGCCGAGGGGGACGCCGCGGCCCAGTGGGTGGAGGTAACGTCGGCCGGGCAGCTCTCGTTATCCTCCCGCGTGCAGGGGTGGTTCTTTCCGCCTTGTCTCGATGGCTAGTCCCATCCGCATCTCCCTCTAAGCCAGGCGGGCCGGCCGCTCGCTGCCAGGCCAGACCTCCGGCTGGTCCGCCTGTGCTACCCACGGTGGTCTACCTGGCTGCGCTTGTCTCTCAGGTCCTGCATCCGCGTGGCCAGCGCCAGACTTAGTCCCCCATGGGAAGAGCGTGTCTCCGTGCTTGGAGGTACCACAGGGACTTGAGCTTCCTTTCACCATCTGCTTACCTGAGCTCTGTGGACTTTAAAGCTCGTGGCCTACGTTGGTCTAGTTCAAGCTTGTAGGTTGGGTTTGCTGTAGGAGTTCAAGACCTGCTTTGACTTGTGCCCCAAATCGCGTCTAATTCCTCTTTATGTTGACTGTAGCTTGGTCTTAGCATAGAAATGAGATTTCCCAAGAAAAATGTTTAAAAACTGACTTATTTCCAACTGAAAAACAAAGACCACTACTTTTATAATAATGTTGCATTGTTATGGAACACATTTCCTCCCAATAATTTTATTTTTAGTCACACTGACCACATTTCAAATGAGTTTGGAACATTTATGTCAATATGAGTTCCTTCTACTTGCTTACATTCTTACCTTTTTAAGACAGCCTATCGCCCACACCATACGAAAAAAACCAAAATGTTCTTTAAGGCCCCCAACGAGTAAGTTGAAATGTAAGAAAAAAATTAGTTCCTAATTAAGACTTTTGGAGGTACTCAGAAACTTTCATCTAGCAGAATCTCATTCACTCATGTCTGCTGAATTGGGTCCAAGATCTAGCATTACTTAACACGATCTTAGTCGTTATTTTGTTTTTTGTTTGTTTTTTTTTTTTTGAGACAGAGTCTCGCTTTGTTGCCTAGGCTAGGGTGAGTGCAGTGGGGTCAGCCTGGCTCACAGCAACCTCAAACTCCTGGGCTCGAGCGATCCTGCTGCCTCAGCCGCCTGAGTAGCTGGGACTACAGGCATGCACCACCATGCCCAGCTAATTTTTTTTTTATATATATTAGTTGGCCAATTAATTTCTTTCTATTTATAGTAGAGACGGGGTCTTGCTCTTGCTCAGGCTGGTTTCGAACTCCTGACCTCGAGCAATCCGCCCGCCTCGGCCTCCCAGAGAGCTAGGATTACAGGCGTGAGCCACCGCGCCAGGCCTTAGTCGTTATTTTGAATACTACCCATGTGGGTGATTATTGTTAAATCAGCATGGTACCCTCTGCCAGTTTGGAAATGTTTATAATCATAAAAATCACTGTATTCTCACCTTTTCCCAGAAATCCATTTGTTATTTTTATTGAAGTCTTCATTTCTTTTCCATATTGAAATTTTATGCTTTTTATAATTTGCAGTTCTATCTAAAGAATTACCTATTTTTATAGTTGCCTCCTGATACTCTACATTACAAACTATTAATCATTTAGGTTCTTTCCATGCTTCTTTATATTTTTTATGTTCTTCATTCCACATCTCCTTATGGAAAATCACAGATATTTTATTGCAACTTTCCAAACTATCAGTTTGTGTTTATAAACTTCCAAAACTATTTTTAAAGGCTTTCCCCCTTCACTCCTACACACACTACTAAATTAGTTAACTAAGAGTTGACAAGTAATTTATGGTGAGAAAGTTTAAATGCTCTCCTTTCTCACACATCTTCTACCCTGTTCTATTATTAAAAACTCTTAATTTTTTTTAGCAAGAGTTTTGTCAGAAGATTTGAAGGTTCCTTTCTTTGTTCTTAGTTTCATTCATTTAGAACTTTGTTGTCGAATTTTTCTTCCTGGGAAGTGAAATTTTTTAAGCTACGGTGAGAATTATCTGTACATTTTTACATATTTGAAATATTTTATACCAAAGAAGCTTCCTATCTTGACTTAAAGAGAGGATCTGTAGACCACACTTAAGATCTATTATATTATTGGGATAAGTGAAAAGAAAATAACTTAATGAGGAGGTAATGTGGTAAGTAGAAAGAACAGATGCCTATTTCTGCAAATAATTAGGTATTTAATTCTGACATTGCACATGTCCAAATATGAATATGCTTAAGATTTCAGCTCATAGCGATGTACATATAGTGGCTTGTGACTATAAGTCCAGCACTTTGGGAGGCCAGGACAGGAGGATCACTTGAACCCACAAGTTTGAGACCAGCCTGGGCAACATAGCAAGACCCTGTCTCTACAAAGAGAATTAGCTGGGCATAGTGACATGTACCTATAGTCCCAGCTATTCAGAAGGCTGAAGTGGGAGGATCACTTGAGCCCACAAGTTTGGGGTTACAGTGAGCTATGATCACACCACTGCACTCCATCCTGAGTGACAAAGTGAGATTTTGTCTTAAAAAAAAAAAAAGATTCCAGTGTACACTGAAAATGATACCAGTGGGAAGTCCTGTGACAGTAGTGTAGAATTTGCCAGCTTCTATTATGGGTGTGTATTGGAGGTCCTTGCCAATTGTTTCAGTAGTACAGTAGCACTTTTTAAATATGACTGCTCCTCCAGGTAAATCAAGTGTGAGCACTGAGCTGCGTTTATATTTACATAGAAAATTACTTAGGTATCACATAGAGCCTGGAAGATATAGTTGAATGTTAGAGTAATTAACAGATAAATTGAGTCCGTATCACATGCAAAATAGTCTGTAAAGTGGTTTGCAAGTTAAAATGTGAAATTGTACCTCTACCTTTTTTTTTATACCTCTACCTTTAAATGTATTTTTATATGTTCATTTAATAAATACTTGTATAGCACTTACTATGAACCATGCACTGTTTTTTTTGTTGTTGTTGTTTGTTTGTTTGTTTTTGAGACAGAGTCTCACTTGATTGCCCAGGCTAGAGTGCCATGGTGTCAGCCTCGCTCACTTGCAACCTCAGACTCCTGGGCTCAAGCAATCCTCCTGCCTCAGTCTCCCGAGTAGCTGGGACTACAGGCATGCACCACCATGCCCGGCTAGTTCTTTATATATTTTTAGTTGGCTAATTACTTTCTTTCTATTTTTAGTAGAGATGGGGTCTCATTCTTGTTCAGGCTGGTCTCGAACTCCTGAGCTCAAAGGATCCGCCCGCCTAGGCCTCCCAGAGTGCTAGGATTACAGGCATGAGCCACTGCGCCCAGCTGAACCATGCATTGTTTTAAGGACTTAAGTTACAAATATTAATTAATTTAATCCAACTAATAACTCCTGAAGTCAAAGAGGTGAATTAATATAAAGAATCAAAAATCTAATGATTCACTCAGCAGCAGAATCAAAGTTACTTACAATTGTCTTTTTTATGTAGTCTCTGTCCTACATGAGCTAAGAAAGCAATATCCAAGTCATCGTGTAAAATAAATTCATGGGCAATATACGTAACCTTAACACTTTTACCCCATAATACGCTAAAATTAAATAAATAAATAAGGCCGGGCGTGGTGGCTCATGCCTGTAATCCTAGCACTCTAGGAGGCTGAGGTGGGCAGATTGCTCAAGGTCAGGAGTTTGAAACCAACCTGAGCAAGAGCGAGACCCTGTCTCTACTAAAAATAGAAAGAAATTAATTGGACAACTAAAAATATATAGAAAAAAGTAGCCGGGCATGGTGGTGCATGCCTGTAGTCCCAGCTACTCGGGAGGCTAAGGCAGTAGGATTGATTGAGCCCTGGAGTTTGAGATTGCTGTTTGAGGTTGAGTTAGGCTGACGCACGGGCAACAAAGTGAGACTCCGTCTCTAAATAAATAAATAAATTTTATATTCCTGCTAACAACCAGCCTTGTAATATAGATCCTAAATATAATTTTCAAGGCCTAATCACAAATAAATAAATAAATAAAATTTATATTCCTGCTAACAACCAGCCTTGTAATATAGATCCTAAATGTAATTTTCAAGGCCTAATCACATTTATTTAAAGCATTCAATGACAGTAACAAAAAAGAATTGGACAGTTTCCTGGAGTTTATAAAAATAGAATCAGACCCTTATTTTTATTATCTGCAAGTAAATGGATTAGGGGGAATCAAGAGTGATGATGTCAAAAGATATCGGTCACACTGTTGCTTATCCATCAGCCATATCTTGTATAATGTAAATTCATTTGGTATTGAATAAATGAGGCCCTGCCAACTAAATGTTTCTAGCTAGTCCTATGATTTTGATTAGAAGTGTTTGAAGGTATAACTTGTCTTTGCTGTGCTTGGGTATATTTTTAACTTAATTTTCAAAAGAAATAATAACTGAGGTGATTAAAACTTGAAAACAGGCCGGGCGCGGTGGCTCACGCCTGTAATCCTAGCTCTCTGGGAGGCCGAGGCGGGCGGATTGCTCAAGGTCAGGAGTTCGAAACCAGCCTGAGCAAGAGCGAGACCCTGTCTCTACTATAAATAGAAAGAAATTAATTGGCCAACTAATATATATATACAAAAAATTAGCCGGGCATGGTGGCACATGCCTGTAGTCCCAGCTACTTGGGAGGCTGAGGCAGGAGGATTGCTTGAGCCAGGAGTTTGAGGTTGCTGTGAGCTAGACTGACGCCACGGCACTCACTCTACCCTGGGCAATAAAGTGAGACTCTGTCTCAAAAAAAAAAAAACAAAACTTGAAAACACTTTATTTTCTCACATATTTAAGAAATCAAATCTGGGCTGGTGTGGTGGCTCATGCCTATAATCCTAGCACTTTGGGAGGCTAAGGCTGGAGGATTGCTTGAGGTTAGGAGTTTGAGACCAGCCTGAGCAAGAGCAATACCCTGTCTCTACAAGAAATAGAAAAATTAGCTGGGCATGGTGGCATGCACCTGTAGTCCCAGCTACTCAGGAAGCTGAGGCAGGAGGATTGCTTGAGCCCAAGAGTTTGAGGTTACAGTGAGCTACGGTGATACCACTGCACTCTACCTACCTTGGAGACAGAGCAAGACCCTGTCTCAAAAAATAATAATAATATAAATCAAGTCTATTTTAAAACTTATTTCTCTTCCTTTGCTTTTAACCTCTATAACAGTTGGAATTTTGTTCATTTAATTCTGTATCTGTATAGATTTCCTTCTAATCTGAGTTTGCTGTGGTGATTTCTCATAGATTCAGAGAGGATTAGTGATCTACGTGTGCTTTTTCAAGGGAGCTGATAAAGAACTTCTTCCCAAAATGGGTATGTGTTTGATTTTTTTTTTCTTTTTTAAGAGTGAAAAAGAACAGCAATAGATAAATGAACCGGAAGGAGCAAGAAGTACAATCTTTTTTTTTCCCCTTTTATTTTTAGTTGACATGTAATAATTGTACATATTTATGGGATACAGAGTGATATTTCAATATGTGTATACAATGTATAATGATCAAATCAGGGTAATTAGCATATGCATCACCTCAAATATTTATCCTTTCTTTGTGTTGTGAACATTAAAATCCTCTTTTAGCTTTTTGAAAACATACAATAAATTATAGTTAACCATATTCACCCTAAAGTACTGCAGAACACCGCAACTCATTCCTCCTATCTAGCTATAATTTTGTATCCATTACCAACTTCTCCCCATCCTAAAACGCACAATCTTAAATTGTACTGGTATGTAAGTTATTAATTACTTAACTCTGGCGGGGCATGGTAGCTCATGTCTGTAATCCTAGCACTCTGAGAGGCCCAGGCAGGAGGATCGCTCAAGGTCAGGAATTCGAGACTAGCCTGAGCAAGAGCAAGATCCTATCTCTACTAAAAATAGAAGGAAATTAGCTGGACAACTACAAATATATAAAAAAAAATCAGCTGGGCATGGTGGCACATGCCTGTAGTCCCAGCTACTTGGGAGGCTGAGGCAGAAGGATTGCTTTAAGCCCAGGAGTTTTTAGGTTGCTGTGAGCTAGGCTGACACCATGGCACTCTAGCCCAGGCAACAGAGCAAGACTCTGTCTCAAAAAAAAAAACACAACAATTACTTTACTCTGTCTAGTGTTGTTGGCTTTAGATATTTGCCTGTTCCAAGTTTAAAGTAAGCAAGTGTGGCCGGGCGCGGTGGCTCACGCCTGTAATCCTAGCTCTTGGGAGGCCGAGACGGGCGGATTGCTCAAGGTCAGGAGTTCAAAACCAGCCTGAGCAAGAGCAAGACCCCGTCTCTACTATAAATAGAAAGAAATTAATTGGCCAACTGATATATATATAAAAAATTAGCCGGGCATGGTGGCGCATGCCTGTAGTCCCAGCTACTCGGGAGGCTGAGGCAGAAGGATCGCTCGAGCCCAGGAGTTTGAGGTTGCTGTGAGCTAGGCTAACGCCACGGCACTCACTCTAGCCTGGGCAACAAAGTGAGACTCTGTCTCAAAAAAAAAAAAAAAAAAAAAGTAAGCAAGTGTGGTGCAGTTCTTTTGAACCAGCTGCAGCATTGCAGATGGCTTATAGATTGATTTAAAAGAGTAAACTCAGTGCACATCAGCCAAGGATACAGAAACTTATTGGAAGCAAGGTGGGCCACATAGGGAGAAACAGATGCTGCATTTCTTTTTTTTTTTTTTTTTTTTGAGACAGAGTCTCACTTTGTTTCCTAGGCTAGAGTTAGTCCCCTGGCATCAGCCTAGCTCACAGCAACCTCAATCTCCTGGGCTCAAGCGATCCTACTGCCTCAGCCTCCCGAGTAGCTGGGACTACAGGCATGCACCACCATGCCCGGCTAATTTTTTATATATATATTAGCTGGCCAATTAATTTCTTTCTATTTATAGTAGAGACGGGGTCTCACTCTGGCTGGTTTCAAACTCACAACCTCGAGCAATCTGCTGGCCTCGGCCTCCCAGAGTGCTAGGATTACAGGCGTGACCCACCACACCTAGCCTGCATTTCTTAATATAGTTTCCTTTATCTCCCAGAGTCCCTAACAGAGGCAGTAATTGACATTTGTACAAGGTGTGGGTCCTGTCAAACCTGGACAACTCAAGCTTATATCATTATTATGGAAGAAATTTGAATTTACCATTTGTGCACTTCTCTTTTGGAAATATGTATAAATATAAAGGTTCTCCCGGTTCTTTAACCAAACTCAATGTAATCACAGCCACACCTCCTCCAGGAAAACAGAAAGCAGAGCCCATGTTCAGAGATCTCTGAATAATAATTTACCTACCTATAGCTTTCTAGTATACTGGACAGTCCATCGTACTGTACATTCCTTGTGATAATTACATAGGCTCAGATATACTAAATCAATTCACGTACTGTCTTAATTATGTATATTGGATTTAACAATTATGTCCCCCCAAAAAACAAAAGCAAACCTGAAATAATAGAGCTATCCTTAAGTTTGGGAACAGGTTATATTCTACTCATTAGTAAAGGGTAGTGCCCATTAGTTGGATTAATAAGAAATATAGATTATACAAATGGATAGTTGAAGCTTATAGAAGTTAACCTGGAAGAGCTTCAAGGGCAAATAGCCCAATTAGACCAGCTTGGACAAAAAGCTAAAGCTCCTAGGGCAATTTTATACTGATATATTAAACACGTTTGATAACTTTGTCAAAGAATGAAAACTAGACTTAAGCAGGGCCTATGATAGGTGTAGATAGAAAGCCAGTAACTGTAATTGTTCAAAATTTGAATCCAGAAGATAATAAGGAACCTTTGATAGGTTAAAGAAGAAAATGAAATGAGGGCTCCAATTATAGAGGATAACTTGTCAGATCCTGATGCTAGGGTGTTAGACATTCTGTATACTTTGCTAAATTAATATTTTCCCTTGGATCAAATCATTACTGGCCACAAAAAATATAGTAGAAATCCTCAAAAATAGGAAAAAATTTTGTCATTCTAATTTAAAATTGACTTTCTAAAGTTGTCTCATGGATCTTAAATGGATGTTAATCATAATTGGATAAAATAACCCTACCAAATCCATGCTGCATTTTGTTTTGTAGTGATTAAATCCTGTGTGTTTCCATATACATCTTTGCGAGTTCATTTTAAATACATGCATAAGATTGCAGTGGATTAAAAACACTCCAGAGATCCACCTTAAGTCTTTTAGTGAGTAATCTAACACAAAGCTTTATTTATCATGATTCTCAGTAAAGAAAGATATGACTAAGAATCACATTTTGCTGGTTTGAGTTTTAAGCAAAGTAATTACATCTATTATTGATAGCGTTAGCTTGAACTTCACTCTATTCAAGCCGGAAAGTAACTCAACGTAATAGGATTCTCTTAAACCCCACCTCATGCTTATTACATGGATTCAGATATTTCTAATCAAATCTTACATCCCTTGGAAACATAACAACCAATTGTAACCATAAAGCTGAAATAGCATAGCTAACATAGAAATGTGTAGAATCTTCCTCAAATCATCTTCAGTATTATGGACTGAGATCCAGGGATCTGTCAAAGCTTCATTTCCCATATACATTATTAGAAATATTTGATTGATAACCTGTCTTAGGATCTTCAAGTTTCTAGCATGCCATTAATTCATTGTTTCATTTTAATTCTACTTACTGGTGTTTATATTTGTATTGTATTTATCTGTATCCTGATATTGTATACCAACAGCATTAATTGAATTCTCAGTTATAGCCAGTAGAGGGAGGTAGGTAGAAGTATAATAAATTGTAGTATTCCCTTTCAGGCCTGTTATTCCAAAATTACCTACTTAGTCTTCACTAGCCTGAAACCTAGATAGCTAGATAGTGATTTCCATTAGAATGAAGTGCTCTGGAGAGTTAAGTTTCCTTAGAGGCAGGCAATAAGCACTGCTGGCTATATAGCAAAGTCCTGTTTGTAATAGAGAAAACTAGAGGTATTTAAAAATAGATGTTAGTTAAGTGAAAATTGATGGTGCTTAATGTATAGCTTAGGAATTCATTTGGATGTTCACCTTGGCAGGTTTTTCCCAGGTTAATTCCATGACTTGTAGAGTGGGGCAACCACACTGAATCCTTACTAATGCTACAGATCCTCTAATAATTGAAACTATTAACCACCCCAACAGAAAGCATACCTTTTGAAGGTATGCTTTGGGGCAGGAATGTGAGGTTTATATAGTTTCTTTTACCATTTGTCCTTTCAGGACTGTTCTTTGCCAGAAGTCATTTATATCTTTATAGAGGTAGGGAGACCCTAAGTCTATTTATATTAGACACTTCCTTTGTTTATTGTTTTGAAAATGGTTAATGTTGAGGTGTAAAAGTTTTCTAAGTTAAGGCTTTTAGCTGTACATAGATATTTAATGGTAGTTTTGACACTTCTTATTAGCTACACGAATAATCTCATAGATGCTATAAAAATATCACCATGTTTTCTTACATGTATGTAAAGATAGTGCCAGTAGCTCTGTATCTTTTGATTTACTTACTTTTCAGTTGTAACAATGCATTTCTGATTGTTCTTCCTTTCATCTTTACCCTTTTTCCATGGATTATATTTGTAAAATGATTAGTCCATATTAATATTGCCTTTAAGGTTATGAAACTACAAAATCAGCTGGTTTATAATGGGATTGAACCAGGAAGGAACCTTTATCTCAGCTTAAAACTCTAAGCAACTAAGTTTAAAGTAATAAATGCACTAACATTTTTATTTAATATTCTGTTATAATGCAGAATTTGGTGTGAGGAGGATTAATCGTGATCTTTTCCCAGTGGTATTTGCTAATGAAACAGAAAGAGCAGGGCAGCAAAATCTTCTCATGCATTCCTCCAAGGCAACAATATTTGAGGTTCTAATGTACAGTTCATTCTTCAGACCTTTCTAGATGAGCATAATGTTAGGTAATCTTAATTGCCAAGTCAAATTTAAAATACCATGCCATTTTCTGCATGAAATTTGCTTTATTTTTCATGCTTAGATTATTTAGCTTAGTGAAGCAGTTTTTAAAATCCAAACAGAGACTTTGGGTTGGAAGTATGAGCTGACAAACTGAGTTTTAAGCGTGAGATTTGTTGACTAAAAATGATGATTTTCTTCATGTTTGTTTTTCACTTCAAAATGTTTTGCCTCTCTCCCCTATCCAGTTAATACACTGTTAAATGTGAAATTGAGCGAGACAGAAAATGGCAAGCACGTCTCTATATTGGATTTACCTGGCGACATTCTTATCATCCCTCAAGCCACCCTCGGGGGAAGAGTAAAAGGAAAGAACATGCAGTATCACTCTAACTCTGGAAAAGAAGAAGGGTTAGAACTTTATTCTCAATTTGTGACTCTATGTGAAAAAGAATTAGCTGCCAACAGCAAGTGTGCTGAAGCTGGGGTTGTAGTGGAACATGGCACTTACGGGAACAGGCAGGTGTTAAAGCTGGATACCAATGGACCATACACACATTTAATTGAATTTTGAAAATTAAAAATTAGTTTCTGTAGCTGTTCTATGGTATTAAATGATCTGAACTATATTAAGGTTTTCTTACCCTTCATCTTGAAAACACTAATCTGCAGCATTTTTAGACAAGAAAATCCTGGGTCCCTTATATAACTCTGCAACCTGCTAATTGGGTGACCTTGCCAAGTCACCTAAACTGTGATCTCAGTCACCTTTTGTCCTGCTTTCTCCTACCCTTCCACTTGAAAATTTGAGAAATGCTGTCTATTGACTTCATAGTCATTAAGCAAATGTTCTTAGCTGTATTTTTAAAGTTACATACATTTTAAATATTTTACTATGAAGAAATTTGTGGTATCCAGGGAAATACGTTTATTATGCTCTCATTTGTGTAGTATGTGATAAAAATAACTATTTGTGTTAAAATTAGGTAAAATCCAACACAAACCATTTATAACTTTGTCTATTTTAATATTTATATTTTCCATATTTTGAATCAAAGTATATGTGATTCGTCATTCCTTTTATAATATGTATCAAAATGTCACATAGAAATGTTTGTGCATTGTATTACTTTCCAAGGACATATAGATGCTTTACATAATTTTAGGAATCTTTAGTTAACATAGAAACAAGGTATAGGGGATTAAAAGTTGTTTTTATTAAACATACCCATACAGATGAGTTAATGTTCGGCTTCTCAGTTTTAACCAAAACCACATGTGTCTCACTTTCCATCTTTTTTTTTTCTTTTTGAGACTCTCAAAAAAAAAAAAGTTGGAAAGGAGACAGACACCTCAGTCTACTGAGTAGCAGGAATTACAGGTGTGTGCCATATCTTTGGTTTTTAAAGAACTAGTTCATGAAATTAGTGTTAGTTCATATATTTTTTAGGAAGTCCCTTTCCTGTTGAATTAGATTACTATAAAAGGAAGAAAAAGGGAATTTTTCTCCAGGAATAGTTTGAAAACAAATTGACTTATTCATTCACATATTATCTGCTTGATGGTTTGGAGCCAGTGTAAATTTTTCTGAATTGGTGAATGTTGTGGCCTGGCTGTTTATGCCTCACCCTGAAATTTATATGTTGAAGCTCTTATCCCAGTGTGATGGTATGTGGAGACAGAGCCTTTGGGAGGTAATTAGGGTTAGATGAGGTCATGAGGGTGGGGTCCTCATGATGAGACTGGTAGAAAAGGAGCCACCCGACAGTTTGCTCTCCCCACACCACCCCATTCCACCTTGTGAGCACACAGCGAGAAGTTGGCTGTCTGCAAGCCAGGAAAAGAGCCATCACTAGAAACTGACCATGCTGACACATTGATCTTGAACTTCTAACTTTCAGGACTATGAGAAAATAAATTTCTGTTGTTTAAGCTACCCAGTCTAAGGTATTTTGTTATGGCAGCCTGAGATGTCTAAAATAATGGTATAAGATAGATAGCTAATAAGATAAACTTTTCAAAGATGAGAGAGGAGGATATACAAGAAGTTGAAAGATGGCCGGGCGTGGTGGCTCATGACTGTAATCCTAGCACTCTGGGAGGCCAAGGCAGGCGGGTTGCTGGAGGTCAGGAGTTCGAAACCAGCCTGAGCAAGAGCAAGACCCATCTCTACTATAAATAGAAAGAAATTAATTGACCAACTAATATATATAGAAAAAATTAGCCGGGCATGGTGGCTCATACCTGTAGTCCCAGCTACTCGGGAGGCTGAGGCAGCAGGATTGCCTGAGCCCAGGAGATTGAGGTTGCTGTGAGCTAGGCTTGACACCATAGCACTCTAGCTTGGGCAACAAAGTGAGACTCTGTCTCAAAAAAAAAAAGAAGTTGAAAGAATAAATGAGTCAATAAAAGGTAGTTTTGAAAACTCCTCTGACCTGATTTTAAAAGGTGTTTTTTAAGAGTGAAAACCAAATAACATTGCTAATTACTGAAAAGGTGAAGAGATTAAATAAACATCCTAAGTAGCTGCTGAAAATTCCTTTGTGTCTTATAATTTCTTTAGATCTATGTTCTTAAGATACTTAAGTTTTTATTATCACAAAAAACTCCTATTTTCTCTTTACCCTTCCTGTATTATTCTATTTTGGAACTTGAGAATCAATAACTGGCTTGGTAATGAGCTCATGGTCCTTAACTTTTGCTTTATTGATTCACAATACAATTATTGAAATGTAATAAACTATTTATAAATTTGCAAACTCCAGTTTTCTTAAAGGTTCTCCAAAGAAGTGTATATGACTTTCAGAAAGATTGTGTCACCTATTTTAAATCATTTTGATTTTATGTCTAAGTGAAATGCTGACTCATAGGCCTAGTTTGCTGTTTTATAGTTCAAGCAATCGTCCTTAAAACATTTGCTTGAGTTACTTATGGAGGATAGCAATTTCAAGTACATGAATAGTTATTAAGCAGAAGGTGATGATCAACTTTGCTTAATTTCCAGGGAGGCTACAACAAGGGAAAAGGCAAGACAAATGGTGGATATGAAAATAGCTATATCTTAGCTTTCTGTACCTCTTTTGGCCCAAAGTGCTCAAAGAACCTTCAATAGATATTTTATCTTCACTATATATATATATATATATATATATATATATATATATATATATATATATATATATATATATATATATATATAATGACAATAGTGCTATGGAAAGACAATGTTTAAATAATTTTCCCAAGGTAATATGATAGGATGGAATAATTTCCATCTTTTTGGATTTGACTCTCTTGCGAGAGTTGTTGAAATAGAAATTGATCTTGATAAAAGCTTAGCATCTCTTAGTGTGGATCACTAGAGAAAGAATAGCCAATAAATTGGTTTATTTATTTATTTTTTTGCCCACTTTGTCACCTGGGCTAGAGTGCTGTGGTGTCAGCCTACCTCACAGCAACCTCAAACTCTTGGGCTCAAGTGATCCCCCCACCTCAGCCTCCTGAGTAGCTGGAACTACAGGCGTGCACCTGGCTAATTTTTTACTAGTTTAGTAGAGACAGGGGTCTCACTCTTGCTCAGCCTGGTCTTGAACTCCTGAGCTCAAGTGATCCTCCAGCTTCGGCCTCCCAGAGTGCTAGATTACAGGCATGAGCCACTGCTCCCGGCCCCAATAAATTGGTTTATTTACTATAAATTAAATGCAGGCAGGTTTGTACCTAATTTAGGTGCCTTCTGCTTCTGATTTTATAAGATTCTAGAATGTTTCAAATAGAGTATCTAAATAAGATACTATTTTATCTGTCAATTTAGAAACCTCCTGGATTCAATTATAGAAAATACTCTGTATAAAACACAATGGGGGAAATGGAGGGTAGATAAAACCTATCTATTGGGTACAATGAACACTATTCAGGTGATGGGCACACTAAAGGCCCCAACTTAAGCATTATAAAAGGTATCCTCGTAACAACATTTGTACTCCTTTAATATTTTGAAATTTAAAAAAAAATGGATATGGTTTTAGTATCTTGAATAAACTTATATAAAGTAAAATCAAATACACTTTTACCATTCTGTTATTAATTCAAGTCATTAAAGAAGGCATACCATTTATGAATAATATCTGTACAAATGGTAATTTGTTGACTCCATAGTGAATGAATTCAATTTATTATATATCAAAATCAAATATTAGGCCGGGCGCGGTGGCTCACGCCTGTAATCCTAGCACTCTGGGAGGCCGAGGCGGGCGGATTGCTCGAGGTCAGGAGTTCGAAACCAGCCTGAGCAAGAGCGAGACCCCATCTCTACTATAAAAATAGAAAGAAATTAATTGGCCAACTAATATATATATATAAAAAAAAAATTAGCCGGGCATGGTGGCACATGCCTGTAGTCCCAGCTACTCGGGAGGCTGAGGCAGGAGGATTACTTGAGCCCAGGAGTTTGAGGTTGCTGTGAGCTAGGCTGACGCCACGGCACTCACTATAGCCTGGGCAACAAGCGAGACTCTGTCTCAAAAAAAAAAAAAAAAAAAATCAAATATTATAGATGCCTCCCATGCCACTTGTTTTTGTGAGAATAAGAACTCACATTGATGTTTTAAGAGAACAAAGTCAGCCAGGCATGATGGCTCACGCCTGTAATCCTAGCACTCTGGGAAGCTGAGGCAGGTGGATCATTTGAGCTTAGGAGTTTGAGACCAGCCTGAGCAAGAGCAAGACCCCCGTCTCTACTAAAAATAGAAAGAAATTAATTGGACAGCTAAAAATATATAGAAAAAAATTAACCTGGCATGGTGGCGCATGCCTGTAGTTCCAGCTACTCGGGAGGCTGAGGCAGGACTGGATCACTTGAGCTCAGGAGTTTAAGGTTGCTGTGAGGTAGGCAGATGCCACGGCACTCTCTAGCCCGGGCAACACAGTGAGACTCTGTCTCAAAAAAAAAAAGAGAACAAAGTCATGTCAGATTTTTACTGTGATTAACATTGCAAAGAACCTGCTTTATGTTATAGCTGAATATATAGCCAAAAACAACCAAAAAACCCACACATGATACTCCAATGTCTTTAGAAATATCTGACATATTAATTTATTGAAATAAGACTAGTTTCTGAAAGGGGAGAACTACTAGAAAGGTAACATTTTCATTCTCAAGGCATATCTTGGCGATGACTTTAAACATTTATTTTGATAGTTTCCTAATTATTCTCCCTACTTCCTGTTTCTCCTATCTCTAAACCTTTTCTGTAGACCATCTCCAAGATAATGTTCCTAGAACATGTCTTTCTCTATAGCATTCTGCTGCTTAGAAGCTTTTATAGCTTCTCTTTATCTACAGAACAAAGTCTAATGGAGGTTGTCATGGACAACCTGGTTGTCAAAGTCTAATCTAATGGAGGGCTCTCCATACTCCTCAGGAGTGTATGAAATCACTCAGGAAGAACTGTAGAGAACTAATGGCAGAATCTTGAAAAATAACATGTAAAGAAAGGGCAAAGTGTAAGAGGAATATCAGAGAGGCAGAGAGAACCAGAAAAGTGTACTGTTAAAGACAAAGACATTATTAAATAGTGACAAAGTCAGAGAGGCAGAGAGAACCAGAAAAGTGTAGTGTTAAAGACAAAGACATTATTAAATAGTGACAAAGTCAGTGCCACATACTAGAGAAATTTGGATAACACAAAGACCAAGGGAAGACGTCTGAGCCTAGCAGTTGGGTTTTTTCAGAGCTTACGGAGTATCAGAGTATTTTCAATAGCTAATAGTAGGGATTCTTAATCTTTTGTTCTAGGGCACAGTGTCTCAAACTGTGTCAGTGTACCAAAATCACCTGGGGAGCCTATTAAGATGCAGTTTTCCTGGACCACGACAAACATACTAAATTAGGAGTTAAAATCTGTCTAATCACCAGTCTCACTACAGGTGATCTAGAGTACCCTGGAGTCCCAGAACCACTGTTACTCAGAAGTCTGTTAGCCCAGACTTCTAAGGCTGATATCAAGGTTTTATAATCTGGCTCCAGCTCAACTTTCTAAACTTTTTTCCCACCACTACTACCCTATAGAAATTCTTCAGTATAGCTCTATATATCTCTTAAATCATGCCCTTACCTAAATTGCCCTCTGCTCTCCTCTAAATCCATCATCATTCAAATTTAGCTCAAGTCAATCTCTTCTGACCCCATAGTAGTTCTCCTACCTCTATGTTCCTTGGCATTATGATCGTGACCCTTGTGACACGATGTGTCTGAAGAAATTGTGTACTTTGGCTTTAATTTTTTAATATTAATACGTCTTGACTGCAAGACTATAATGTGGGATAAAGACAGTATAATAGTGGGCAGACATAGTACAGTGTAAACTTTTTTATCTCCAACAGGATTTCTGTAGGGCTGTGCCTGTGGTCTATGCTTAGTAATTCTCAGTAAATATTACCTGAATTAATATAGAGATATGTTAGTGCCCAGAATACTCTTGATTTTGGTTCAGTGATGCCACTACTTTATACATAGATTTCCTTTTTTGAGACAGAATCTCACTGTGTTGCCCAGGCTAGAGTGCCGTGGCATCTGCCTACCTCACAGCAAACTCAAAATCCTGGGCTCAAGTGATCCTCCTGCCTCAGCCTCCCGAGTAACTGGGACTACAGGTATGTGCCACCATGCCCGGCTAATTTTTTTTCTATATATGTTTTTAGTTGGCCAATTAATTTCTTTCTATTTTTAGTAGAGATGGGGTCTCACTCTTGCTCAGGTTGGTGTCGAACTCCTGACCTTGAGTGATCTGCCCACCGCGGCCTCCCAGAGTGCTAGGATTACAGGTGTGAGCCACCACGCCTGGCCTATACATAGATTTCTCAGTGTGAGAATCTGTCTTAAAAAAATAAAGGAGGAATCAAAAATCACTCTAAAATTTCACATATGGGTTACTAGAGAATATGAATCCAGATTTTAACATACTGAGTTTTGAAGCACCGTAATGTCTACCCAAGTAGAAATGTCAATTATAAAAGTGATAGTTACGCTAAGCTAAGATTTAATCATCCAATCTTCACTGACTGCCTACTCTGGTAAATATAAAGAGGCACACTAAAAAAGTAAAGGCAGGCCGAGGCGGGTGGATTGCGGGTGGATTGCGGCACTCACTCTAGCCTGGGCAACAAAGTGAGACTCTGTATCTATGTATGCATGTATGTATGTATAAATAAATAAATAAGAAAAGGTGATTTCTATTCTCATGGAGTTTACAACATAACTGGGATACTAAAGCAGTTAGCTGGAACACAGAGAAACTGTTTCATTTTAGATGTGCCAAACGAAAGGTAACAACAGTACTATGGAGATTTGGAGAGGGAAGAAATTTCATCTGATTATGAGAGCATTGACATTTCAGTATAGTTTTGAAAATTAATATCTATTAGAGATATGACATAGTGAAAAATGGAGGATTTGATTACCAGCCAAATCGAGAGCAACAGGAGGAAGAGAAAAAATTGACAAAGCAATGAAGGATCACATAGATAGGTGAATGGAAAAAGTAGGAGATGTAAGAGGAAACACGAGTGTCTTGGAGTTTAAGTTTTCGAGAATTGGGGAAACAGGTATAAACATACAGAAAAATTGAAAGCATTATGTAATCAACACCCATATACTCACCCCCTGGACTCTGCAATTAGCATCTTGGTATATTTGCTTTGTTACCTATCTACCCATCTGTCCATTCTAAAAATGAGGTTATTTTGTTTGCCAGAGTTTTAAATTCATTCCTGTTGGCCAGCGTCTCATTTCTAAGGTCCGGGATGTGTGTGAGCCTGCTGCATTTCACCAACATGCCCAGATTCACTTGCTTTATATGAAAACCTCCACTCAGTGTGCCTTTCTATCTTTAAAGAAAGGTCCCAAATGATAGTCCATAGGAGAAATGATCCTTCCACCCTTCCAATTAAGTTAGTTAACTATCCCTGCATGTCTGCACCTGAGAACAGAGAAGAACCTGTTTCAAAGTGACCCTATGATTTGTCAAGCTTTCCAGCAGTCTATCAGTGTACCGTCTGAGGACCACCTGAATAAAAATCATTACAAAACTTGTTAAAAATGCAAATTCGTGTATCTCACCCCACTGAGTCAGAATTTCTGAGAGGGGCCTGGAGTCTGCATTTTAACAGTCACTTCTCCCCATCAGTGAGTCTCATACAGACTAGCATTTGAGAATTGATTATGTAGTGGTGATTTCTATGAACCAAGAATCAAGAGGCCTCTGTTGGAGTCTTAGCTTTTCCATGAACTGTGTGTGTTACACAGTCCTTCCAGGACTCATCATAAAAGAGAAAGAATTGTACTTGATAAATTCTAAGATCGCTTTCAGCTTCACCATTTTGTGGAACTATGAAAACTGAATCTTTTAAATTAGAAGACGTTGGATAGACTTTAATGAGAAGAACTGAAAAACTGTTTAGGTTTGTGTTCATTTGAACTACAGCTGTTTCTTGTAATTCAACTAGTATGTGAGTTATTCATCAAAATAACTACATTCTTCTTGTATCTTGTGAATTTTTGTTTGGCTTTTGCGAGCTGAACCATAGAATGAGTTTCAAGCATTTCACACAGCCTTTTGCCATTTCATAGCTCCATGTTTCCTTGGAGACTCCAGTGTTCACAGTCTGCCAGATCTACTTTGAGCTGTTGCCACTCTGCATTCCTCTTTCATTGTTGATAATATCCCTTTTCTTCTTCTTCTTCCTATAAAGTAACTTATTTTCTCAGAGTTCTGAGTTGGCAGAAGTTACTGCAAGTTTTAAAGCTCTGTTCAGTAGTGAAAGAGAAAAGTATGTGATAATCTTTAAGCAATGATTAAATTTTGTGCCCTAATCACTGTGATGTTAGCTTTTTTTTTTCCATTATAAATCTGGCCCTAATTTTAGTTTCAAGGTGATTTTAGAATATTGTTTAAAATGTTACTCAGTGCCCTTGTTATCCTCTCATAAATGATAATATTGAGTATCCATATCCTCCAGCAAGGTTCTTTTTAAAAATTCTTTTTGCCCCAGTGGTGGTATACGTTTTCTATTTGTTAAACTTTTTTTAAAACATTTTTTAAGAATTTTATTGGCATATTCTAATTTACTGAGATCTTACGATCAGAATAAAGTTTATCCAGTATATGGCCTACATATTTGTATTTATCCTAAAATATATGTAGGGTTATAGTAATAACACATTTCCATATTTTCCCTTCTTTTTTCTCTTATATTTTAATTTAGAAACAGAGAATTATGCAAGCATTTCAATACTGGGCCACAGCTACTCTTAGTTTGATAAATATTTGATATTATTTCCTGATTTAATCAGATCCTTACTACTTAGTATATGCAAAGCACTTGTGTGCATTACAAGCAAACAGATAAGTATATTACACAATGCCTACCATTAAGAAGCTTACAACAGTGGTTCATCCTGAATTATACAATAATAGAAAAAATATTTGGACTTATCTTTCCTACAAATACTTTGGGAGACACACTCTGAATTCAAAAGGCATGGTCTTTTCCACAAAAATTTATTTAGAACCTCCTGTATACCAAGTACTGGAAAATACAGGGGATAAATGAATAAAACATATTCTTCTCCTTTTTGGGCTCATCTTTATATATTTCAGGAGACAGAGATTGGGACCAGGGATACAGATTTGGGAGTTAGCTACACATATGTGGTAAAGTCACCAAAGTTAATAGTATGGCAGATCCTCAAAAATCAATAATAGAACTACCATATGATCTAGCAATCCCACTTCTGGGTATATGTACAAAGGAATTGAAAGCAGGTTCTCAAAGACATATTTGCATACTCATGTTCACTGAAGCACTATTCACAATAGCCAAGAGATGGAAGCAACCCAAGTGTCCATCAAAGTGTCCATAGTTTGTTATGAATGGATAAACAAACTATGATATATACATACAATAGAATATTATTCAAACTTATAGAAGAAGGAAATCCTGTTGCATGCTGCAACATGGATAAGCCTTAAAGACATTATGCTAAGTGAAATAAGATAGTTGCAAAAAGACAAATGCTGTATGATTCCACCTATATGAGATATCTAACATGGTCAAATGTATAGAAACAGAAAGTAGAATAATATATATCAGGGCCTGGAGGAGGGAAAATGAATGGTGTTGTTTAGTGAGTGTAGAGTTTCAGTTGTGCAAGATGAAAAAGTTCTAGAGATCTTTTTCACAACAATGTGAATATACTTACCACTACTGAACTGTACACTTTTAAAAAGTTACCAAAGTGGATGACATTGACTAGAAAGAGTGTGTAGAAAATATGTCAATTAAGAAACAGTAGCCCGGAGACCAGCGGCAAGGGTAGGTGGAATTGCTGTTTCCCCTCCCCTGCATTCGGGACTGCTGGCGGGCTCCCCAGTGGGTGGAGAGACCTGCGGACACCAGCCCAGAGACTGCCGCCGCTTGCCAACGGTGAGCCTGTAGCAGACGTGGCACCAGGTTCCCAACTTCCTCCGGGCACCTCCGTGTGCACGGACCCGAGCCGCGCGGCAGGCGCCATATTGCCTCCTCCTCCCCTCCGCCGACCCTACCCGCGGCTGCCCAGAGAGACAATACAGCCACCAGCCGGAGGCACCTCCAGGGAACGGGACCTTCCCGTTTGGGACCCCGCCCGCCCTCCCAGGTGCTGCTGGCACCGTGTTCCCAGGAAAACGGTGCCGACTCAGAGGCTGAGAGACATAGATCCAGCTTGGGCTCCCTGTGGGTGAATTAGGACCGGAAATCCTCTCCCTGGTGGGAATACAGTTTGAACTCTGGGACCCAGAGGTCGGACCTGCAGACCAGATCCCCTGCACCGAGGGCTAGCATTGCCCCGGGCACAGAAGGATTATACTCGAACAGCCTACTGAGGGCTGTGTGCCTCCAGGGGCGGATCGGCGTCCTAGAGGGCAACCCTCCTCCCAGGAGGAGGCCGTGCGCCCAACCCAGGTGGCGTTCCTGTGCAGGGAACCTCCCCGCCGGCACCACAGTCCGGGGAGGCCTGGTGGCTTGTGGTCTGGCCTGCTGGCAGAGGCCCAGGAGTAGCTGAAGAGTTGGGGAGGGTGGAAAGAAGCGAGGCCTGCTGCAGACTGCGGGTCTCAGACAGCCCCACCCCCACCTCCAGACTTTCTGGCTGAGCGGGACCATTCCAGCCCTGCCCTGACAGCTTTCCCTGTAAGCTGAGAACAGAACTTTGACCCCTGCTAACGGCCTGAGGGCAGGCTTACCCAACCCAGCTCCGCCCAGAACGAGAGCTGATAACAGGACTCAAAATCAACACCATAGCCTGTTCCTCCAAGCAAACGCCACCTACTGACAGGGGCGGCATCTTGCACGGCCTTTCCACGGCATCCACTGACTCAATATACAGGGAGTGGTCCAATTTCACCCACAGGCACCACCTAACGCCTCAGAAACTAAACAAGGTGTGTGAATACCCAAACAATAACCTAAGGAAAGAAACAACAACTGATCGACATGGGAAGAAGTCAGCGAAAGAACTCAGGAAATATGAAGAACCAAACGGAAAACACACCCCCAAGGAGGAGCACCAGCCCCCTAGAAACGGACACCGACCAAAATCAGGCAACCAATATGACAGAAAAGGAATTTCGTATGTGGATCATAAGAACACTCACCCAGCTGCAACAACAACTCAATAACCAACACCAAGAAAACACAAAAAACCTCCAAGAAATGGAACAAAGGTTCAACAAAGAGATTGACACAGTGAAGAAAACTTTAACCGAAGTCCTGGAGATGAAGAATCAACTCAGAGAACTACAAAATACTGTGGAAAGTCTCAAGAACAGGGTAGATCAAGCAGAAGAAAGAATCTCAGAGATTGAAGATAACACCTTCCAATTAAATAAATCAGTCACAGAAATACAGCAGAGAAACAAGAGAAAAGACCAAAGCCTACAAGAGCTGTGGGATTATGTGAAAAAACCTAACGTGAGGGTCATAGGTTTAGCCGAAGGGGAGGAAGACAACACTCAAGGGCTGGACAAGCTTTTTGAAGATATAATAGAGGAAAATTTCCCAGGCCTTGCTCAAAATCTCGATATACAAGTTCAAGAAGCCCAGAGGACCCCTGGGAGATTCAATGCAAACAGGAAGACGTCACGTCATGCAATCATCAGACTGACCAAAGTATCAACTAAAGAGGCCCTTCTAAGAGCTGTAAGACAAAAGAAGCAAGTGACATACAAGGGAAAGCCAATTCGAATAACATCAGACTTCTCTAATGAGACTTTACAAGCAAGGAGAGACTGGGGCCCCATTCTCACTCTTTTGAAACAAAACAATGCCCAGCCTAGAATCTTATTCCCTGCAAAACTAAGCTTCATATATGAAGGAGAAATAAAAACATTCTCAGACAAGCAAAGGCTCAGAGAATTCACCAAGACAAGACCAGCCCTACAAGAAGTACTTAAAACAGCGTTACGCACGGAACATCATAATAATAATCCACGGATATAAAAACAACCAAAACCCAAAGATATTAAAGGCCAGATATTACAATGGCTCAAGACAGAAATCATAGCAACAACATCCAACCCAACAGAATGATCAGTAATCTACCTTACCTATCAGTTCTCTCAATAAATGTGAATGGCTTAAACTCTCCACTCAAGAGACATAGGCTGGCTGAATGGATAAGAAAATACAGGCCAAGTATATGCTGTCTTCAGGAAACACATTTAACCTGCAAGGATGCACATAGACTAAAAATAAAAGGGTGGAGATCAATATTCCAAGCAAATAGAAACCAAAAGAAGGCTGGTGTGGCAGTTCTAATTTCAGACGATTTAGTTTTTAAACCAACAAAAGTAGTAAAAGACAAAGAGGGTCATTATATAATGGTGAAGGGCACAGTCCAACAAGAGGAGATAACAATTTTAAATATATATGCACCCAACTTAGGTGCACCCAGATTCATAAAGCAAACCTTACTGGAGCTAAGCAAATGGATTAATAGCAACTCCATAATCGCCGGAGATTTCAACACCCCACTGACGGCACGAGACAGATCCTCCAAACAGAAAATTAATAAAGAAATAATGGACTTAAACAAAACTCTAGAACAATTGGGTCTGACAGACATCTACAGAACATTCTACCCAAAATCCACTGAATATACGTTCTTCTCATCAGCTCACGGGACATTCTCTAAGATTGACCATATCCTAGGACACAAAGAAAATCTCAAGAAATTTAAAAAAATAGAAATCATACCATGTACTTTCTCAGATCACAGTGGAATAAAACTAGAAATCAACCCTAACAGAAACTCACATTTCTACACAAAAACGTGGAAATTAAACAACCTCCTACTAAATGATTACTTCGTAAATGAAGAAATCAAGACGGAAATAAAAAACTTCTATGAAGAAAACGACAATGGAGAGACAAGTTATCAACTCCTCTGGGACACAGCTAAAGCAGTTCTGAGAGGAAAGTTTATCTCCATAAATGCCTATAACCAAAAGGCAAGAAGATCACAAATAGACAATCTAATGAAACGACTCAAAGAGCTGGAAAAAGAAGAACAGACCAACCCCAAACCCAGCAGAAGAAGTGAAATCAACAAGATCAAATCAGAACTAAACGAAATTGAAAACAGGAAAGCTATTCAGGAGATTAATAAAACAAAAAGTTGGTTCTTTGAAAAAATAAACAAAATTGACACGCCATTGGCTAAGCTAACGAAAAGCAGAAAAGAGAAATCTCTAATAAGCTCCATCAGGAATGAAAAAGGAGATATCACAACTGATCCCAAAGAGATACAAGATACAATTTATGAATACTACAAAAATCTTTATGCACACAAACTGGAAAATGTGGAGGAAATGGACAAATTTCTAGAAACACACAGCCTCCCTAGGCTCAACCAGGAAGAAATAGATTCCCTGAACAGACCAATCTCAACAGCTGAAATAGAAACAGCAATTAAAAATCTCCCTAAAAAGAAAAGTCCCGGTCCAGATGGCTTCACACCTGAATTTTACCATACTTACAAAGAAGAACTAGTACCTATCTTGCAGAAACTATTCCACAACATCGAGAAGAACGGAAACCTCCCCGACACCTTTTATGAAGCGAATATTACTCTGATACCAAAACCAGGAAAGGATGCAACAAAAAAAGAAAACTACAGACCAATATCCCTAATGAATATAGATGCAAAAATTTTCAACAAAATCTTAGCTAACCGAATCCAGACACTTATCAAAAAAATAATCCACCACGACCAAGTGGGCTTCATCCCAGGGATGCAGGGATGGTTCAACATACGTAAATCTATAAATGCAATTCACCACATCAACAGAAGCAAAAACAAAGACCACATGATTCTTTCAATAGATGCAGAAAAAGCTTTTGACAAAATTCAACACCCTTTCATGATACGAACACTTAAGAAAATAGGCATAGAAGGGACATACCTAAAAATGATACAAGCCATATATGACAGACCCGTAGCCAACATCATACTGAATGGGGAAAGACTGAAATCATTCCCACTTAGAACTGGAACCAGACAAGGCTGCCCACTATCTCCACTTCTATTCAACATAGTGCTGGAAGTCTTGGCTACAGCAATCAGACAGGAAAATGGAATCAAAGGTATCCAAATAGGGGCAGAAGAGATCAAACTTTCACTGTTTGCTGATGATATGATATTGTATCTAGAAAACCCCAAGGATTCAACCAAGAAACTCCTGGAACTGATCAATGAATTTAGTAAAGTCTCAGGATACAAAATTAATACACAGAAATCAGAGGCATTCATATACGCCAACAACAATCTAATTGAGAACCAAATCAAAGACTCAATTCCCTTCACAATAGCAACAAAGAAATTAAAGTACCTAGGAATATATTTAACCAAAGAGGTAAAAGACCTCTACAGGGAGAACTATGAAACACTGAGGAAGGAAATAGCAGAGGATGTAAATAGATGGAAATCCATACCATGCTCGTGGATCGGCAGACTCAATATCGTCAAAATGTCTATACTACCCAAACTGATCTACAGATTCAATGCAATACCTATTAAAATCCCATCAGCATTCTTCACAGATATAGAAAAAATAATTTTACGCTTCGTATGGAACCAAAGAAGACCCCGAATATCAAGAGCAATTCTAGGCAACAAAAACAAAATAGGAGGCATTAATATGCCAGATATTAAACTATACTACAAAGCTGTAGTAATTAAAACAATATGGTATTGGCACAAAAACAGGAATATTGACCAGTGGAACAGATGTGAGAATCCTGATATAAAACCATCCTCATATAGCCGTCTCATCTTTGACAAAGCAGACAAAAACATACGCTGGGGAAAAGAATCCCTCTTCAATAAATGGTGCTGGGAAAACTGGATAGCCACCTGTAGAAGGCTAAAACAGGACCCACACCTTTCACCTCTCACAAAAACCAACTCACGCTGGATAACAGACTTAAACCTAAGATATGAAACTATTAGAACTCTAGAGGAAAAAGTTGGAAACACTCTCCTAGACATCGGCCTGGGCAAAGAGTTTATGAAGAAGTCCCCAAAGGCAATCACAGCAGCAACAAAAATAAATAAATGGGACATGATCAAACTACAAAGCTTCTGCACAGCCAAAGAAATAGTCATGAAAGTAAACAGACAACCTACAGAATGGGAGAAAATTTTTGCATCCTATGCATCCGATAAGGGACTGATAACTAGAATATACTTAGAACTCACGAAAATTAGGAAGAAAAAATCAAATAACCCCATTAAAAAGTGGGCAAAGGACTTGAACAGAAATTTTTCTAAAGAAGACAGAAGAATGGCCAACAAACATATGAAGAAATGCTCAACATCTCTAATCATCAGGGAAATGCAAATCAAAACCACAATGAGATATCACTTAACCCCAGTGAGAATGGCCTTTATCAAAAAATCTCCAAACAATAAATGCTGGCGTGGTTGCGGAGAGAGAGGAACACTCCTACACTGCTGGTGGGACTGCAAACTAGTTCAACCTCTGTGGAAAGCAATATGGAGATACCTTAAAGCGATACAAGTGAATCTACCATTTGATCCAGCAATCCCATTGCTGGGCATCTACCCAAATGATCCAGTGACACTCTACAAAAAAGACACCTGCACTCGAATGTTTATAGCAGCACAATTCATAATTGCAAGGCTGTGGAAACAGCCCAAGTGCCCATCAATCAAAGAATGGATTAATAAAATGTGGTATATGTACACCATGGAGTACTATTCAGCTCTAAGAAACAATGGTGATATAGCACACCTTATATTTTCCTGGTTAGAGCTGGAACCCATACTACTAAGTGAAGTATCCCAAGAATGGAAAAACAAGCACCAGATATATTCTCCAGCAAACTGGTATTAACTGAGTAGCACCTAAGTGGACACATAGGTGCTACAGTAATAGGGTATTGGGCAGGTGGGAGGGGGGAGGGGGGCGGGTATATACATACATAGTGAGTGAGATGTGCACCATCTGGGGGATGGTCATGATGGAGACTCAGACTTTTGGGGGGAGGGGGGGAAATGGGCATTTATTGAAACCTTAAAATCTGTACCCCCATAATATGCCAAAATAAAAAAAAATAATTAAAAAAAAAATAAATAAAAAATAAAAAAAAAAAAAAAAAAAAAAAAGAAACAGTAGGGGCCGGGCGGGGTGGCTCATGCCTGTAATCCTAGCACTCTGGGAGGCTGAAGTGGGAGGATCGCTTGAACTCAGGAATTAGAGACCAGCCTGAACAAGAGTGCGACCCTATCTCTACAAAATATATATATATATATATATATATATATATATATATAGAAAAATTATCCAGGCGTGGTGGTACATCTGTAATTCCAGCTGCTCAGGAAGCTGAGGCAGAAGGATCGCTTGAGCCCAGGAGTTTGAAGTTGCTGTGAGCTATGATGACACCACTGCACAATTGCTGGGTGATAGAGTGAGACTCTGTCTCAAAAAAAAAAAAGAAAAGAAAAGAAAGAAAGAAACAGTAGGAAGCTGAATATTTAAGAAACAAGTATTTTAAAAGATACTATTGACCAGGCACACTGGCTCACACCTATAATCCTAGCACTTTGGAAGGTTGAGGTGGAAGGATTGGTTGAGGCCAGAAATTCGAGACCAACCTTGGCAACATAGTGAGACCCTCTGTCTCTACTTAAAATTAAAAAAAAAAAAACAATTGTGGCATGGGCCTGCAGTCCCAGCTATGTGGGAGGCTGAATTGGGAGCACTGATTGAGCCTAGGAATTCAAAGCTGCAGTAAGGATTGGACCACTGCACTCCAGCCTGGGTGACAGAGCAAGACCCTGTCTCTAAAATTAAAAGAGAGAGAGAGAGAGAGAGAGAGTGAGAGAGAGAGAGAGAGAGAGAGAGAGAGAGAGAGAGAGAGAGAAATACCATCAAGAGTCTGACAGGGTGGGAAAAGAGATAGGAAGAAAAATCTAAAAAAGAATGATGTCATGGAATCCAGGAGAAGGAAGAATTTCTATCCAAGTAGCTTGTGGTAAAAATGTCCAATCCACTAGAGAGGTAAAATAAGAAAGTACTATAAAAGAGCCATTGCAATGAACAATTAAGAGTTCACTATGAACATTATTGAATGCAGCTCCCTTGGAATTACATAAACCAAATATCTTGAGAATTGAATGGGACTTTAAAAAATATAGTAAGGGTAGACAACTCTTAAAGGAAGGAAATAGAAGAGCTATAGTTTCATAAGAGTACAGTATTAATTATGGGAATTTTTTTTAAGATGCAGAAAATCCTAGAATATTCTCAGAGGAAGTAGATAAAGAAAATTGAAGAAAGAAGACAGGCAATAACTTATAGAGCAAAATCCCATATCAAAAGCATAGATATAAGCATGCTTTTGGAAAACTTTGGGTATCCTCTGAGTTAGGAGGAAAAGATGGCTGAGTTTAGGATGAAAAGGAGAGCTCTGATGGAGTTCAGACACCGTGCCATCTACTTCTGCTGTAAAACATAAGACTTGATCATTTGGGAGAAAGGAAGATGGCTTGAGGGCAGTAGTGAATATTTGACATAGCTACTATGGGAATGGGTAATTGAGCCAATTAGCTGAGACTAAACCATAAATAATGCAGTAAATAGGGAGCAAGATTATGTAATTTTCTTGGCAGTCCATGAGCAGGTTGGAAAAAGCAGATGGTTGGGCTGATCCACATTCAGGGGTTGGCAGAAGAGATGCACTGTATTAAGGTCATGGAAGGGAAGGAATTGTGAATGCTAGTAAGAAAGTAGCTGAAACAATTGACCTCATAATCTAAACTGGACATGGAAGAAATAAAATCAGCAAGAAGCTAACAGACTAGATGAAGAGAAGTTAGAAGACTAGTACTTTTAAGAAATTAGAAGGGGGAAGTTCAAAGAGTAAGAGTAGGAGAAGTTGAAAGGTTGAAAACTGGTCACAGAAGGAGATCTCTGGGGTAGAACCATTCTGAGTGATAACAAGATCTAGGACGAAGTCATGGGAATGTGTAGTTGCAGTGAAGGTGTCAAGGAATTTAAAAGCTAGTATGTTGGATGACTACTCCATTTGGATAGTACAAATATAAATATTTGTTACCTTACAATAAATGTAACCCAGGATGACAAGACTCAGAACAGAGAGAAATACCCATAACTCTGTGCCCAAATCTTTAATCACTGTGAGAGTATGGTATGAAGGTCAGCCAAAGGTAGAGCTGTGGATGGGGGGAGAGTGATGTTTTAAGAGGATGTGAACTTTGGTGGAGGAGCAGAGGAGAATCATGGTCTGAAAACCTTAGTCTAGAGCCAGGGGATAGTCAGCTCCATTTTCTGGTCTTGAAATAGAAATCTCTTCTCTCAAAGGGACCATGTAGTCAGAGGAAGTCAAGTTTCTTTTATGGCAAAGAGATAGAAGGATTGTTAGGAAAAGGTCAGCAATACAGGAAAGGTTATTAACAATAGATTATTTTAGAGGCTAACGTGATTAGTAGGAGAATCAGCAAGCTTATTATAGGAAAGAGAAAAGAAAAAGTGACTAGAGGGGTTTATATTACAAGGGAGACAGGGCATTAAGAAGTGCACAAAAGTTTCAGGAAAGTGAGAGATAGAAGGTATGTGAATGGAATTATAATGCTAATTTTAGGCTGAATATTATTTGGAAGAGATAAAACAAAGAAATTGAGAAATAGAAGGGATGTTAACACAATCAAAACACTTATTAAAGCTGAATGTTTTTTAGGAAAGATAAAGTAAAAGATGGTCATACAAACCAAATGGAACCACTAAATTTGTCTTCATATTATTTAGGCAAGATGAAGCAAAATTGGGATGATCCAGAAGCCATATGTAATATTATTATAGCCTCTCCTTAAAGTTTTAGATTTCAGGCTTAAACATACTGTTCTGGGAAAAAAACTTGGGCATCTTCTCCAACCCAACTTTCTCCAATTATTTACTTTTTCAGATCAGAAGTGCATTGAGTCCCTAATCTTGGATGACTGTACATTCATTTCCAGTTCATCCCATTGTGGCAGCTTATTTATTTAAAATATATGCTTTGCATACCATAAAATTCACCACTTTAAAGTATATAATTCAATGGTTTTTAGTATATTCATAAAGTTGTACAATATTGTTTTATTGCATAGTATTGCAAAAAGGTTGTACAAGGTTACACATCACCACTGTCTAATTATAGAACATTGTCATCATCTAAAAAGAAACCGGATACCCATTACAGTCGCCCCCATTTCCTCTCTACCTTCAGCCTCTACCAACCATTAATCTATTTTTGGTCTCTATTGATTTGACTGTTTGGGACATTTTATTTAATGGAATCATACAATATTTGGCCTTTTGCCTCTGGCTTCTTTCACTTAGCATAATGTTTTCAAGGTTCATCCATGTTGTAGCATGTATCAGAACTTCATTCCCTTTCATAACTGAATGATATTCCATTGTATGGATATACCACATTTTGTTTATCCATCCATCTGTCAATACAGGTTATACCTCAAAGATATTGCAGGTTTGGTTCCAGGCCATCATAATAAAGTGAGTCACACTTTGGTGTCCCAGTGTATATAAAAGTTATGTTTACACTATACTGTAGTCTATTAAGTATAAAGTAGATTATATCTAAAAATCAAGGTACATACCTTAATTTAAAAATACTTTAATGCTACCCAGGTGCAGTGGCTCATGCCTGTAATCCCAGCTTCTCAGGAGGCAGAAGTAGGAGGATCACTTGAAGCCAGAAGTTGGACAACATAGTGAGACCCCTGTCTCTATAAAAAATAAAAAATAATAAATTAGCCAGGCCCAGTGGCAGACACCTGTAGCCCCAGCTACTCAGGAGGCTGAGGTGAGAGGATTGCTTGAGCCCAGGAGTTCAAGACCAGCCTGGGCAATATAGCAAGACCTTTTCTCCAAAAAACCAAATTTTTAAAAAATACTTCATTGCTAAAAAATGCTAAAAATCATCTGAGCTCTCAGTGAGTAGTAATCTTTTTGCTGGTGGAGGCTCTTGCCTCGATGTTGATGGCTGCTGTCTGATCAGAGGAGTAGTTGCTAAAGGTTGGGTGGCTGTGGCAATTTCTTTCTTTCTTTCTTTCTTTCTTTCTTTCTTTCTTTCTTTCTTTCTTTCTGTCTGTCTGTCTTTCTTTCTTTCTTTTTTTTTTTTTTTTTTTTGTGAGACAGGGTCTTACTCTGTTGTCCAGGCTGGAGTGCAGTGACATAATCATAGCTCACAGCAGCCTCAAACTCCTGGCCTCAAGCTATCCTCCTGCTTCAGCCTCCCAAGTAGCTAGGACTACAGGTACATGTCACCACAGCAGCTAATTTTTTTGTTTTTTGTAGAGATGCGGGTCTTGCTATGTTGCTCAGGTTGAATTTCTTAAAATAAGACAACAGTGAAGTCTGCCATATAGATTGACTCTTCCTTTCATGAAAGATTTCTCTGTAGCATGCAATGCTATTGATATCATTGTACCCACAGTAGAACTTCTTTCAAAATTGGAGTCAATCCTCTCAAACCCTGCTGCTCCTTTATTGACTAAGTTTATGTAATATTTTAAATCCTTTATTGTAATTTCAACAATCTTCACAGCATCTTCACTAGGAGTAAATTCCATCTCAAGAAACCATTTTCTTTGCTCACTCATAGAAGCAGTTCCTCATCCATTTGTTTTATCATGAGATTGCAGCAATTCAGTCACATCTTTCAGGCTCCACTTCTAATTCTAGTTCTGTTGCTATTACTACCACATGTGCAGTTACTTCCTTCACTGAAGTCTTAAATCCCTGAGGGTGATCTCTAAGGGTTGGGATCAAATTCTTCCAAACTCCTATTAATGTTGATATTTTGACACCCTCCCATGAATCACAACTGTTCTTAATGTCATCTAGAATGTTGAGTCTTTTCCAGATTTTCAATTTACTTTGCCCACATCCATCAGAGGAATCACTATCTATGACAGCTATAGTCTTAGGAAACATATGTCTTAAATAATAAGATTTGAAAGTTGAAATTACTCCTTGACCCATGGGCTGCAGAATGGATACTGTGTTAGCAGGCATGAAAACAACATTAATCTTGTACATCTCCATCAGAGCTCTTGGGTAACCAGGTGCATTGTCATGGATCAGTAATATTTTGAAATGAATCTTTCTTTCTGAGCAGTAGGTCTCAAGAGTGGGCTTAAAATATTCAGTAAGCCATGCTGTATACAGATGTGATGTCACCCAGGCTTTGTTGTTTCATTTATGGAGCACATACAGAATAGAGTTAACACAATGCTTAAGGGCTCTGGGATTATCAAAATGGTACATGAACACTATCTTCGACTTAAAGTCACCAGCTGCATTAGCCACTAACAAAAGAATTGGTTTGTCCTTTGAAGCTTTGAAGCAGAGCATTGACTTTTCCTCTCTAGCTATGAAAGATCTAGACATCATCTTCTTCCAATAGAAGGCTATTTTGTCTACATTGAACATCTGTTGTTTAGTGTAGCCACCTATATCAATGATTTTAGCTAGATCTTCTGGATAATTTGCTGTAGCTTCTACATCAGCACTTGCTGCCTCACCTTGCACTTTATGTTATGGAGGTGGCTTCTTTCCTTAAACCTCATGAATCAACCTCTGTTAGCTTCCAATTTTTCTTCTGCAGCTTCCTCACCTCTCCCAGCCTTCACAGAATGGAAGAGAGTTAGGGCCTTTCTTTGGATTAGGCTTTGGCCTAAGGGGATGTTGTGGCTGGTTTGATCTTCTATCCAGACCACTTAAACTTTCTCCATATGAGTAACATATTGTTTTGCTTTTTTATTAATTGTGTCTTCATCAGAGTAGAACTTTTCTTTGCATTAACAAGTTGGCTGTTTGACCCAAGAGACTTAGCTTTCAGGCTATCTTGGCTTTTTTTTTTTTTTTTTTTTAGTCAGAGTCTCGCTCTGTTGCCCAGGCTAGAGTGACATGGCATCAACCTAGCTCACAGCAACCTCAAACTCCTGGGCTACTCCTGGGCTCAAGCAATCCTACTGCCTCAGCCACCCAAGAAGCTGCGACTACAGGCATGCGCCACCATGCCCGGCTAATTTTTTCTATATATATTAGTTGGCCAATTAATTTCTTTCTATTTTTATAGTAGAGACGGGGTCTCGCTCTTGCTCAGGCTGGTTTTGAACTCCTGACCTCGAGCAATCCGCTCGCCTCAGCCTCCCAGAGTGCTAGGATTACAGGCGTAAGCCACCGCGCCCGGCCCTCATTAAGTTTAATCATTTGTAATTTTTGAATTTAAAATGAGAGATGTGTGACTCTTCCTTTCACTTGAACACTTAGAGGCCATTGTAGGATTATTAATTGGCATAATTTCAATATTGTTGAGTATCAGGGAATAGGGAGGCCTGAGAAGAGGGACAGAGACTGAGGAATGAGCTGTTCAATAGAGCAGTCAGAACACACACAACATTTATCAATTAAGTTTGTTGTCTTATATGGGCACAGTGTGTGGCACTTCAAAACAATTACAATAGTAACATCGAGATCACTGAAAACAGATGACCATAACAGATGAAAAAGTTGCCACAATCCTTCAATTTGTTAAAAAAAATGCAATGTCTGGGAAGGACAATAAAATGAAGTGCCACTTCTAGAAGTGGAATTTTGGGGTCATATGGTAACTCTGTGTTTAACTTTTTTTTATGTGTGTGTGTTTAACTTTTGTTTTTTAATTTTTTAATTTTGCATATTACAGGGGTACAAATGTTTAGGTTACGTATATTGCCTTTGCCCCACCCGAGTCAGAGCTTCTAGCATGTCCATCCCCCAGAATATGTTTAACTTTTTGAGAAACTGCCAAACTGTTTTCCAAAACAGCTGCATCATTTTACATTTTTGCCAGCAGTGCATGAGAGTTCCAATTTCTCTACTTCCTCATCAAAACCTGTTGTTTTCCATTTTTTAAAATTATAGTCATCCTAGTGGGTGTGAAGTGGTATTTTATTGCGGTTTTACTTTACATATCCTTAATGACTAACAATGTTGAATGTATTTTCATGTGCTTATTGCCCATTTGTGTATATTCTTTGGAGAAATGTTCATTCAAATTGTTTGCCTGTTTTTAAAGTGCATTTATCATTGATCGTAAGAGTTCTTTCTTTATTCTAGATACTAAACTCTTATCAGATAAATGATGTGCAAATATTTTCCTCTATTTTATGGGTTATCTACTCATTTTTTTGATAATGTCCTTTGAATCACAAGTTTTTAATTTGGATGAAGTCCAATTTATCTATTTTTTTTCCTTTAGTTGCTTTTGCTTTAGGTGTCATATCTAAGAACTCAACATATTTATTAATAACTTTCCTTTTCACTCTCAAAAGTATCCCAGTAGACAATCAGTTATATCCCTCCTAATAAACCTCTAATTCCAGCTCAAGGAAGCAGGGATAGGCAATTAGAGGCCCCTGGGCAGGTGGATGAGTACATACTGACTTATTTTATCCATATCTCATCCCAGCCAATGCCATCATTTGGCTTCACCCTAAAGGAAATTGCCAGTAATTTTAGTTGCCATTTTGTACACGTACTCAACAAGTTTGTGTCGAGCATATACTATGTGTAAAGTACCTTTCCAAAGGGGAAAAAATTGTACCAGGAAATTACAAAGAGAAAACTTTTAAAAATGCTTCCCCCTTTTCTTTTTGTAAAAGCTGTATAACAATTTTAAGTATTGAAAAGATAAAAAAGCTCATAATCTCATTGTTCAAATACAATGACTTCATTTTTTTTGTTCCTTTATAATCTTTGATCTTTTTTTTTTTTTTTTTGAGACAGAGTCTCACTCTGTTGCCTGGGCTAGAGTGCTGTGGTGTCAGCCTAGCTCACAGCAACCTCAAACTCCTGGGCTCAGGCGATCCTCCTGCCTCAGCCTCCCAAGTAGCTGGGACTACCAGCATGCGCCACTACGCCCAGCTAATTTTTTCTATATATTTTTAGTTGGTCAATTAATTTCTTTCTATTTTAAGTAGAGATGGGGTCTTGCTCTTGCTCAGGCTGGTTTCTAACTCCTGACCTTGAGCGATCCACCTGCCTCGGCCTCCCAGAGTGTTAGGATTACAGGCGTGAGCCATCATGCCCGGCCTATAATCTTTGATTTTAACACACATTTTAACATAGTTCAATTAGCATAAAGAAATTTATATTTTGCTTTTTAAAAATTTAACATTTTATTATATGTATTTAAGAAAATGTCTTTCTTGATTTTGGTTTCATAGAGTATAAAGGAGACGAAGCAGACAAAAGGAGGAAAGTGTAAGTCAATAAAATATTATTAAGATAAGCAAATATGGTCTATAAGTAGATTTGGGCTCTGGTCTGTGAATGCCTGTAGGTTGGCAAATTGAATTCGAGAGTATATAATTCTATTCCATATTATTAACATTTTTCTTTTTCTTCCTGACTCAGGCTTCAATGATTACCTTAACCATATTACAAGGGTAATTTAATTTGTAGCTATTGTTCATACTGGTCAGTTAAATTTATTTGCATCTGGATAAGGTTCTCTCCTTTAAGTTTATAGCTAAACAAGAAGTTTGACATTTGAAGTAATTTTTATTAGGATTTGCTTCAAGAATAATGAGTCCCAAAGCAGTTAATAGTAGATCTATATTTCTAAACACAGTAACTGATAAGAATTCCCACAGGTACTTTTTATAATTGTATAGTTTCCCCTCACACATGATAATTCAGCAAGAATACTCAATTATGTAGAGTTTTTCCCTTTTGCTGGGTAAGTTCAATTTCTTGAGCTAAACAAATAATCTCAAATTATGAATTTTATTACAAATTATGTGGGTCTCCATGTTGTCATGTGATGATCATTCTAAAATATTTGATTTTTAAGTGGATGATCATCCATTGTCAGTTTTCACATTCAAATATATCTCCAATTGGTGAATAAGATTTCTGTGGGATGCCTTGTATGCTACTTTTTTAAAGAATAAAACAGCCCTAAATGAAATCACTAACTTATTTTCTTAAGTTATTTGTCTACATGTAAACAGTTGCCTTGCCTAAAGAGCGTGCTACAGCAGAAGTGAGGGTTTATGTAATATTTAGTTAACATAGCCCTCCTCCCCATTTCTAGCTCTGGCTTGACCTATCCCATTCTTTGGGTCTTGGTTCATGTTTAGAACTAGGCTGGTAATGTCATTAACTTTTGCTCCTTCACCTTGATAGATTAACTTTGTGATTAATTTGGCTTATGATGGTATTTCCTGTGGTTCCCATCAGGGACTTTTTGGCAAGGAAAAATTGACAAGCAGACCAAACACTCTCTTCTAATTCTTTCAGCCCCACTTGTATTGATTCCCCACAGATACCTCCTTCCCACTACTTAGTGTCTGCCCTGGATCCCATTATCCCTGGCTGTCTCTGGCCACCGCAGGTGTGTTGCTGTCTCATCTTTCCCTTCTCCCTGGAACCTTTCTGTCCTGCTGTTCACTCTTTCAGGGTCACATCTTCCCTGCCTTTCAAGGTGAAAACTGTATTCAAGAAACAAGCCAGAGGCAATCTCCAGGGTCTTCTCTCCCACCTCAGGTTATAATATCTTAACATTGACTTCCTGAAATTTCTGTTCCTGTCTTTTTAAATGAAAACCAGAGGAATGATTCTAACCAGGAGATTTTAAAGCCAGATATGGGGGGAAAGGGTAATCATAACAGGCTACAGAATCATTTTAAGTACTTTTCAACCCTTGCCAAGTACACTTACCTACCATAGGAGATAATAGGTTTTTCCCCCAGTGATGATGATCATAGTAACTTTCCCTTCCCCTTAGACCCATATGATTGGGCGCTAGCAACATTATACACAGAAACTGATGTTTATGTGGCCAATGATGATGAAATTACTATGAATACAAATTTGATATGCCACATGCATGTAATGTTGCATAGACAGGTGAATAACAGTTCAAAGAAAACCAAATAAATGAAAATAATTGTCATGTGTAAGTAGTAGGATTATGTTTTAGTTTCCTTGAGTTTAAAAAAAATGTATTTTCAAGTTGATGTTAATATTTTAAAATAACAAGGGTGTTATTAGTTTAACACATTGTAATAGAGTTTTGAATATATATACTATGATCATATGAAAAAAATATCTGACAAGATTTAGAAGGCCTGGTGTTAAAATCTCACTTCTAAAATCTTGTTCCAAACACGAACAAACTAGTTAGTTATTCTGGGCCCTGGTTTATATTTCTTAAAAATAATAGCTGCTCTATTTACTTTGAAGAGAGTTATAAGGGTAACAATAGAATATTGGAATTTTAAAACTGGAGATCTTAGAGAGCCCTAACACAACACATTAATTTTCCATAAGAGGAAAATGCAGTCCAAAGAGGTTGCTTATAAAATGGCTTATTTATAAAATATGACAACTATGGAACAAACGATAAAGTTTAGGCACATGTAAAGCACTGTATTTCTTCATCTGATCAGAGAATGAGGATTTGGAAGGGACCTCAAGTGTCCTAGTCAGGTATGAACATAATTGCAGTCATTTCTTGTGTAAAGCAGTATCAAATACATAGTTACAGATTGATCTACCTTTGCTCAGTATTCCTGCTTAGAAGCCCCAGCCTGAGTTTAACCGCTTCCTTCAGGTTAAATGGCCTGCTGTTATTTACTTGCCATCAGAGGTCAAGATCTTGCTGCTATGTTTTAAGCACTTCTTGACTGAATATTTACAGTGGTAGTTTGTCTACTAAGGGAAATCCTACCCATGGTCAAAAGGTCTCATTAGAAATTTAGTGCTACAAAGTGTCACAGATTACAGCAAGCTCAGCAGTATATTGACAATAATGCTTGACAGACCAAAAAGTGGAAAGCTGTATCACAATGGGCCAGTGGATCTTTTGTTAGAGTGGGGTATCAGTGTCATTTCAGGCTTTCGATCACATGGAAATCAACAGACTGGAAGCTGTGCCCAACCTATGAATTTTGTGACATGAGTGTGCCATATGTACACTCCAGTCTCCTCAATGGTTCTGTTAACATTAAGCAACCTGGCACAACTAGAGTGGGTTACTAGTAACAAACTTCCAGAGGTGCATTTTCTAAAGTCTGCTCCGGGAATATTAGTTCTAAAAGCTGTTAGTTTGCATTCCTTTAAAAAGAAAAAAAGATATATTTCATTGGCAAATAGTTTGGGAAACAGTGCATTAATGCAGCCAACTAATATGCATAACATCTCTAAGAAATGGCTATATTAATCTATAGTGTTTCCCAACTTTGTTTAAGTATAGCTTTTAAAAGAACTTCTATTAACCTCTTGAGGGGTATAATCCAGAAGAAGCCCTAGAGTTCCATGGGTACACTAGAATTGCATTGTTTGAGCAATATTGTTCTACCATCATTGAATTTTGTAATCACAGGGGTAGAAGTAATCTTAAAGGTAATCTATTATTTTCAGTTTCCCAAATGTATGCTGGTTGGAACATAAAATCATTGCATCAGATATGTTTGAACAATAAATTAAAACAAGATATCACATAGTATGTTAAATGGCTGACTTTCTGATTTTTAAATACACCATTAAATACCACCAGTTCTACTTCTGAGAATGTTTCATTTATTGATGGGAAAATTATTCTGTTATAGAAAGCCAAGAAAATGCAGTATAATGCTTTATAGGAATGAGTATAAAATAAAGTATATCAAATTCTTCATTCCTTCAACAAATATCCGGCAGAAAACCTGCCCAATGAGCCTGCAGGACCAGCCGGCCCGCGCCCCGCCCTGTCACATGCCTTGTCACATGCCCCGTCACGTGCCTGGCCGCTGCCAGCCCTGTAAGAGCAGAAGCGCGCCCAGTGGAGCAGTCTGCTCTCAGGGCTCCCGCGCTGGTCGCTCCTTCCTGCCTTCCGGGTTTCCTGTTCCTCCATGTTTCCTTGGGCCTCTCTTCTAGAAGGATCCAGAAGCAACTTCTGTGTTCAGACGCCCAGAGCCAGCTGCAGAGGGCTCCACCGCGGCAGGATCACATTCCTCATGGAGGGACAAAAGCCTTACAAGCTGCTGCTGCAACCCATGGCCTCCAATGAAGACGGGCACCTGGAGGAACCAGGGTGCTCTGCTGCAGACCGTGAAGACCCCGTGGCCACCGCGGATGACCCCACGGAGCCATGCCACCTCTCGAAGCCCATCGCCTACGTGAAGCCATGAGAATGTAGACCCCGTCTTACAGAGAGGCGGCCCGGGCCACCGCAGGGAGAGGCCGCCAGGGGGCTGGGGGAGGCAGGGAGCCCACCGGCAGAGCGAGGCCGCGGCAGTGGGGGAGGGTCAGGCCGCCGCAGGGACCTCGGCTTCCTCCACGAGGGTCCAGCACCCTCGCTGGAACCAAGTCTGCACGCTCAGCGAGACCGCCACGAGGAGCCGGACACGGGGCAGACCCCGTCAGCCTTTTCTCTTGCAGAAGCAGGTACGCTGGCCAGAATGGTGCTGCCGGGCACCCCCAGCGCCCCCCGAACCTGGCCCAAGGTGGCGCAGTTTCAGGAGCCACCCCACGCCCACACCCACGAATACGGAGCAGTCCACCTGCAGCCTGGGTCGGCTGTGTGTCCCTGCATGAATTTCAGACCCGGGGCCGGCTCAGCTTTGCGCTTCATACAAGCCTCCTTTGGCACCTTACGTGTCAGGGTCCCCCGTGTTCTTCACCCACATTGCACACTGACCTCTGTCACCAGCTGCCAGCACTCCCCACCTTTCTTTCTCCGATCTAGGCATTTAATAAATACTGCTTTCCCCAGCCCCAAGCTCTAGCCTCATTTCTTCCCTTGCTCCTCCCATGCACCCCAGCCAGAGCCTCTACCTTGAACTGTCAACACCCCCTCTCGGGATCCTGGTAAGAGTCTCCCATGTCTGCCCCTCTAGTTTTTTTTTTACATGCTTTGTATGTTTTATCAAAGATAACGCGCCTGTTTAGTTGGGTTGGGGCTTTTAAAAATAAGCCAGCAGTTTCTCCTGGGCCTTCCCTGGGCTCATGTGTTTTCACTCCCTAGATGTAACTGGTTCAGGTTGTTGTCACAGACACCAAACATTTTAGAAAAGAGGGAACAATAACTTTCGAAAAAAGAAAAAGTTTGACGCACCCAAGGAGATGAAACTAATAGCACGTTCAGGAAGACTTCAAGAGTAGGTTTAATATCCTCAGAGAGATACGGGATGATGTCATATCCCTGAAATGACAGCATGTGCTGACCTACAATGCCAGTTAGAGGTACTTGATGAGAAACAGAGCTGCTGGAATATGAGATTACGTTGATGGCTTGAATCCCAAAACAGGACTGAGGAACCAATCCGTGAACTAGACGTTTGGGCAGAGTGAGCCCCAGGACACGGCAAGAGAGAGATGGATGGTGACAGTCAGCCACACTGAAGGATCTGGAAGCCGGGCTGTCCAACACAGGGGCTCTCCCCAGAAGAACAGAAGATTCGGACAAGAGCAATATATGCAAAGAAATAATGACTATAATGATTTCCCACGACGGAAGAAAGACACCAATCCTGACCTTAGCCAGAATACAAGAACATAACACACATCTGGAAGTATGAATTACGGCGGCGAACAGAAAGTTCCAGAAGCTGCCCGAGAGGTGAATTAGGTGGACATCAGACTTTGTCTGCCTGGCGGCATCAGTGACCAAGAGACACAATGGTACATGTCTTCAAAGCTTTGAGGGGAATTAATTTGCAATCTATCGAAGCCATGTTCCCCGGGAGAACAAGGCCACGCAAAGGGAGGCGGGGAAGGGCCTGGAGAAGAAGAACCGGATCCCAATCAAACTGGACCTGAAAGTGAGCTTACCCTGAACTTGGAGTACAGGAAGCTACAATGCACAGAGTTGTTAACCCCTTCCTGGCCAAGGCAGCCAGAGTACAGCCTCTGCCTGCAGGGACAGCTCGGATGTTTCCAAGCCAGGAGAAAACAAGCAAAACCTGGGAGGAAAACGTGGAATGTAAGAAGAACCAGTAAGCAAGGAAGTTCAGAAGCTATATTATTAGTTAAGTCTAAATAACGCATTTTCTGGAAGGAAGGTGTGTAACTTGGGGTTGAAAATTCCAGAAGACTGACATAGGCATTTACGGGGTCAGGGGAGTTCAGAAGGAGCTAGACAGGACTAAAGTTCTTGTCTGGTTCCTGGAGATGACACAGATGTTGAATATGGGAGAACAATGAGGCCCTAGAAAAGATTTTTGAAGCTGAAATGTGGGTGCCCATTGGGAACCACGAAATACATTGAAATAGAATATAGAATTTGGAACAGATCTAGGAAAAAGTGGATCAAAGAAAATTGGATGAGTCCAACAAAAGGCATAACGGAGGGTTAATAGAAACAAACAGAAAGCGTGACATTTAAGGTGCTAAATAAGGAATCAGTAATTTGATAGCAGCCTGGACTTCCCTGTGGCTTCAATGGGAAATATTTTAAATGATCTGCCGTTAGGGTGTTTGTGTGCTATCGGTTTCTCAGAGATGTTTGGTCAAGTCAAGGCAGTTCCCAGCTTTTCAGTTTGGTAAAAGGTGTATTATGAATTGCATTTTGTATTTTATTAAATAGGCTTTGGCCCCACTGATTTTTGACTCATTTGTAAGAGAAAATGTCTAAGAAAAATGAAAAGAATGTTTCCCATGTAAGATTTCCTTTTTTTGTTGTGTATTCAACTATCTTCTTAAATAAACCCTTCCCTTTGGCAAAACAAACAAACAAAATATCTAAAGTGCCTTCCTTATGCCAGACAGTGACACCAGCTTAGTTGTCAAGCTGGAGTAAGTTGAGGGTGGGGGTTAAGATGAATGTGTAACAATTCTAGCTATCATTTGGCAATGAGCAATATGCTAGTTATTTATATTGTATCTCAAATCTTCAGAACACCCCAGGGAAAGAGATACTATTCTCATTTTATGAGTGAGGGAACTGAGCTTCAGAGATATGAAGTGGTTTTCCCTAAGTCAAAGCCTACTAACTGGTGTAATTAGAATTTGAACACAAGTCATCTATTCCAAAGCTATGCTCTTTCTACTAATTATAATACAGCTGCCTCTTTACTGTTACTCAAAATTTCAATTTGAGATTAAACAATGTATAATCGAAGTATAATAGTAGTTGAAAAGTAGGATACATTTCCATTTAATTAAGGTAATGAAACTGGTGTTTTTCAGAGTTCTGTCCTTGTTTTCACTCTTTAATCTGCATCTCTAGTTCTGACCCCTCTCCTAAACTGTAGTCCCACATTTCCCCTGAGAAGCCTTAACTGTCACCTCCAATGTGAAATGTTTAAAATTAAACTCATTATTTTCCCCTCCATACTGACTCCATCTTCTAATTTCACTCTTAGTCACTTAGCTCAAAGTTTGGAGGCATCTTTGAATCTTCTGTAAAACTAGTGGTTGGACTCAATGATACATATTATCCCTTCCAGCTCTAAAATTCTAGTGTTGTTATTTTTGTACAACATACTCAATCAAAATGAATTACTTTCTCTGCTTTGGGCCCACTGAAACTAATTTCCAGAGTTTCTCACTATCTAATAGATCATATCCTACTCATCTATTCTTTTTTTTTTTTTTTTTTTCTTTTTTTTTTTTTTTTTTTTTTTTTTTCAGTCTACAACTACAATGCTTATCATCTATTCTTATGTAGCCTTCAAAGCCCATTTTAAATATCATCTCTTTCTTTAAACCCTTCATGAGCTGCTCAACTAAACTTCATAGTAATTGCCCTCTCCTTCAGGATCCTATAATACTTTTGTACATTTTAGGGTACTTTGCAATCCCCTATATACATACATATAATATGTATCCTATATATTATATTCAAATATATCATATATTAGGTATATATATTTCTCTTTACAGTACCCTATACATACATACACTGTATATATACATTATATAGTGCATGTGTATTATTTACAAAACCCCATGCATACTATATATATGTTAGTACTATATATATGTTATATATGACATATATAACATATATAGTATGTATAGGGTTTTGTAAAGAATTATAACTAATATATATGTATTGTATATGTCTACATATATTAAGTGGGGTAAGGAGAATGCCAAGAGGGATGCTTGGCAAGGGATGTTGGGGTCTGAGCACAGTGAGAAGAGCTTATGGGCTGGACATGAACACGGTATGGGACCAGGGGTAAGGAAATGGATGTGGGGGGGTTGAGGTGGCTAATTTGGGGATTTCAGAACCTTAGTGGGGTAAGGGCAACATCTTCCAAAGGAACAGATGGCAGCTAAGGGTGATTGCTTACATAGAGTAGGGTTGTTCAAATAAGCAAATATCTCAAGGATAATGGGAGCCAGGTTTCTCTCAGAAGGAGAAAGTAGTTACAAATGTGGAAGGGCAGAAACTAGAGTGAACTGTGTGATGATGGATTGAAGGTATTACTGTGAACATATGATTTTTCAGTATATATTGTTAAAGAAATATAGCTATAAATGTGTGTAAGTATACATATATAGATAAATATTCCCTAGCTGCATCCACTGAGACAGCCTGGGCTGTGATACCTCAGTAGCAGTGAGCACACTTAGTGCTTCTAAATACCATTCTTACCATTATAAGGAATCAGGTTTGTCGATAAAAGGCTACATCCAAGGCTGGGACAAGATGACCCTGGAACATTGTATTGTTCCAGAAAGTAAGGAAGTGCTCAAAGAATGATGGGGATGTGTCAAAAGGGCACAGAATAATAAGAGGTTAATGTAGAATCTGGATGATGCATATATGGTATATAAAACTCTTTTAATTCTGTACTTTTAAAATATTTAAAGAATTTAAAACGCACACACAAAAACACAGAAGTTAGAATTAATGAGGCTTTTACTGACCAAACTTGGGACAATTTGAGTATCAAAATAAATAATGCTAGAAACAGATTATAACCCAATTACAAAACAGGAAACTCTGGATCAGTACTAATATAAATACAGTAATTGAAAGTTTAATGAGAAATAAGAAATTTACAAATATCTTGAAGCAAGACAGTTTAAAAGACTCTCTACCATAAAATAGTAATATTTTCCCCCCAAGATAAGGGGGAAAAGAAAGTTTACAGTGGAGAGAAGCCTGGCAGACACCACCTTATTAAAGTAAACATCAGTTTGCTGATGTTTACAAAATTAAAATCGTGCCACCTGATAAGATGCAATGAGAAGTAGACAGCATGACATCTGTGAGAGTCCTGTCAAAGGACTCTGTCCTGTCATACCTAGTCTGAATTATGAATAAATATCAGATATAAAGTGAAGGCCATTCTACAAAAATAACTGGCTAGGAATCTCCAAAAGTGTCAAAGATATGAAAGTCAAGGGAAGACTGAGGAAGTGTTCCAGATTAGAGGCAACTAAGATATGTGACAAGTAAATAACAATACTTCATTCTGAACTGAATCTTTTTACCGTAAAGAATATTATTGGGACAATTGGCAAAACGTTTTGATATTTATATTGTGATTATGTAAAAGATACATAGGGACAATATGGCGTGGTGTCAGCAACTTAAAAGTTCGGGGGGAAAAAGTTCTTTGTATTATACTTGCAAATTTTTGTAAGTTTGAGATTGAATTATTACATTCAAAACGCTGATTACAGTGGGAAAACGCACACGACTCAAGCCAAGAAGCTGTTAGTCTCAGTTCTGCCATCGACTCTGTGTGACCTTGAGCAAGTCACTTTACCTCAGGCTCCACAGTCGAGGCTCCTAAGGGTCCCTTCCACGTGTAGCATTCCACCATCTACACCCACAGCACTGGCCCTGTCTGAATCTCTTCAGGCTCCATCTGTGTCTTTGCCTTCAGATGCCCCAATACTGCAGCCCCGGATTCTGGCCTGCAAGAAAAATAAACAAAAATAGTTGTGGCCTCCTCTAGGGCTGTGGTCTCCTCCATCGCTCCTTCGGCGGTGGAGCAGTCATGCCTGCCAGAGTGGGCGCTCGATGGCTCGGCAGCCGACTGGCGGGGCCTCAGAACCGGCGGCGCGGCGCAGGGCGCGCTCCCAATCGCTAGCTCCCGCGGCGCTCGCTGCTGCTAGCTTTCCGGCCCCGCCCCGCGCGCGCCGCTCCCGCCCCACTCCCTCGCAGTCGCAGTCCCCGGCAAATCCAGTCGCTGCCTTGCTTTGCGGAGCAGCCGCTAACGTGGCAGGACTCTGACGAGCGCTGAGCTGAGGGGCACCCCCGGAGGCAAGCAGTCGGGAATCCCGGGAGAGGGGGTGGCTCCAGGCGCAAGGGGGCGTTGTCCAGGCTGCTTGCCGGCTGGCTGGGACAACTCACCCGGGCCAGCACAGCCAGTTGAGCGGCGGGGGGATTCCCCGGGGTGGTCGCGCCAGCGATGTGGTCGCGAAGGAAGCCAGGACCCTGGGAGCGGGAACGGGTCGAGGGCCTAGGTGTGGTGGCGCAAGGGGCCGGAGCCCGCTGAGGAGGGGCTGACTAAGGCGCGGCGTCGGCTGGTGGTTAGTGCTATCGGCCTTTCCTCCGGTGCTCCGGGAAAGTGTGGCTTCCCCCGAGTACAACAGGTAGGCGTGGACTCTGCCCGCCAGCGGGAGCCCCGGACGCCGGGCGCGCGGGGAAGGTCAGGAGGTTGGCGCCCTCCTAGTCCGCCGGCCGCTCCCCGGACCCGCCCTGCGGCTCCTGCGGCGCCGGGAGTGGTCAGCCGGGAGCGGGGCCCCAACCCCGCCGTCGGGCTAGGCTCCTCGGAGCCCCGGGCGTTTTCTGAGCGCAACCCTCGAGACGAGTTTCCAGAAGGGAGCAGTGGAGAGAGAGAGTAGATACTGCCTTCCCTGTGGAGAACTATTGCCGGTCCTTCTCTCAAGGAAAGGCAGACTTTTCTGGGGTAGCCTTTGCTTAATATGAGTAAACATCTCTTCTCACCCTACTCTCAGCCAGCACGACGTCATTTCAAGTGATTATAAAGTCTTTAGAAACTTTGTAAAAGCTTTTTTGTGGTACTTATGTTATCACAATAACGTATACACCTGGTAAGGTAATTTTCTTGACTGTCAAGTTAGATAATGGTAGTCAAATAGCTTGGGCTTCTTCATTAAAGGTCATGTTTAACATACTGTTTTTACGTGCATTCATTTTTTCTACAAATATTCACCTTTTGTGAGCAGGGTAGAGGAGACGTTAAAAGTCTAAGGAGGTTAAAAAGGGTTGCCACAAGTATAGTTAAGAACTTTGAGAAAAATATTCTCAATGGAATTATTTAAGGTGTAGGGAAAGCAGAAGTGTCATTACAGCTGGACATTAGACGGATGATGGGTAGAGAATTGTGTTGTTTCATTTTCTAAACGTTTTATGTGGTATGCCTTTGAGAAAGTGATTTTAGACAAGCATTGAAGCTGAGATTTGTGTAACATTTTAATGCTACTGATGTTTTTCTTTAATAAAATGGGTAAGCTGGTAGAGTTTATAACATAATGACCACAGTTGGAGAATACTGGAGGTTGGATTTGTTGTGCCTTGGAATGCAGTTATTTTACATAGATAGCTATGGAATAAAAAAAGAATCCCGACCTGAAAATTAGGAGACCTGAATTCTAGCTAAGCTCCTCCACTATTTATGGATCTTAGATTAGGCCACTTTTATTTTCCATTTTCTTTATTTATGATTATATTAATATCTGACTTTTTAAGAGATGGAAGTCAGTTTGTTGCCTAGAATGGAGTGTAGTGGTGTGATCATAGCTGACTGCAGCCTCAAATTCCTGGGCTCAAGCAATCCCACCTTAGCCTCCCGAAGGACTGGGTTTAGAGGCAGGAGCCACTGCATAGCCTGTATCTGACTGTAGTGACAAAAATATATAACTCCAAAATACCTTTTTAATTCTTAAATTATTAATTAAAATTAACTGTATTAGTTTAACAAATACATTCTCTACAGAAAAAAGTTACTTTTTTACTTGTCTTTAACCAATGCATGGTATCTTCCTTCTAGCTTTATTTCAAAGAAATTGAGGCAGTTTATAATAATCTTTATGAGCCTTTCTTAATTGTGAATAAAATAAGGGTTAAATTCTGGATTTTTTTTTAATTACAAAATTATTTTATTCTAAATCCTGGTTAACCAGTTTAATGACATTGCCTTTTTAAAAAGTTTTATTGATGGCCGGGCTAGGTGGCTCACGCCTGTAATCCTAGCACTCTGGGAGGCCAAGGTGGGTGGATTGCTCGAGGTCAGGAGTTCGAAACCAGCCTGAGCAAGAGTGAGACCCTGTCTCTACTATAAATAGAAAGAAAGCAATTGGCCAACTAATTTATATAGAAAAAAAAATTAACCGGGCATGGTGGTGCATGCCTGTAGTCCCAGCTACTCAGGAGGCTGAGGCAGCAGGATAGCTTGAGCCCAGGAGTTTGAGGTTGCTGTGAGCTAGGCTGCCGCCATGGCACTCACTCTAGCCTGGGCAACAAAGCGAGACTCTGTCTCAAAAAAATAAAAAAAATTAAAAAAAAAAAGTTTTATTGACTCTTTTGTGGTTCATGAATTATCCCATAGTATAATTGAAGAATTTGAATAATCGTTTAATATGACCATAGTCCTCTTATATAAAAAGCACTTCTGCTTTTTAAGGAGACAGGGAGAAACTGTTATTAAATCTCATTTAAGAAATCAATTAACTGGGGCCCAAGGAATTAGTACAGACTTGCCTATTTCATTTAATTGAATCCCTTGTCTGAATTTTTTGGATTAGAATAGTGGTTGGTAACCTACAGTTTGTGGGTCACATCTCTCCTGCTGGTAATTTTTATAAGGTATTATTGGAACACAACCATGCTTATTTGCTTACGGCTGTTGAGGTGTTGTTTATGAGTAGTTGAGATAGGGACTGTATGGCCCACAAAGCCTGAAGGTATTTACTGACTGTTATTCTAAAGAAAAATTTGTGGGTCCCTATATTAGAACTCTGAATGTTTAATCATTAAATGTTTTGTAGGGAGAAATAGGTTAAGTTCAGTTTTAATTCTTAATCTTGTTTTTTCATTATTATATAAGGTAAATGCTTGGGCTTTTTTTTTTAAAATAATAATAACAACTTAAAAGATACTTATTCTAGGCTGGGCACAGTGGCTCATGCCTAGTAATCCTAGTATTCTGGGAGGCCAAGACAAGAGGATTGCTTGAGGTCAGGAGTTCGAGACCAGCCTGAGCAAGAGCAAGACGTCATCTCTACTATAAATAGAAAGAAATTAGCCAAACAAGTAAAAATAGAAAAAAAAAATTAGCTGAGCACAGTGGCGTGTGCCTATAGTCCCAGCTACCCTGGAGGCTGAGGCAGGAGGATCGCTTGAACCCAGGAGTTTGAGGTTGCTGTGAGCTAGGCTAACGCACTCTAGCCCGGGCAACAGAGTGAGACTCTGTCTCAAAAAAAAAAAAAAAAAAAAAAAGTACTTATTCTAGAAAAGAAGCATGATATAGCCATATTAAAGCATTATGTTAGTTATCTGCCTAAGAAATTGGAGCTAGATCTGTGACACAAAAGAAGGAAAACTTGGAGGTGATAATTCTAAATATTTAAAGCTGTGCATATACTTCTGCTAATCTTAAAACCATAGTATAGTGCTAATTTTATTAAATAAAATGTTTTATGGATGTATTTTTTCGGTAACTTAGTTGTCCTTATTGCCCAAGTAATGTCTATTTATGGGTACATAGACAACAACATTGATATCCTTTTCTGTTGCATTTGTGGGTTTCTATATGTTAATATATACATATTTTTGTGTCTGTACACAAAATAACACCTCACTTAATACAGGTAATACATTTTTATGTAAGTAAAGTTACTCGAAAATAAAAACTAACATATAGGTATAAAATCCCTTAGTCTTTTTTTTTTTTTTTTTTTGAGACAGAGTCTTACTTTGTTGCCCAGGCTAGAGTGAGTGCTGTGGCATCAGCCTAGCTCACAGCAACCTCAAACTCCTGGGCTCAAGCAATCCTCCTGCCTCAGCCTTCCGAGTAGCTGGGACTACAGGTATGCGCCACCATGCCCAGCTACATTTTTTTTCTATATATATTAGTTGGCTAATTAATTTCTTTCTATTTATAGTAGAGACAGGGTCTCGCTTTTGCTCAGGCTGGTTTCGAACTCCTGACCTTGAGCGATCCTCCTACCTTGGCCTCCCAGAGTGCTAGGATTACAGGTGTGAGCCACCACGCCAGGCCTAAAATCTCTTAGTCTTAATTCCAGAGTCCAAAAGCCTCTGAAAAGTTTTTTTCTTGACTCGTTTGGCAGCAAAACAAGGCCTCAACTGATGCAAAAATATTTGTAGTCATTATTTATCCCTTCTTGGGTGACTATGCCTATCTTTAGCTACAGAAATATCAGTTAGTTTAATTTATGGAGTGATGCCCCAGACCAGCTTAGGGGTTTGATGTAACAAATGGTATGTTTACTATATTACGTGGGTAGGCCATGAAAGTGGCAGCCAGAAGGCAGAGTTATATGGAATTATTCCAGGGAGCTCTACTTGGAAAGAGCCTAGCTGGACATCTGGCAGGAAGTGAGAAAGTGTCTGTCAAGGAAAGTCCTCAAGTGGGGCTCTAATAGGTCAGAAATGTAGCTGAATTCTAGGCTAGGTATTCTGTGAGGTATGTTGTGAATTAAAAGTGGGAACCATGAGTGGATTAAGGGTGATTTTGTGAATTCTAACCAGGATGTAAGAGCTATGGGTAGTTAGTGGAGGGGAAAAGGAAGATTCTAAAGCAAGTAGGGTCTAATGGCTAAACTAGGAAGCACTAAGTGGCAGATTGCATGAGCTATTTTGAAAATTGACCAAGAGTTCCTGACCTCTCTTGTAAACCCTGCTGTGCTGGGGGAATATTGGCATCTCATATACTTTGCTGTTACACTAAGTAGCCCCATATTGCTCTGCTTTTTAAAATATCTATATTAAATAGTAGTTCATTGTGTTCTATTACTGTTAACTGCCTGCTCTGAATTCTTCCTGCTCTCAGTGGGTTAGTTCCTTTACTGTGTTTCTCTAGCTGGAACCCAGATAACTGGATTATTGGTCATGTCTAAACTAAGAACGAATAGGCTTTTATATCCATAAAATCCATGAGTTCTGAAACAATTACTATATAGACTTTTGTTTGTTTTTTGCTTCCTGATACTGGATTCTTGGCTAGGTACTGAGTACTTGTTTTCAGATGAGTATGGTGAAAGATGCAAAAAGAGTAAAATTTAATCTTAAAATCTGCTTCTGGCATTCCTAAGTGTCCAGAATGAAATCTCCCTTTCCAGGGGTAGATGGGAGAGGTGGTATGTGGAATGAAGAGTGATAAAAATAGTCAAGAATAGCCAAAGACTAATACTTTTAGTGGCTTACTGATTCACTGTCCAGATGGAAAGTGCTCTCTGGAAGCTGATGTCTCTAGAAGACATAACACTTTAACAAAAAGCCTCAAAGTACTGGAGACATAAGAGAGTAAAGTGATGAAAAAGAACAACAAATTATAAGGATTTGGTGCTTTAGCAGCTATGGCAATAACTGTGTCAGTAATAGCAGCTATTATTGTAGAGACTGTAGAAAGTAGTTAAAGGAACATTGGTGTTGAAATAGACAGACGTGAATGTTACCTACTTTCTTCCACTGAAATAGCAATTTAGCCTTGGGACAGATTTCTTAACTCATTATCTTCATCTGTAAAATGAGAATAATAATACTAAGTTTCAGTGTTATAAGTATTAAATGATAGCGAATGAAAAGGTTTTAGTGAGTATATCTTCAAAAAATATTCCTTTTCCTATCATTGCTTTATTAAAGTTGGTTCCTACTGCCTGGTCTTCCCGCCAGAACACTTCCTTTTATACTTCAGGGGTTTTCTCTTTTGCAATCTGGAAGAACTGCCCAGAAACAGTTATACTCCATCTGGGGCTTCCATTGGCAATCTCCTTCATTGAATCCAGTTTATGCCACTTTTCTCATCCCTCTTAGGGATGCAGTACTTTGGAAAAACAAAAGAGGAAGGCCAAGTAAATTTCATCCCACCTCTGGTCCTTTCTCACCTCAACTTATAAATTCCTTGTCCTGGTAACTCCTTTTTCTTTCCTTTTCCTCCCTAAATTTTATACCCTATATGATGTGTTCCCCGTCAGTTTTTGGAGCTGTATTTGCTGTTCTTATTGCTTTGTATCATGCAGTGGTGGGAAGCAACATTCTTCTCATTCCTACCAAGTTTGCAGGAAATATTCTTGGAATCTTGGTATACTGGATGTATTTTCATTCTATATTAAAATAAGATCTTAGTTAGTGCTGTGCCTGGTACATGTTATAGTTAAGCTTCTGTGGTATGACTTGGGAGACATGATTTATTTGATTTTACAGGAATTTATATTCAGAATTCCAAAAATCAAAATTTAAAATTTAATGGTGCAACAAGCAATTTTTACTTTGGAAAGGGTGTGTATATGAAACATACTTGAAAGTGTGAATAGGCTAAGTGTGGTGACTCATGCCTGTAATCCTAGCACTTTGGGATGCTGAGGTGCGAGGATCACTTGAGGCCACCTTAGGCAATAGCAAAACCTTGTCTCTACAAAAAATAAGTTAGCCAGGCATGGTGGCATGTACCTATAGTTGCAGCTACTTGGGAGGCTGAGGCAGGAAGATCTCTTGAGTCCAGGAGTTTGAGGTTTGCAGTAAGCTATGGTGACATCACTGCACTGCAGTCTGGGCATTAGTGAGAGACCCTATCTCAAAAAAATGGCTCATGCCTGTAATCCTAGCAGTTTGGAAGGTTGAAGTGGGAGGATTGCTTGAGGCCAGGAGTCCAAGACCAGCCTGAGCAACATAGTGAGACCCCATCTCTACAAAAAATAAGAAAAATTAGCTGAGCATGGTGGCAAGCGCCTGTAGTCGCAGCAATAACAGAGGCTGAGGTAAGAGGATGGCCTGAGTGTAAGAGGTGGGGGCTGCAGTGAGCTATGTGAAAGTGTGAATAACACAAATTTTTATGTGAACTGATAAATCTTGAATATGCTAAGTTAATTAAAACTGTCTTTTCTTATTATATTCATATTCCAGGAGTAGCTAAGAGAAGATTCTGTTTGTATTTAGAATTCCGAATGTTAAATGTTTGATCCAAAATATTAATCAAAAATGGCCTCTTGGGCGGATTGCTTGAGGTCAGGAGTTCGAAACCAACCTGAGCGAGACCCCATCTCTACCAAAAATAGAAAGAAATTAATCGACCAACTAAAAATATATATACAAAAAATTAGCCGGGTGTGGTGGCGCATGCCTGTAGTCCCAGCTACTAGGGAGGCTGAGGCAGAAGGATTGCTTGAGCCCAGGAGATTGAGGTTGCTGTGAGCTAGGCTGATGCCACAGCACTCACTCTAGCCTGGGCAACAAAGTGAGACTCTGTCTCAAAAAAAAAAAAAAAGGCCTCTTATAAGTAGAAGGCCATCTATATCCTTGTTACATATCCTAATAAAAAAAATTCTATCATAGTATTAACAAAAGGAATCTTTAAGTTTTTTGACGTATGGTAGTTTTTAATGATTAGTATTTCGAAGATTATCTTCTATAGAACACCAGTTCCATGAGCTTCTTGCCAGGGAGAGGTCTATAGTTAAAATATGTTGAGAAACGTTAAATGCATGTTGAAAACACCCTTTTGTCATACACAGTGTGCACATTACTATATTACATGTATGGAGAAACTCTGGTAAAGAAAACTGTGAGTTTGGCATTTCCCAAAAGTCTTTTGATTTGAATGCTCCCCCTCAACCCCCTCCCAACAGAGCACTTGTTCTGGGGGGGGTTGGCACTATTCTACAGAACACTCTTTGGTAAATACTGCTTTATTTTTAGGTCTCTCTCTTAACATGTAAAACTTTTACTCTGTAGTTTTCATAATTTTTAATGAGAGCCTAATATTTTTTGTGTCAAACTAACCATTTCTCCAGTGTTGGGCTTATAAGTTATTTCCTGTTTTTACTTTTATAGTGCTATAATTAACACTTTATTCTTATATTTTTCTTTTTCTTTCATTATCAATTTTCAGAAACTGGATGTTTTTGTCAAATGATTTTAATGTTTTTGTGACATCTGATATATTTTTGTTTTCCAAAAAGAGTTGGACCATGTACTGTCCTGTCACTATTTATACACAACTACCAGCTTTTCTAAAATCTCAGTATTGGCTATAAAAGTTTTTGCATTTATAATATTAGATTTAACATACATGTAATTTTGAGCCATTTAGCTAAATCAAATTATTTCCTATTGAGTTTAAATCATTGTATAGTAAACATTTTAAAGTATTAGCTAATGATGACCAGTATATATTTAGGGTTGTTATAGAGAATTAGAAAGACTAAGTTCATACGGATTAATGACATAGGTTTGAATTTCATTGCCAGAGATTTTCCTGCTCTTTTCTGAAGCAAGTGATTTTTTTTAGCCAAATTTTAAAATAAAATTTTTTTTAGCCAGATTTCAGATTACTGTGGAAAGAAAGAAGCAGGGTATTTCAGACTCAAAGATGGAATCACAGTACAGACAAGATTTAAAAATCATCAAGCTGTAACTGTGTTAAAGAACTCTAAAATTATAAATGACTTATAAATCACTTGCTTCAGTAACTATTTTACCCTGAATCTGTTGAAGCATAATGGTTAAGTGTGTCAGCAAACCAACTGTAGGATCCTTCGTATATAGCAAAAGGAGATTTAACAAAAGGACCTCATTTTCTTTCTGCCAGGGGCAGCCTTTCTTAGGCAACATCTCAAGCATGACCTAATGCTCTGTGTAACTTGTGAGTTCCTATTTTGTAACATATAATTTTGAAAAGCCGGAATCACAGATCAAAATCTAAGATCAGAGTAGAATGATGATCCAGCTTATTTCTAGATTAAAGCTAATTACTATATTTTTGAGAAAGGTTTGAATTTTAAGACTTACCCTTGTTTCCTGAAGTATGGCAGTCCCTTGAGAGTTGGGTGTTTTTTGTTTACCCTTTGTAAGAGTGGGGGCAGGGGTGTCTTGTTGTATTGTCCAGGCTGTCCTCCAACTCCTCAGACTTACTAGTAGCTGGCACTACGAGCACATGCCACATCACTTGGCTTGCTTTATGCTTTTTTAATAAGACTGAGAAACTAAAGACTGAAGGCTGAGTTGAGGCCATTGTCATGTCTTTTAGAGAAGGGAGAGTCAAAGAAAGTAATTGAAATTTAAGTTTGAGACATATCTCAAAACTTTAGACACTTGATACTTTCTGGAATTAGTTTCATTTACTACTTAATGACCTTTTCATTTTGGAAATTGTTCTTTGTATGCTCTGGAAGGAAAAAAAACTAACCAAACAGTCCAATACACCTATCTTATTTAGTGTGTGATGTCCTCCTTGATTATTTGTGATTTTCCTCTTTTCTCTCTTGAAAATGATATGATCATGTTAAGAAATTAAAATGACCAAAAAGATTAGGAATACATTTTTTCCTCAACGAATTTCAACATAATGTTTCCAACTCTACCAAAATAGATCTATAAACCTTAGAGAAAATTATGTTAGCACTTTGTACAAGGATTGGCATAATCAGCAGCTTGTATGTTTGTTTGAAACCATTGCCTACATAAATTTGAAGTTGATTCATTTTCAGATGAGTTAAAACTATTGTTGGTAATACAGTTGTTAACTGCTCTTGGAGGCGGCTTTGGAGTAACTTTAGAATAGAAAATCTTGGCCTTGGAAAATTGGCCCCCTTGTGGTTCCTTTTTCTATTAGTAGTCAGTAATATTCACATACATGTTACTCTAGGCTAAGAAAGTCACTGGGTGAAAGGAAAGAATTCTATGCAAAGTACAGAAATTAGCCTCTTATATCCTATGTCTGATCTTTGAAGACTGAGCATGGTACTTAATTTGAATCATGAATTGCTAATATTCAGCCATTTTTTAACCTACAAAAATGGTGATTTCATGTAGTTTAACTTCTTAGTAGCTTAGTAGTTCTTAAGCTTTTCTATAAACCAGTATTCTTACCAGCAGAGGGGAGTGATTTTGTTAAAGGAAATCCAGAAAGGCATTGTAATGCTCAGAATTTCTTTGAAGTGTCATGTTTTATTTTGAAATGTTTTATTAATTTTGCCTAATATTGCATATTAAATGTGTATTTTAATATAAAATAATGTTTAAAATTAATATTCAGGAGAAAATCTTTAAGTAAAATTTGATCCTCTAGTATTAATAATATGCTTCATGTTTATTCTATTGGCACACTGCTGGAGTCATCCCAGTTTGAAAAGCATAATTTAGACAGTACGTTAGTACATTAGGTCTGGTTCCCGGTGCCTGCTTTTCTCAACATTGAAGACCTCAGGGATGAACATTGTGATGGAATAACTAGGAGTATCTATCATATACAAAGTACGGCAGTTATTATTAAAAAAGTAAATAAGGCCGGGCGCTGTGGCTCACGCCTGTAATCCTAGCTCTTGGGAGGATTGCTCAAGGTCAGGAGTTCAAAACCAGCCTGAGCAAGAGCGAGACCCCGTCTCTACTATAAATAGAAAGAAATTAATTGGCCAACTGATATATATATAAAAAAATTAGCCGGGCATGGTGGCGCATGCCTGTAGTCCCAGCTACTCGGGAGGCTGAGGCAGAAGGATCACTCAAGCCCAGGAGTTTGAGGTTGCTGTGAGCTAGGCTGACGCCACGGCACTCACTCTAGCCTGGACAATAAAGTGAGACTCTGTCTCAAAAAAAAAAAAAAAAGTAAATAGTGCCCAGAGAAACTGGTAGTGTAAAAAGCATGTAAAGGCCTTTATAACTTAGTTCAGTTATTGGTTCTAGGGTAAGCACATATAATATTTGGCTGTAAAGTAATAGAATTAATATTCTTGTATACCTTTTAAAAATATAGGATAAATGATCATGACAGGTACATGTTAATGTTTCTTCTTGGAGCACCATGCTTAAGTCTAGAAGTTCCTTAGGTGCTAGTAACATTTTGATTAATTATTACTTTCATGGAGAGTCATAATACACATTAATTTTATTAAATACCCCAAGAAATCTTTTAGATAAAAATCCCTAACTTTGTTTTAATGAGAGATTCCCAAACTATTAAAGGAAGAAACCCGATATTCTGTATTTGGAAAACAGCGTAGTAATACATATTAATAGTTTCATACTATCTACAAATTATTTATGAATTCTAAGCTTTTTAAAAATGTCTGGCTTCTGGGATTTTTGAGAGGTTTGATTGGATAAAAAGGTGGCAGCTTAGTATATTGTGGTTAGAGCAAATATATCTAGAGTCAGATTGCCTAATTGTACAACCTAGGTTCAGTGTGACCTTAGCAAAGTTACTTAGCTTCTCTGTGCCTCAATTTCCTTATCTGTAAAATAGTGCTAATAAAAATAAGTGCCTTGGCCAGGTGCGGTGGCTTACACCTGTGATCCTAGCACTCTTGGGAGGCCGAAGCAGGAGGATCACTCAAGGTTAGGAGTTTGAAACCACCTGAGCAAGAGCGAGACCCCGTCTCTACTAAAAAAAATAGAAAGAAATTAATTGGCCAACTAAAAATATATACAAAAAATTAGCCGAGCATGGTGGCACATGCCTGTAGTCCCAGCTACTTGGGAGGCTGAGGTACAAGGATTGCTTGAGCCCAGGAGTTTGAGGTTGCTGTGAGCTAGGCTGACGCCATGGCACTCTAGTCTAGGCAACAGAGTGAGACTCAAAAAAAAAAAAAAAAAAAATTGCCTTATAGACAGTTTTGCACATCAGTCAAGAAAATAAATGTAAAGCACTTAGAGTACTGTCTAGACTATAGTAAATATTGAATAAATATTAGCTATTCTTAAAAATGGCTAGCATTGCATTTGGAGCAACAGTTATTTTATTCTTTTTTTAATTAATATTTTTAGAGATAGTCTTGCTCTGTTGCTCAGGCTGAATTACAGTGGCACAATCATAGCACACTGCAGCCGTGATCTCCTGGATTCAAGTGATCCTTCTGCTTCATCCTCCTGAGTAGCTAGGACTACAGCCATGTGCCACCATGCCTGGCTAAGTTTTCTTTTCTCTTTCCTTTCCTTTCCTTTTCCTTTTCCTTTTCCTTTTCCTTTTCCTATTCCTTTTCCTTTTCCCTTTTCCTTGTTACTGGGTCTCACTGTGTTGCCCAGGCAGGTCTCAAACCTCCTGGCTTCAAGCATTCCTGCCGCAAACCTCTCAAAAGTACAGGGATTACAGGCATAAGCTGCCACACCCAACCTAGCAGTTGTTTCATGAAATCCTTTTTTCAAGTAGCAACTAACCATACTTTGAAAAATATATCTAAATATATATGGATATTAAATCTATGTTCACTTTATAATTACTTTATATTCTCAACAGAAACATAAGAATGGAAAATAAGGGAAAAATAGGAAAATATACTTTCATCAGTTGTAGTTATGATAAAACATACAGCAGGTTACATAAACTAAATTTGTACACATCTTTCTAAAGTGAGACTTCAGATAAGAGCAGCAGGAGCTATTTGCGAAATGTGTTTGCTTATCACATTGACAGGGCATGTGTGGAGCTCTCAGGTGCATTTTAGACTTGGGCGTTTAGATGTGAGATTAACAATATGAATTGTTTACTTCCTTTAGGAGTAATTTTTATGAGGAATGTATTGAGAGTGTTAGAGATAACTTTGTCTTGCTTATGATGTCAAGCTTTTTACTGAATTATTTATTATCACATTGTGTTAGCTTTTTTCCTTTTTGATAGATCGTTTTACACCACAATATTGTTGCTGCCTAAGGAAAAAATGTCTCTTCAGCAGTCCTAATGACTTCTAGAAAGGGTAATTTGACTCTTAAGATAGGAATTTGACTTGCCCTGGTAATTATAAGAAATTTTCTCTTTGATACTGAGGTTATTTTTCCCCCTCAGTCATAGGTATTAAGTACGAACTTGCTTTTCACCTTCTACATATAGTGAGTAGATTTCTTCCAGAAATTATTTTTCTAGCATTTATTAACTTTATCCTTAATTGTGAATATTTTGGCCAATTTACTTTGATCATTTAAAAAAGGAAAAGAGGGTTTTTGTTTTAAGAGACAGGGTCACACTCTGTCACCCAGGCTGGAGTACAGTGGTGCAATCATAGCTCATCACAACCTTGAACTCTCCTACCTCAGCCCCCAGGGTAGGTAGGACTACAGATGTGTACCACTACACCTGGCTAATTTTTTTATTAATATCTTTGTGAGGAGACAGGGTCTCTGCCACCCAGGCTGGTGTGCAGTGGAACAATCATTGCTCACTGCAGCCTTTAACTCCTGGGCTCAAGCCATGCTTCCAACTCAGCCTCCCGAACTGCTGGGACTGTGGGCACGTGCCACTCTGCCCAGCTAATTTTTTTTGTTTTTTAAATTTTAAGTAGAGGTAGGGTCTCACTATGTTGCCCAGGATGGTCTTGAACTCCTGGCCTCAAGCAATCCTCCCACCCCGGCCTCCTAAAGTGCTAGGATTATACGTGCAAACCATTGTACCTCTCAGAAAAGAGGGTTTTTTTCTTTTTCTTTTTTTTTAAAATTTTTTTGAGACAATCTCACTCTGTTGCCTGGGCCTAGAGTGCTGTGGCATTAGCCTAGTTCACAGCAACCTCAAACTCTTGGGCTCAAGCAATCCTTCTGCCTCAGCCTCCCGAGTAGCTGGGACTACAGGCATGTGCCACCATACCTGGCTAATTTTTTGTATATATTTTTAGTTGGCCAATTAATTTCTTTCTATTTTTTTTAGTAGAGACGGGGTCTCTTTCTTGCTCATACCATTTTCAAACTCCTGAGCACAAGCGATCCTCCTGCCTCGGCCTCCCAGAGTGCTAGGATTACAGGCGTGAGCCACCTCGCCCAGCCAAGGAGGATTTTTTTAAAGTAAGCATCCAGAATTCATGTTGTCTCTGTAAAAATGAATTTCTTAGCATTGTTAGCATTTTTATTTGTTCCTTAAAAGTTACATTTCTGAAAATAACCTAAGTTGGTTTTTTTGTTTTTTTTTAACACTGTCAGTGCCCTGTCATGCATGGATGGTAATAGGCAGGTGGTAGTACTGATTGAGAGGGGACAACCCAGATGGCTAAAGCAGCACATGGACTTGAGAAGACAACGTTAGGTGGGTGAAAGCTGTCCTTTGACTTCTGAGATAGTGTCATAGAATCTAGAATATTGGCCCAAGCCAGAGGACACAAGTATGGTAAAAGAGTAGGAGTTGAAAACTTAAATAGAAAATCCAAAGAAGTTTAAAAAAATTTAAATAAAAACCCATAGAGGCTAGGCACAATGGCTCACACCCATAATCTTAGCATTGTGGGAGACTGAGGCAGGAGAATTGCTCGAGCTCAGGAGTTTGAGCCCAGTCTGGCCAAGAGAGACCCCATCTCTACTAAAAATAGAAAAAAATAGCCAGGCATAGTGGTGCATGCCTATAGACCTAGCTATTCAAGAGGCTGAGGCAGGAAGATTGCTTGAGCCCAGGAGTTTCAGGTTGCAGTGAGCTGTGATGATGCCATGGCACTCTAGCTGGGGTGACAGAGTGAGACTCTGTCTTAAAAAAAATAAATAAATAAAAAGTTATAGAAGTTGGCAAATAATGTAAGTGAATAAAGCAGGCTAGGTGACAACTGTGGCCTGCTGGAGACTCCTGCTCATTTTAGATTAAGCCATTTATGGCCGTATGGGAATATACACCCAGATTTTTATGTGTAATCTTCTCATGTTTAAATGTTAGCAACTAATTTTTTTCCCCAGTGCCTCGCATGCCAGATTTGGGCGACAGGGAACCAGTTTGTGACTACTGTTTTTTAAAGAGGATCTTTTCAGTTATGTAATAATTATGATGATCTGATACTTTTTTTTTTTTTTTTTTTTGAGACAGAGTCTCACTTTGTTGCCCAGGCTAGAGTGAGTGCCGTGGCGTCAGCCTGGCTCACAGCAACCTCAATCTCCGGGACTCAGCGATCCTACTGCCTCAGCCTCCCGAGTAGCTGGGACTACAGGCATGCACCACCATGCCTGGCTAATTTTTTTTTTTTTTGTATATATATTTTTAGTTGGTCAATTAATTTATTTCTATTTTTGGTAGAGACGGGGTCTCGCTCAGGCTGGTTTCGAACTCCTGACCTTGAGCAATCCACCCGCCTCGGCCTCCCAAAGTGCTAGGATTACAGCGTGAGCCTCGGCCTCCCAAAGTGCTAGGATTACAGGCGTGAGCCACCACGCCCGGCCGATGATCTGATACTTTAAGTAATTTTGTACTGAAACTCTCTGGGAGGAAAAAAAATGAAAGAAAATAAATGTCTCTCATTCGCTATGTCTCATCTATAATAATTTTCCAATAATTCTATACTTACTGGCTTCTCTGTAAAATATTGAGATTTGTTTAGGGGAACATGAAGCATGCATTTTAAATACTTTAAGTACCCATAGCATTCTATTTATAGTTCTGTGAAATTCCAGTTACTGGTTTCTGTTTAGTTTGGAATTCTACTCAGATTTCTTTTTGATGCATTAGTGAATAGGAATACCCATTTTTTGTGTATGTATGGTGCTTTCTCTGTTGTTTAATGTTCCTGATAATGGCTGCTATTCCTCCTGCAAGTAGTAGTAATTTTTTGTAATATTTTTGTAATACTTACATAATTTTTTCTACTTTTTTTACTGCAATCTTTTAAAAAATATAGAAAATGAAGAAGAGTAAAATGATTACTCACACAGCCACTACTTATATTCAGCTGTTAAAATTTTGCCATATTTTATGGTTGAGTGATTGATTTACTTAAGTGTTTGAAAGTGAGTTCCAGTAAAGCATGTGCTTCCTAAAAATAAAAAATTTTGTTCATCATCACAATGCCATCTTGTAAATTTGTGTGTGAATGTGTGTGTATGTGTATATATATATATGTATATGTATATATATATGTGTGTGTATACATACATACACACACACACACACATATTTAAATGTTGTGTTTGTTCTGTAATGGCATCTGTATGTATCCAGGAGATGCTGTGAATAAAACAAACCAAATAAACCTCCTGTGTCTGATGTTGATTATTTACTACAACAAAATTAAGGTTACATTGGATCTGGGTCAGTGCAGACGTGATCTTTATTGCTGTAATTCCTGGACAACATCCATTCAAATGCCTTCAGGAGAAAAAAAAGTTTGCTTTCACAAGGGTCTCAGAGATAAGGAGACTATCTACTAGTTGGGATGGGACTCCTTCCTAAAGGGGAGCAGATGCTAATGGGCTTAAGTCCCTCTCCTCATGGTTTGGATCTCCAGGTAAATGATAGGGCTTGCACCTAAGGCAAAAGGCTCAGGGAATTTTAGTAAGAGGTCTGGATATTTGGTCATTAGTTAATATGAACCTATGACCCATTTTAATAAAAGGTATTTAGACTACAAGGAAAACTGAAAACCTAACCTAACCTTAGAGTATTCTAAACTTAAAATTTCCGGAATTTTAGTGAAATGTCTCTTTTATTTAGCATGTTTTTGCATATCAGTGCCAGTAATGCTACTCTCTTTTGGCTTCTGCTCCCTTAAAAAGGAGTACAGGCTAGGCACTGAGAGGCCAAGGCAGATGATTGCTTGAGCCCAGGAGTTCAAGGTTGCAGCAAACTGTGATGAGGCCACTGCACTCTAGCCTTGATAACAGAGCAAGATCCTGCCTCAAGAAAAAAAAAAAGGAGTACAGAATACAAAGGTGGATTTTTGTGTCAATATTAACAGAACTTATCAGGATTTTTCTCAGATTCACCCTAGAGCAGTTATAAAAAATGTATACATTTAATTATGTTTTCACTTTTCTGTGAAAGATTTATAGTATTATGGTTGTCTTCCTTTTTACCTTCCTTTAAATTTTGTTATTTTCCTCTATTGCAGATTTCTGTTCTTAGGTATACTGACTTAACGATTAATGAGAAGAATTGTGACCAGCTAGGAGAATTTGCTGCAAGGAATGGAATTAGCTCATAGCTTATTGCTGAATGAAGAAGCATACAGTCAACTAGGTGAAGTTCAGAAGGCAGAGTTTATTTTTGAGTGGTTGAGATATTTGGAAAAGCTCTTGCTAGCAACCAGCAGGGTGGGTAAAAATGTTAAAAGCTGTTCTTTTGTTTTTTAAGTGTTTTTTAATGTTAGTTCCTTTGGTTTGCTTTTCTAGTTTTGTCCAGAATAACCTAAATTACCTTTAAAATGCTAGACATTGTTAAGACTTAATGAAATGATAGTCAAATTTTTGCCCCCCATTGACATTTTTACCATTATAAGAGCTTTGCTTTATTCAAAAAAGCAGAAAGCAATTAGCTAATATTTTTGGTATTATTTTAAAATATATGAAACATTAACTACAACCACATTGTATTATGTACTTCACTTTCATTTTCTTCTGCATCTTGTGTTCTTCCATGGGACACTATAGTGCTAAGTAATGTAATGAGAGTTTCACTTAAAAAAAAAGTGTGAAGACTTTAAGGGGACTGTGAATTGAAGAGCCTTAGGATAAACATATTCTCTCTTAAAAGCTCATGACATGGGTACCAAAAAAGAGAACTGATTACTCATGACCTTCACCTATATTGAGCAGTTATTAACACTTCTCCAGGTTTGCTTCATTGATTTACTAAGTGGTTGAGGTAGGATTTTACTTCTAATTACTCTAGCATACATATCTCCTAAAAATATGGTCATTTCTCTTATAGCACCATGGGTAATACAAAAGTGTTACAAAAACGCTAATCATGGAGACATTTAGAATTTAACAAAAGACAAATTTTGTTAATTGAAAAAAACAACCCAACATTCCAAAACATACCCTTGTCTGAGACAACAAGAAATGATGACTCTGGTTATCATGATATAAAACATTTGATAAGTTTGCCGATCTTCAAGAGAAAGACAAAAGCACCTTCTAGATTGAAAAAAACTTTTTTATTTTTTTTTTTTATTTTTTTTTTTTTTTACTTTCCATTTTGCAGATGAATGAAAAAAACTTTTTTAAAAAGACAAACTGTTATACACTAAATTAACAAATACTTCATTGTAGAATTTTAGGCCTGAGTGAGCACCTGAATACTATTAGCATTGTAATGATATTCTGTACTCTTTTTTTTAGATAGTGGACAGGGAAAAGGGAATAATATTAGCATTTATATGCATAAGCTTGCAAAAAGAAAATTGCACTAAATTTAGAAATAAGTCTGAATAAAATAGGTAACCATTATAAGGTTGGGTTTGGTTATAGGTTAATGCTTTATTTTTATTTATTTATTTTTTTATTGAGACAGAGTCTTGCTTTGTTGCCCGGGATAGAGTGAGTGCTGTGGCGGCAGCCTAGCTCTAGCTCACAGCAACCTCAAACTCCTAGGCTCAAGCTGATCCTCCTGCCTCAGCCTCCCGAGCAGCTGGGACTACAGGCATATGCCACCATGCCCATACATGCCCAGCTAATTTTTTCTATATATTTTTAGTTGGCCAATTAATTTCTTTCTATTTATAGTAGAGACGGAGCCTCGCTCTTGCTCAGCTGGTTTCAAACTCCTGACCTTGAGCGATCCTCCCTCCTTGGCCTCCCAGAATGCTAGGATTACAGGCTTGAGCCACTGTGCCCAGCAGGTTAATGCTTTATTTATGCAGATATATATGGGGGAGATAGGCATAATAACTAAGAATCTTTAAAGGACAAATTTGGTCATGGTGGCATGTGCCTGTAGTTCCAGCTCCTCTGGAGGCTGAGGTAGGAGGTTTGCTTGAGCCCAGGAGTTCAAGGCTGTAGTGCACCATAATCATGCCTGTGAGTAGCTCTGCACCAGCCTGGACAACATGGGAGACTCTGTCTCTGTTAAAAAACAAATTTGTTGTATCTTAAACAAAAGAAGATTTAGAATAAATAGAGCTCTAATCTTTGAACAGATACTAAAGTATAGTCTGGTTCAGAATTGTTTTTTTGTTTTTGAAATATTAGCAGGGCAACAAACTACATGTTAGGGTGGCATGATGACCGTGCCACCAACTTATCTGTAACTTTTAATCAAAATAATTTTGTATTTTTCTAGAGCCTTATTTGTTCTTAAGTGTATGAAATAAAAATTAGGATTGCATATAATTGTGTTGACTTTAAATTGTCTTTTTGTTACCTTTCTAGAGTGATGTAAGGGAGAAACAGAAGACTCTTGTTGAGCAGCTCCTGTCTTTGTTGAACAGCTCCCCAGGGCCTCCTACCCGTAAACTCCTTGCTAAGAATCTTGCTATACTTTATAGTATTGGTGACACATTCTCTGTTTACGAGACAATCGATAAATGTAATGATCTTATTCGTAGCAAAGATGATTCTCCAAGTTATCTTCCCACTAAACTGTAAGTTAAACATTAAAACAGAACAGAAAACAAAATTTTGCTTCTTTGTTGTATCATTTTTATAAAGTACCCAAACTACTTGACTGTTAACTATGAAACTGAATAAAAATTGAGTTTTACTCATTTTTAAATCTAACTTTTTTTTTTTTACTGTGGTAAGCAGATAAGTATTCATTTAAAAATAATGACACAATATTTTCCAAAAATTAAGTTGACATAGATTTTTTAAGTGAAACAACCAATGTTGAAGGTTGGGAAACTGACTGGAAGAATAAACAGATACAGTCTTTCCAGAGAGAAATATAGGTATATTGAATCAGTAACCGTAAAAAGCGTGATACCCTTGAATTCCATGTCTATGGAATTCCAGGTGTATGTTACCCTAAGGCAAACATGATGCTCAGAGGTATTGGCATATGGAAAGATACATAGATTAATGAAACAGAATACAGAATAAATCTAACTTTTTAAAAAATAACTAACTTTTCCATTGATTGAGAAGCAGTTCTTTGAAAAAATTTTTAGACATTATGAAGTCTAGCTTTGAGCTTTAAAACATTTTCATAAAATTTTAGCAGTTCAGTGTTTAAGAAAAAGATATTTTAAATTCTTCATATTTTAGATTTTTTTAGTTTATTAGATCTTAGTAGTAAAAATTGATAATAAATATCATGTAGAAAAGTAGTCTTCTAAGATCCTAAAAAGAATAACTTAGTTTCTCATGGGATTTAGTTCATTTCATCACCTATTACTTTAGAAAAAGCAGTGAGCCATGTATGGTTCCACTAGAGTAATTCTATAGAAATTTTTAGTTTGTAACAGAATGTAATCTCCCATGAAGTGTTCAGATTTCAAATTTGATGAGAACATTATTTCTTATTTTTACTTTTTTTTTTTTTTTTTGAGACAGAGTCTTACTCTGTTGCCCAGGCTAGAGTGCCATGGCATCAGCCTAGCTCACAGCAAACTCAAACTCCTGGGCTATCCAGCCTCAGCCTTCCGAGTAGCTGGGACTACAGGTACATGCCACCATGCCTGGCTAATTTTTTCTCTATATATTTTTAGTTGGCCGCCAATTAATTTCTTTCTATTTATATTAGAGATGGCATCTCGCTCTTGCTCAGGCTGATTTCGAACTCCTGAGCTCAAATGATCCACCTGCCTGGGCTTCCCAGAATACTAGGGTTACAGGCGTGAGCCACTGCATCCGGCCGTTTTTACTTATCTTTTAAGTTGATCTTTGATTATTTAGTATATGAAGCCAGGTTCTATTGAAATATTTTCTAGAATTTTGTTTTGTAACAAATTTGATAGGGCGGAATCCTCGGGCTGAGGTTTAGTTTAATTGAAGATTGATACAGCCTTATGAAAGTCTTGTTATTGAAAATACAATAATTGCGCATTCACCTAAATGTCGTGCCTTAGGATTAAACCGCAGAGTTGATTCTGGGAAATTTTATCCTTTCAAAATGAAATTAAATAGTTAATTTTTTCAACAAATGATGCCAAGACAACTGAATAGCCATATGCAAAAGAATGAAGTTGGACCCTTCTATCACACCATATTAAAAAATTCTACTCAAAATGGATAATAGATCTAAATGTAACAGCCAGAACTATAAAACTCTTAGGAAAAAATGTAGGAGTAAATCTTCATGACCTTGGATTGGGCAGTGGTTTCTTACATGTAACACAAAATAAAATAGAGATAAATTTTTATCACAGTGAAAAACATTTGTGTTTCAAAAAATAATACCACGAAAGTAAAAAGAAAACAGAATGCGGAAAAAATTTTAAATGGTCACCTTTACATATTCTAAGATTTTTTTATTCCCATTTTTTCAGCCATGACTAATTTCTAATTTAAATGTTTTTTCAGTGCTGCTGTGGTATGCTTGGGTTCCTTGTATAAGAAGTTGGGTAGAATACTGGGGAACACCTTTACTGATACAGTGGGGAATATTCTTAAAGCTATGAAGAGTGCAGAGGTAAGTAACTACAAGTTCAGCCAAAGAATAAAAAGATTGCATTTTATAGGTTTATACTTTCTTGGGCCAATAAAGGAACTTTACAAATAATAGGCATAGCTAGATGTGTATATAAATACATCTGTTAATTATTTCTAGATGATGTACAATATGTACTCTAGATACCAAATCCCTGTTGGAAAAGTAATAATCCAAGAGAATTGTGTACTCATATAAATCCAAATGGTCAAAAACTAAGATATTCTACTGGCCGGCCCATCCCTGCTCCCTCCTGTCACTCTACCGTTTCCATTTGATACTATTTACTGGTGCCAGAGCAATTGCTTGTCACTACATAGTTGGTAATAACTGTTATATACCTGATGGATGGATTACTTACTGTACAAGCATCAGAAGGGAGTAAAGAATATAATTGGAGGAAAAGAGTGTGGAGGATAGAAGTGTGATCAGGGTGACCTTTTAATTGCCAGGGGAATATGTTTTCAACCTTATCCTCCTTATTGATATGTTTGCATCATTTACTACTGTGGAATACACTTTGTTTTTGAGACTCTCTTTTTTTTTTTTACTGTCAAGAAATCTGTAGACTTTATTCAAATTTCATCAATTGTCCTACTAACATGCTTTTTTCTTTTTATTTTTTTATTTCGGTATATTATGGGGGTTCAAATTTTAAGGTTTCAAAATAAATGCCCTTTCCCCTCCATCCCCCAACAAGTCTGAGTTTCCAGCATGACCATTCCCCAGATGGTGCACATCTCACTCATTATGTATGTATATACCCGCCCCCCTCCCCCCTGCCCAATACCCTATTACTGTAGTAGAGACTCTCTCTTTTTTTTTTTTGAGACAGAGTCTCACTTTGTTGCCCAGGGTAGAGTGAGTGCCCTGGCGTCAGCCTGGCTCACAGCAACCTCAGTCTCTCCGGGGCTCAAGCAATCCTACTGCCTCAGCCTCCCGAGTAGCTGGGACTACAGGCATGCGTCACCATGCCCGGCTAATTTTTTGTATATATATTTTTAATTGGTCAATTAATTTATTTCTATTTTTGGTAGAGACGGGGTCTCGCTCAGGCTGATTTCGAACTTCTGACCTTGAGCAATCTGCCCGCCTCGGCCTCCCAAAGTGCTAGGATTACAGGCATGAGCCACCATGCCCGGCCTGAGACTCTCTCTTTATTTGACTTCCAAGATATGATAATCTTTTGCCAAAAAGCATTTGTATGTTTGTATATCAAAAGTTTTCAATCTATGGTCCCTAATATGTATGGATAACGTAGCACCTTTAAATATAAAAATAATGCATCAGTTACTCATCTTATCTTAGAAAAATATTCTAGAAGTCATTGTGAAATAATTTAAAGAAATGCTCAATGGTCATACACACATTTTAAAAAATTAACAAGAGAAAACATGGGAAAATTCAAATATGAGGGCCGGGCGTGGTGGCTCACGCCTATAATCCTAGCACTCTGGGAGGCCGAGGTGGGCGGATTGCTCGAGGTCAGGAGTTCGAAACCAGCTTGATCAAGAGCGAGACCCGTCTCTACTATAAATAGAAATAAATTAATTGGCCAACTAATATATATAGATAAAAATGAGCCAGGCAAGGTGGCGCATGCCTGTAGTCCCAGCTACTAGAGAGGCTGAGGCAGAAGGATTGCTTGAGCCCAGGAGTTTGAGGTTGCTGGGAGCTAGGCTGATGCCATGGCACTCACTCTATCCCGTGCAACAAAGTAAGACTGTGTCTCAAAAAAAAAAAAAAGAAAAATCAAATATGAAATATGTTAAATTTCAAGGAGGATATCACTGATTTAAGAACTTTTTAGAAAAAGCAAAGTCTATAACTTAAAACTGGTGAGAGAGTCTGCTCAGCAGATTACTGCTCAGCAGTACTTTCCTAAAAGATTGAAGATCAAGGCCGCCAGGCTCGGTGGCTCACGCCTGTAATCCTAGCACTCTGGGAGGCCGAGGCGGGCGGATTGCTCGAGGTCAGGAGTTGGAAACCAGCCTGAGCAAGAGCGAGACCCCATCTCTACTATAAATAGAAAGAAATTAATTGGCCAACTAATATATATATATATAAAATTAGCCGGGCATGATGGCGCATGCCTGTAGTCCCAGCTACTCGGGAGGCTGAGGCAGAAGGATTGCTTGAGCCCAGGAGTTTGAGGTTGCTGTGAGGTTGCTGTGTCTCAAAAAAAAAAAAAAAAAGATTGAAGATCATTCAGGAGAAGAGATTTTCTAATACCTATAAATCTGGTTTGGTTTGGTTTTGTTTTTGAGGCAGAGTCTCACTTATGTTGCCCAGGCTAGAGTGAGTGCCTTGGCGTCAGCCTAGCTCACAGCAACCTCAAACTCCTGGGCTTAAGCAATCCCTCTGCCTTAGCCTCCCAAGTAGCTGAGACTATAGGCATGTGCCACCATGCCCAGCTAATTTTTTCTATATATATTAGTTGGCCAATTAATTTATTTCTATTTATAGTAGAGACAGGGTCTCGCTCTTGGTCAGGCTGGTTTCGAACTCCTGACCTCAAGCAACCCGCAGGCCTTGGCCTCGGCCTCCCAGAGTGCTAGGATTACAGGTGTGAGCCACTGCGGCCAGCCTATAAATCTGGTTTTATTTAAAAGCAGATGTCTGTAAGAACTTTAATGTACTGAAATATAGTTATTTTTAAACTTTTTTTTCTTAACACCATTAGTTAAGCTATAATACTTTCTAGGCCCATTGGTTAACAGAAGAAATCTCTATAAGTATCAAACATTTTAATGCTATTGGTGAATATTTTATTGCTTCCCTATTTTTTGTCTTTATGATTTAGTTGGTCAGGTACCACATTTCAGAGACATCTAAAGGGATTCCTAGCTTTGATTTGTACCCATCAGTGATAAACATTTGAAACTGGACTAAAAGAAAGTTCAGAAATTTCCCATTAGCACCCATTTTACTATGTATATCTATGACTCTTGTGCTCTTTTAAACAAAGATAAATTAATAATATTATTATGAAAGCGATCCTTGATGCTGTTGTCTTCTTCCAACTTTACCTATCTTCAATGGTCTTAACTTCTTGGGATATAGAGATCATTTGGGGCATTTAGTAAAACAATAATGCTGCCCCCTCCAGGGCAGCAGCTGAAAGTTGTGTTGAAATGTAGTACTGTGTTTCCCTGAAAATAAGACAGGGTCTTATATTTGTTTTTCCTCAAGAAGACACCCTAGGGTTTATTTTCAGGGGATGTATTATTTTTTTAAGTATGGTACAATAATCTGCATTTATTCAAAATAGTTAAGTCATCTTCTTCTGGAACATCATCATAACACTCCAAACCCTGAATTCCATCCTGAATTTCTTGTGACTCTATTTCCTTTAGAACCATTGGCCCCAATCTCTCATGTTGAGCAATAGATAGAGCTCTCATGGCACAGATGAGAAGGGCTGCTCATTTTCTTTACTGCTCTAAGACAAAATGCATAGGTTGTGCAAATACGCTGCGTAGCCATGCCCATCACGGGGGTCTTATTTTCTGGGTAGGGCTTATATTGTGCAAATGCTTAGAAATCCTGCTATGGCTTATTTTCGGGGAAACCCGGTATATACAAGTAATGCTTTTATATAGTAAATACTTTTTCTTTTATTTTTTAATTTTTATTTATTCATTTGAGATAAGAGTCTTGCTCTGCCACCTGGGCTAGATTGCAGTGACATCATCGTAGCTCACTTGCAACATCAAACTCTAGGCTGAAGTGATCCTTCTGCCTCATCCTCCCCAGTAGCTGGGGGTATAAGTGTACACCACCACACCCAGCTAATTTTTTTCTGTTTTTGCTAGAGATGTGGTCTTGCCTTTGCTTAGGCTGGTCTAGAACTCCTGGCCTCAAGCAGTCCTCCTGCCTCAGCCTCCAAGAGTGCTAAGATTAAAGAAGTGAGCCACTGACCCTGGCCTCAAATAATAAATATTTTATGAAATAGTAACTGTTAATGTTTCTCGATGTCAGAATGGGTTTACTATGCACAAAAATCAGGATATTTCTCTAATATGTGAGATAAATATCAATGCTTAATGCTGTTCTTCACTGTGGAATTATTTTTCCCATTTAGTCTTTAAACATTTTTTTTGTTATTGTTAGTCTCAAGGTCGCTATGAGATTATGCTGAGTCTACAAAATATATTGAATGGACTAGGAGCTGCCGCTACACCTTGCCACAGGGATGTTTATAAAGCTGCTAGATCCTGCTTGACAGATAGATCCATGGCTGTTCGTTGTGCTGCTGCAAAGGTAAAATGATCTAATAAGCAGACTTTCTAAAAATTAATATCAGGAAAATTAATCAGATTGTTTCTGTAAAAGTGTTAGGAACAGATACATGATTTCAGAGCTACAATCTTGGTAAAATCAGCTGGAACTAACTGTCTCATTTTAACATGTGAGGAAACTGAGGCCTAGAGTTATATGAATTTCCCAAGGTTCAAATAGTCACATTGTCATAGGGTAGGAAATTCAATTCCAGACTCTTAAGCATTCATTCTGCTCTACCATGCTTCCTTTTCATAATTGTGTAAATTAAAATTTATATGTAAGGTTCATGTTGTTTCAAAGTGATTTTCTTTGCTCTCTTTTTTTTGAGTCAAAATCTTGATCTGTTACCCTGGCTAGAATGCAGTGACATCATCATAGCTAACTGCAACCTCAAACTCCAGGCTCAAGTAATCTTCCTGCCTTAGCTTCCCAAGTAGCTGGGACTACAGGCATGTGCCACCACACCCAGCTAATTTTTTGTATTTTTGGTAGAGACATGATCTTGCTTTTGCTCAGGCTGGTCTTGAACTCCTGAGCTCAAGCAATCTTCTGCCTTGGCCTCCCAGAGTGCTAGGATTACAGGTGTGAGCCACCTTGCCTGGCATTAGTTAGGCAGTACAGTAACACTTTTTAATGTTGGAATTATTCTCCTGGTTGCTTATAGCCAACAGATTGATTCTAAAGGCATTTTTCATAGTCCACTGAGTTAGAAATGGGTCCTCCCACCCTTTCTAGTTACATTGCCTTATATATTGTAGTGTTTATGACTTTTAATGAGTATTTGTTGTTCCTGCAATCATTATATAAAGATTTTGGATTTATGTAGTATTTTATTAGACCCTGATAGTTTCTGCAACTTATTATATATAGATCTGAACCTGGCATTTATATTTTGTTTTTCTTTAATTTCTGTTTGTCCCATGAATAGTGTCTCCTTGAACTTCAGAACGAGGCCATATTTATGTGGAGTACAGACCTGGACAGTGTGGCCACACTATGTTTTAAGTCCTTTGAAGGTTCTAATTATGATGTGCGGATTTCAGTTTCAAAGCTACTGGGCACGATATTGGCTAAGGCTCTAATTTCAAAGCATCCAGGAACAGGTAAATATATGTAATTATTTTTACAATGTCTTTTGTAATTTTTCTCAGTTGATTTAAACAAATATATGTACATTACATCCATTATTACTTTTGAAAAGAAGCAGAATACAAATGAATTTTAGTTCATAAACATTGCTCTAGGCCCTAAGATTTCATTCTCAGAAAATTTTAAGAAAAAAATACAAGAACTCTTCCAGTGTAGTATGCTTTGTTCAGTCATCTGCCTTTACATTATGATTTTTTTTCTAATAAACTGTAAAGTTTTAAGAGATACGATCTAAATCTTGAATTATTTTCATTTTACTAGCATACATCTGAATACATACATTTGGCTTGCCATTTTCTACATTGGTACAAGGGAGCAAATGATATATATTTGAAATTTACTCTGTTTGGGCAGTTTTCCTGACCAAGTGATCCTCCTGCTTCAGCCTCCCAGAGTGCTAAGGATTGCAGGCATGAGCCACCATACCCAGCTCAGCTAATTTTTCTTATTTTTTTCGAGATGGGAATCTCCTGCCTCAACCTTCGAAGTCTCAAGCTGTAATCCTAGGTACTGCACCAGGTACTAGGAGCTTTTAAGAAATGTAGAAACTCAGTCTCCACCCAACTTACTAAATTAAAGTTTCATTTTAACAAGATCCCTAGACAGCCTTGCTCTAGAAATTGTTTATTGTTAATGTAAGGGAGGATTTTAGTTTTTTCTAAAGCAGTGTTTCTTAACCAGAGTTGAGAGAAGATGGACTGCAACATATCAGAATCACCTTGGAAACTCAACAAACTATACAACCTGCTCATTCTCTAGTTAAGACCTATAAGTTTAAGATTTATAAGAAATTTTTATTTTTACTGTGATTATTCTAATCTTATAACTCACTAAGACTTTATTTATCGTGGGGGTGTAGGAGGATGGAGGGAGGAAACCACAAGAAAACTCAAACCAGAAAAAAAGAATTGTTTAAGGCATTTAAGAGGTTAAATTTTAAACCACCTAAAAAATTGAAATGAAGAGACATGTTTAATCAAACTCTCTTGAAAATATGAATCGCTCATTTCTGTAAATGTATCATTAGTACTCGCACACAGTTGCAGTAAAAACAAGCAAAATGTAGACTTATATAATAAATGTGAATAATACTTAAATCTCTACCCTCCCATAATAGCACTAAACTAATTCCTGTATTTTTGTAATCAGACTAAGCTAAGTGAAGAATCAGCTTCACCCATACTAAAAAACTTTGGCCTAATCTTTTGTTATGAATTCTTTCATCTTGCATCTGTAAGTTCTATTATGTGTTATAACTGAGTTATTTTTATACAATTAAAAAATGATCTAGATGTCACAATAGAATTTTTTAAAAAGTAGATGACTGAAAATTAGCAAGATAGTGCTTATCATTTGGAAAGCGAACACAGCGGTTGTTTGAACAACTCAAACACAATATGCAAAAATTATGAGGTAGAACTGGAATAATTTTCCTAATAAAACTAACAGGCTTCAAGTAGATTGCATCTCATACCAAGGCACTTAAAAATTAGGGAATGAGTATGGACATTTTCCTGACATTGGGATAAGTTGCCAGGGAATTTTGTAATCTTTTAAAATTTCTTCCTGACCATGAACATCACGTAGTTCTTTAAGGGTGACTGGTAGTCATGCTATATTTACCCTAGTTCATTTGTTCTCCCATTTTCCTAATAGACTATTTTATACCTTCTTCTAGCTTTAAGACTTCTTCCATCTTAGTTTTATTTGATGGTCTGTCTTCCATATGTTCTCCTACCACCTCTGCCTGCCTGCTGCCATCTGTACCTGTATACTCTGTCTCACTATTACTAAAGATGATTTATCCCATTTCCTATTAGAGCTCATCCTCTTACCTATGTAAAGACACTGCTGTAAGAAGATTCCATTCTCTCTTCTGCATCTATTTTTGGCTCTCTATTGGATTGATTTTTACAAAAACATACTTTTGTTTCTCTCATCAAACGAACAAAAAACCTTCTTGTACCTCTACTTCCCCAATCAGCAAGGGCCCCATTTTTCCTCTTCCCTTTGCAGCAGACTTCCTTGAAAGAGTTCTCAATACTCACTGTCCTTATTTTCTCTACTCTCATATCTTTCAAACTCACTTCAAATAGGATTTTCTCCCAGTCACTCTACCAACACTGTTCTTGTTAAGTTCACCAGTGAACTCTGTATCCATTCATTCATCCAACAACAATTTTTTAATTGTGTTACAAACACTTAACATGATGAGATCTACCCTCTAAACAAATTTTTAATTTTATAATGCAGTATTATTGACTGTAGGTACAATGTGGTACAGAAGATCTCTAGAACGTATTCATCTTGCTTAACTTAAACTTTATGCCTGTTACCTAGTAAGTCCCTATTTCCTCCTCTTCTCAGCCCCTGGCAGCCACCATTCTACTCTTTGATTCTATGAATTTGACTAATTTGGATACTTCATGTAAGTGGAATCATGGAATATTTGCCTTCCTGTGACTTATTTCACTTAGCAAAATGTCCTAAGGTTCATCCATGTTGTCATGTATCGCAAAATTTCCTTCTATTTTTAAGGCTTAATAGTATTACATTGTATGTGTGTATATCACATTTTCTTTATCCATTCATCTGTTGATGGATGTGTAGGTTGTTTCCACATCTGGGCTATTATGAATAGTGCTGCAGTAAATGTGGGAGTGGTAATATCTTTTTGAAATCCTTATTTCAGTTCTTCTGGGTAAATACTGAGAAGTAGGATTGCTAGTCCATATGGTAGTTCTATTTTTAATTATTTGAGGAACTTCCATACTATATTCCATATCAACTGTGCCATTTTGTATTCCTACCAACAGTGTGCAAGGGTTCCAGTTTCTCCACATCCTTGTCAACACTTGTCTTTGTTTTTGGATGATAGCCATCCTGACAGGTGTGGTTTTAATTCGCATTTCCCTGATGATTAGTGGTGGTAAACATTTTTTCATAAACCTGTTGGCCATTTGTATGTCTTCTTTTCATTCAACAAGTATTTATTAGCACTTAAACAGAGCCAGGACCTGTTCTGAGCATGTGGTATATGTTATTGAACAAAGCAAATGAACACCCTTGCCCAGGTGGAGCTCATGTTCTTATATTTAGCCTTGGTAAAGCCAACAGGCAGTTTTCAGCCATTTTATTTGACCTTTCAACAAGAGTTAGCTCAATTGATTCTCCTCTATACCTTTTTTTCTCTTTCCTTTTAGGACCCCATGCTCATCTGGCTTTCCTTGCTCCTATGAGAAATCCCCATTCAGTTCTTTGATGGTTCCTTGTCTTCTCCTAGAGAAGGCTCGTGACCTGTAATTGGTCTTCTACTCTTTTATATGTATTCTCACTCTCTTATGATCTTATCTAATTTCATGGCTGAAATGTTATCTCTAAATCAGTGATTCCTGAATTTATATCTTTAGCCCAGTCTTCTTTCCTTAACACTAGACTCATATGCAGCTGCCTATTTGACATCTCTTCATTTGGATGTCTATTTAATGTTTCAAATTATCTTGTCTTAAAGTGAATGCTTCATCTTCCTTCCCCCACACATATCTGCTCTGCTTTCATATTGGGTCATATAAATTGTTTTGTTTTGTTTTGTTTTTTTTGAGACAGTCTCACTCTGTTGCCCAGGCTAGAGTGAGTGCCGTGGCGTCAGCCTAGCTCACAGCAACCTCAAACTCCTGGGCTCAAGCGATCCTGCTGCCTCAACCTCCCGAGTAGCTGGGACTACAGGCATGCACCACCATGCCCGGCTAATTTTTTCTATATATATTAGTTGGCCAATTAATTTCTTTCTATTTATAGTAGAGACGAGGTCTTGCTCTTGCTCAGGCTGCTTTCGAACTCCTGACCTCGAGCAATCCGCCTGCCTCGGCCTCCCAGAGTGCTAGGATTACAGGCGTGAGCCACCGCGACCAGCCTGGGTCATATAAATTGATGACATGTGTTCAACCCAAAATTCATGAAGTCACTCTTGGTGACTCTTGATCTCACACTGAGCATCTATTCTACTTGACTATCTTAAAACATATCTAGAATCAAGAGTCCATAGAGAAATGGCTAATTCTGGGATTGGGGCAGAGGAAATCTAAGATGATTCTAGAACATCTTAATGCCAAAAAGGAAAGAGCTTCCACTAACTAGCTTTCTGAGGAGACCTCCACTGGTCAAACCCAGAAGAGTATTAGAATCATAATGAATGACAGAAATGGATTATAATCTGTTAAAAAAGGAATTTATGAGTATATACTGAATATAAATAAATAAAGAAGGAGAAGGGAAAGCTCTTTTTTTTTATAGCAGAATGCTAACTAATAACTTAGAAGGGATGGTTGTTAGAAATAACCTTTTTCATAATTATTATAGTAATTTTTGCAGGTACAAATCCTCAGTGGATTCTTGTATGAAAGTTTGATGGGTTATGTAGCAATCCCCAACCTTTTTGGCACCAGGGACCAGTTTCATAGAAGACAATTTTTCTATAGACTGGGGGTTGGGGCTGGGATGTCATGGTGCAGGGGGTGAGGGTGTGGGAGGTGTGGAGCTCAGGCAGTGATGTGTGGCCATTCATAGACCAGTATGGGTCTATAGCCTGGGGATTGGGGACCACAGGGTTATAGGATATTTATGCCATCTTAAAATACTGCCACACAGGTTGCACAGTAATTACAGATGATAATTCTACAGTGGACAGATCTGGCAAGCTCACCTTACTCAAATGTTCAAAGCTAATATCACCAGTGAAGGGACAGACTGACACCATGCCTGACAGTGCTTTTTGATATTATGCATTGAGGAGATTACTGCATTACTTACATAGTTCTCTGCCAAAAACTCAGAGAAAATACCAGACAAATTCAAATTGAGGGCCATTGTGTAAAACAACTGGCCATGAATGTATTTTTCAGAAGTGAAAAAGTGGTGAGGAAAATATAATGAGTCTAGGTAGAAGGTACAGACACATGTCACTAAACAACAGGGATATGTTCTAAGAAATGCTTTCTTTGGTGATTTTGTCATTGTGCGAACATAGAGTGTACTTATACAAACCTAGGTGATAATAGCCTACTACACACCTAGGCTATGTAGTATAGCCTATTGCTTCTAGGCTACAAACCTGTACAGCATGTTACTGTTACTGTATTGACTACTATAGGCAATTATAACACAATAGTAAGTATTTGTATATCTAAACATATCTAAATATAGAAAAGGTACAGTAAACATACAGTATAAAAGATAAAAAATGGTGTAACTGTGTAGGACACTCACTATGAATGGACCTTGCAGGACTGGAAGTTGCTCTGGATGAGTCAGTGAGTGAGTAGTAAGTGGTGAGTGAATATGAAGGTCTAGGTCATTACTGTACACTAGTATAGATTTTTATAAACACTGTACACTGGGCTACCCTACATTTATTTAAAAAATAGTTTTCTTTAGTAATATATTAACCTTAGCTTACTATAACTTTTTTTGACTTTATAAACTTTTAAATTTTTTAACTTGTTGACTCTTGTAATAACATATAGCTTAAAACACAAACATACTGTACAGCTGTACAAAAATATTTTATTTCTTTATTCTACAGGCTTTTTCCTTTTTTTTTTTTTTTTTTTTAAGGTAAAAACTAAGATACAACAAATACATCGGCCTAGGACCACCTGACCTATGTGACCAACACATAGGTCAGGACCATCAATTTCACTGTCTTCCACCTCCCCATCTTGTCCTGCTGGAAGGTCTTCAGGGGTAGTGACACACATGGAGCTGTCACCTCCTGTGATAATAATGCTGCCTTCTGGAATACCTCCTGAAGAACCTTCCTGGGGCTGTTGTACAGTTAACTTTTTATAAGAAGAAGGAGTACACTGTAAAATAACAATAAAAAGTATAGTGTAGTAAATACATAAGCCAGTAACTTAGTCATTTATTATCATTATGAAGTATTATGTACTGTACATAATTGTATGTACCATTCTTTTATATGACTAGCAGCAAAGTAGATTTGTTTACACCAACATAACAAAGAGTAATGATTAAGTTTCAACATCACTGGCTAATAGGAATTTTTTTAGCTCCGTTATATGTATGGGACCACCATTGTATATGTGGTCTGTCTTTGAATGAAAAGTCATTATGCAGCACATGACTGTATATGGGAGTTTATTGAGCTATTCTTACAGCTTTTTGTAATTTTGAGTTTTTTCTAATAAAAAGTTTTTAAATGGCCAGGTGAGGTGGCTCATGTCTGTAATCCTCACTTTGGAAGGCCAAGGTGAAAGGATCTCTTGAGACCAGAAGTTTGAGACGATCTTGGACAACATAACAAGACTCTGTCTCTACACAAAAAGTTTTAAAAATTAGCCGGGTATGGTGTCACATAGCTTTTAGTCCCAGTTACTCGGGAGGCTGAGGTGAGAGGATCACTTAAGCCCAGGAGTTTGAGGTTGCAGTGAGCTATGATTGTGCCACTGCACTCCAACCTGGGTGACAAAGTAGAAACCTGTCTCTAAAAAATAAATACAAATATAAATATATCTCCAAACTCCATGTACCCAACTTCACTGCAGCTACCTTGATCCAAGTCACCATCATATCTTGCTTGAATTAATAAATCACTCCTAATGGGTCTCCATCTACCTTTGTCCCCCTTTATAGTCTACTCTCAACACACCAGCAACATGATGCATCGTATCTCTCTTCTACTCAAGGTCTTCCGCTGGTACCTCATTTCAGTCACATCATTATTATAATGATCTACAGGGTCCTATGTCTTCTACCATCTCCCCATCCTTATGCTCTGACCTGTCTCCTATAGACCCCTCCACTGCTTAACTTGAATTCACCTGAGTATCATATCGAGGCCTTTTTGCCACACCTGTTTCCTCCGCTTAGAACACTTTTTCTCCAGATATCTTCATGCTTTTTTTCTTCACTACGCTCAAACTCTGTTCAAACGTCACCCTTTCAATGAATGCTACCCCTGTAACCCTATTTAAAATCACAGCACTTTCCCCTACCGCTGTATTCCTGACCTTATTTACTCTATTTCTGCATGGTTTTAAATCGATGTTTAAAGTACTGTATCTGTACTTAGTAATTTATTATGTTTATTGTTGTCTGTTCTTCCTAGAATTATCCACAAGGGCATGGATTTTGTACTGTTCAATGATGTTTGTTTTCCAAATGCCACGATAGATTTTTATTTGTTTCAGATGGTTTTCTTTTCTTTAGGCTACGGAGTAGTAATTTTAACAAAAGTTTATTTCTGTACCACTGTATGATTTCAGTCCATAACAAGGGTCAGAGCTTATGACCATTAATTTTCAGAAGAAAAATGAAAGGGAGAAATTAGTCCTTTTTTTCAAAGGAGATATTATTCAGTAGGTAGTCACAGGGAAAAACCCAATCTGTGTCAAATTGAAGGCAACCTTAAACATTCTTGCCCTACCTAATCTCTTAATTATTGTAGCCTAAGGGCCAACTGAGTAGTTTTTTTGTTGTAGTCTCCCTTTGTTGCCCAGGCTACAGTGAGTGCCATGGCATCAGCCTAGCTCACAGCAACCTCAAACTCCTGGGCTTAAGCGATCCTACTGCCTCAGCCTCCCGTGTAGCTGGGACTACAGGCATGCGCCACCATGCCCGGCTACTTTTTTCTATATATATTAGTTGGCCAATTGCTCCAATAGTTGGAGCAATCTGCCTGCCTTGGCCTCCCAGAGTACTAGGATTACAGGCGTGAGCCACCGTGCCCAGTCTGAGTAGTTTTATTGATACAGTATTTAGCTTTAATTTCTTCAGAAACTGAGAGAATAGCAAAAGTTGTATTGCCAGTAGACAATTTTAAAAAGTAGGACATGGTGGTTATTTTATATAAATTTCATTAGGAGTTACAGAGCATTGAATAAAATAAAACTATGATTTTTGACATTTTTAGTATTTCCAAAGAATTTTCAAAGCATTGTGTAGCATTTTCATTTAGGGAGAGCTAGGGTAGTCTTATTTATGTTTTCTCTTATTTCAGAAGACTGCTAGCCTTTTAACTTCTTTGAAGAAAGGGAACAATAGAGCATGATCTTCATACAGTATAGAATTTAAGATGTCCTTGGCCGGGTGCAGTGGCTTACGACTGTAATCCTAGCACTCTGGGAGGCCGAGGCGGGCGGATTGCTTGAGGTCAGGAGTTCAAAACCAGCCTGAGCAAGAGCGAGACCCCGCCTCTACTATAAATAGAAAGAAATTAATTGGCCAACTAATATATATAGAAAAAATTAGCCGGGCATGGTGGCACATGCCTGTAGTCCCAGCTACCTGGGAGGCTGAGGCAGCAGGATCGCTTGAGCCCAGGAGTTTGAGGTTGCTGTGAGCTAGGCTGATGCCACAGCACTCACTCTAACCTGGGCAACAAAGCGAGACTCTTGTCTCAAAAAGAAAAAAAAAAAGATGTCCTTGACATGGTACTTTAGAGTTCATTGTGATTTGAGCTCTGAGTCTTTGTGTGACTTTTTTGTTTGTAAATGTGTAGAATGTCCTGTAAAGTTTGCATTTTGTTTGAATATTTATTTTATTTCTATTAACATACTGGCTTTTTGCAAATCAAAATCATGCATTAAAATTTAGTATACGAAATACAAATCACAGTTTTGTTTTGTTCTTTGTCATAGCAGCCTCACGTCAAAACATTCGCAGAGTATCTCTGGAGGAAGTTCTGGAATTACTAGGAACAGGGTTTCTACGTGGGAGTTCAGGATTTCTTCGGGCCAGTGGAGATATGCTGAAAGGAACCAGTTCAGTCAGTAGGGATGTTCGAGTTGGAGTTACTCAGGTTGGAATCACAAATCAGTATCTAAATGTAATTCACACTGGCCTATAATGAAAGTTTTAGTATCTGACTCCACAGAAGTGACACTATGCAAGGTCATCACTTACACTGTCGTATTTATAAATAGATATAAATGGCCAAAACTTTTTTAAAACTAGGCTAAAAGAAAGGCCAAGACTTTTTTAAAAACTAGGCTAAAAGTAAGAAAACCTTATTACCCATGATATGTTTTAAGTTCCTAATAATGTAAGATTTTTATTTCATTTGAAACAAACATTTTTTGTTTCTAGCCCTTGTGCTTTATGCGTCTTTTGGTTTAATATGTTTTCCACTGTGTTTATGTGTGCTCATACAGTTCAGATTTAAGCTGTTAGTTAGTACAGAGGTCTCTGCATTCTTTCCTTGAATTATCTTTTTTTCTAAATGCTATTATGGTTCAAAGCAAACTTGTATTTTTAAAATTCACATATATCCTCATTGTTTTATACTAGTCTTAATGAAAATATAAGCTTCCCAGTATAATTGTAATTAAACTGTATGTTTCTAAGAAACAGATTACTTAAGAAATCTACTGGTCTTCATACCTCTGGAGTGAGACACACCATTAACATTGATGATAATAAAGATCAGTAATTCATCACTGTAAACTTTCCTGTCAGGTTTCTGAACTAAATTGCCTTATAGTGTATTGAGCATAGTTAATTCTTATAATGTGTTTATTTGTTTGAATCGGGTTTTCTTCAGAATTTTAAAGCTCTAGAAACCTTTGTTCAGAGAAGCTACAGACACATTTTACATATTAGCTGGCTATGCTGACTATTGAAACTTCTGACCAAAATATAACAGGTATCATAAATGAAGTCTCAGTTGAAAGACACTTCAGTTTGGCTTTAAACAAATAAACAAACAAAAAAGTAGTGCTACATTTATATAGTTTCAAGTGGCTGTAAATAAGGAAAGAATATAATTTATAGGAAATAAAAAAGAAATGCGTAATTTCTATGTATTTTGTAGAAAAGAAAATAACAAAATTGAAAACGATTTAATTTTGGAAATAAACTCCTTTCTTTTTTAGGCTTATGTGGTATTTGTCTCAACATTAGGAGGAGCTTGGCTAGAGAAAAATTTTGCTGCCTTTCTTTCTCATATCCTAAGCCTTGTGTCACAGTCACACCCTAAAGCCACCCAAACTCAGATTGATGCTGTCTGCTGTCGACGTTGTGTTTCATTTATTCTTCGAGCTACTATAGGAGGCCTTCTTGGAGAAAAGGCTCAAATTGCTGCTGTAAAGGATATTTGTCAGGCCATCTGGAAGCTAAAGAAAATTGTGGGTATGGATTTACTAAGACAGTTTGTTTTAACAGTGCTAAAGGAATTGTCCCTTTGGAAAAGCTAGGCTAATACATTACTATATTAATACAAAAACCATGAAAGCTGATTATAGTAGTTCCTCAGAATTCATGTGGCACTTCTGTAGAAGCTAGGATAAATTATTTTTGTAACAATTAGTCTTCCTCAGTTCTTCTACTGTCTTAAGTCTACTCGGCTTATCTTAATCAGTAATATTGGAATATTTTTTAGTTTCCCATCAGTTCTCCCTTTCAGTGCCACTTGCTAAAAGAGTAATAAGAGGTCTCTGATTGGGTTGCCTGAACTAAATTTGTTTTATTAGTTCAGTTCTTTCTGTATTGATATAAGTCTCCATTTGAGCCTCAAGTGTTTCATATAAATCAAATGTATGTATTCATTTTTGCCTTTATATCTTTTTGCTCCTAACACCCACCACCTACACTATATTTTAATAAAATAGTGATACGTAATTAATTCTTTTGTTTCCATCAGATGCTGTAATGAGTGATAGTAATTTGGAAACCCGGCTTGGATCCACAGATGTAGCAGCTAGCCAGCATATGCTGGTGTGTGCATTACAAGAACTTGGAAATCTCATATACAATCTTGGCACTACAGCTGCACCCTTGCTACAGGATTCAAGTACAGGTATATCTGTGTTTGTGACTCATCTGGATACTTTATTTTTACTTGTACTGTAGGTAAATTTTTTTTCCAAGGAAGAAAATCTTCATATATAGGACACTTACTATAAATTCCATAGTAGATTTATTAGAGTTGTTTTATGAAAAATCTATAATCAAAATTATTAAAAATATGTATGTGTTTCAGGGTTATTTTGCTTGTGTAATTAAAAATTATTCTCTAAATCTCCACCCCCAGCCCCCTTTCTGGAGATATATAAGATAATGTGGAAAAACTTTACCAAAGAAGTAAACCTGAACTCATCTCTCTCATAGACAACGAAAACATTAGTATCTATATGGTACATATAATTCAGTTCCTCAAAGGTCTTTCCAAAGAGTTTTTATTTTCTTTCTGTCTTTGAAAATTATTTAATCACTTTATAACAGCTTTATTAAGGTATAATTCTTTTTTTTTTTCTAGTTTTTCTCTTGGTTTTACTCTTTGCATTTTTAATCCTTTTTTTTTTTTTTTTTTTTTTGAGACAGAGTCTCGCTTTCTTGCCTAGGCTAGAGTGAGTGCCGTGGCGTCAGCCTAGCTCACAGCAACCTCAAACTCCTGGGCTCAAGCGATCCTGCTGCCTCAGCCTCCTGAGTAGCTGGGACTACAGGCACGAGCCACCATGCCCGGCTGATTTTTATATTATATATATTAGTTGGCCAATTAATTTCTTTCTATTTTTATGGTAGAGACGGGGTCTCGCTCAGGCTGGTTTTGAACTCCTGACCTTGAGCAATCCGCCCGCCTCGGCCTCCCAGAGTGCTAGGATTACAGGCGTGAGCCACCGCGCCCGGCCTTTAATCCTTTTATTTAAACATGATAAACGGCTTCTTTGTGTGATCTTTCTGATGTTTTAAGTTCTTGGTACTTGTTGGCTCCCATGGTGCCTTGTTTTCTTATGTATTTTGTAAATTTGGTTTTTATTTTGTTTTCCTTTTCTTTTTGGAGACAGAGTCTTGCTCTGTCACCTAGGCTGGAGTGCAGTAGCATGATCATAGCTCACTAAATCCTCAATCTCGGGGCTTAAGTGATCCTCCTGCTTCTCAGCCTCCTAAATAGATGGGACTACAGGCACACAGCACCACTCTCAGCTGATTTTTTAAAAATTTTTGTAGAGAGTCTCACTATGTTGCTCAGGCTGATCTCAAATTCCTGGCCTCAAGCAATCCTGTTACCTTGTCCTCCCAAAGTGTTAGGATTACAGGCGTGAGACACTGTGCCTGGCCATATTTTGTAAATTTGACTCTAAGCTCATGTCTCAAGGTCTTGGTAGAATTGGTTTCTAAGATATAATTCACATACCATAAAATTCACCCTTTTAAATTGTACAATTCAGTGGTTTTGGTATGTTCACAGAGCTGTATAACCAATACCACTGTTTGTTTCCAGAGTGTTTTCATCTCCCCAAGAAGCCTGTTAGTTGTCATTCTTATTTCCCTCTCCCTCAGCCCCTGACAACCACTAGTCTACCTTCTCGCTCCATACATTTGCCTGTTACGGATATTTCATATACATTGAATCATACAAAATATAATCTTTAGTAACTAGCTTTTTTTAAATCACTTTTAGAAATCATTTTTATGGCTTTTATCCTTTGTGATACACATTTTCTGCTGACTGAGACACTTTACATTTGTATTTGTTTGTAAGCTACTTAAATCTGGGATATTTAATTAAGTAGCAGTTGACATGAAACTTACATGTTTTGATGAAGGTATGTTGAATCACCAAAGATGTACATCAAAAATAATGACTACAATGGATTGAAACACACTAAATATATAATACTTCATGAGTTCATAATTATGTTAAAAAATGTCCCCCTTGCAAATTGTATTGCTACTGAAAAATGTCATTTTCTGGGTAAATTTGTGCTTTTGGATGTAGCAGTGATAAATGTAGACTTTTTTCTTGTTGGGGGTGGTACTCACTGTCTTCACCATTAGTAGCCCACTGAGGATCCAGCAAAGCCTTGATTTTAACATTTTGTTCTCAGATAATAACAATGTGGTAGATAGGAAGTATACTAATTACGTAAATAAATGTGCTAGAAGGGATTAAAAAATTAAACGGATATGTGGCATTTCTTTTCAAGGTGTTTTTGTTATTGATGATTTTTAGTTTCTAGTACCAAATTAGTAATGATCTCAAGATAAAGTTGGCAGAACACTGGCTTATTTAGGGAAAAAAACATTCTTTTGTATACTGACTTAATTTAAGCTAATTTTCATGATATGTATTAGGTAATTCCTAGGTTTAAAAAGTTTTCTGTAATTATGTATCATTTAATTTTTTCAATTCAGATTTGACTTTTGATAAAATAATGTATTTTATATCGATATGGCTATTTATTCTTTTGACTGTTTTATTGCCAAGTGAGTTTTATTTATTTGTGTGCCTAAGTCATCATTTGTTTATTCTGTCCTTCCAGGCCTCCTTGACAGTGTCATTTCAGTTGTTCTTCATCCTAGCATGTCTGTTCGACTAGCAGCAGCTTGGTGTTTACACTGCATTGCTGTGGCATTACCTTCCCACCTAACACCTCTCTTAGATCGTTGCCTTGAACGTCTTACTGTACTTAAGTCTTCGCCTGAAGCCATAACTGGCTTTAGTTTTGCTGTGGCAGCTTTGTTGGGAGCAGTGAAACATTGTCCTTTAGGAATTCCTCATGGAAAGGGCAAGGTAATTATTTCATTCTCTATATATGATAATAATGTTTCGGGTTTTTCCTAAAAACATAGTCTTTCTGTATATCACCCAAAACTGTGTAGGACAAATTTGTGAGCAACCAGCTATACTACTCTTTAATTATTAGATATTACCAACATAATTGCTATGAAAAATGAAGGGATGGTTTAAAAATATTTTACGCACATTTTAATAAAGGAATGCTTTCTGTGCTTTTTGATAGTGGTATATCCATGTAATAACAGAATTTGTTCCTGAAGGCTTTATTTTGCTATGTAGCTAGCCATGCCATATAAGTACATTTAAAATTCCGTTGTAAAGGATAAATAGAGCTGCAAAAGAAATCTTAAATTTCATTTAATAATTTTAGTGATTTTAATTGTTTGTATTACTTCAAAATTAGTTTACATATAGTAAGGTAAAGTAGATAATTGTGTTATGTTCTTAGGAACCAAGATTTTCCATTTCAGAAAAAAAAGCTACAGCTATAGGACCAAGAAAATTTGGTAAAAGCCCCATATGTTAAACTTGAATTGAAATTATCAGTATTAACTTATAATTTTATTTTTTTAAAACACTTATGTCTTTATTCTGTCCAGTAAAGAGGCCTAAAAGCAGTGATAACCCAGTAGCAGGGAATATTCCTAGTGCCCAGAATGTGGCTCCAAATACCATTTCCAACCAAAAGAGAATCAAGCATCCATGCAGTAGTGGCTGGTTTCAGGTCTGGGGCAGAAAATGTACAATATAAGTTTGGGATATCTTATCATGCCAGAAATTAAGAAAGTCATCAAAAAATATTATGTTCATCTTAAAAGGAAGTAACTTAGGGGGTTCCCACTGACCCAAGATGGGGTCATTCATACATCCAAAATAATGGCTACAATGGATTGAAATGCACTAAATATATAGTATTTCATGAATTCATAATTATGTTAAAAAATATATCCTCTCTGCAAATTGCATTGCTACTGAAAAATGTCATTTTTTGGGTAAATTTAGTGCTTTTATTTGTAGCACTTCCAAACAGGTAAATAATACAAAACCTAGTGAATAAATAACCTAGTTTTAATGTACAAAGAATGTTGAAGAGAGCTAAAGAAAAAAATTTTTTTTTTTTTTTTTTTTTTTTTTTTAAAGACAGAGTCTCACTTTGTTGTCCAGGCTAGAGTGAGTGCCGTGGCGTCAGCCTAGCTCACAGCAACCTCAAACTCCTGGGCTCAAGCGATCCTCCTGCCTCAGCCTCCCGAGTAGCTGGGACTACAGGCATGCGCCACCATGCCCGGCTAATTTTTTATATATATATCAGTTGGCCAATTAATTTCTATTTATAGTAGAGACGGGGTCTCGCTCTTGCTCAGGATGGTTTTGAACTCCTGACCTTGAGCAATCCGCCCGCCTCGGCCTCCCAAGAGCTAGGATTACAGGCGTGAGCCACAGCGCCCGGCCAAGAAAAAAATTTTTAATGAAACACTGAATATACAATATAGACAAAGCTTAGTGTTGGAATTTTGTTTGTTTTTTAATAGCTAGGAATGATAAGTTGTTAGAGAATACTGTTTGACAATGTCCTTGTAATCCATACATCACACGCAATATATTTGAAAAAATAAATCACAATAATTCTTTTCTTTCTCATTGTCACTCCTCTGCCATTATTGAGTTTTATAGTGTATCCTCCACAGTTTAGGCTCTGCAATAGACCATTCCAATAGACATCACCAATTCCAAAAATATTTCAGGTATTGCCACTGCCATTGGAAAAAGGTAGTTGACAACTTTGGGAGGTGTTGTTATTCATTTAAATTCATTATTTTAGTTATATTCTGTACTGAACTAACACATCACATCTTGCTAAGCAAAGAATTGTCATTGCATATATTTAATTAAACTTAATATCCTCAGATATCATTAGTTCAAAGTTCACATCCTCATATTTGAAATTTCTTTCTGAGAAAATATCTACTTGTCATGATTTGACTAGAGTGGTTTGTTTTGTCCTTTTTTTGAGTGCTATCTATTGACTGTATAGGGAGCAGGTAGTCCTAATTTAGTAGTAAGTTGGATTTTTAAAAAATTCGCTAGCCTGGCTGGGCACAGTGGCTCACGCCTGTAATCCTAGCACTTTGGGAGTCCGAGGCGGGAAGATCACTTTAGGTCAGGAGTTTAAGACCAGCCTGAGCAAGAGTGACCCCTGGTCTCTAGAAAAAAAATAATAATTAATTAGTTAAAAAAAAATACACTAGCCTTCTTTAGAAAATTTATATACCAGCTTATAATACTTGCTGCTTTTCAGAGGTGATTGGTAACAGATGTTTTCCCTGACATATTAGATACTTGTTGGCCTATGTGCTATATAAGCATACATTATCCATAAAATTGAAATATCTAGTTTTTCTTCTCTGTTGTTTTATAACCCTGCTCAGTTCATAGACTTTTTTTTTTTTTTTTTTTTTTTTGAGACAGAGTCTCACTTTGTTGCCTGGGCTAGAGTGCTGTGGCATCAGCCTAGCTCATAGCAACCTCAAACTCCTGGGCTCATGTGATCCTCCTGCCTCAACCTCCCGAGTAGCTGAGACTACAGGCATGCACCACCATGCCTGGCTAATTTTTCCTATATATTTTTAGTTGGCCAATTAATTTCTTTCTATTTTTAGTAGAGACGGGGTCTCGCTCTTGCTCAGGCTGGTCTCAAACTCCTGACCTTGAGCAATCCGCCTGCCTCGGCCTCCCAGAGTACTAGGATTACAGGCGTGAGCCACAGCACCCAGCCTAGACTTTCTTAATATAACATTTTAATGATCCTGCTTTTCATGGTGACACAATTTTGACTACTTTTAGCCACTATAGTATACCACCTCTGGGAAGACTGTGATTAGCCACTAAGGTATCAAAGTGGTATGTAGAATTTTAGAAAGAGAGACTGCTATAATGAAACTTTTGGTAATTACTAGTGTAAAGGGATAGTTACTTAAAACTAAAAGTAAATTCAAATTCTATACAGCTATACTTAAACAATCTTACAATGTTTTCACATAAGCTGTACAGAGAACTATAGAGTTGTTGTGTACTACCTAATATACCAGTATTTAATCTTGTAAACCTAATTTTTTATAGTTTCCTATATGACATTGTCCTATTATGTAATCTACATCTACGATCCCCAAACCCTAAGCCCCTGACTGGTACTGGTCCAAGTGGCCTGTTAGGAACAGGGCCACCCAGCAGGAGGTGAGCAGCAGGCAGGCCAGCAAGGGAGGCTTCATCTGTATTTACAGCCACTCCCCATCGCTCACATCACCACCTGAGCTCCACCTCCTTTCAGATCAGTGGGGGCATTAGATTCTCACAGGAGCGCAAACTCTACTGTAAACTGCGCATGCAAGTTATCTAGGTTGCATGCTCCTTATAAGAAATGCCTGATGATCTGAGGTGGAGCCGAGGTGGTGATGCTATTGCTGGGGGTTGGCTGGAAATACAGATTATCATTAGCAGAGAGGTTTGACGGCAAAATAAATGTAATGCGCTTGAATCATCTCGAAACTATATCCCCGACCCCCATCCATGGAAGAATTGTCTTCCATGAAACTGGTCCCTGGTGCCTAAGAGGTTGGGGACCACCAGTCTATATAAATGACAGTTCTTCATCACATTTATTTTACGTAAGAGTTAATTTTTCAAGAGATTATTATTGGTTGCTATCATTTGTTTAGTAACTTATGAACTGATATGCTTTTTTTTTTTACATTGTTCTTTTATACATAAATAGATTATTATGACATTAGCAGAGGATTTACTGTGTTCTGCTGCTCAAAACAGTCGTCTTTCAGCTCAACGCACGCAGGCTGGATGGTTGCTGATTGCTGCTCTGATGACATTAGGTAACAGTCTTGTGGAAGGTTTACATAATTTGAAATACTTTGTTTTCTGAGTGAAAGGATGCTTATATATGATTTGATGAGACTAACTCTTAATATGTGCCAGAATTTAAATAGCCATACAAACGAGTTTCTTCTAGTAGTCAGTCACCTTAAGAAGCCATTTACTTTCTCTATTTCTTAAAACATTTTCATATCTCTCTTTTGAATTTCTCTTCCAGACCAGTTTATAAGCCTCAAGTAGGATAAGGCAATTTAATCATCTTTCAGGCTTAACCCTCAGTGACTCTGGCTTTTCCAAAAATATTCACATCTCTCTTCAGGAAAAAAGTCTTTCCACAATATAAGGATAGGCATGAGAACATACCATAGTTTGTGAATCCAATTCTGTAATTGTTTTCAGGGTTGGTAATAGCCAGTAAGGTTGCTATATTGAAGGGCTTGGGGCTCATTTAAATTGTGTTTATTGAAAATCAGTAATCAGGCTGGGTGGCTCACATCTGTAATCCTAGCACTCTGGGAGTCCGAGGAGGGAAGATTGCTTGAGCTCAGGAGTTCAAGACCAGCCTAAGCAAGAGTGAGACTACGTCTCTACTAAAAATAGAAAAATTAGCCAGGCGTCATGGTGCATGCTTATAATCCCAGCTATTTGGGAAGCTGAGGTAGGAGAATCGCATGAGCCCAGGAGTTTGAGGATGCAGTAAGCTCTTGTGATGCCACTGCACTCTTCCCAGGGCAACAGTGCAAGACTCATCAGTAATTATTTTATGGTTATGACTATTTACATCCTGTAACTTTGAAACTTAATTTTATTACTTTATCATAGCTATATTTTTTTAAGTCTCTATTATCATGTAAGTTATTGCTAGGATATAGAACTGACTGGATTTGACCAAAAAATCATTTTGACTCCTATGAGTGATATAAACTGAAAGGAGCTTAAATTAAAATAAACAATTGTAAATGAAGAACTACTTTAAGTAATGTTCTTAAGATGATTAAAGAGATTTTGGGGACTAGATCAGGTTCAGCCCCGCCGAGGGCCAAATCTGGCTTGTCACCTGTATTGGTATAGCCTGTGAGCTAAGAATGGTTTTTACAGTTTTTAATGGATGAGGGGGGAAAAGGATATTTTCTGCTATGTGATAATTAAATAAAAATCAAATTTCAGTGTCTGTAGTTTTATATGAATACAAGCACACTCATTTGTTCATGTATTGTCTGTGGCCTTTGGTGCTACAGTGGCCGAGTTGAGTAATTGCAACAGAGAATGTATGGTTCTTAAAGCCTGAAATGTTTACTATCTTCCCCTTTACAGAAGATGTTTGTTAGCCCCCTAGTATAGACCATCATTTCACAATGTGCTAGGAATAATGTAGTAAGACTTTTATTTGGTTTTGCTGGGTCCTTCATGTCTGCCATATTGATGTTCTTGGTGAATTAAAGGGGAAATAAACTACCTAATAAATGCAATATTTTGACAGTAGCTTTTAAAACAAGGTAATTCCATTGGGGACAACAAGAGGAAGACAACAAGAGGTCCTTTCACCTTTAAAAAAGAGATTAGTACAACATGTTTTATTGTATATTCATAATCAACATACAAAAAAGATTAAAATTTTAATAATGTTTTTGTTTAATTACTATGTATTTTCTTGGGTTCTTTCCATTTTTCTTCTGTATTCTTTCCCCTTTTTATGAATTTTTAGAATGTGTTAATCTAGCAACTTTCAAAGGGGATCATCAGTGATGTTTTTGTTTTTAGGTGTCATTATGAACTTATAGAATTTTATGTATTTATGTGTTTCAATCCATTGCAGTCATCATTCCTTTCAGTGGTCAAATGGTCTCATCATTAGTCAGTGGGAGCCTTTTCTTTCTTTCTTTCTTTCTTTTTTTTTTTATTAAATTTTATATATTTTTTTTATTCCTTAATTTTTTTCTTTCTTTTTTTTTCATAGACAATCTCAGACACCAGAAAGTAGGAGCCTTTTCTAATTGGCTCGTGTGTCCTTTTAACATGAACCTCGTATTGTTTGATAATGTGTTTGTTTATTCTTTGATAATGTGTCCAGGTTTTATGTTGTGTATTTCCTTCCCTCAGCTTACCATCAGCCATTTCTCCGAGGAGCCTTGATTCTTTTTGTGGGAAATGGTTTTAACCTTTTTTGCTATACTTACCAGTTTATATGATGTCATATAAAACAACTTTAATTCACCTATAGATAACTCTACATCTTGTATATCTGTGGGTGGCTCATAAGGTATATTTGTATGTTGTTTTTTGTTTTGTTTTTTTTTTGAGACAGAGTCTCGCTTTGTTGTCCAGGCTAGAGTGAGTGCCGTGGCGTCAGCCTAGCTCACAACAACCTCAAACTCCTAGGCTCGAGCGATCCTTCTGCCTCAGCCTCCCGAGTAGCTGGGACTACAGGCATGCGCCACTATGCCCGGCTAATTTTTTATATATATATCAGTTGGCCAATTAATTTCTTTCTATTTATAGTAGAGACGGGGTCTCGCTCAGGCTTGTTTCGAACTCCTGACCTTGAGCAATCCTCCCGCCTCGGCCTCCCAGAGAGCTAGGATTACAGGTGTGAGCCACCGCGCTCGGCCTGTATATTGTTTTTGTTACAGTATTATTCATAAGTGTGAAAAACTTTTTTTTTTTTTTTTTGAGACAGAGTCTTACTTTGTTGCCCAGGCTAGAGTGAGTGCTGTGGCATTAGCCTAGCTCACACCAACCTCAATCTCCTGGGCTTGAGCAATCCTACTGCCTCAGCCTCCTGAGTAGCTGGGACTACGGCCATGCACCACCATGCCCAGCTAATATTTTGTATATATGTTTTTAGTTGGTCAGTTAATTTCTTTCTATTTTTAGTAGAGACGGGGTCTCGCTCAGGCTTGTTTCGAACTCCTGACCTCGAGCAATCCTCCCGCCTCGGCCTCCCAGAGTACTAAGATTATAGGCGTGAGCCACCATGCCTGACCAAAAAACTTTTGTTGATGTTTTAACTTTGCAATTACTATAAACTCATTTTTAATAACTTAGTTTGTATATGTTTCTGAAATCTTAATATCTCTCTAGGAAAGAGATGCTATACTGTCCACTATTGAGATAGAGAAGTGTCATAAGGGTACAATAGAATATGTTTGTGAAGTTTTTCTCTATTACATATATTCTCAGTGATTACACACTTCTTTTTTCATATCTGACTAAATTTTGCTGTCAGAATTTTCTGTATTCCCATAACCCATTATGTATGAATGTGAATGTGTGCACTCATGTACTTATACACACATAAACCTCTTACAATCATTTCTAGTTTTAGAAGTTGTACTTCATCAAGAAAAGTAGGGCCGGGCGCGGTGGCTCACGCCTGTAATCCTAGCACTCTGGGAGGCCGAGGTGGGCGGATTGCTCGAGGTCAGGAGTTCAAAACCAGCCTGAGCAAGAGCAAGACCCCGTCTCTACTATAAATAGAAAAAATTAATTGGCCAACTAATATATATATATAGAAAAAATTAGCCGGGCATGGTGGCGCATGCCTGTAGTCCCAGCTACTTGGGAGGCTGAGGCAGGAGGATTGCTTGAACCCAGGAGTTTGAGGTTGCTGTGAGCTAGGCTGATGCCACGGCACTCACTCTAGCCTGGGCAACAAAGTGAGACTCTGTCTCAAAAAAAAAAAAAAAAGAAAAGTAGCGAGCAACAAGTATTGAATTCATTTTGCTGTAGGCATTAGCATAGTATCTCTTCCTAAAAAGTCAAGTCAGAAAAAAATGGAGAAACTAATTATTTTTAATCTACTAACTTGCATGCATTAAAAAGAGATGGGCTTGTAATTGCTCTTTCATTTTGTTATTAGTCTCACCTCTTTCTGTGCAAATAAGGCAAATTTTTGAGTGATAATTACATGTCAAACATTATGTAAATGCTTACCATGAGCCAAGCACAATTCTATATATAAACTCATATATGCCTCAGAAACTGTCCTAGAGATAATTACTATTATCCCCATTTATAGATGAGGAAATCGAGGCACAAAAGCTTAAGTAACTCTTCCAGGCTTACATACTAATAAGTGGGTAGAATAAGGATATTAAACTAGGTGTAGGCAGTCTCCCTCCAAAGCCGATGCAGTTCTAAGCTGTGATGCCATACCACAAAAGAAAGATACAGTCAACAGAATGTGGGAATAAGAAATAGGGAGTGTTTATAAGAGAAGTTTAAGGTAACCCTGTAATTTGAAAGAAATTTACTTGGGGAGAAAAGCTATGAGTTTTGGTTTTTATACTTTTTAATTTTTTCTTTTTTTTTTTTAAATTGGTAATCATCAATTATATTGTCTTTTATTACTGGGTTTGTGTATTCATGACTCCTCAATTTATATATGTTGTTCTGAAATCTATTTTTTTATTTTTTTGAGACAGAGTCTCACTTTGTTGCCCAGGCTAGAGTAAGTGCCGTGATGTCAGCCTAGCTCACAGCAACCTCAAACTCCTGGGCCCAAGCAATCCTCCTGCCTCAGCCTCCTTAGTAGCTGGGACTATAGGCATGCGCCACCATGCCTGGCTAATTTTTTCTACATATATTAGTTGGCCAATTAATTTCTTTCTATTTTTAGTAGAGACGGGTCTCACTCTTGCTCAGGCTGGTTTCGAACTCCCGACCTCGAGCAATCCACCCACCTCGGCCTCCCAGAGTGCTAGGATTACAGGTGTGAGCCACCACGCCTGGCCAGGAATCTTTTTTTTTTTTTAAGTATTCTCTTCAGATATTTCACATCTGATTTTTTATTTGGAATAAGTTGCTATCTGAAATTAGCATTAGCCTGGGCATGGTGGCTCATGCCTGTAATCCTAGCACTCTGGGAGGCCGAGGCGGGCGGATTGCTCGAAGTCGAGAGTTGGAAACCAGCCTGAGCAAGAGTGAGACCCTGTCTCTACTAAAAATAGAAAGAAATTAATTGACCAACTAAAAATATATATATAAAAAAAAAATTAGCCAGGCATGGTGGCGCATGCCTGTAATCCCAGCTACTTGGTAGACTAAGGCAGTAGGATTGCTTGAGCCCAGGAGATTGAGGTTGCCGTGAGCTAGGCTTATGCCACGGCACTCACTGTAGCCTGAGCAACAAAGGTGAGACTCTGTCTCAAAAAAAAAAAAAGAAATTAGCCTTATTCTGAGGATTAGGAATTTAATGTTATTTGTTACTATAATGATTATACCTTACATTTATGTAGTACATTAGGGTTTTTCAAAGTACATTCTATCATTTGGATCTGACAAACTCTTAGAGATAAGCAGCATAGGTGGTACTAGCTTCATTGTATATATAGAAGAAGCTGAGACTCAGAGAAGACAATAGTAGTGGAAGAGCTGACACTAGGGCCTAGGCTTTACAATTAGTTCCTTGATTTTCCTCTCTATACTCCAGCACCTTCAGATAATAATTCATTCAGTAGTAGATTCATTTGGAACCAGAAGGTAAGAAAAGGGACAAAATATTGCAGTAGTGAATTAAAATGTTTATTCTAAGAGAGACATTCCTGCTGAATAATAAGAGTTTTAAAGAGTAACCACTTCGGGTTCTCTTACAAATGACAAGTTGACATTACAGGTCCTGCAGTTGTCAGTCATCATCTTGCTCGAGTTCTGCTATTGTGGAAGTGTGTCTTTCCAGCATCTCCTAAAGATCTAGAAACAGAAAAGAGCCGAGGAGATTCATTCACATGGCAGGTAACCCTGGAAGGACGAGCTGGTGCACTCTGTGGTAGGTTTAGCCTTTTTTTTCCCTTTCTTTTGGCTTTATCCCCATCCTTTGTCTTTACATGTACTGGTATGTTTTATTTAGTGCCATGGGAGAAAAAAATCTGTCTTCAGTGGTTTTTGTAACTTAACTAAAAATATGTAATTGATTAGTTGATGATGATAACTGAAGTATGATCATAATAAACCAAATTTGAAAGTTCTGATCTTTGACATAATGTGTTTTATTAAATGCAGTCCAGCTGCAATTAATGTTAAGATTAAACTTAAAAACTGTTAAGATTGCTTTGTTTTAGGTAGGCATTCATTCCTCTTTTCAGAAATACTAGAGTTTGGTTTAATTAGCATTGCATAAGCATGGTTTCCATTTAGTCTATATAGTTGACCCTTGAACAATGTGGGGATTATGGGTGCCCTCCGCCTGTGAAGTGGAAAATCCACATAAAACTTTGATTCCCCAAAAACTTAACTACGAATAGCCTACTGTTGACCAGAAGCCTTACCAATAAAATGAATAGTTGGTTACCAAAAATTCTATATGTTATATATATTATATGCTGTATTCTGACAATAAAGCTGGAGAAAAGAAAATGTTAAGAAAATCATGCAGGAAAAATATCTTTACTACTCATTAAGTGGAACTGAATCATCATAAAGGTCTTCATCTTCATCATCTTCATGTTGAAAAGGCTGAAGAGGAGGAGAAAGAGAAGGAATTGGTCTTGCTGTCTCAGGGGTGGCAGAGGTGAAAGCAGTGGAGCAAGAGGCAGTGGGGGCAGGCACACTGCGTATGTAACTTTTATTGAAAAGAGTCTGCATATAGATGGACCCACACAGTTCAAACCCATGTTATTCAAGGGTCACTTGTGTATGAAAGGGTCACTTGTACCCTTTTACAAATATAGACTGTTAAAAATATTAACAGTATTTCATCATGAAAATTTGAACTAAGGAAGGGTGGGATCCCTAGAAACACATGGCAGCATTGATTTTGGTTTTGTTTATTTGTTTATGGCAATTTTATACTCTCTTAACCCATTTTAAAATCGATCTTGAAACTCAGTGTAACTTTAAAATACTCATTTTATTCTACATATAAAGTAACTCCTTATAGAAAGTTCTTTGTGTGAGCTAACATTTGTAAAAACCTAATATGCTGACTCAAAAATCAGCATGGTTCCACAGAACTAGTTGTAGAATTGGCAAATTTGAGAATCTAAGCTAATTTTTTTTTTTTTTAACTTCTGTGCTCAAAGGCTGAGTAAAACCCCAGGACAGCAACATTTTATTAATTTGCGTATTGGTCTCTTTTAATAACCCTAGAAAAGTTTTTTTATAATAGTATGATGAAGAGTTGGAAGGCGCTAGCTTCCTTTTTATACTAGAGTTTCAAGAATTTTTTTGTTTTTAGTACATTTCTTTATTCCTCTAATAAAAATGCTGATACTGTACCATAATCAAATGCTTTACACTATGCTGAGTAAAAGTCTCTTCTCTTTTTCAGCTATCAAGACCTTTGTTTCCTACTGTGGTGATCTCCTTACTGAGGAAGTAATTCAGCGTCTTCTTCCACCACTTCCTTGTGCTGTGGATTTGCTAACTCAGTAAGGATCAGCTAATTAGATTTGATCAAATTTTCTAAGAGCAACTAGTTATCCTCTGATTATATAATATTCCTTAAGTACAACAATAAGACAAGCTTCTGTGGTTGGTGAATGATTTTCCTTTTGCAGAGGAAGGCAATCATTTAGTTATGTGATTTTTTTTTTTTTTTTAGGCTAGGATCTTGAAAAAAAAAATACATACTAAAAGGGAAGGAAATTACTGGGTGAATAATGTACCTTCCATACAGGCAGACTTAACAAGAAATTAAATATTAACCCTGTTAACATTTTCAGGTATGCATTTTATTGGTTTATTAGCATATTCTGTGTTCAAAAGAACCAGATGCTTGTTAACAGTTTCAGTTTTTTGAAATTTTTTCTAACTTTGAGTTATACATATATGATTAGAAACAGAAAAACCAATATATATCATGAGCACTTATAATTTGCAAATAATAAAATACATAGAGAAAGTCTTTCCAAAAAGTATTTAATGATTAACAGTATATATATATATATCTACATATATATACACACATTTAAGATATGGCTTGGAAAGTATAATAATAAAATGTTCACTGTGAATCAAATAGAAGTAGAGCAGAGGTTGGCAAACTTTCCTGTAAAGGACCAGATAGTAAATATTTTGGGCTGTGTGGGTCATGAGTTCTATGTTGAAACTACTCAACTCTCATTGTAGCCCAGAAGTAGTCATAGGGAATATGTGAATGAATGAACGAATGTGACTATGTTCCAGTAAAACTTTTTTTTTTTTTTTTTTGAGACACAGTCTTGCTTTGTCACTCTGGGTGGAGTGTAGTGGCATCATAATAGCTCACTGTAACCTCAAACTCCTGGGCTCAAGTGATCCTTAGCCTCTTAAGTAGCTGAGAATACAGGTGCATGCCATGACGCCTGGCTAATTTTTCCATTTTTAATAGAGACGGGTCTCACTCTTTCTCTGGCTGTTCTCAAACTCCTGAGCTCAAGAAATCCTCCTGCCTTGGTCTCCCAGAGTGCTAGGATTATAGGTGTGAGCCAACACACCTGGCCCCAGTAAAACTTTATTTACAGAAACAGGCAATAGGTCTCTTTGGCTACCACTGAATTATTACAGCATTAACAATACTGTTGAAGCTATCTGTGTGCCTGTCTCCAATACCATTCTTTCTGCCTTCCTTTAGAAGTAACCACAAACCTGAATTTTATAGTTGTCATTTCTTTACATTTTAAAAAGTGTATTACCTATTTTTGTTTCAGTAAGTAGTATATTTATGTTTGCTTGGTTTTGATCAGGCAAATGTTATATTATTTCTGGGACTTGTTTTTTTTACTCAGCGTTATGTTTTTAATCTTTGGCTATGTGTCAGTTCATTCATTTTGGTTGCTATATAGTATTTAATTGTGTGAATATACAATAGCATGTTGATTCTTTTGTCAATGGACTTCTGGATTGTTTCCAGTGTTCTGCTTTTAAAACTAATACTAATATGAACATTTTCATTCAGGTCTTTAAGTCGCTAGGATATGTACCTAGCAGTGAAATTGCAGTGCTAAAAGGTGTTTTGTTTTGTTTTGTTTTGTTTTGTTTTGTTTTGTTTTGTTTTTTGAGACAGAGTCTCACTCTATTGCCCGGGCTAGAGAGCACTCTGTTGTACCGTGACATCAGCCTAGCTCATAGCATCCTCAAACTCCTGGGCTGAAGCAATCCTTCTGCCTCAGCCTCCTGAGTAGCTGAGATTATAGGCATGTGCCACCATGCCTGGGTGTTTCTACTTTTTGTAAAACCGTGGTCTTGCTCTTGCTCAGGCTGGTCTTGAACTCTTGGCCTCAAACAATCCTCCTCCCTCAACCTCCTAGAGTCCTAGAATTACATGCATGAGCCACCTTGCCCGGCCTATAATAGACTTTTGTTTTTTTACGAATGCCAAGTTGTAAATTCTGGAATTCAGTAAGGTTTCAGGTTCTAGACATAATACTGTGGCCTTAGAAATCTAAGCTAACTATATTGTTTTTTTATGAAGTGTGATAGAAAAGTCAGCAAAATGATTTCCACATGTGACACTTATAATCCCTCTAATACCTTTTAATCAATGATACCTTATTAAAAATGTGAAGTAGCACTAATGCTCATTAAAATATGTATAGCTAATTTACATGTTAAGCTGTTCGTTGTTTGTACATTGTTATATGACTTACCCACTTAAGATATACTTTTTTTTATTTTAAGGCTTTCTTCAATACTAAAAACCTATGGAAGTCCTTTGAAAACACCATCAGTAGTTTATAGACAAAGACTTTATGAACTATTGATTTTATTACCTCCTGAAACCTATGAAGGTATGTGCCTTAGATCAGAATGTTTTGTGTTTGTTGCCAGTACAGTGCCTGGAAATTGTCACTCATTAAATACTTGAATGAATGGATTACAGTGGCAGTTATTTAGTGCCTTGTTTCTAGAAGATTTAGGGAATTTAATCCTAATCCATGTGTTCACCATTTTATAATAAATAAAATACATTTTTTAAAAAACCTTCTTCATATCTTGCTTTCTTCTGAGAAAATACTCAACTGCTTCCTAGTTCTGCTGTGTGTGGGAGGGAGAATGAGTAACAAAGACTGATACTGATTCTACTCTAGGGTTTTATACAGAATATATAATGTAAATCTATTACAAATATAGCCATTCCTAGTTTCCTTCTAGAATGATTATCTATAGTACACATTCCTTTCTTTCATTCTGTTCTTAACTCTTCTCAGATAAAAATTTAATAGTGAACTACCAAGGTGTAATTGATTTTATAAAGTTTATAGTGTAGTTTTTGCTCTTATTAGGCTCAAAAATGACTTTGGATTACTGGAATGCTGCAGTTGGTAAAATAAACTTGTCCCTACTTTAAAATTAGTCCTAAAATCTTTCTTATAAATCCAAAATATAGTTTTAAGAAAATATTGTATTTGTTATAGCAACAGAAAACAGACTATAAGAAAAAAGAAAAAAAATATATATATATATATTGCTGTTACAACTGAATAATTCAAGATGCTTATTCCAAGAAGTGAAAGTTGAAAATTATCTCTTATGAGATTTCTAATATTGTTTTAGTTTTGACCATTTTCAGTCAACCATATTAAGTAGAATGTTACTTCAAATATATTTCTTGTAAAAGTACTACATTTATTTGCTTATATCCTTGCCAGTAAATGCTCAAAATATTAATTTATAACTTCTATCTTGGCCTTTATTATTATGTGAGTGATACTGTTCCCATTCACTTTCTTTCTGGTTCTCAGATATACCTAGCAAAATGTTTGCTATAAAGTAAACATTTACTATATACTTTTAAAGAACTGAAAAAAATTAATACATTGCCATTTCTCAGAAACTATCAAAAGAACCATTTCTGTATTCTAGGCATTGTGCTAGAAATTGTATATATCCTATCTCATTTATCCTAAGATAATATAATGAGCTAGTTATATTTTCCTTATTTGACATATAAAGTCTTAGGTTACAGAACCAACTCAAGAACACATACCCAGGCCAGGTATGATGGCTCATACCTGTAATCCTAACACTCCGGGAGGCCAAGGTGGGTGGATTGTTTAAGCTCAGAAGTTCCAGACCAGCCTGAGCAAGAGTGAGACCCCATCTCTACTAAAAATAGAAATTAATTGGCCAACTAAAAATATATACAGAAACAATTAGCTGGGCATAGTGGCACATGCCTGTAGTCCCAGCTACTCAGGAGGCTGAGGCAGAAGGATTGCTTGAGCCCAGGAGTTTGAGGTTGCTGTGGGCTAGGCTGACGCCACGCTGCTCTAGCACAGGAACAGAGTGAGACTCTGTCTAAAAAAAAAAAAATTATTTTCTATATAATTTAACAGATTTATATAATGTATCTGGAGCATAACAGTCATACCTTTACCATTAAAATATCAGTTGACACTTTAAATAACATAGCTTATAGTACAATAGTAACCTGCAGTAAGTTCTAAATGTTTAATTTAAAAGGAAATAGTAGTCTTTAAATTTATTCCTCTAATTTGAAAAATGTGACTAAGAAACAAATCAAGTTTAAAATTCTGATCATATCAGATGCTCCAGTGTATTGTCAAAAAATCAGTCTATAAGAGAAAGAAATTACTTTCGTAACACAGAATTGTTTAAGAATTGAAATAACTTTTCTTCATGGCTGTCCGGATGTAGACTTTTGTCTTGAGTGACTTAGTTTTCCAAAGGTTGTGAAATAAAAATTTTCTTAGTTGTTATTTGCTATCTTAGTTTTTGCATGGATTTCTTTTCAAATATTTTGATATTCTTTATACTAAAAATAATTCCTAATTACCATCACAAAGTCAATGATGAATTTCTATAACAAAAACCTATTTTCATTTCAGAATCTAATTATCTTTGAGTACGTTTTCCAGGGACAATTGGACGAGTAGTCACTTTAAATGAGAAACAGAGATTTTCTACTGTTTTCACACTTAGCTATAGGACCAAACATGCCTTGCATATTGCACTACCAACAAAGTTATTTTACTAAGTATCATATGCTGATAAATTTCCTTTGAGCAACTTTCCTTTGCTTCTTTTTCTTTCTTTTTTTTTTTTTTCTTGAGACAGAGTTTTGCCCTGTTGCCCCAGCTAGAGTGCAGTGGCATCATCATAGCTCACTGCAACCTCAAACTCATGGGTTCAAGAGATCCTCCTGCCTCAGCCTCCCATGTAGCTGGGACTATAGGTACGTGCCACCACACCTGGGTAGTTTTTTATGTTTTTAGTAGAGACAGGATCTTGTTTTTGTTCAGGCTGGTCTCCAACTCCTGATCTCAATCTATCCTCCAACCTTGGCCTCCCAGAGTGCTAGGAATATAGGCGTGAGCCACCACACCTGGCCATTTGCTTCATTAAGACTTCACTGATCCCTGTTTACTCTCCCAAGTTCCAGTATGTAATCTCTCCTTTCCCTAAACATAATAGTACTTTTGTTTTTATCTTTTATGAAACATAGTACTTCCTACCTTCATATTATATGTGTATATTTGAAACTCATGTTTTATAGCTTCTGGAAAGATTAAATATAACAAAATTTTTTCTCTGTAGCATCTAAAACACAATTTTGAATAAATGAATAATTAAATATAGTGGTTAAAAGCTCAAATTCTGGAGCCTGATGCCTAGGATTCATTCTGACTCTGCTGTGTAATTGCTGTGTGATCTCTGCCAAATAACAAACTCTCTGTTCCTGTTTCCTCACCTGTAAAATGACAGTACTAAAACCTAACCTCAGAGGTTATTATGAGGGTTATATGTAAAGTTTTTGGACATTTTCTGACACACATTGAATCTTCAATAACTATTTGGTGTTACTACTGTTATTGCTACTAATGATACATTAATAGAAAATGATGGCAGATGACCCTTTCCTAACTCATCTTACTAATGCTAATAGGTAGAAATCACCCTAGTCCTCATTTCATCCTGATACTATTGATCAAAGAAACATTTGCAAAAGTGAACATTTCTTGAAGGTGATTTTTACTCATTCTTGCAATAGTTAAGTTACAAGGTGGCAAAAACCATTTAAGCTCCATATGGATAATTTTTTTTTATAATCCATCAGCAATTAGGCTAACATGTCTGTGATATGATAATTTTGGTCAATGTGATAAATGAACCAATTTTTCCAAATGTATATATTAGAGAGACAGCCATATGTTGTCTTCTGTCTTATGTAAGAACACAATACCACCTATAAACTAGCCTGCCCCCCACCAAAATAAAATACAGACAAAAATGAACCCTCTCTAGATCCAGTTGCCAATTTACAAAAAAAAATACAGATGATAGAGAAAAAAATCAAACTACACCAGCAGGCTATAATCATAAAAATCCAGACTGTAGAAAGTTCAACGAAACAAATAACCTTGTCTCTTCAAATAAATTACCAGAGGATTGTGGGGAAGGTAATGGGAGACTATTAGATTTAAAGAGACTGAAGGCTAGGTGCTGTGGTTCACGCTTGTAATCCTAGCACTCTGGGAGGCCAAGGCTGGCAGATTGTTTGAGCTCAGGAGTTCCAGACCAGCCTCACTGAGAGAATAGAAAAAGATTAGCTGGAGGCCGGGCGCTGTGGCTCACGCCTGTAATCCTAGCTCTTGGGAGGCCGAGGCGGGCGGATTGCTCAAGGTCAGGAGTTCAAAACCAGCCTGAGCAAGAGCGAGACCCCGTCTCTACTATAAATAGAAAGAAATTAATTGGCCAACTGATATATATATAAAAAATTAGCCGGGCATGGTGGCGCATGCCTGTAGTCCCAGCTACCCGGGAGGCTGAGGCAGAAGGATCACTCGAGCCACTCGAGCCCAGGAGTTTGAGGTTGCTGTGAGCTAGGACGCCACGGCACTCACTCTAGCCTGGGCAACAAAGCGAGACTCTGTCTCAAAAAAAAAAAAAAAAAAAAAGAGATTAGCTGGAGAACTAAAAATATATAGAAAAAATTAGCTGGGCATGGTGGCGCATGCCTGTAGTCCCAGCTACATGGGAGGCTGAGGCAGGAGGATTGCCGGAGCCCAGGAATATTAGGTTGCTTTTAGCTAGGCTGACGCCACAAGACTCTAGCCCAGGCAACAAAGTGAGAGTCTGTCTCAAAAATAAATAAATATAGTGAAGATGTAACAACTAGCCGCAATTTGTAGACCTTACTTAAAAAAACAGGCATTTATGAGACAATTGGAAATTTAAATACTGAATGGGTATTTGATGTTTAGTGGTTTTTTAAAACATGAGATTATGATAGTGGTATTATGTATAAAATGTCCTTTGGTGATACACAATGGAATATTTATGGATGAAATGATATGTCATCTGGGATTTGCTTCAAAATAATATGGGAGATGGTAGGATAGTGAATGGGGATATATGGTGAACAAGATTGTTCCACTGGAGATGAACAGTGAGCATATGCTGAGTGGAGGGGGTTTGGGATCATAATACTGTTATGTAATACTTTTGTGTATGTTTGAAAATTTTCATAATAAAATGTCTAATTATAAATTTTTTCAGCCTAGTTCTTATAAATTTTTTAGGTTATGCTTTTTTAAAAACAAATATAATTATCTGTGTATATTTATCTTTTTAAATATCTGTTTTTGTCTATCATGTCATTTTATATCATAAGGTGAGTATATACACATGTGTATTTTGAAAGATGTCCTTTTAGTATTCATTAGTAGTCTTGTGACTAGCAACAGTAGTTGAGACATTTGTTGATAGGGTACTTTTCAAGGATGAGAAATATGGTCTTTGGCTATGATATATTAAAGTTTGCCAGGGTTGTGGATTAAAGCTCAGCCTGAACTTTTTTAACCCAGTACTCTAACCAGTTAACTGCTAGTACTAATTGCAGATTGCTCTTTGACTCACCAGGAAACCTCTGTGCTGTCCTCAGAGAACTGGTTGCTGACTTGACTGCCCCTGATATCCAGGTGGCAGCATCTACATTTTTACTTCCTCCCCTCTGTCATCAGGACGATCTTTTGATATTAAGTCCTTTGCTGCAAGAGACTGACCATAGATTTATTGAAGAACAGGTATGGCCATTTTTAATCATACTTGGGTAGAGTTAGTCTGTGAGTAGTGATTTTAAAACCTTACATTTTTTTTTTCCTTAGCTCCTGCTTGGTAATGGTGTTGCATGTGGAAGTCTCGAATATGATCCTTATTCTATTTATGAGAAAGATATAGAGGGAGATTCAGTACCTAAACCCCTACCTCCAACACTGTCAGTTATTAGCTCTGCAGCCAAGCTCTTCGGGGTTGTATGTGCTCATGTGGAAGAAGCTCAAAGGTAAACATCTTTAGTAGTTCACTTACCCTAAAATATAGTATGTAATTGGTTCAGTAAATGCATAATAGAGAATGGATGGGTAAGAAAATTGTTATCAGAAGATCTTATTAATATAAAAGATTTCTTATAAATGATAGATGAAGATGAGATAAAGGTTCTTGTTTAATTATTCACAAGTAACTATGGGAGGTGATGAGTATGTTAATTAACTTGATTGTGGTAATCATTTCACAAGGTATAAATATAGCAAAACATGTTGTATACCTTAAACATATTCTACTTTTATTTGGCAGTTACACCTCAATAAAACTAGGGGGGAAAGTATGAGTAAGAGCATTAACACATAGTTTGTAGGGATTTCCATTTTATGCTGTTGTGTGAGAAAAAGGTAAATATAAGATGCCTCCACCCAAAAATGAACTTTGTTTTTGAAAAACCACAGTCTGATAATGATTCCTCATTGAGAATGATAGTTTGTCTTAATTAATAACTGAGCATATACCTTTTCCTGAGATCAAAATCTACTATCCTAGAAATTCTCTTATTATCTGAGAAACTAAATGGGAAGGAATTCTCTCCTGTGGGCTAGTCTGGTTAATAGTTTCCAAATTATTCCTATCCATATTTGTTCATTCATTCATGGATTCTTTCTCTCACACTCTCATTCTCATGCTAGACTAACAACAATGCATTTAACTAGATCATAGCTTTTATTATTACATCATTTTATCCAGTTATTTCTTCCAGAGGATACTGATTCGAGAATTTACCTTGATATCTTTGGTGAAGACTTATAAAAATACTTTAGCCTTGTCAGCAATACCTTTCTGAAACCGGTCTTGGGATAGTTTATTTTCAGTGCATAGAAAAGTGAATGAAATGTATGTTGATGTTTATTAGTTTCAATTTCAAAAGATAATGTTTTTCCCAAATTTTTATTTGTAACCTATACCTCCCTGTGTGTAGTATAACTATAGTTATGGTTATAAGATATTTTAGGCAATATATGTCTAAATTATTAATGAATAAAAGAGGCTGGGCGCGGTGGCTCACGCCTATAATCCTAGCTCTCTGGGAGGCCGAGGCCAGTGGATGGGTTTGAGCTCAGGAGTTCGAGACCAGCCTGAGCAAGAGCGAGACCCCCGTCTCTACTAAAAATAGAAAGAAAATTACTTGGACAGCTAAAAATATATAGAAAAAATTAACCGGGCACAGTGGCACATGCCTGTAGTCCCAGCTACTCGGGAGGCTGAGGCAGAAGGATTGCTTGAGCCCAGGAGTTTGAGGTTGCTGTGAGCTAGGCTGACACCATGGCACTCTAGCCAGGGTAACAGAGTGAAACTGTCTCAAAAAAAAAAAAAAAATGTATAAAAGATTAGAGGAAAATCATAGTGGTCTAACATTCAAAGGATTCATGGAGAGGATAAGATTTGAACTAGTCTCTAACTGCTATTTTATAGAGCATATGATTAACTTAAATGAATTTGGGTTGGGCGTGGTGGCTCACATCTGTAATCCTAGCACTCTGGGAGGCCGAGGTGGGTGGATCACTCAAGGTCAGGAGTTGGAAACCAGCCTGAGCAAGAGCAAGACCCCATCTCTACTAAAAATAGAAAGAAATTAATTGGCCAACTAAAAATATATATATATATATATAAAATTAGCCGGGCATGGTGGCGCATGCCTATAGTTCCCAGCTACTTGGGAGGCTGAGACAGAAGGATCGCCTGAGCCCAGGAGTTTGAGGTTGCTGTGAGCTAGGCTGACACCATGGCACTCTAGCCTGGGCAACAGAGTGAACTCTGTCTCAATCAATCAATCAATCAATCAATTTGAATTGATATAGCTATAACTACTATGAATAAAACAGGGATGGCCTTTCGGGTAAAGGATTTAAATTAAGCATGTTCTTAAATGGCTTCACTATTTTTAATAGGTCTAAGGTAAAAAGGCAAAAAAGAAAAGAATCCATTTCTTACAACCTTTCCTTTTAAAAAATAGTGATTTTATTATTATCCTAGAGAAGTTTTTCTTCTCATATTTACTGCCCAATTTTAGTTTCAAGGAGATGCTTTCTTATTTATATTGTTTAAGTCTAATGATTTTTAAAATATACTGATAGTATCCCCCACACACCTGGATTATAATAATATAAGTGAATATTCAAGGAAGGGGAAGTTTTGTTTGTTTTAATAAAAACATAGAGAACAGATAAAAGTAAAACCTATCATTCTGTTCAGATTCTAACTGAATAAAAATAGTAGGAAGTAATTTAGAGAGTTTTTAAAGTGATCTAGCAGGATCCCAGATAAAGAAAGTGGGTCATAGGCAACTATCAGCAGTCTCCAGTGGGTGTCGTTAGAGAACCAGAGGAAAGAAACTTCATGGATAAGAAAGTTAAGTTTCTAATTTCCTGTTGTTCTACATATGATGGTTGTATAAAGTGGCAAGCCATTTTCCTTTTGGCCTTGTATTTGCATTTCCAGAAAAGAAAGGTCTTAAATAATCCGTATTTAATAACTGAATATTTCAAAGCATTTTGTTGTTATTGTGGTTAGCCTCATGTTTAAACAGTTTAAAATTAAATCTTTATAACATGAGATTGCTTTAAGATTGGAAATAGGTTTTTTATGAATTTTATTTATGAGTTTAGAAATTAAATTATCTTTTAAATTAGTTGGTTCTCTATTCTGATTATAGTATTCTAAAAATAAAACTTTGCATTGTTAATATTAAAGCACTAAAATGTTTAAAGGTTAGAATGTCAAAAATATTTTATATAGAAGTATTATTGATCTTGTTCATGTCATTTGTGGTTACTTTTAAATATATTTTGCACCTAATTTTAACAAATGAATTACTTCACCTAAGGATTCTTCTACCCTTGACTTACACATTGGAATCATTCAGACAACTTTTAAAAATACTAAAGATTCTGATTTATTAGTATGATGTGTATACTATGATGGGCACTGGACTTTTTTAAAACCCCTTAAGTGATTCTGATAAATGTACTGCTTCAACAACTGATGTCACTTGTAAGTTGATGGACAGAGAGGAAAAGCTTATACAGTTGTAGCTCTCAGTACTAAAAATTTGTCTCTGTCAGGATTGGGGGCAAAGGATGGAGAAAAAGATTTTGGGCTCTGGCATACCATTTTATAGTTTTTGGCTCTGGCTCATGGGTGTGGACAAGAAAATGATACAGGTCAAATTATAGAATGACATAACAAAGTTCTCAAGCTCTAACCTTATGTATTTTTAGTATTTTCAAGATGATACAATTTCATTATAATACATGTAGGATATGATCTAAAAATGATGTTTAAGGTTTTGAAACTTGTTAGCTAGATTATACAGTTATCCTTAATTCTCCTTTGATGTCACATATAACCTCCACAATCTTATGGGAATAAATATGTTTGTAAAACAAAATGCCTTAAATATGGTCTTGAACAACAGGCAGAGAAAATTTTATATGTAGGATATTTATCATGTTATTTATGATAATAAAAATCAGAAATAGCCTCAGTGTCCCAGACTAGGAAATTGGTTAAATAGATTATTATATCTCCAAACTATATAATACTAATGTCTATTTAAAATTGTTTTACTATAGTAGCTAATAAGATAGGAAAATCCCTGAAAATGTTGTGTAGGGGGGAAAAAACAAGTTATTAACAAAGTATATACAATGTGATCCCAGTTTTCTGAAAATTATGCCATATGCCTAGGAGGAAAAAAACAAAAACAAAGATGTCAGAATGTTAATGGTGACTCTTTCTACGGGGTGGTATTATGGGTGAATTTTATTTTTCTCTAATGTGCTTTTCTGAGTTTTTCAGATTTCTTATGACGAACAGAATTCATTTCAAATAAGGAAGTATTTTTGTAAATATTCTTAGAGTACTGTGGTTTTCACAATTCTTAGTGATCCACTATTTTTATTATATTTTATAAATTTATACAAACTGCTTTTCCCAATGCATATAATACACACATATGATTTACACACCTTTTTTCCTAACTTCTTGTACAGTTGGATTTCTTAAAGGCACAGTCCTCAATAACAAATTACCGTTTGGAGGATAGCTTGCTTTGTAGCCTCCACAGAATGATAGAGATCTAGCTAAAGATATTATTGAAAGTACATTAGGGTCAGGTAAAAGCATATCCATATGCCATGTTCAGCCTAGGTCATGCCCTCTTTTTACCTACTCTATGTAGTTGTCTTTTATGATTGTTCAACAGACATATTTGACTACCCTACTACATGCTAAACACAAGACACTAGAGAAATGAAGATAAATTATAAGCCTCTATTCCTGCCATCAAGATAATTCACAGCTAAACAAATTAACTTCAACGTGGTTTCAGCTTTCTTGATTTAAAGGGAAAAAGATTTGGAGGAAGGAACTGTGGCGCTAAAAAACAATGTTTTAAAAGGAGAAATTGATGGAAAGATTGGTGGCTTATTTCATGGTTACATATTTTTAATCTTGACATAAGGAATTAAAACCTCTGTGTTGTAAGGACATGAAAAACAATTGACAAAAGATACTGAAATAGCTAATATACATATTCAACCCCAGACAAAAAATGTTGTGTATATTCATCATAATTAGAATTGTGAAATCTGGAAAAAGTTTTCTTAAAAGTAGGAGAATCATTGAATAGATGATAATACATGTGTATAATGAAATTTGGGTTCATGAAGGTTATCAAAGAATAAAAATGTTTTGAAAAGTGTCAAAGAGGTAATGTTAAATGAGAAAAGCAAAAGTTATAATTGTTATATATAGTGTGATCCCAAGTATATTTTTAAAGTATTATTGGGGGTTCAAAGGGCTGTGCTGCTTATCCTTAACTATAGAAGACATAAATTGGTGCTAACTTTAAGATGAATTAATGTATTTGAATCCAGGGAGTCCTGAGATTAAGAACAAAAATGTTAAGTTAGTACTGAAACATCTATGGAAATGCTTAGGCAAAAGACTTCCGAGTTCCCCATGTTTCTGATGTTGAATCTGCTGAAACTTGATGAGAATTTGATAATTGTGGGTTAATGCTTTCTTTTTTCCTGGGTGGGCCTTGAGGTTTTTCTTCCTCCTCTCTCTAAGAAGAGGAATCATCAGTCTTAAGTACCTACTAAAAATTTGCATGAAAAGGTCTGTTGGTTCTAATCCTTCATACTGGTTAGGAAAGAAAAGCAAAGAGTAACTTTGTTTATATGTAAGCTGCCTATAAGAAGGCCAAATTCTGTGATATTAAAGGCTATGTGTTACATATAAATTTTTATGTAGTTATATTAGTATTGAATGAATTTATTATTATTCCCTCAAATTTAGTTTTCCCGTTATTGGAATGTGCATTCTCACATTTACAAATACTGCAGTATTTAACGTTTAAAAAATCTGAAGTATGAGATTTTAAAGATATTGAGAACTGCCTTGCTTTTAGGCAACTGCCTTGTTTTCCTAAAACATGTATTCATGTTTTAGGAAAAATAAAGGTACCAGAGTAGGGGGAAGAGACCAAAAAAGCTGATACAAGTAGCTTGTAGATATGTTTTGTTTAGAAATAGTTAACCAAAATGGCACAATTTGCTCAGGTAAAATCTTTATTACTTGCCAGAGATGCAGGTTAAAAAACAATCTTTATTAAGTAATGCGTTTGTAATTTTTTTCACAAAATAATGCTTTTCCCTTACTATCAGAATAACCCATAATTAAGCTACCTTTCTGTTATAATATATTTCTTTTCCTGAAATACATCAAGATATTCAAGGGTAGTTTATCTCCTTTTAACAAAATTATCAACAAAACAAATTAGCAGCGGATACTCAGTACTGCCCTTTGGTTTATTTTGTTCTTTATTAGCAAGTTTTATCTACTTTTAAATCTTATTGCTTCTGATTTTAGGATTCTTATGTTGGACCAGCTTTTGGACAGTATAAAGCACACAAAAGGAATTCGTCAGCAAGTAGTTCAGTTACATGTTGTTTCTTCAGTTTCTAGTTTCCTGAAGGTAATTCTTTTTTAAAAAATTTTGAAATATTTGCTTTTTTTTAAATGACAGAAACAAAAACATCTAAAACCGCAGCTTCTGGAAGAACAACTTGTTCTTGCTGATCTTGTACCTCTCTTCAAACTTAACTTTGGCTTCCTATCAGGCCTTGTGCTTAAGAGCTGGGTCTCTGGCAGGGCATGGTGGCTCATGCTAATCCTAGCACTCTGGGAGGCCAAGGCGGGAAGATCACTTGAGCTCAGGAGTTCAAAACCAGCCTCAGCAAGAGCAAGACCCCCATCTCCACTAAAAATATAATAGGAAAAATTAGCCTGGCGTGATGGTGCATTCCTATAATACCAGCTACTCAGGAGGCTGAGGCAGGAGGGTCACTTGAGCCCTGGACTTTAAGGTTGCAGTGACCCATGGTGATGCCACTATAGTCTAACCTGGGCGACCGAGCAAGACTTTGTCTCCAAAAAAACAGCAGGGTCTCAAAATATACCCTTATTGACAACAGTTTTGTCCAAGGGCATTTCCACATGTACCTGTGGGCATGAGGTGAGATCGTAATTACAAACTTTCACAAAAGACTTGGTCTTCGGCCAGTTGGCGATCTTCTTGCCCGTGGCAGCTGTAAGTTTGTGGGAATAGTGATTAATTCTAGCCACCAGTGCATGGTTGTTGGGGTGGTCTGAGGTGCCATCATCCGTGTTCTTCATGATTATGGCTTTGCATCAGAGTAGGTCTGGTCAGGACTAGCACCACTTTCCCAGCTTTCATGAACTTGCCCATTTTGAAAGCAACCCTCTAGGCCTGCAGCAGAAAGCGAGGATGATGTTCTTAAAGGGGTTTCTCTCTTTCAATTTTATTAATCTCTTGATGAAAATGTTTCAGGATTTTGAATTCTCCTTTTACATTTTCTCCACATAAAACTTACTAGTCAGAAATTAAACATATAGTCTTAGCTGAGAGCCATGCATTGGGGATTGATGGCCTGTGGCCTAAATCCAACTCATTGTTACATTTATGACTTACTGTTTCTAAGTACAGTAAAATATAATAGGCTTCATTGATTGTTCATTTTATGAATAGCTCTATTAATGTTCGGAATACATTTATACCTCAGTGATAATAGATTGCCATATTGTTGCCTACAGGTTTAAAATTCTAGAGTGCTTTGTGGGAAAAAAAATCAAATTGTGTTTGTACCATCAGCGTGGATTTTTGTGTTCTGATTTTTTAAAGTTGTAATTTAAGTATGAACATATTTGGTTAACTAGAATATACATTCCAAACTGGATAAAAGAATTTACTACAATTGTAAGTTTGGGTTGTTCTTTACATATTTCAGTATGTGGCTGGCTCCAAAGGAAGTTTAGGTCCAGAAGAAATGAGAAGACTTGCCCTAACATTAGTTATGGGAGGCCTAGAAAGTCTCAACCCCCTGTTGAGATGTGCAGCTGCAGAAGCGTGGGCCAGATTAGCCCAAGTGGTTGATGATGGAGCTTTTACAGCTGGATTAGCTCAAATAAGCTTTGACAAGTAAGTGATTATTTTATTTAATACTCAAGGGCTATGTGTCAAAACTGAGTATAGCTTGCTGGTTTGTTGGAACTAGTAACAACTTCATTCTGAGCTTTAAGAAAAGAAAAATTGATAAATATGGGTACTTTAAAATAAAAAAGAATCCTTTGGCCTGTTGGTCTTGTAATATAAAACTATTATCATTTTAGCTTTAGTTTTTATATAATAAGAGAAAGATCACTATAATATGAGTGATATAATTGACCATCAATGGAATAGACTGTAGGATAATGAGATACTTATGGACTTTTATCTGTCATATATATATATATGTATATCAGATAAAAGATATAAAAGATATATATATATGAATGAAATAGGTAGTAAGAACAATCTACAGAAAAAGGCTGTAGGCTGCTTATCAGTAAACAAACTACTTTCATTTCTATCAGCTCTGGAACTTTGAGGTTACTGAATCCTCTCAGCCACTTATCCTGTATTCCAAACAAGAGGTTATTTAATACTGCCTTACCTATTTAAGAATGTTAAAGTAAATGAAGTAATAAATATGAAAGTAAATGAAGACACAAAGCAAACTACAAGTAAAAGTTCATGGACCAGGTGTAGTAAATCCCACCTATAATCACAGCTACTCAGGAGGCTAAGATGAAGGCTCAGTTGAGGCCAGAAGTTCAAAACCAACCTAAGCAACATAGCAAGACCTGTCTCTAAAAAAATGGAAACAAAATTAGCATGGTGTGGTGGTGCACACCTGTAGTCCCAGCTACTCCAGAGGCTGAGTTAGGAGGGTGGCTTGAACGCGGGAGTTCGAGGCTATAGTAAGCTATGACTGTGTCACTGTACTCTAGCCTGGGCAACAGGGCATAACCTCATCTCTAAAAAAAATTTTTTTATTAAAGAAAAATTCATGGTTATATTAGTTATAAATATATAATAAATTAGTCATCATGGTAGTAGTACAGACAGCCTTTTGAACTTTTGGTCTACTGGACATTTGTGTTTGGTTTGGTTGAGTTTGAATTCTGGAATCAGATTACTAACTCAACTCAAATCCCAATTCTGTCATTTAATAGTTAGTTATTTTGTGAGAATTGCTTTAGCTATCATTTTGGTTGTCTTGTCTGTAAAAAGGAAGTGGTAAAGGCCAGGCGTGGTGGCTATGCCAATGATCCGAGCACTCTGGAAGGCTGAGGCAGGAGGATCACTTGAGCTCAGGAGTTTTAGACCAGCCTGAACAAGAGCGAGACCCTGTCTCTACGAAAAAATAGAAAGAATTAGCTGGGCATGGCGGCACATGTCTGTGGTCCCACTTGGGAGGCTGAGGGGGGAGTATCACTTGAGCCCAGAGGTTTGAGGTTGGAGATGACACCATTGCACTCCCGCTGGGGTGACAAGAGTGAGACTCTCTCTCGAAAAAAAGGAACTGGTAATATAGTATGAACCACAAAATTGTTGGGAAGATTATAAAGAACAATTGAATGTAAAGCATTTAAGTTAGCAACACAGTACATGAAAAATTCCTAATAAGTATTAACTTGTTATTAATATATTTAATTTTAAAATCAAAGTTCTTGAGTTAAAACTCTTTCTATGAAATTAAAGTATCTCAGCATGAGTTTTTAAAATGTAACTTAATGATAAAGTAACAATACCTATCTTATAAACTTTGTGTGTGTGCACGTGTGTGTGTCTGAAAGACATTAAAACTGTCTATACTAAAATAATCATTAATAGTGTGAAGACATTTTTATTTAAAATGTTTTCCTTTACAACTCTGGTCCCCAGCGCCTGGTACCAGTCAGTGTCCTGTTAGGAACTGGGCCTCACATCACCACCTGAGCTCTGCCTGTCTTCTCCCTTCCCACCCCCGCCGCCATCCATGGAAAAGCCCCCCCCCCCCATCATTCACATCACCCCCTGAGCTCCACCCAACCCCCATCCATGGAAAAATTGTCTTCCATGAAACTGGTCCTCGGTGCCAAAAAGGTTGGGACTGCTGCTTTATAATATACCTTTTGGGCTATTTCAGAATTTTTATCAGTTAACAGTAAATATATTTCTGAATTTTAACTGTTCATATAAAAAGTTTTGCTTAGGCTGGGCCTGGTGGCTCACGCCTGTAATCTTAGCTCTCTGGGAGGCCGAGGCGGGTGGATCGCTCAAGGTCAGGAGTTTGAAACCAGCCTGAGCAAGAGTGAGACCCCATCTCTACTAAAATAGAAATTAATTGGCCAACTAAAAATATATAGAAAAAATTAGCTAGGCATGATGGCGCATGCCTATGATCCCAGCTACTAGGGAGGCTGAGGCAGAAGAATTGCTTAGCCCAGAAGTTTGAGATTACTGTGAGCTAGGCTGATGCCATGGCACTCTAGCCCGGGCAACAAAGTGAGACTCTGTCTAAAAATAAATAAATAAATAAAATTTAAAAGTCTTGCTTAAGTGACAATGTACATGAATTAGTTTTTTTACTCCAGTGATTACCATTTATTTTTATTTTCATAATTACAGATTGAAATCAGCAAGGGATGTGGTTACCAGAACAGGGCACTCATTGGCTTTGGGATCCCTACACAGGTATTTAGGAGGAGTAAGTTCTTCTCAACACTTGAATTCTTGTATTGGAATCCTTTATGCTTTGTCTCAGGATAATACTTCTCCTGATGTGCAGGTGAGTAACTCATGTGTTACTTTCTTTCTTTGAAATTCATGATTTTAGATAATGCAGATTATGTTTTTGTTGACCATTAATAATTTGTGAATATTTCTCCCCATAGTAAATGTCAAAGCCATTGTTAACCTTGATGGATTTTTAGAATTCAAGTCTATCTTCACCTCAAACTTAGAGTGTCTAAAGTCAAGTTCAGTATCTTTTTCTGAAAATGGATTTCCCTTCCATCTTAGTAATAATATATACTACTTTAAAGAGCTTAATAGGTGCCATTTTTTATATTACATTCTTCTAAATTATAGTATCATATTTAATACTCACAGTAATTTAGGGTGTGTATTTCCATTGTGGGGAAATAAAACTAAGGCTTTGGAAGCTAAGTAAAGCTAAGTAATTTGCTCACAGCTGAAAAACTAATGAATCATGGAATCAGTTCAAGAACACAAGTCATGGACTCATGTTCTCAACCACTTTATTGTTGTACATATCTTACCCGTTTCTGCCAATAAACGCATCATTCTCCTGATATCAAATATGGAATGATTTTTATTCCTCCTGTTGTTTTACTCCCTTTATCTCATCTTTTATCTGTCCACCTTGTTAGTATGTGTCTCGTAACTATAGTAGCCTGCTAACTAGTCATGTTATTTTTAGGTTCTTTTCTGTCCAACTCCCTCTAGCTTTAAGGCCAAATTTATTTTCTCAAAAGGTTTGCATCTTGACTGAGCACTGGGGCTCTTGCCTGTAATCCTACCACTTTGGGAGGCCAAGGCAGGAGGATCACTTGAAGCCAGAAGATCCTGTCTCAAAACAAAAAAAGAAGGGCGGGCGCAGTGGCTCACGCCTGTAATCCTAGCTCTCTGGGAGGCCGAGGCGGGCAGATTGCTCGAGGTCAGGAGTGCGAAACCAGCCTGAGCAAGAGCGAGACCCTGTCTCTACTATAAATAGAAAGAAATTAATTGGCCAACTAATATACATAGAAAAATGAGCCGGGCATGGTGGCGCATGCCTGTAGTCCCAGCTACTTGGGAGGCTGAGGCAGAAGGATTGCTTGAGCCCAGGAGTTTGAGGTTGCTGTGAGCTAGGCTAACGCCACGGCACTCACTCTAGCCTAGGCAACAAAGCGAGACTCTGTCTCAAAAAAAACAAACAAACAAACAAACAAAAAAAAAGATTTAGCCTGGAGTGCCATGGCACAATTGTAGCTCAGTATAGCCTCAAACTCCTAGGCTCAAGCAATCTTCCTGCCTCAGCCTCCTGAGTAGCTGGGACTACAGTCGTGCATCACCACCCCCAGCTAATTTTTAAAAATTTTTTTATACAGATGGGATCTCTCTGTGTTGCCTAGGCTGGGCTTGAACTTCTGGGCTCAAACAATCCTCACACCTAGGCTTCCCAAAGTGCTGGGATTCCAGGGGTGATCTATTGTACCCAGCTTCTTATTGTCCCTTTATGTGTGTATGTATGTATGTATGTAGTGACAGGATCTCACTCTGTCTCCAGAGTAGAGTGCAGTAGCATCATCATAGCTCACTACAACCTCAAACTCCTGGGCTCAGGTGATACTCCTGCCTCAGCCGCTTGAGTAGCTGAGACTACAGGTGCATGCCAGGCTAACTTTTCTGTTTTTTGTAGAGACATGGTATCCCTCTTGCTCAGGCTGGTCTCAAACTTCTGGCCTCAAGATATCCTTCCACCTGGGCCTCCCAAAGTGCTAGAATTATAATCGTGATCCACGATTATAACTATGCCCAGACTAGTTACTGCTTCTTTAATCAACTCATTCCATCCCATCAGCCGACCCATGAACCTTCTCAATTATTACCCCAAAGTATTGGTGGCTTCTACCTACAAATGATCTACCTACTTTCCTTCTGCACATGTCATTCTCATATCTGCATTTACATTTTTTCTTTTGCTCTTTTCACCTCACACTCCTATGTGATAATCCAAATTTTTTAATATTTTAAAATCCAGTTTGATTTTTTTTTTATTTATTTACTTTTTTTTCTTTTAAGAGATAGGTGCTCACTGTGTTGCCCAGGCTAGTCTCAAACTCCTGGCCTCTAGTGATCCTCCCGCTACCACGCCTGGCCTAAGATCCAGTTTAACCACCATCTCATCAAACTTCAATAATTCTAATCCACAGTTAGCTTTCCTTCTCTGAATTACCGTATTACTAATCATCTCTTTCACATTATCTAATACTTGATTGAATTGACTTATAAGGTTTTCCATTTTTCACCTGTCTTTAAATACAGTACTTTTTGCTTTCATCTGTTACATTCATCTTCTCTCTCTTCAAGAAGTCGGTTCTGAATGAATGTACTTTTATATTGAATACCTTTCTGTTGATTAATTTAAACCATGGCTTCCCGTGTAATCAGTTACAAGTCTTCTTGATTGCTGTCTCTCACCTAACAAATAGGAGCTCATTTTTATAGCATTTAAAGTACTATAAGCTTTCTTATACATCCATTGATAAAAGGGATAAAACTTTTTCAGTTCATTTCCTAAAGGGAGAACTTTTTATTTACTTCCTGTTATGGAACATTCAAACATATACAAAAGTAGAATGTATACTGTGATGAATGTGGTAAGCCCATCATCTGCCTTCAGTGGTTATCAGTATATGGCCAGTCTTGTTTCATTTAAACCAGAGTATATATTTATATATTAACATATAAATAAAAGGGTACCTGTCATAAGTATACGTATCTACAAACTGAATAAACTATGTAACTGGCACCTGAATTAAGAAATAGTACATTATCTATTTATCTAATGTACAATAGGACATTACCCCAGACACTCTACTCATGCTGTCTTCTAGTTAACTACCTGCCCCACCAAGGATAAACGCTATCATAATTTGTAGCAGGACAAATTAGTTTTGCCTGCTTTTATACTTTTTATAAGTGGAATCATATAGTATGTACTCATTTTCTATTTGGCTTTCTTCACTCAAAATTATGTCAAAGAGATTTGTCCATATTATTGCATGTAGTTGTGGATTTTGTTGAATCTTTTTAAAAATTTGAATTTTCATTCTTTCTGTATATTTTTTTTTTTTTTTTTTTTTTTGAGACAGAGTCTCGCTTTGTTGCCCAGGCTAGAGTGAGTGCCGTGGCGTCAGCCTAGCTCACAGCAACCTCAATCTCCTGGGCTTGAGCGATCCTTCTGCCTCAGCCTCCCGAGTAGCTGGGACTACAGGCATGCGCCACCATGCCCGGCTAATTTTTATATATATATATCAGTTGGCCAATTAATTTCTTTCTATTTATAGTAGAGACGGGGTCTCGCTCTTGCTCAGGCTGGTTTTGAACTCCTGACCTTGAGCAATCCGCCCGCCTCGGCCTCCCAAGAGCTAGGATTACAGGCGTGAGCCACAGCGCCCGGCCATTCTTTCTGTATATTAAACAGTCCACAATTTTCAACAAACTAGATTTGATTCAAGCTGTTAAAGTACCAGGTGTTATGTTGGAATTCTTAGTGCTGAGCTATATCTAAATATACCATTGTAAATTTATTGATTGCCTATGAGTTGGTTTTATGAGTTGAATATTTAAAAAGAAGGGTTTTCTTTTATTTATTTACTTTTGGAGACAGAGTCTCACTCTGTCTCTCCGCTCCAGGTAGAGTGCCATGGCGTCATCGTAGCTCACAGCAACCTCAAACTCCTGGGCTCAAGCAATCCTCCTGCCTTAACCTCCCAGAGTGCTAGGATTTCACATGTGAGCCGCCACACCCAACCAAGAAGAATTTTCTTAAACTATTTAAGTTATCTTTCTCTTTCCAAATTAGTAGTAGTGTACACATACTTTATTTTGCCCTTACTTTATCACTTGCTTCAAAGAAAGAAGAATTTAAGGTATTTTAGGTGTCTTAAGTTTAATGCTACTATAATATTTTTAATTGTTTTTCTCTGTCTTTACAGACCTGGGCATTACATTCTCTATCATTGATAATTGATTCTGCTGGCCCACTCTATTATGTGCATGTGGAACCTACCCTTTCTCTTATTATAATGTTGTTGTTAAATGTGCCTCCTACTCATGCTGAAGTTCACCAAAGTCTTGGTCGCTGCTTGAATGCACTTATTACCACATTAGGTCCAGAGCTACAAGGTATGCACACATTAAAGATATACATATAAAAATGAATTCAGTTCCTAGTTCTTTGCTGGGCATGTGGTAGGTTCTCAGTGTGTTTTGTTAAATGAATGTGTAAATTCCTTTAAGTCTGATTTCTCTTTGCCTTAAAAAGACAAAGAGTACCACATTTAGAAAGATTAGATATGTCCTAAAGACACTTGTCCTTAACAATTAAAATGACAGACATGAAATAGAATAAAGAGCTCACATCTCTATTTAAGAAATAAATGACAAAGTCAGAAATCTCAAATATTCTTATTTGTTCAAATTACTTAGTATACGATTATATTAATAATGCACAAAAGTAACTCTTAACTGATACAAGCAGGGCTAAGTTTATTGACAATTTCTAATTCCACTTTTCATGAAAATGTTATAATCTACAGATAGTCTTAGATTCTTCTTTGTCTAATGATTTGTGTTGTAATAAACCTTTCAGATATCTGTCACCTAGATTATCCCTGCTTTTTTAGCAGAAATCATTCTTTATAGATCTATAAGTTTAAAACTGAAAGTAAATTTAAAAACCCAATAATATATGTTTAAAAAGTAACGATTCTGTAGGCCAATTATTAAAAGCTTTCTGCTTTTTAATTTAGGTAATAGTAGTTCAGTTTCTACCTTAAGAACTTCCTGTCTGTTGGGTTGTGCAGTGATGCAAGATAACCCAAACTGCCTTGTTCAAGCACAGGCCATCTCTTGTCTTCAGCAGCTTCATATGTTTGCTCCACGACATGTCAACTTGTCTAGCCTGGTTAGCTGCCTCTGTGTGAGTATAGCATTATAAATGAGTCTTTAGTTTCTTTTATTTGAAACTTAAATTTATTCTAATACACATTTTAGTTATTCTCTAGACTATACAAAATTATATGTATGTTACATACATTGCTCAGTTCTGATTTTTGGGCCGGGGGCATTAATGTTGAACTTAATATTTGGAATATTGATTCATTAATCAATAAACACATACTGAATGTTTATAATGTCCCAGGTACTATATACATACTATAGGACATGCAGAAATTTATGTGATCATCTGTCTATTTTTTTTTCCTTCTTCCTCCTCTATTTTTTTTTCTTCTTCCTCCTCTATTTTAAATGATTATAAAATTCTTTCCGTCCTATATGGGGAAATAACACCTTTCCTTAATACTCTAGCAACATGTGCATCAACATATGGGTTCTAATAATGCATCTAATGAATTTAGAAGGCTGAAGGCAATCAGCCAGAAGTTCTGATGAAATGGTTTGTAATCGTCATTGATTTTAAGATTTACCTTGAGGGTCAAGGATATCTATCCTAGACTTGCCTCAAAAACTGAATTGCATTTGGAATTATAACTTGAAGCCATTGCTTTTCAACTTTTTCTGCCCCTGCAATGTTCACAGCACACTCCTGTTAGTAACATGGCAATTGAGAATTATTACTTTTGACCTTCCATTTTCAAGCTTGAAGCAAAATATGCAGTATTTCAAAGCTTGAAAGAACCTAAAAATATGTCACATAGATTATCCCTAGTTTTGTAGAATGATGTTTGCATCATTAAAACCAATCTTCTCACTAAAAAGATAAACTGAAGACCAAAAAGTCAAATACTTTGCCCAAGGTAACACATCTAGGTAGTGGTAGCTACCAGATTTCTGGGCTCTTCTTTCAGTCCTCAAGTCATTATTCGATGCTGCCTTTGTAGATTTTATGGATAGATCTTATCTCAGGTCTGCCGAGGACCTAGCTGTGTGTCCTTAAGGAAGTCCCATAACCTCTTCCAGCTTCAGCTACCTGGTCTGTAAAACAGGAGGATTATACAAAGTGCTGCATGTAAAAGCACGTGTCTTAGGCACTAAATTAGCACTTAATAATGGTAGTTGCTTTTATTGTGTTGACATATGCCTTAAACATACATTGTATCAACCATTGTATTATTGATAACTGATAGTCATATAAAACTTTAAAAATAGGATTCTGACTTTTCTGACAAACTTTTATTCCTGTATTTTTTAGATCCTGGCCAGTTATGTATTAGGGAAAATAGCAGTTACGGGAAAAAGCTTTTACCTATACCATTCAAGGAATTTTTCCCAGGAATATTACTCTTTATATTGGAAGAACCCTTGCCACAATCAATTATTGAAACAATTTTCACTCCTTTGCAAGTTGGTCTAACTTTTACTCTCCATTTAAATATAGTGATACTGCCATTTTTTCTACCTGAATTATAGTAGAAAATTTCTGTTAATAGCCTTTTAAAATTTTTCCTTGAACTAATACATGAATTCATTTATTAATCAAAGTTTATTGAGAAATGAAGAACAAAACTAACCAGTAAGTCATAGTGAATAGGATCTGTCAAACTTGTTAATTTTTTTTCTTCCCCAGATCAAAAAAGGTATAAAGAAGAATGTATCAGATTTTTCCTTTAGGTGCAGTCAGAGCAATTGAGAAAATCAGAAATAACAGTTACAAATCTTATTCATGTAATGGATAATATTTAAGCTATAAAATGATTTTTATTATAAAAATACATTCAAAAATTACTGTCGCTATAGTGTGTTAATTATGTGTCTTAATATTTTGGCTAGTAATTTATTCTAAATTTATTAGATTGAATTTATTATATTTTAGAGTATTCCCTGACGCAAGGAAATTGCATTTCATCATTAGGCAAGAATCTTAGTGGAAAGGATTTTTTTCTAACTGCATGCTGTTTAATTTTCATTCTGAACTTGCCCTCAGCTATACTAGCAATTCTGAGTGCTGTTAGCTTTAAAACTTGGCTTCAAAGAGTAAAAAAAAAAAAAAATCTATAATTAACTGCTGATGAGGTAAACTGTTAACTTTGTCTCTTGCCGGGCACCTGTTTATATGAATACAATCCAGATTGCTCCCCTCATATTCATGCATACCTAATCTGGTTTGATACTGAGGCTTAATCATAGATTCCAAAGGAAAACCTAGTTATTTAAATATACATTTTAAAATTATAATATATTTTATATCTTGGAGTTCATGAGTATTTTCAAGATCCTAGCTCAGCTCATATTTTGTTAAGTTGTAAAGTATTTGTGGCATATTTTTTAAGCTGAAGCTAAGCCAATTTGAATGATAGTTATCAACATTTATATTTTAATGCTTAGCTAACTGTTGTCAAAGTCATCCTAGTATTTATCTTTTGGTTTTGTCATGACCGGTCTGTCATTTGTTTTTGTGCAGGAGATCTTGTTGGATAATTCTGTGTTGGTAGGTCCCTGACCCTTGATTCCTAACCCTTTTTTGAGTTTTGCAGTGCTGTTTCTTTGTGCCATTTTTGGTTGTAGATATTTGTTTTCCTCTGCATCTCTTCGTTTAAGCTAACCATTAATGCAAAGTACAGTATGTGTAGCATGTTACATGGTGTTTATTTAATACCAATGTAAACAAATCCTTCCTAACCTTCTCCAGCTGGTGCACTCACTCCTTGCACTGAATTTTGCATCATTTTAATTTAATATATTCATTTTAGAAAGGGATTATAATTACAGTTTAATTTCTATATTTTGCCTGCATCGTTTGCTTTAAACCAGTCTATTCTCTTCCCAACATAAATGCTGGAGAATGACATGGAGATAGTAAGCCTCCCATTTTGCTTTGTGTGATAGCTTTCAGTCTTTTTCTACCAAACTAGTAAAGAGTACTTTTAAGCATGCTTTTTCTGAAAGATTGTTTGACTAGCCTGAATAAATGCTGCACCTGCCTTGTATTATATGCTTGTAAAACTCCACTTAAAATAACTAGTAATTTTATTAACTTTTCTTTAAAATTGTCTTGTAGAGTGTTTTTGTGTTTTTTTATTTGTTTGTTTTTTTGTCATTGTTGTCAAATACAGCAGTAATCTTGGGCATGAGTAAACTTAATCTTTTTATATTTTAACTTCTCTGTTAATGCTATAAACTAGTTTCTAACAGGAACGACAGAGTTCCTAAACATGACAGGAATGGCATTACCTTGAGACTTTTCTATGAATTACATTCCTCTCTGTCCACATTTGTGAGTTCATGATATAGCTTAAGGGTATAATAGAACATACTTATGAAGCCCTTCCCATCCATATGTTTCACTGATGATATGTTCACAAACCTTTTTTTCTTTGGCTTCTGATAAAATATAAAATTTAGTTCCCTTACATGCGTTTCTTCTTATAATTTGAAAACTAGCTCCTACCACCTACTCTTTTTTTCCTGTCCAAATTTAGCCTCTGCTCTTTACAACAAACATATCTACTTTAGTCCTGTTTTTCTCACATATGCCAAATCTCATGCTACTATGTTTCAAATTTTGCTTGGAAAATCACTATTATAACATGCATATTTATTGTTGTAGACCACACCAAATGATCTTTACTTTCATAGTTAGAACAAAATAAATTTAAAATCTCTAGACTTTTATTTGTGAAATCATGGAGTAAGAATTTTTATGCAGAAATCTTTGACTTGTAATTGATTATTTGAATTATGTCACAAATCTTATTTGCCATAAGTAGACAAAACCTATTGAGATTTATATTGTATTTCTCAGATATGTACATATATGTATGTTTATCAGTATATAAATATCTGTGTGTGTGTGTATATAAAATTTGCTGTCCTATGTTTGTCTCTACAGAGCATTCTTGGTGAATGTGTTTTCTGAGTAAAACTCTTTCTGTCCTTATTTGAAAATGAATTTACTTACTCTATATGTCACCTGAATAAAATACTATTGTTAGAGACTACATTAACAATAACTAACATTTATTGAGAATTTACTATTTGCTAGGTACTATGGTAAGCACTCTGCATGTTACTTTGTGTTAACATCATAACAGCCTTGTGGGATAGGTAGTGTTACAAAGAAGGAAACTAAGGCACAGAGAGGTCTAAATAATTTGCCCAAAGTCATATAGATAGTAAGTGGTGGATGTAGGACTCAAACTGAGACAGTTTAATTCTAGAGCCTGCATTTAAACCAATATGGTATATTGCCTTTATGGATTTGTATAAATTTCTACTTAGAGAATTATAAAACATTATAATATAGTTGTATGAGCACAAATTTATAAACTGCAAATACATCCTTTCAATTGCATTTCTTTTGTCTCTTAAAACTACTTTTACTTATATAAATTCTGTCTTCTAACACTCAAAAGGCTTTTGCTTGGATTTGTTTACGAATTGTGTATAATCTAGTACACATATTACTCCCTAAGCTGTTTCTAAGTTATGTAATCACAAATACAAGAATACTAGAATAGTTTCAAGAAGTTTCTATGTATTTAATAAATTGTATCCAGCCCATTCTGAGCTGGACAAAATCAGGAGGGGATCCAGTGAATATCTGTTAGACTTACTGAGTGCCACCAAGAATTTTAGCTCTTTCATTCCTCCAATGGTATTTTTCAGGTGAATCTTTGTAGCCCCTACTTGTTACTGAGAAGGTCAGTACTGGCTTGCTTACGTCAGCTTGTACAAAGAGAAGCAGCTGAAGTTTCAGAACATGCTGTTATGCTTGCTAAGGATAGCAGAGAGGAGTTGACCCCAGGTAATTCTTTTTATCAGGATTATGTCTGAATCAAATTATTGTTTTAATCTTATATTTTCCATATATACGTGAGTTTTTAAAACAAAATTTAAAAGCGAACATATACTATGTCTTAAACTTGCTATGAGAAATAATTGCTAATAGTTGTTTCAACTGCTGATGTTACTGGTTTAGACCAGTGGTTCTTAAACTGAAGTTTCCAAGCCAGCAACATCCACCTTACCTGAGGACTTGTTAGAAATGCAAATTATTGGGCCCCATCCCAGACGTAGTGAACCAGAACTGGGAGTAGAGCCCAGCAATATGTGTTTTAGCAATCTGTGTTTTTGCAATCCGCATGTTAGTGTAGTTATACACCACATAATAGTGTTTTGATGATGTAAATGATGGACAGCATATATGGTGACAGTCACATAAGATTATAATACTATATTTTTATGGTACCTTTTCTATGTTTATTTTTTTTTTATTTTTATTTTATTTTTTTTTTTTTTGAGACAGAGTCTCACTTTGTTGTCCAGGCTAGAGTGAGTGCCGTGGCGTCAGCCTAGCTCACAGCAACCTCAAACTCCTGGGCTCAAGCGATCCTCCTGCCTCAGCCTCCCGAGTAGCTGGGACTACAGGCACAAGCCACCATGCCCGGCTAATTTTATATATATATCAGTTGGCCAATTAATTTCTTTCTATTTATAGTAGAGACGGGGTCTCGCTCTTGCTCAGGCTGGTTTTGAACTCCTGACCTTGAGCAATCCGCCCGCCTCGGCCTCCCAAGAGCTAGGATTACAGGCGTGAGCCACAGCGCCCGGCCCTTTTCTATGTTTAGATACACAACTACTTACCATTGTGTTACAATAGCCTACAGTGTTTGGTATAGTAATGTATTATACAGGTTTGTAGCCTAGGAACAATAGGCTGTAACATCTAGGTTTGTTGAAGTATGCTGTATGATGTTGCACAATGACAAAATCACTTAAGTGTGCATGTCTCAGAACATATCGCAGTCGTTAAGAGATGCGTGACTGCTAAAGTTTGAGAGCCATTGGTTTAGAGCAAGTTTTTTCATAACAGTCAATTGAAATTGGATTTAGCCCTTACGTAATTTATCATACATGCCTCTCTTCCCCAGAAATCTCATTTTAATAAAATTTATTATAAAGGGTTGTTAACGCTCCTTTTATATTTTAGAGCTGAATTAAAGGATTTTGTAGCCAGTAAAATTTGTTTTAAATGTATGTCCCTTCATTTTAAAACTGTGATGTGAATAACCCAAATTTGCATGTAAAATCAAAGAAACTATTAGCCTACAAAGATACTAATAATAATATCTTACACTTGTATGTGTATAAAAGTACTGTCATACTTTTAGAGAGTCACAGACTTTAATATCCAATGTGTTAAAGCTTTCATATCCACAATGTGTTTTACTGTAAATACTCTGTGTTCTTTAAATAACACTTTTATTCTTACATTAAAACTTTTGCTTCAACTGGCTCAATCAGCATGGATGGACTGCTATACAGACATACCTAGGAGATATTGTAGTTTCAGTTCCAAACCACCTTAATAAAGCGAGTCACGAGTTTTTTTTATTTTCTAGTGCATATAAAATTTATGTTTATACTATAATGCTAGCATTATGGCTAAAAAAACAATGCACATACCTTAATTTAAAAATACCATATACAGCCCGGTGCAGTGGCTCACGCCTGTAATCCTAGCACTCTGGGAGGCCGAGGCGGGCAGATTGCTCGAGGTCAGGAGTCCGAAACCAGCCTGAGCAAGAGCAAGACCCCGTCTCTACTATAAATAGAAAGAAATTAATTGGCCAACTAATACATTTAGAAAAAATTAGCCGGGCATGGTGGCGCATGCCTGTAGTCCCAGCTACTCGGGAGCCTGAGGCAGGAGGATTGCTTGAGCTCAGGAGTTTGAGGTTGCTGTGAGCTAGGCTGACGCCACGGCACACACTCTAGCCTGGGCAACAAAGCAAGACTCTGTCTCAAAAAAAAAATAAACAAACATATATGCCAGGTGCAGTGCCTCACGCCTGTATTTCTAACACTTTGGGAGTACGAGGTGGGAGGATTGTTTGAGACCAGCCTGAGCAAGAGGAAGACCCATATCTACAAAAAAAATAGAAAAATTAGCCAGTTGTGGTGGTGCAGGCCTATAGTCCCAGCTGCTTGGGAGACTGAGGCAAGAGGATCGCTTGAGCTCAGGAGCTTGAGGTTGCAGTGAGCTATGATGGCGCCACTGTAGTCTAGCTGGGGCAACAGAGTGAGACCCTGTTTCAAATTTAAAAAACAACAGTCATACTGGAAACTCAGACTTGTGGGGGGAAGGGAGGAAAGGGCATTTATTGAAACCTTAAAATCTGTACCACCGGCCCGGTGCGGTGGCTCACGCCTGTAATCCTAGCTCTCTGGGAGGCCGAGGCGGGCGGATTGCTCAAGGTCAGGAGTTCGAAACCAGTCTGAGCAAGAGTGAGACCCCGTCTCTACTATAAATAGAAAGAAATTAATTGGCCAACTAATATATATAGAAAAAATTAGCCGGGCATGGTGGTGCATGCCTGTAGTCCCAGCTACTCGGGAGGCTGAGGCAGCAGAATCGCTTGAGCCCAGGAGTTTGAGGTTGCTGTAAGCTAGGCTGACGCCACGGCACTCACTCTAGCCTGGGCAACAACAACAAAAAAAAATCTGTACCACCATAATATGCCGAAATAAAAAAAAAGAAGTGCAATAAATAAATAAATGACAACAACAAAAAACCCTTATTGCTAGATAACACTAATAACTCCTTCAGGGAGTCGTAATCTTTTTGCTGGTAGAGAGTCTTTACTCCATGTTGAAGGCTGCTGACTCACTCAGGCTGGTGGTTGGGGTGACTGTGGCAATTTCTTAAAATAAGACAACATTGATGTTTGCCATATTGATTGACTATTCCTTTCATGAAAGATTTCTTTGTAGTATGCAATGCTATTGATAGCATTTTACTTACAGTAGAACTTCTTTCAAAATTGGAGTTAATCCTCTCAAACCCTGCTGCTACTTTATCAACTCAGTTTATATAGTATTCTAAGTCCTTTGTTGTCATTTCAACAATGTTCACATATCTTATTAGGAGTAGATTCCATCTCAAGAAACCACGTTCTTTGCTCATCCACAAGAAGCACTTCCTTATCTATTTGTTTCATCATGAGATTGCAGCAATTCAATAACACCTAAGGCTCCACTTCTAATTTTAGTTCTCTTATTGTTTCCACCACATCAGCAGTTACTTGCTCCACTAAAGTCTTAAACCCCTGAGAGTCATCCATGAGTGTTGGAGTCAACTTCTTATAAATTCCTGTTAGTGTTGATATTTTGACATTCTCCCATGAATCGCAACTGTTCTTTTTTTTTTTTGAGACAGAGTCTCATTCTTTTGCCCTGGCTAGAGTGCCATGGCATTAGCCTAGCTCACAGCAAAACCTCAAACTCCTGGGCTCAAGCGATCCTCCTGCCTCAGCCTCCTGAGTAGCTGGGACTACAGGCATGTGCCACCATGCCCAGCTAAATTTTTCTATATATTTTTAGTTGGCCAATTAATTTCTTTCTATTTTTAGTAGACACGGGGTCTAGATCTTGCTCAGCCTGGTTTCGAACTGCTGACCTTGAGCTATTACAGGCGTGAGCCAATGGGCCCGGCCCCAACTGTTCTTAATGGCATCTAGAATTGTGAATCCTTTCCAGAAAATTTTCCATTGACTTTGCCTGGATCCATCAGAGGACTCACTAACTATGGCAGCTATATAGCCTTTTGAAATTTCTTTCTTTCTTTTTTTTTTTTTAATCACATTTACAGGGGGGAGGAGGGCATGGGCAGTATATGTAACCTTAACACTTGAACCCCCATAGTACGCTAAAATAAGAAAAAAATCACATTTACAATGAATTTATTTCTTAAATAAGACAAGCTTAAAAGTCAAAATTACTTCTTCGAAAGCTACAGAATGGATGTTATTGTTAGCCGGCATGAAAACAACATTCACCTTCTTATACATCTCCATCAGAGCTCTTGGATGACCAGGTGCACTGTCACAGAGCAGTAATGTTTTGAAAGGAATCATTTCTAAGCTGTAGTTCTCAAAAGTGAGCTGAGAATATTCAGTAAACTATGCTATAAACAGATGTGCTGTTATCAGCCTAGCTCACAGCAACCTCAAACTCCTGGGTTCAAGCAATCCTTCTGCCTCAGCCTCCCGAGTAGCTGGGACTACAGGCATATGCCACCATGCCCGGCTAATTTTTTCTATATGTATTAGTTGGCCAATTAATTTCTTTCTATTTATAGTAGAGACGGAGTCTCGCTCTTGGTCAGGCTGGTTTTGAACTCCTGACCTCTAACAATCTGCCCACCTCGGCCTCCCAGAGTTCTAGGATTACAGGCGTGAGCCAACAGGCCTGGCCAATTTTGCTATCTTAGGTAGGCAAGGTTCATGATGCCCCAAAACAATTATAATAGTAACATCAAAGATCACTGATCATAAGTCACTGTAACAGATATAATAATACTGGAAAAATTTGAATAGCAAAATACACAGACATAAATGATACACAGACATAAAATGAGCACCTGCTATTGGGAGAATGGTGCCTGCCAGTAGTCTTGCTCGATCCAGCGTTGCCACAAACCTTCAATTTGTTCAAACAAACAAAAAATCATATTTTTTTTTTTTTTTTTTTTTTTTTTGAGACAGAGTCTCACTTTGCTGTCCAGGCTAGAGTGAGTGCCATGGCGTCAGCCTAGCTCATAGCAACCTCAAACTCCTGGGCTCGAGCGATCCTTCTGCCTCAGCCTCCCGAGTAGCTGGGACTACAGGCATGCACCACCATGCCCGGCTAATTTTTTTTTATATATATATATATATCAGTTGGCCAATTAATTTGTTTCTATTTATAGTAGAGACGGGGTCTCGCTCTTGCTCAGGCTGGTTTTGAACTCCTGACCTTGAGCAATCCGCCCGCCTGGGCCTCCCAGAGAGCTAGGATTACAGGCGTGAGCCACCGAGCCCGGCCAAAAAATCATATTTTTAAAGTCCAGTAAAGCTAAGTGCAATAAAACGAGGTATGCCTGTAATAATCATCAAGCAGGTTGCAGAAATCATTTGAAAACTATTTGGTGATTACCCAGATGTGACCTTTAGTTTATATTCACCATTGAAATTATCTGTATCTGTTGCTTTAGGCTTTGATTGTATAATCATGCTGGTATATTTTCCCTATGTTAGTAAAATTATAATAAAGAACTCAGTATATAATTCCATTTTTTAATTTTCGTCATTTTTTAAACTCATCAAAAAGGTGAAAAAACCATGCTGTGTGAACACACATATTTACCTACTTAATATCTTTTATATGTCTGTCTTTATACACACACACAAACCTTGTGCCAAATCATCTTAAAGCAGACTCCAGACATCATGACAGTTCATCCCTGTATACTTCAGTTTGCATTTCCCAAAAAGGCCATTTTCCTACATGACCATATACCATTTTCACACCCAAGAAAATCAACACTGATTTAATAACATGATAGAATTTATAGTTCTCACACAGATTTCTCTAGTTATGCAAAAAAATGTTCTTTATGACTCCTTCCTAACCCCCTAAATGCCACCTAAATCCAGGATCTGGTCATGACTCACACATTGCATTAGCTGTTGCATCTTTTTAGGCACCTAATCTGAAATATTCTTACAGTCTCTTTCTGATCCTTACAAGATAATTCTTCATTAAATTAGTCTAATAGGCCGGGCGCTGTGGCTCACGCCTGTAATCCTAGCACTCTGGGAGGCCGAGGCGGGCGGATTGCTCAAGGTCAGGAGTTCGAAACCACCCTCAGCAAGAGTGAGACCCCGTCTCTACTATAAATAGAAACAAATTAATTGGCCAACTAATATATATAGAAAAAATTAGCTAGGCATGGTGGCGCATGCCTGTAGTCCCAGCTACTCGGGAGGCTGAGGCAGGAGGATTGCTTGAGCCCAAGAGTTTGAGGTTGCTGTAAGCTAGGCTGACGCCATGGCACTCACTCTAGCCTGGGCAACAAAGCGAAACTCTGTCTCAAAAAAAAAAAAAAAATTTAGTCTAATAGTAGCATAATCTTTTGAATCTATGTGCTTTCATAAATGCTAGATGAGTTAAATCTTTAAGAGAAAAATCATTTGTTCTTTTGGCATTTTCAGAGTAAAGGAAATAGATGATAGATCAAAGCTTCTATTTCTCCTTTGAGATGCTTTTTTACTTTGTAGTGAGGATATTGTGTAGTGATTTATGTTCATTCAGTAGTCTATAATAGCTTAGTTGTAGTAATTAAACACTATAATTATTCCCCATACAATGATTGTTTTCTGTTTGGACTTTACTCTCATGTTATTAAGTTTAAAGACTTTATACCAGAATGAGGAAGTATTTATTTATTTAAAATTTGAAAATAGGCCGGGCGCTGTGGTTCATGCCTGTAATTCTAGCACTCTGGGAGGCCGAGGCAGGAGGATTGCTGGAGGTCAGGAGTTCGAAACCAGCCTGAGCAAGAGCAAGACCCCATCTCTACTATAAATAGAAAGAAATTAATTGGCCAACTAATATATATAGAAAAAATTAGCCAGGCATGGTGGCGCATGCCTGTAGTCCCAGCTACTCAAGAGCCTGAGGCAGGAGGATTGCTTGAGCCCAGGAGTTTGAGGTTGCTGTGAGCTAGGCTGACGCCACGGCACTCACTCTAGCCTGGGCAACAAAGTGAGACTCTGTCTGAAAGGAAAAAAAATTTTTTTGAAAATAAAATGATTATACCAAGAAATATTGGATAAAATTTGTAAGTATCAAACATTAATCAAGTAAAAAAATTTTACCTAATTAAGAAGATATATTAGTAACTCTTTATTAAAGACTTACCTTTTAATGACATTACATAAAACATAGCTATACAGGATCATAAATAAGCCCAAACTTCTATTTTGAACTAAAATGGACCTCAGTAGATGAAGGCACAATATTTGGGCTAGTTCTTTAAAATCTATTTGTATCTACTATTTTCTAACAGCTGAATGTGTGTGCTTCTCATATGGCAGTTTTGTTTTCTGTATTACTTAGATCCTCGATTTTCTTCTTGTCAGATGCTAACATCAGAAAATTCGGACTTGAAGGGGCATTATTGACCTTACTAGACAAGGAGACAGATCAGCGATTATGCCATGATATCAAAGAGACTTTAAATCATATGCTAACATCAATGGCGGTGGAAAAACTCTCCCTTTGGTTAAAGCTTTGTAAAGATGTACTTGCTGCATCAGCTGGTAAGTACTGGTGGTTATCAATTAAAATAATAAAATTAAAAGTAAAAACTATATAAAATTGTGTGCCACTGAGAAGCCATCAGACCTGTCTGAATATTTGGATTGTGATTGGTTGTTGCTTTATTTAAATAAAGATTCTGGTTCTGGCATTTTAGATTTCTCTTTAATTTGACAATATAATTCCAACACTTAAGCCCTCTTTATTTCTTTTGATTGTCTCAGATTACTTTCCTGTATAAAACAAAGAAGTAGAGCTGTTATTTATAAAAGGTATGACCTAATTGGCCCCATCATTTTTTTTCATACACATAATCAAATATATATTTGAGGGATTGCCTCAAATCAATGTAACAAAACTCACCAAAGTTATGACATTTTGAGCAAGCCACTTTCTCCACACTTAATTTCAAATAGTATTAGAAAATAGTGTTATTACCCTGTTTTTGCTAATATAATTGTTATTGAGAAAATGTATTCATATCTTTAAAGTTTGTAACCTTAGAGTAAGAGTGGAAATAAATGATAGAAAGAGAGAAAATAGAAACCAGTTCTGTTTTAAGAACTGTACGTAAATTATCTGATTTAATCCTTTAACCTGTTCTGTGAATTGGCATTATTATTCCATTTTATAGAAGAGAAAACATGCTTAGAGAGGTAAGTAACTTACCCAAAGACATACACAGATAAATTCAATCCTAAGCCTGCATGACTTTAAAATCCACGAGCTTTCCACTATATTTCAGTAGTTCTCAACTCAGTTACCCAAGCCTTACAGTTTAATGTAGCTCTTATCTCTGAATTATGTGAAAGAAAAAAAAGGAACCAGAAAGTTCCTGGAATTTTCTGTATTCTCCTCTGTATACCTTGATTCTTATTGGTCCTCAGATTGGTTTGTTTTATAGTGTTAGTTCCATTTTAAGTAGAGTTAAACAGTTTGTAAGTTTAACAGTAATAAGTGAACGGATAATAAGGGGAAATAATCCATTAACCAGTGACTCCAACAATGAGCACAACTTTGAGGCTATTAAAACAGTGGGTCTATCCTAAGAAAAATATTTTCATACAGTTGCAGCGAGTTCAGGAACCTCCTTAAAAATCCATTCAAGCTCCCAGTGTTCAAAGAGCATCACCATTGCACTCCACCCACATTCCCTACTAGAGAATTTTGAGGTTCCTCTGTGTAGATGGAGGGGATTGATGATTATTCCAGTATCTAGTATTGTGTTTGGTTTTTACTTTGAATATAATTTAACAACTTTGTGATTTTGACCTGGCACAGCTGTTATAGTATTTCCTTTAGACAATACTGTTATCTGTAGTTATTATACCTAATTAATTGATGTTATCAAAAAGATGTATGATTGATCAGTAGTAATTCTAGTCTGAATTTGAAGTCAATTTTGTGTTCTTTTATAAATATATCTTCCAATTGATTATAATTACATATGTTCTTCCTTGATAAAAAGATTTTTCAACTGTAATCTGTGTGGATACAATGCAAGAGGAGGAAGGAGATAAAGGGGATGATGCCTCAGTCCTGACCACCAGAAATGATGAAAAATCCCATCCTTTTACCAATCCCCGATGGGCTACTAGAGTCTTCGCTGCTGAATGTGTCTGTAGGATAATTAACCAGTGTGAGAATGCGAACATTGCACATTTTGACATTGCTTTAGCACAAGAAATGAAAAAAAGGGATTCAAGAAGTAAGTGGCATAGTAATAAAAAGACCAAATGATATATGTAGAAATGCTGTGTGCTTATATTTTTATTATTAATTTTTAAAATGAAGCTAAAAATTGTTTTTATTCTTCTAAATCAGTTATGATTATATTTGTATAAACTATAATGCTAGTACACTTTTAATGTTTAAATACATTTTTAATGGCTAAATTTCTTAAGTTGGCATTCACTTTTTTTTTTTTTTTTTTTTTTTTTTTTGAGACAGAGTCTCACTTTGTTGCCCAGGCTAGAGTGAGTGCCGTGGCGTCAGCCTAGCTCACAGCAACCTCAAACTCCTGGGCTCAAGCAATCCTCCTGCCTCAGCCTCCCAAGTAGCTGGGACTACAGGCATTCGCCACCATGCCCGTCTAATTTTTTGTATATATTAGGTGGCCAATTAATTTCTTTCTATTTACAGTAGAGACGGGGTCTCGCTCTTGCTCAGGCTGGTTTCGAACTCCTGACCTTGAGCAATCCGCCCGCCTCGGCCTCCCAGAGAGCTAGGATTACAGGCGTGAGCCACCACGCCGGGCCTGGCATTCACTTTTGTTTAATGGGTATGTGCAATGAGCTTAAGTTTAAAGAGAACAGCCAGGCCGGGCGCGGTGGCTCACGCCTGTAATCCTAGCTCTCTGGGAGGCCGAGGCGGGCGGATTGCTCAAGGTCAGGAGTTCAAAACCAGCCTGAGCAAGAGCGAGACCCCATCTCTACTATAAATAGAAAGAAATTAATTGGCCAACTAATATATATACAAAAAATTAGCCGGGCATGGTGGCGCATGCCTGTAGTCCCAGCTACTTGGGAGGCTGAGGCAGGAGGATTGCTTGAGCCAGGAGTTTGAGGTTGCTGTGAGCTAGGCTGACGCCATGGCACTCACTCTAGCCTGGGCAACAAAGTGAGACTCTGTCTCAAAAAAAAAAAAAAAAAAAAAAAAAAAAGAAAAAATAAAGAGAACAGCCAGTTGTTGGGAAATAGTATATATATTAGCCAGTTTTCAAAAATTAATTTCTGGGCCGGGCGCGGTGGCTCACGCCTGTAATCCTAGCACTTTGGGAGGCCGAGGCGGGCGGATTGCTCAAGGTCAGGAGTTCGAAACCAGCCTGAGCGAGACCCCGTCTCTACCAAAAATAGAAAGAAATTAATTGACCAACTAAAAATATATATACAAAAAATTAGCCGGGCATGGTGGCGCATGCCTGTAGTCCCAGCTACTCGGGAGGCTGAGGCAGTAGGATCGCTGAGCCCAGGAGATTGAGGTTGCTGTGAGCCAGGCTGACGCCACGGCACTCACTCTAGCCTGGGCAACAAAGTGAGACTCTGTCTCAAAAAAAAAAAAAAAAAAAAAAAAAATTAATTTCTGGCTTATTAACTTATGCCAGTTTTTGCTTATAGATTGTTTTGATGTAATGGTTATTACCTAGATAACATTTGAGCCCATCTAAATATAAAGCAGACCTGATTGTAAGACCATTTTGCCTATTACTTTTCAGTTTTATTATTTTTACTATTTATGTTTGTGTTTATGATCTAATTTCTCATTTTTTAAATTCACTTAAACACATATGTTCAAAGACACAATGGATATTTCTAAATGCCTTAGAAATATTCTTTACAAGGCATTAAAAAAAAAATGCCAATCTTACTAGGCATTAAAAAAAAAAAAAGAAATATTCTTTACCATACAAAAGAAATACAGTAGCAAAATTGCTATTGCCAGTCTGAGTATGAATTAGGTATCTCTGATTTAATTATTTTTATGCAAGCATTTAGGTCTCTTATTTGTGATGAACCCTGTGCTAAATACTTATAGGTATAAAATTAGTTTGCCTTAGATACTTAATGATTTCTGTGCTCCCAATTAAAATTGTAATTGGTACTTACTAAGATATGTTGGTTTTGTTAGTGGGAGCTGTAACTGTTCTTTGATTTATTCTCATACATTCTAGGTAAAAGTTAGTTGTACCCTGTTAAATGATTTTCTTATGTCTCTCCCTAGGAGAATTATTATACCAAAGAATGTGTTGTAGGAATGAAAGGAATTCTCATTTATCATTTCTGTATCTAGAAATGTTATATACCTCCATCATTTCTATGTTTGGCAAGACATACAAAAATAAGATAATCTAGTTCATATAAAGAGCTACATGGAACTTTTTAAAAAAGAATACTAAGTTTCTTGGCTTCAATTTGACATAAAGAGAATAAAGTACTGCCTAATTCATCAAACCCCAAAATCTCCTAAGTACCAACTAATCTATTTTTATCAGAAAGTCTGAACAAAATTTTTATTGAAAATACTATCAGCACTCTTAAATGATGTTAATTCTGCCTTTGGTGTTTGAATACCTGTATATAATTATTTGCTTGGGGTGGTTTTTCATGTGTATTTGCAGTGTGCATTAAATCCAGCTTTAACGTCTCTGTTTAACAAATAGCAAAGGAAAAAAAAAGCAGTTAATGAAATCAGAGACACTTAAAAGAAATTCTGGATGAAGTTAAAGGAGGAGAAATTATCACTTAACATAAATCTTAGTTCCAGCATATTGTCTTTCTTGGCAAGATATTTTTTAATCTTTTTTTCCTCCCCTTCCAATATATTTTTTAATCTTATAGATGACTTTTTGGTGCTACATCTTGCTGACTTAATTCGCATGGCTTTTATGGCTGCCACAGATCACAGTGACCAGCTCCGTCTTTCTGGCCTTGAAACACTATTAGTTGTTATTCGGCGATTTGCAGCTATTCCAGAACCAGAGTTTCCAGGTCATGTGATTCTGGAACAGTATCAAGCCAATGTAAGCACTTTCTGTTAGAGAATTTTATTATTAAACATACGGATAAAAAGTCTGTGAAACTAATTGGCATGTCACCTCTTAATTCATAAACAAGTATATATCTGTGCTAACATATCACAGTATAATCTATATATAGAAAATGTGTGTTTGAAGAATAAATCTGATAGCTAATGTTTTATAAAGCTTCAAGTAAAAGTGGTACATAAAACAGGTCTTTTATAACTTTAAAGGTTAATTTTTTATAATTAAAGCCTTCTTGCTAATTTGAGGGAACAGAGGACTTTAGTAGTGAAATCCTTTACAAAATCTCTAAATAAACAAGGTAACACTAAATCATTACTAAATATTCTATTTAGGCTATATGACTGTTTTATCTTCAAATCATTACTCCTGGAATAGGATAGTATATATAACCACCTTCATTTTTTTTTTTTTGCTAGATTTAGGAAATGATTTAGGTTTCTTTTACTGGTTCTATAATATTTTTAACTGATTATTTGACTGGTGCATTGAGCAAGGAAGACAACAAAATCACCTGTCTTGTAATCCTCTAGTAGCATTCAACCAAGGATATCTCTCATTATGGTTCAGAAGCAACTTCTAGTGGATAGCAGTTAGACCAGAGCAGTTCACCAGTTGGTTAGCAGTTTCAATCACTTATTCCTAGTAGGTAATACCAATGTATGCTTAGGCAGAAGCAAAAGGAAGAAATTGAAGTTACATACAATTATCATATTAGAATAAAATATTAAAATTCAACTTATTTAAAGGGAACTTTGTTATATTTTTAGCCATCTTACAATCTCAAATGCTAGAAATATAATTATAACTCACTTAAGCAGAAAATGAAAATTATTGTTAAGAATCTCTTAGTTGGCTCCGCTTTCTTCTACACTGACTTTTTTCTTGCTCTCTCCAAGTGATATATAGCACCCAGTGCCTTATAAATAGACAGTTCTTTCATATTATTCCCGGTAAAAGTCTTGAGAGCTTTCATTGTCCCAGTGTGGGTCCCTGGAGCATATTGTCCCTCTTGATAAGATATTTTGTAATCTTTTTTTTTTTTTAATCTCTTTCTCTTCCAATGTCTTTGGAAGTGCTGTTAGCTCCAAAGCAACAATGTGGACTAAGAGTTGAAGACAGAGATGGTTCCCCAAAGGAAAAACAAAATTGGGATGCTATTAACTAAAAACAGAAAGGTATTATGGGCAGGCAAAAATAACAGGTGTCCATAACACCTATCATAAACAGATAACTTTAAAATAACCTATCTTATTGATGTTTGATATGTCATACAATTTCTTGCCAGGTAGGAGCAGCACTTAGACCAGCCTTCACTTCAGAAACACCACCTGATGTCACTGCCAAAGCATGTCAGGTAAATGATTTTAAAAAAGAAGCTTAAGAAATAATCTTAGGGAGCAATCCTTCAGTTCGTATTTGTTACTAAAGTTCTTCTTTATTGTTGTTTTACTATCACTCTCAGCACACCATTTTCCTTTTCTTTTTAAATTTAGAGAACTTCCTCTTCCTTTTTTTTACAACTCCATGGTAATCCACTATATGAATATGTTCTAATTTATTTAACCAGTTTTATATTGATGGACATGTGGATTTTTCATCTTTTGCAATTCCAAATAATGCTGCACTGAATGACCTTGTACATAGATCATTTCACTGGTACAAGCATATCTGTGAGCTAAATTCCCCAAAACTGAATTGATGGATTAAAGAGTATATTATAGATATTAACCATTTAAACTCCCATAAGCAATGTATAAAGTACTTATTTTCTCATAGTCTAAGCAATATCATGAGCTGTCAAACTTTTAGATTTTTATCTATGTAATAGAGTAAAAAGGGTATCACAGAATAGTTTAGATTTGTAATTCAAGTGAGGTTGAACATTTTTTCATATACCTAAGAGCCATATAATATACAATTTTAAATAGTTGCTTTTCTTGGAATAGGTTGTCAAACACTCAGTATGTAGCCTTGAATAACCTGAAATAATTAAAAGCTGGACTGGCGTGAATAAACTATAAACATAATGAGGAAAACCAGTTTTAATTCTTTCAACTTTCTTTTATTCAAGTGTATGTAAGAAATATTTGAGTGCCTCCAATGTTCAAAGAACTGTGTTAAATGTTGTACTGCATCTCTAATTTATCATCACTTTATTACATGTGTTCTTGCTGTAAGCCACTTGAAATCTTTTGTGAAATGAGACAAGAACTAAATAAATACACAGAAGAGGAAAAATAAATCTTCTCTAAGAGAAGTATCATGCATCTGGAAGAACTATAGACACCCTCTGATAATTGTGTAAATAATGATGTTTTGTTTTTAAAGTGAAAAATATACTGTCTTCGAAAGACTCAAAATCTTCAGGGTGTTAAATGCTTTATCTTTTAACTAAGTTATATTAGTTAACCACATAATCTCTGATTTTAAAATAATGAGATGAAATAATCAAGATTAGAGATTTAATTGAAATGTTAATCTAAATATTTATGATTATCATTTTATGGCCTCATTTCTCTATATTAATACATCTAAAATCTTCTATTTATATACTTAGTAGCACTGGTTTCCTTGCTTTATCCTTAGACTTCATTCCCTTTTGAAATGCTGGCTTTTGACTATCATTATTAGCCTCATTGCATTGGATTTCTTGATAGCAACATGGTTTCAGTGGCTAGGTTCTTTAGATGTGGGTGAGCTCTGCTGAACTCATAAAGGAGATGTTTATAAATATATATGTTTTTAAATATAACTTTTGATTTTCTTAAAAACTAGGTTTGCAGTGCCTGGATAACAAGTGGAGTTGTAAGTGACCTTAATGATCTCCGAAGAGTTCATCAGTTGCTTGTTTCATCATTAACAAAAATACAAGCTGGAAAAGAAGCTGCAAGTCACTTATATAATGAAAGTGCTTCTACCATGGAGATCTTAGCTGTGCTAAAAGCCTGGGCAGAGGTTGGTACTTCTTAATTTATAACTGGAATTTTGGAAGTTGTTAATAAGTAACCTTAGGTCATAAACTGAAATTAACTATTTAAAATTAACTACAAACAAGCCCGTTTTAAGGTAAACAAGAGACTTCTAACATGAGATTAATTTTTATGTTAACTGACATGTTGGCCAAGTGTTGTAAAGAGCCCTCCGTAGTTTGTTATCTACTGCTTTAAGCAAGACCAGTTATGAGCCAGAGATACTTTATAATAGCCAATGGAGACTGGGCATGGTGGCAGGCGCCTATAGTCCCATTTACTCAGGAGGCTGAGGTAGGAGGATTGATTGAGCCCAGGAGCACTAGCAAGACCTTGTATCTTTAAAAAAAGAAAAAAAACCTAGCCAATGGAAATCAACTTTTATTATGTCAAAATCTGAATTCTTGGAAATGTGGGTCTGCTTGTGTGCTCTTTCAACTCTATAACACCTACTTTACTGTTTTTTACTGCTCTTTCATAAAATGACTTTTGAATATTAAATAGCAGTCATTTTATTTTCTAAGAATAAAGAACTCTTATAATAAAATATTTAACTTTATTTACTTTTCTAATCAGGAGGAAAGCTATATCATTTTTTAATTTACTACAGAAATTTATAAGCATGTACAAAGGGAGATAGAATGGTATATATAATGCATCCACATATACTCATCACTCAACTTCATCATTTAAGCCAATTTTGGTTCATATATTACTTTAATGAAAGGCATATAGTCTCAGATTGCAATTGAGAGAATTAACTAACATGTACAGAAGGCTTTCCTCCAGAGGAGTTATTTTAAACCTGAATATTGTAAAATCTCTATTTTTGTTATTATTTAGAGTTGACAAACCTTTATCAGGAAGTAGTTCTGCCTAGATTTAATAATCTGGATCTAATTATGTTTAATAGTCAAGTCTTTGTGCTTTTTTTTTTTTTTTTTTTTGAGATGGGGTCTTGCTATGTTGCCCAGACTGGTCTCAGAACTCGGGCTCAAATGATCCTCCCATTTTGGCCTCCCAAGTAGCTGGGATTACAGGTGTGCTTTCCTACACCTGGCTCTTTATGCTTTTAAAACATGCTTTTACTAGAGTAAACAGAAAATCTGTAACCTATTTTACAGATAATTCTGCTCATATGATGTTATTTATAATAATTTAAATCTCTGTGCCCTTATTTAAGCCCATTACCTCCTGTTCTTTTTTCAGTAAAGATAAATAATAACTGACCAACATATTCTGTGTAATTGAAGTCCATAATCCCTTTTCTGAAATCCTTGAAGCGGGATATATTTGGAATTTAGAATTTGGGGAATTTTAGAAAAGTAATACAGTACATATTTCATGTATTCATCTAGGAAGTCTGGGGCAATACCATAGAATCTATAATCCAACACATTAATGTGTCTGTAGTAAAATGTTTGAATATTCATACTGTGTTGTGTATGAAGACTATAAATAACTTCACATGAGTTCAGTCATTTTTGCCACCAGATTAGTTTGCCACTATACATTATTTCAGAGCTTTTTGGATTTTAGAGTTGTAGATAAAGGGATAGTACATGTTATGTACTATGTTGAGTACTTTAATATTATTATATAGTTCTTGTTAAATCTATTTGTGTACACTTTTTGTAGTTATTTAGTGGTAAGTTTGAATGAAAATATTTTCAGTATTTTAGTTCACAGGTGGCTTCCATCTGTTGGGATTATGAGGCCCTAACTGGGCTTCATGAGAAAGAGTGCCAGGATCAATTGTTTATAGATGCTGTGGTTGCAGATGTGCAAAGTGGCAGCATATTTACCAGCTGTTTGTTATTAATGCGTCTCATTGAAGATAATATTTTTGGTTCTTTCTACCCCAGTTCTGTGTGTGTGGTTTCATATATGTGCCTTCTTGATATCACTATGCATTTCAAGTCCAGTATACTCAAAGGTAAATCTGCCTCTTCAGGAAGATAAAAAAAATATTACAGCACCTTCTTAGCAGATAAAAGATTTTTCTATTTTTAAATTAACATTTAACAGGTCTACATAATTGCTGTACAAAGATATAAAAACCACAAACAACCTTTGAAGACTGTCACCTATTTGGAAGAAAGTGTCAGAAATGGATCATATTCATCAGATGGACTGCTTGAGTTAGTCTACACAGATCTTGGCACACTAAGCAGACTCTGGCTTGCTGCACTTCAGGATTTTGCTCTCTTAACTTTGCCTTCAGAATTTGCCTCCCAACTTCCTGCTGAGGGTAAGGAGGTAAAATATTTAGATAATTCCTTGAGTGACAGTAACTTACTTTTTCAAAATTTCTTCTTTAGCAGGTAACATTTATCTGAAACATTTTCCCAAGAATAATTTTCACTCACAGAATAAGCATGCAAGAGTTGCTTTAGGGTAGTTGATTCACGAGATCATAAGACATGCAAATCTTACCTCACAGGATACTGCCAAATTGTTCTCTAAAGAGGTTATAACAATTTATACACCCAACTGTAATATGTTTCAGTTTTTGCATACCTTCCCAACATGATATATTATCATACTTAATGATTTTTGATAACCTGATGGGTATAAAATAATATTTTATTGTTTTATTTTGTTATTTCCTTGATTGAAAATCTTTAAGTTGCTTTTTTTTTGAGACAGGGTCTCACTCTGTTGCCGAGGCTAGTGTGCAGTGGCATGATCATAGCTTGTTGTAGCCTCAAACTCCTGGGCTGGGCTTAAGCGATCCTGCTGTCTCAGCCTCATAAGTAGGTGGGACTACAGGTGTGTACTACTACACCCAGCTGATTTTTCTATTTTTTTGTAGAGATAGGGGTCTTACTATGTTGTTCAGGCTGGTCTCTAACTCTTAGCCTCAAGCGATTTTTCCCTCCTTGGCTTCCCAAAGCAATGGGATTATAAGTGTGAGTCACTGCGCCCAGTGGCTACCAAATAACCAACCCATAAAATGCAGTATTAGTAACTATAAAAATTAGATCCTGGCCGGGCATGGTGGCTCACGCCTGTAATCCTAGCACTCTGGGAGGCCAGGAGGATCGTTTGAGCTCTGGAGTTTGAGACCAGCCTGAGCAAGAGGGAGACACCATCTCTACTGAAAAATAGAAAAACAAAAGAGCTAGGCTGATGCCACGGCACTCTAGCACGGGCAACAGAGTGAGACTCTGTCTCAAAAAAAAATTAGATCCCTATCTCTACTCCATAAATACAAAGTAAATTCCAGTTCTACTAAAGGTTAAAATGCCAAAGGCAAAACTGTAAAGCTGATAGACCTGTATGATGTTTTTTTTTTTTTTTTGAGCCAATGCACCCAGCCAATCTTTATGATCTTAAGTAAAAAAATGTATCAGGTAATACACACAAACACAAACCATAAATGATTGATTACATTAGTTTTAAAAAGGTGAAAGGAAGGACAGGCTATAGACTAGGAGAGAATATCTGTAAGGCATGTAACCACAAAGGAATAGTATTAAATTATATATACATAAAGGATTGATGAATCAGTAAGAAAATGAAAAACACCAAATAGCAAATGGGCAAAGATTATGATTAGGTTATTTATGGAAGAAGCAGCTTCTATATTGTACTTTTTTTTTCCCCAGAAGCCATGGCATATATTATACTTTTCAAAAGCATAAAAACTGAAACAAAACGGAAATAAACTGATTTATTTATTTAATTTTATTTATTTATTTATTTTTTGAGACAGAGTCTCCCTTTGTTGCCCAGGCTAGAGTGCCGTGGCATCATCTTAGCTCACAGCAACCTCAGACTCCTTAGCTCAAGCGATCCTGCCTCAGCCTCCCTAGTAGCTAGAACTACAGGCATGCACCACAATGTCCAGCTAATTTTTTCTATATATTTTTAGTTGGCCAATTAATTTCTTTCTGTTTTTAGTAGAGACGGGCGTCTCGCTCTTGCTCAGGTTCTTTTTCGAACACCTGACCTTGAACGATCCGCTTCCCAGAGTGCTAGGATTACAGGCGTGAGCCACCGACACTGCACCCAACCTAAACTGATTTATTGACATCAACAGCAAAAATGAACGACAGACATATATCAATACAAGCAAATCTCAAAGGCATAACGTAAGGTAAAAAAACAAGTTCAAAAAGAATGCATATGATGCCTTTCAATTAAAGTTTTAAACACTAAAATACAGCTTATTAACAATATGGACATTATTGTAAAAGTATTAAAATCATCATTGATGATTCACACTGGCTTAAAGAAAGTGATTATGAAAGGAGGGGCAAGGATTCAGTGTTCTAACAAAGTTTTAGGTTTTCTGAGGAAAAAAGTAAAGGAGATTTAAGAAAATAACGCCAGCGTGGTGGCATGAGTCTGTAGTCCCAGCACTTTGGGAGGCCAAGCCAGGAAGATTGTTTAAGGCCAGGAGTTTGAGACCAGCCTGGGCAACATAGTGAGATCCTGTCTCTACAAAAAGTAAAAAAAAAATTAGCAAGGCATGGTGGTGTGCACCTTAGTCCCAGGTTACTCAGGAGGCTGAGGCAGAAGGATCATGTAAGCCCAAGAGGTCAAGACTGCTGTGAGCTATGATTGAACTGCTGTACTCCAGCCTGGGCAACAAAGCAAGACCCTATCTCTAAAAAAAGAAAGAAAGAAAAAAAAAGGAGGCAGAATGTTAATGTCTGTCCTGGAAGTGGATAAATGGCTATTGGTATTTGTTTTAAACACACGTGTGTGTGTGTGTGTGTGTGTGTGTGTGTGTGTGTGGTTTTAAAATATTTTATTATTAAATTATAAAAGCAGGCCTTTCTCCACACCTGTTCCACTCTCTCTGGAATGTATAATTAATTAATATACTAATATCATATTAATTATACTAATTATATATTGATTATAAAAGCTTAAGAATTAGCCTACAAGGGTTGGGCACGGTGGCTCATGCCTATAATCCTAGCACTATGGAAGGCTGAGGCGGGAGGATTGCTTGAGTTCAGGAGTTCAAAACCATCCTGAGCAAGAGTGAGACCCTGTCACTACTAAAAATAGAAAAAAGATTAGCTGGGCGCAGTGGCAGACGCCTGTAGTTCCAGCTACTTGGGAGGCTGAGGATCACTCAAGCCCAGGAGTTTGAGGTTGCTGTGAGCTAGGATGATGCCATTATACTCTAGGACAACAGAGCGAGATTCTGTCTTCAAAAAAAAAAATTAGCCTGCAAATTTCTTACAAGTTAAAGGTAAATCAGCCTTATGACCCAACACTTGTATTCCTAGGAGAAATAAAAACATTGATAACAAAATATTGGTAACATAGCAGCATGAATGAATGTCTAAAAACATTTTTAGGCCAATAAAAGTCACAAATATATACTGTATATATGATTCCATTTATATGAAATCCAAGAACAGGCAAAACTAACGTATGCTGATAAAAATCAGGAGGTAGTTGCCTTGGGGTATAGAGGACTTACTGAAAAACAATACAAGGAACTTTTGGAGTGATAGAAATGGTCTATAGCTGTGACAGAGAAAATATACTAGAAGCTAATCTCTTCTTTTATTCCTCCTGAAACTGTTTGCTTCCCTTTTTTTTTGGTAGGTGGTGCTTTCTACACAGCAGAGACTAGCGAAAATGCAAAGTGGCATTATTACAACTCCTGGGCACTTATCCTCCATGCTACAGCATTGTGGCTTACAAGCACAGGCTTTGTTGTTGCTGACCCAGATGAAGGAGCATCTGACCTCTCGAGGCCTGTAACACCAACTTCCATGTGTCAGGGTTCATCATCTGGGGCTACAGTAAAGTCTCCTGAGGACGTCTACACCGATCGATTCCATCTTATTTTAGGTCAGTAAAAGAACTTAAAAGCTTACACCTTACAGGGGTTATTCTTAAATTTTGCCTCGTTCCTCTTGGTGGCTGTCATTTTTTCTGTGTTAGGTGTTAGTGATTGCCTTGATAAGTATACTGGGTAAACTTGTATATGTTTTGTAAAATGACAAGTTTTATTATTTTTAAGTCTAGAACCCTATTACAAGTTGACTTTTGTATCAAGTCTAATCAATTATAGAAATTGTAGTAGAAGCCTAGCTCTTTACACGTGATTTTTCTTTTTCTTTTTTGTTTTGAGAAGAGTCTCACTCTGTTGCCCAGGCTAGAGTGCCGTGGCATCAGCCCAGCTCAGAGCAACCTCAAACTCCTGGGCTCAAGCAATCCTTCTGCTTCAGCCATCCGAGTAGCTGGGACTATAGGCATGTGCCACCATGCCCAGCTTATTTTTTTTCTTCTATTTTTTAGCTGGCCAATCAATTGCTTTCTATTTTTAGTAGAGACAGGGTCCTGCTCTTGCTCAGGCTGGTTTTGAACTCCTGACCTTGAGCAATCCGCCTGCCTTGGCCTCCCAGAGTGCTAGGATTACAAGCGTGAGCTACCTCGCCCGCCTCCACATGATTTTTAAAAGATCCATGTGGTATCTCCAAATGTTCTGAATTTCTCAGTATACATATTAAAAAATACCAGTATACTGAAGAGTTTTCCCCCTTGTTCTCAAGGATTGCCAAGGTTCTAGAAAGTAAGTTTAATAAAAGATCAAAGATTACTAAGATTTTTAGATTTATGAAATTAAACCCATTTTTAGCCTTCCTGAAACTTCATTTTTTGAAGTGAAATGTCTTCATAAGATAACACAGTGAGCTTCTACAATAAATGGAATAAATGGTTTTTCATATTTAACCTAGTTTTGAGGAAACAAACTATAAGATCATTACCTATAAAGAAGTTATTGGTTAAATGAAATATGAGTGTTATAAAGGCAAAAGATTAAATTAAGATTTATGATTCATAGAACTTCCATTACTGTTCATTCCTGGGCTAGACATGACCAGATTCCTATATCATTGAGTATATTAAAAATTTTCCAGTTGCCTTAGGATGACAGCTTTTTAAAAATAAATTTATAGAATGAAGGATTGTAGAGTTATTATGAACATAAGGTATGCAGTTCAACTACCTGGCTTCAAATTCTTGATGTGCACCATTGTGACTGACATTGAACAAATAAAATTACTCAAGCTCACTATTATTATTTGTTGATTAAAAATAAATTTTTAAATAAATTACTTGAGCTCTGTGTACTCATTTCTCTATCTGAAATTGAGTAGTAATCATACTGCCTACTTCATCAGTTATTATGAGTATTTAATAGAATGATACATGTAGAGCACAGTGCCTGATACATGATAATCACTTGATAGATTTAGACAATATAAAGTTATGAAACTGTATGTTAAGTTCTCTGGTACAACTTTATTGTAATTTTTGCATCTTTGAACTATTTCACAGCAACTAAGCAACTAGTGTACAAGCCCAGTTGAGATTATTCTTTGTGTATGTGTAAATGAAAACAGTTAAGGAACTTGCCTTATCACTTGTTTAATCTTAAATTCATTGCGATTTATTTTCATTACCTTTTTGCTAAGCTTATTTGTGTGTCTTGTCAAAATAGAAGATTAATTATTTAACTGAGATTCTCAAAGAAGCCTCCTTCTCTTTTTTACTTTCCACAGGAATCAGTGTGGAATTTCTGTGTTCCTTACGCTCAGATGCAACCATGGAAAGCCTTACTGCTTGTTTACATGCATTACAGGCACTTCTAGATGTTCCTTGGCCCAGGTCTAAAATTGGCAGTGATCAGGTGATTTCTTGGGTTTTTTTGTAATGCTTCTGTAGACTTGAAGGAACAGAAACATATTCAGGTTACTAACAAACAGAAGGTGAACATGGAGAAATAAAAAAAAAACTAAACAGCTGTACAGCTAGGCCTTCCAACCAGAATGCCATCAGCATATGTGGTGACCCAGGAGCAAGCATATGTGCCTCTCACTATGCCACAGTCTTTCTCTGCTTCTTTCTGCAATGATGGGAAAGTTCTATACCATATTGTCCAGAACAGTAGCCACTAGTTATATATGGCATTAATCCTTTGTCTCTTCCTGCTTCTGTGCAACCTGCTCTTTGTATATGTCTGTATCTTATATTGCATTTCCCCAAGAGAATCTAATTGGTTCATGTAATTACTGTTCATTGCAAAGTATTCTTGTTGGCTGAGTTCTCCCTCCAGGTCTTGTTAAGAGATGGCTGCCTAGTCTATAGGTAGACTCAGGCACTAAGATCTGACCCAGTTGTGGCCATGGTTAAAAGGATTGCTATACAAAATGTGGCACTTCCTTTGACTGCTTTTCTTAAGGACAAGTATGCATTTGAGCAGATACTTTTAGCATCATGTTTTATCCAGTATATTACTTTTGTTATCATTGACTCTTAGGCATTAAGATAAATAGGTAGTGGAAAACAAGCACCACATATACTCACCAGCAAATTGGTATTAACTGAACAGACCTAAGTGGTCACATAGGTACTACAGTAATAGGGTATTGGGCAGGGAGGAGGGGGGCGGATATATACATATATAATGAGTGAGATGTGTACCATCTGAGGGATGGTCATGCTGGAGACTCAGACTTGTGGGAGGAGGGGGGAAAATGGGCATTTATTGAAACCTTAAAATCTGTACCCCCATAATATGCCGAAATAAAAAAAAAAAGATAGGCTGGGCGCTGTGGCTCACGCCTGTAATCCTAGCTCTTGGGAGGCCGAGGCGGGCGGATTGCTCAAGGTCAGGAGTTCAAAACCAGCCTGAGCAAGAGCGAGACCCCGTCTCTACTATAAATAGAAAGAAATTAATTGGCCAACTGATATATATATATAAAAAAAAAAATTTAGCTGGGCATGGTGGCGCATGCCTGTAGTCCCAGCTACCCGGGAGGCTGAGGCAGAAGGATCACTCGAGCCCAGGAGTTTGAGGTTGCTGTGAGCTAGGCTGACGCCACGGCACTCACTCTAGCCTGGGCAACAAAGCGAGACTCTGTCTCAAAAAAAAAAAAAAAAAAAAAAAAAAGATAAATAGGTAGTATGATTTTCTCTACATAGACTGGCTATTATTTAAGTGTTTAACACTAACATTTATTAGGTTTAAAGCATCAGGTTCCTACCTGACTTGGATTGGACTTGAACAAATCTTAAACTCTTTGTATTTACTTTCTCTGTATGTTTAAAACAAGTATTATAATGACAGTCTTACTCTGTTATTTTCAAAGAAGAAAGCAAGCATCCAGGGCCGGGTGTGGTGGCTCACACCTGTAATCCTAGCACTCTGGGAGGCCGAGGTGGGAGGATAGCTAGCTTGAGGTCAGGAGTTCAAATCCAGCCTGAGCAAGAGCGAGACCCCATCTCTACTAAAAATAGAAAGAAATTATCTGGATAACTAAAAATATATAGAAAAAATTAGCCAGGCATGGTGGCGCATGCCTATAGTCCCAGCTACTCGGGAGGCTAAGGCGGAAGGATTGCTTAAGCCCGGGAGTTTGAGGTTGCTATGAGCTAGGCTGATGCCACGGCACTCTAGCCCGGGCAACAGAGTGAGACTCTGTCTTAAAATAAATAAATAAATAAAATGAATGCTATATAAAAAAAAAAAAGAAAGAAAGAAAGCATCCAATATAATCAATAAAAAAAGAAAAGAGAAAATGGAATGGCATTTCTCCAGTGTATTTTATTCTTTAGAAAGCTACCCATTCCATCTTATTATTTTACAATCCACTTTTAATGCTATAGTTCTCTTTCAGTTTTTATTATTAGTAGAAAACCTTAATATAAATTTAGGAATCACAGCTTTAAGAAACAATGGTGATATAGCACCTCTTGTATTTTCCTGGATAGAGCTGGAACCCATTCTACTAAGTGAAGTATCTCAAGAATGGAAAAACAGGTCCTTGCCTGTGAGAGTGACCACTGCGTTGGTGCTCTGGGGCTTGGACCCTGGCTAGCCAGAAAAAATAAAAAAATAAAATAAAATAAAATAAAAAAAAGAATGGAAAAACAAGCACCACGTGTACTCACCAGCAAATTGGTATTAACGGATCAACACCTCAGTGGACATATAGGAATAACATTTATTGGGTGTCAGGGAGGGGGGAGATGTGCAATATTTGGGGGATGGTCACGCTTGAGGCTCTGACTCAAGGGGGTAAGGGGAGCATGGGCAATATATATAACCTTAACACTTGTACCCCCATAATATGCTAAAATAAAATTTAAAAAATAATAATAAATCTAGGAATTATCTGCAGTTAGTCTGATGGGTAAAAAAAAAAAAAGAAAGAAAAAAAAATAATAAATCAATCCAGCAATCAGCCAGGTGCTATGGCTCACATCTGTATTCCAGCACTTTGGGAGGCCAAGGCAGGAGGATTGCTTGAGCCCAAGAGTTGGAGACCAGCCTAAGCAACATAGCAAGACCCCATCCCTACAAAAAATTTTAAAAATTACCCAAACTTGGTAGTGAATGCCTGTACTCCTAGCTACTTGGGAGGCTGAGGTGGGAACGTTGCTTGAGCTCCAGATTTCAAGGTTGCAGTGAGCAGTTTGAATCACAGCTCATGCCACTACACTCCAGCCTGGTCAACAGAGCAAGACCTTATCTCCTAAAAAAAAAAAAAAAAAAAAATCTGGGAATCTACAAGTCAGCCCTTGTATTATTCTAGCCAAATTTCAGATGCTGTTTTGGAAATTTCCTTTTCTATTTTCCCAGTTTAGTACCTGTGTGAAAATGATCTTTTATCATGGTGCCATCTCCCACAAGATTTGGCAGTAAACAATCTGGAGTTTATAGTGGAGCAAGTGTTACATAACTTCATTGCACTAACATCTTTATTTTTTATTAGTAATTTATTATATTCTATTTTTCTGAATTTAGTCATGGCATTTAACATTGGTATTTTTTACGAAAAAAAAAAAAGCATAATTTTCAAAACAGGGTACCTTACATATTTTCTGTGATAGGACTTGGGTATCGAGTTGCTGAATGTGCTACATAGAGTAATTTTGACCAGAGAATCACCTTCCATTCAATTGGCTTCACTTGAAGTGGTAAGGCAGATTATCTGTGCAGCTCAAGAACATGTGAAGGAGAAAAGAAGAAGTGCAGAAGGTAAATGTTAACCCTTAGTGCCAAATAACATCATTATTTTTCAAAATACTATTTAATATATCTTTGTAGTTTTGATAATCTATTTTGTATAGTAAAAATGAAATGTGTCCAGGAATGCCTTTAAATCCTATCATTTTCATTTACCTCTACATGTTAGCTTGGATATTGTCAGTAGTTAAACTACTATTCTTTAGGAAAATAAGAATTTTAGCAAAACCTGGGAGAAAAAAATTCCTTATTCTACTAGACTAATTGCTTTACCTATGTTTAGCAATGTACTTAGAAAGAACTACTGACAGTTTTCGATGACTTATTTTTGTGAATTGCTCATTTACAAGTCTAATATGGTATTGGTGAGTTTATCATTTCAGATTACATTTGACTACATATAATAGAAAACAGTGGATTTAAACCACAAAGATTTATTTTCTCATCTCAAAGGAAGTCCAGAATGAGGCAATCTGGGGCTGGTCCAGCACCTTCTTAAAGATATTGGGAACCTAGGTTTCTATATTTCTTCCCAGCCACTATGAAAACCTATGGTCACATTGTCACTGCTGGAACTCCAGCTGTCAGGATTACATTCTTAACAGTAAGGAGATAACCAGAGAATATTTTAAGGATTACAAAGATCTCTTTTGATCCATTCCAATATGAAGTCATAATAAACATGACTACTTTTTACCTCCATAACTGCTTCCTCAATCAATCTGTAATACCCACAACTTTAGTCGTTAATGTGTTACCTATACCAGAAATTAAGTTGCCATCTACCAGAAATAAAGCAAGCACGAAGTATTTTTTTTTTTTTTCGAAGTATTTATTAAACACTATTCTTTCTGTCTTTTAGTTGATGATGGAGCTGCTGAAAAGGAAACCCTGCCAGAGTTTGGAGAGGGAAAGGACACTGGAGGACTTGTGCCTGGGAAGTCTTTGGTCTTTGCAACACTGGAATTGTGTGTATGCATTCTAGTTAGACAGCTCCCAGAACTAAATCCTAAATTGACAGGTAGCCCAGGAGTAAAAGCTACAAAGCCACAGAGGCTGTCAGAAGATGGAAGTAGATTGGTTTCAGCTGCATTGGTTATTCTCTCTGAACTTCCTGCAGTATGCTCTCCTGAAGGTATGCTGTGGTATGTGATTGCTTGACTTAACGTGGAAGAAGAGAAATGGTATTAATAGATAATGGAGCCTAGTTGCTAATCTTCGTCTCATTAAATGAATACTACCCAAACATTTGGGTATTGTCTTTTATCCTGTAATATTAGGATTATGTGCTGTATTGTAATTTGTTTTACTAAAAGGGTGAAAATATAGAGACAGCAAATACTATGCTGGATACAGTAAATACAGATGGATATCCTCTTCTATTATTGACAATGTTTTAAACCAGTCAGTGGCAATTATTAGCTCTTGGACATTCTTTGGTATACCATATCTAATGGACTTTTCCTGACTCAGTGATGACACAAGTTTGTCTTCATATCTAGTTCTGTTTGGAATTTAGTCCATACTCTTTAACATAGTATTTATGGTTCTCCATACAGCTCTGCTGAGTCATTGCCTTTTCCTGATTCCTTCTGTATACAAATCCTAAACCCAGGAGGCTTCATGTTCATCCTTGTTCTGGGCTGTTGTCCATATTGTCACTTTGAAATGACCTTTCTCTGCCTCTTAAAATTTTTCTTCCTTCAGAATCTACCTCATCTGTACAGGCTTCCCTAAAAACTCTAACTCATATGAGTTTTGTCTTTCTATGTATATACATAGGTTATTTCTATGTGTAGATCTGTAGCTTTTATCTGGCATATAGCAGCATTATATGTTGTTAGGTTTGTTCCAGGTGGGAACGTGAAAAGTATGTATAGGATGGAATGCGGTTAATGGAAAACTTAGGCTTGTCAAACAATGGCCACAGGAGTCTGGAGAGTCCCCAGACATTGTAAATCTAACAGACAGCTGCAGCCAGCATTCCTGTCCCGCTGGATAAGGATGAAGCTACCCCCCTCCCTTATCTCTACAGGATGAGACTGATGCAGGGGTCTCAGAAATTGGTTGTTTAAAAAAATTTATTGCAGTGTCTATTCTGACCCAGGTACTCATTCCCCCCTGAGAAACCCTCTATAAAACCCAAGGCTTTCCCCTCCCTCAGTGTGGACGTTCTTTGGCCTCCACCCAGATGCTCAAAATAAACAGCATTTTGCTACACATGAGGCTTCATGTGTGTTTCTTTTAGCTCCAGACCTAACATATGTAATTGATTATTATATAGAGAAGATAAAAATACATATAGATGTATGTATCTGTTTCCAACTAAATTTTGTATACTCTGAAATCTAGCACATAATAGGGATTTAGTATTGAATAATACTTCTTATAGGTAAGCATATTTCTCCTTAAATGTGTCCTGACCAATTTATATGTGACTTATTTTCAGCTTCATGACTTTAAGCTTCAATTTGAATTAAAACCTATACTCCTTGTTTTCAAACTGTCTTACAGAGGAAGTGGCAGGAAAAGTGACTACTAGCAGAGAATTAGGGGTAAAAATAAACCATATGAGTTTTACTGAGTAGCCTCTAAGAAAATTAAATTGACCATTTTAGCTATAGTTTCCTTGCTTATATTTTAAACTTATAACTGACTTTTCAACTCCTTAGTGGGCATGAAAACTTAATGTTTTATACTGAGTGGATCTCCCCAAATTTATTGAAAAAAAGTTTAATATAAAATATATTCAAATGGATAGTGGTGATAGTTACACAACAATTGTGAATGTACTTAATGCCATTGTATTGTGCATTTAAAAGTGGTTAAAATAGTAAATTTTATGTTATATATATTTTACCACAGTAAAAAATAAAAAAAATTCATTTGTCAACTGCCAAGTAAAACGGCAACAAAAGCATAATGATACTAAGTGATTCAGTTTACATAACATCTTTAATTATAACCATCAAAATTTAAACTTAAAGGGCTGGTGCAGTGGCTGATCACGCCTGTAATCCTAGGACTCTGGGAGGCTGAGGCAGGTAGATCATTTGATTTCAGGAGTTTGAAACCAGCCTGAGCAAGAGCGAGACCCCGTTGCAACTAAAACTAGAAAGAAATTAATTGGCCAACTAAAAATATATAGAAAAAAAATTAGCCGGGCCTGGTGGCACATGCCTGTAGTCCCAGCTACTCGGGAGGCTGAGGCAGAAGGATTGCTTGAGTATAGGAGTTTGAGGTTGATGTGAGCAAAGCTGATGCCATGGCACTGTAGCCCAGGCAACAAAGTGAGACTCTGTCTCAAAAAAAAAATTTTTTTTTGAACTTAAAATCTTGATAAAATTACTTAAATTATCTTAGCAGTTATACTCCTTTATGAAAAATAATCTTGGAGTGGGGGGAAAAATAATCTTAAAAGCTATAGAAATCTCTGACATTGTCTTACTCATTGATAATTTCTTTTTAGGAACTCTCTCTCTACATATATATATATATATATATATGTTGAAATCCAGAGTTTTTTTTAAAATGTATCTTACAGGAAGCATCTCAATTCTCCCTACTATATTGTACCTCACAATTGGAGTCCTCAGAGAAACTGCTGTGAAGTTACCTGGAGGCCAGTTATCTTCAACAGTTGCAGCTTCCCTGCAGGCTCTAAAAGGAATATTATCTTCTCCTATGGCCCGAGCAGAAAAGAGCCAAACTGCTTGGACTGAGCTTCTCCGAAGTGCTCTAACAACAGTTCTTGACTGTTGGGATCCAGGTAATTAAGGCTGTTTAGAAGCAGTTGTTGAGTTTGTTTTAAAAAGGAGAGGAACAGTTTTATGAGGATAAGCTATTTACTTGATCATGTTTGGCCATCTCACCTAGAGATGGTGAAGACGGTGAATATTGATGACTAACTGAGTGTTTAGAGGCTATATATAAGGCGATACATAGAAAACACCAATGTTCTCATTTTAGTATCTTTAACCTTTAATGCAATTAAATGACAGGCAGCCTATACATTAAGTTGACAGTGGAAGACTTTCAGATGTATGTTTGTTTAAAAATGTAATATGATCCATGTCTAGCTAACAGAACTTTCAACAGTATGTTATAGTGATTGTAAAAAGTCTTTAGATATATTATACATTACCCCTGCTTTCCTTCTTCTGTTTATGTCACAATTCACCGTATTTGATTTCATATGTTAAAAGTTTTCAATTTAATTCAGCATTTATTGACCACCCACTTCACCCAAAGTTGGGAGTCTAATGGAGTCTGGTTCCTGTGATTTGCTGTAGGGTGTGATTAATACCATAGGGAGCTCTTGAAGGCAAGAATAATGTCTTATCACAGTATTTCTAGTACAATAAAAAGGATACTAACTGGCCAAAAAAATGCGAGTAATAAGCACTGTTTGAGTAAATCAGGCAGTGTCACAAGTAGGGTTCTCTGAAAGCACACTCCAATATGGAGTCTGGGGAGCAAGAAGTTTATTAAGGAACAACATCTGTGAAGAAAAGAGAAGGCAATATTGGGCAAAAGAAGTCAAATTGTAATGCACTTCCTCAGCACATCTCAGCAAACCTCTCAAGAGAGCCCTGGAGTGAGATTGCCCATCAGAGTGTCTTACATATGACAGAAATGTCCTGGCCTTCATATTCTACCTCAGATGTGGGCTGCCCCAGGAAGGATTTGATCTCAGATGAGGCAGCTCTCTGTAGCTGACGCTGACCCTGAAGGAGCTGATAGCTGATCACGCTCCCCACAGCTGAGCAGCACATTCTCTCTTAAAGGGATCTCAGTGGTGCATCTCCATATCTACCACAAGAGCCTTCTCAGAAGAGTCAATTTCTTAAAGGATTAAAAAGCTTTCTCCACGTGGACGACATAGAAATGATGATCAAAAACCTGGACACCTAAATATTATGGTACATTTAGGGACAGTGAGTATAGCAGTGAGAAAATGTGGATTTAGGGGGAAGAGTAGGAGGGTGGTGAATTAGAGGGGAAAGAAATGAAGTTGGATGGTTTATAGAGCCAGATTATGGAGGATTAGGCATGATTTGTAATTTGGGTTGCCTTTAATTGGCATGTGGAATCATTAAAGGCTTTTTAAGAAGGAGATTAATGTGATAGGAGTTGCATTTCTAAAGGATTACTCTTGGCAGCAGTATAAAGAAAGCCAAACTCTTGGAGATAAGAGCAGAATGGATAAAGAGTAGTAGAATGATGAAAATAAAATATTAAGAAATTTTCAACAGAATTTATTGATAGTTTGATTTAGAAATTGAAAGGGTAGGGTAACTTGAGCACCCCTGGTGCCATTAACAGAGATAACCAAGTAGGGGTTTTCAGGGGAAGATAGTGAGTTGAGTTTGAAATGCCTATCAGATAAGTGAGTGGGGCAGATGCATATGATCTGGAGTTGAAGAAAGTGATCTGGGCTAGAGATAATTTTGTAGTACATGTATTTGAGAGTTGTCAGCACAAGCTATAGGATAATGAAATCATCTGACTTGAGTTTATGGAGCAAGAAGGGGACTAAAATCAAAGTGAGAGGAGATTCAGAAAATAATGTATTCATAGAAGTTAAAGAAAAGATAGTTTTAATAGAGAAGGAGTGGTCAGGATTATAAAAATATTATAGAGAAGTCAAACAATATGGGGGATAGAGTTCACAGTGTTGAGGTAACAAATGAAAGGTAAGGAAGGAAAAAGATCAAGTATAGGCTCTTCTTGACAAGAAGAAAACTAGCTAAAGGGAAGGTGTGGGGTTAAGGAATACTTTTTTTTTTTAAAGGAGAGACTCTAGCATGATTTCAATAGAGGAAACAAGAGGTAGAGATAGGATTGAAGTAAGAAGTATTAGGAAAGCAGCATCCCTGTCTAGGCAGAAGGAGTAAAATTCATAACACATTCAGGATTAACCTCTGCCAGTATGAGGAAAGAATAGGAGGTGAGAATGGAAAACAATACATATAAGTGTTCATGTTGAGTGTTATGATGAGCTTGTCTCTTTAATCACACACCAAAAATGGGTTTTTTGGTTGTGTATCAGTGAAGGATGCTAGAATAGGATTTAGTCTAGCTACTGAGAGAAGTTAGAGAAGGAGCTGATCATGACAGCTGTGTAACACATTGCCCCAAAACTCAGTAGCTTAAAACAGCAAGCGTTTGTTATCTGATATTTTCTGTGGGTCAGAGTTTCAGAAGCAGTTTAGCTAGCTGGTTCTGGCTCATGGTCTCTCATGAGGTTACTACTGTTAAGATGTTGGCCAGGGGCCAGGCGGGGTGGCTCACACCTGTAATCCTAGCACTCTGGGAGGCTGAGGTGGGTGGATTGCTCGAGGTCAGGAGTTCGAAACCAGCCTGAGCAAGAGCGAGACCCCGTCTCTACTATAAATAGAAAGAAATTAATTGGCCAACTATTATATATAGAAAAAATCAGCTGGGTATGGTGGTACATGCCTGTAGTCCCAGCAACTCGGGAGGCTGAGGCAGGAGGATTGCTTGAGCCCAGGAGTTTGAGGTTGCTGTGAGCTAGGCTGATGCCATGGCACTCACTCTAGCCTGGACAACAAAGCGAGACTCTGTCTCAAAAAAAAAAGATGTTGGCCAGGGTCAGGTCAACATCTTAACCCAGAACCCATCTATCCAGCTTCTTTATCTTGCCAGTTGGTTTCAAATGATCCAATATTGTTGGAATAGTAATGTCACACCTTGCTGCTAATTCACGTGTAGGTTGAGATGGATTCACTTCCTCTACAGCTTTCAGGTTATCATTATCCAGCTTGGTCTCAGGTTGCCCACGTGGCTTATTTTCAAGATGAAAATCACCAGAATGGAACTTTTCAAACCCCATCCATGTACTGTGTGTTCAATTAGCAATATCCTTCCTAAACACATTGTTGATATTTCGAGCTATCTGTGCTACACTGGTTCCACAATGGAACTCATAATCGAAAATAACATGAATTTTTGACTTATCTATGGTTTCACAAGAATTGCTCCAAAAATTTTTTTGAAGGATAATCACAAGCCAAAATATGCATTTGAAATACTGAGGATGTGCCTTTACAATAAAAATAAAACAAGAAGTGTCAAAGTGAAATGTCAGAGATATCAACTGTCAAACTTAGTACCTAAGGAGATCGGACATTTCATACTTAATAACCTAATAGCTCTCTTTTTTTTTTTTTTTGAGACAGAGTCTCACTTTGTTGCCCAGGCTAGAGTGAGTGGCATGGCATCAGCCTAGCTCACAGCAACCTCAAACTCCTGGGCTCAGGCAATCCTCCTGCCTCAGCCTCCTGAGTAGCTGGGACTACAGGCATGTGCCACCATGCCCAGCTAATTTTTCGTATATATTTTTAGTTGTCCAGTTAATTTCTTTCTATTTTTAGTAGAGACAGGGTCTTGCTCAGGCTGGTTTCGAACTCCTGACCTCGAGCAATCTGCCCGCCTCGGCCTCCCAGAGTGCTAGGATTACAGGCGTGAGCCACCGCGCCCAGCCAATAACCTAATATCTCTTATCTGTAAGTTGTATTCTCAGTGCCTGAAAGGGGGTTGGCACATAGTTTTTCTTAAGTATTTATTGAAAGAATGTGACCCAAGCTACTATATACATATATCATTTCTTCATAAGTAACAAGCCATTCTTAAACAATTTAGTAAGTTCAATTTGCCACACCTTTCTTTTTCAAATAACATTGATTTTTTTCACACCAGGTTCATTAAAATTATTTAATAGGAGTATGGCTTTGGAAAATGAAGGTAGATTACTTCTAACAGAAAATTCCTTCAAGGCTGGGCACGGTGGCTCACGCCTGTAATCCTAGCACTCTGGGAGGCCGAGGCGGGTGGATTGCTCAAGGTCAGGAGTTCAAAACCAGCCTGAGTGAGACCCCGTCTCTACTATAAATAGAAATTAATTGGCCAACTAATATATATAGAAAAAATTAGCCGGGCATGGTGGCGCATGCCTGTAGTCCCAGCTACTTGGGAGGCTGAGGCAGCAGGATTGCTTGAGCCCAGGAGTTGGAGGTTGTGTGAGCTAGGCTGATGCCACGGCACTCACTCTAGCTTGGGCAACAAAGCGAGACTCTGTCTCAAAAAAAAAAAAAAAAGAAATTTCCTTCAAATGATTATGGCCTACACAGCTGTTTTCAGGTTTTTTCTCTGCTGTGAAATGGCATGTATAGAAAAAGTGCTAAGGTATTTTCACTTGCTACATGTATTATCAAAATACTTTAAACTTAACAAAGAATAAAATAATTGTCCAAGCATTTCTGCATTGCTGTGTAGTAAAAATAATAACATAATAGCTAATATATGTTGAGCACTGTATATAGTATGCTATTATAAATGCTTTGCATGGATTAAGTCATTTACTTCTCATAACCCTGTCAATATGAGTACTCTTGTTATTTCCATTTTCCAGATGAAAAAACTGAAAATAGTTAGACATCCAAGTTCACACACTAGTAAATATATATTCCTGGTAAATGTGTATATATATTTACTGATGTCTTTACCTTTGAAGATTATATAACTACTTTGGTAATTCTTATCTCTGGAATTGCTTATAATGCATATCTTAATATGTACATTCGCCATTGTTCTTACAGTCAGTGTTTATTGTCTGTCGTATATACAAAAGAAATTGTTACTACCAAACTAAAGACAGCTTCACACAGATATATAAAGTAGTAAATATGATCTGTTTCTAATAGATCATTTCTCTTTAGTCGATGGAACGCACCAAGAACTTGATGAAGTCAGTCTGCTTACTGCTATCACAGTATTTATTTTGTCTACCAGTCCAGAAGTAACTACCATCCCATGCCTTCAGAAGCGTTGTATTGAGAAATTTAAGATTACTCTTGAGATAAAAGATCCTATGGTAAGTGTCTTTTAGCAAGGAGATGTTTGTAATAGGAATATATTTAGGCTTTTGCAAAACTTTTCTTTCTGATTTTATTGGCTCCAACAAGAAGTATCAGACTACAATTTTTTTATTTTTAGATTTTGGATTATTCTATTCCTGGGGTGACAAAGCCAAATAATTATGGTCTTGTTCTTTGGCCCTAAGGGTAGAGATGATAGAGAAAGAGAGGAAATATTAAAAACTAAATTTGAAATGGGAGAATCTTAAAATTGATATAGCTCTAGAACTTTATAAGAGACTTTTATAAGATACTTTGTAGCTTGTTATAGTGGATTTCCTTGGGGGAAAAAAAAAGGAAAGGAAAGGAAGACTCCAACACATGCCTTCAATTGTGAGATAATGGAACTCATTCCAAAAACTATTCAAGGAAATTGATCCCATTCTTTTATGACTCCTTTATTTGCTAGATTAACTTCCTGTTCTTTTACATGCTGCAAAATAAGCTGGTCACAAATATATCTACTCCTAAAGATATAGAAACAAGATTTTCTCTCAGAAACAATTAATTATTAAAATACCATTATATGTGGTGGCTCACGCCTATAACCCTAGCACCGTGGAAGGCTTAGGTGGGAGAATCCCTTGAGGCCAGGAATTCAAGACCAGCCTAGACAACATAGCAAGACCCCATCTCTACAAAAAATAAAATAAATTATCTGGTCATGGTGCCATGTGCCTATAGTCCCAGCTCTTTGGCAGGTTAAGCCAGAAAGATTGTTTAAGCCTAGGAGTTTGAAGTTGCAGTGAGCTGTGATCGTGCCCCTGTACTCTAGCCCCAGTCAACAGAGTAAGACTCTGTCTCAAAAATAAATAAATAAATAAATAACATCACAATTGACTTAAAATAATTTATGTATTTGATGTATAGTCATTTCCTTTTATCTTTCTGTTCCATGGGTTGCCTGCTGCCTACAGGAGTTTTGTGTAGCAGTCTCTAAGTGGTGGCTCTGAGGTGTGATGATACACCATTACTATGGTCCAGACATGGTTCCTTGAAACCTTCAGGCATTTGAACATCAAATATATGTAATTTTTGTCTAAATATATTTGAATATCATCAGAATATTTTTCAAGTTTGTGTGTGTTTTGTTTTTGGTTTTGGCGGTTTTTCACATTATAGAGAAGGACATGAAGGGGGACATGGGAACTAAAAAAAAACAATAAAAATTAATCATTCATAGTTATCCTTCCCTATTTTACCCATATCTTACTCCAAACTGTCACAACCACTGTTAGCATTAAAGTTTCAATACCTGTTGGCACTTGAACTTTCAAAATTAAAGGTAAATTAGAAATAAATTTGAATACCTTTGCTGCTTTAACTGCAAAGAGTCCTTGGGGACTTTGTTTTTTAAATTTACAGTTTATGCTATTCTTGTCTCCTACCTGATTAGGTACAAATCAAGACCTATCAGCTCCTACATTCCATTTTTCAGTATCCGAATCCAGCTGTTTCCTACCCATACATTTACTCTTTAGCATCCTCTATTGTGGAAAAACTGCAGGAAATAGATAAGACAAAACCTGAAAACACTACTGAGCTCCAGATCTTTCAAGAAGGCATAAAGGTTTTGGAAGCACTGGTTACTGTTGCTGAAGAACAACATCGTAAGTCTCAGCACTAAATGCATGCAAACTCAGAATCTCAACAAAATCAAAATTTCAGTGTTTAACTTGTAAAACATTCAGTTAGTCACATTATATGTGTATTTCATATTCATTGAAAGGTGTTATGTTAATCCCAAATATTGATATTATTTAGTATTAATTTAAGAGGAGAAATTGGAAGAATTGTTTTCTTCTTTAGTGAGGGGAAAAATGTGTACAGATCGAGTGCTTTTGCAGCCTTATATAATGAACATTTATGTCCCTGAACTTACATCATTTGTTTATTTTCTAGGCTCTCAGCTGGTGGCCTGTCTTTTACCCATCCTCATTTCCTTCCTTTTGGATGAGAATGCTCTGGGATCTGCAACTTCCATAATGAGAAATTTACATGATTTTGCGTTGCAAAATCTCATGCAGATTGGGCCTCAGTATTCATCAGTTTTTAAACGTTTAATGGCTTCTTCTCCGGCCCTGAAAGCCCGACTTGAGGCTGCTATAAAGGGCAATCAGGAAAGTGTCAAAGTCAAGATACCAACATCAAAACATACTAAGAACCCTGGAAAAAATTCAAGCATCCAATTAAAGACCAATTTCCTCTGATGTTATATTTTTTGGAATAGTAAGCACCTTAATATAATACTTGATCATTTCCTTCTCTTTGGGGACAAAAGTGACATTTTAGACACAAGTGCACTTGGAGGTCTAGTTGATTGTTGTACCTTAAATAGGGGTGACTTTGCAGAATAACGGCATACTTAACATGTTTTGTGGGCTTTTTTTCCATTTAATAAGACAACTGAGACTATAAGAATTCTTGCCAGGAATTTTAAGAAAGTGCTAAAGAACTAAACTTACTAAATCCACAGCTTTAAAGATTAAATGGATTTCTTCTAACAGTCCATACACACATGATATATGTAATACTGTGACAGATATAGATTTGACTATAGCATAAATTGTCTGCACTTATATTGTATCCCAATTGCTAATTTAAACTTCTGCCTTATTCAGTAATTGTATTAAACTTTCTTGGATTTCTCAAACAAGATAAATGATTGGGAAACTATTTAGGAAACTTGGCCTACAATCATCCAATATATAATAGTACAAATTAATTACAGCCTTACAGTGTGACTTAAGATTTGGTGTCTATAAATACCATGACTTTTCACCATCTTTTGGTTAGTTGATGTTGAGTTCAGAAAATGGAAGTTGTACTTGTTTTAAATAGAGCAGCTCCACTTCACTGTATTTCAGATGGATTTTCTGTTACCTGTATTCCTAACAATTTTGTTTGTGACAAACATTTATATCAATAAGTTTAATATAGGTTCATATCAATATTATATTTAAATCAACTGTGGGTTTATATAAATGCCAAATTTAGTACAACAAATTTAGATCATCAGTGAATACAAGTATTTTTTTTAACTAAAACATATTTTAATATCGAAAAAATCTAATGATAAAGTCATAATTGGTTGAAAAATATTTTTAACTCTGTTCATAATCAGTGACTCTCCTTCTACTTCAGAGTTATATTATGTGAATCACTATGTCAAGACAAATCATCTCCCTGTTAAAAATTACAAACCGAAGTGATAGAGGCATGTTCAGAATTGAGAAAACACTTTGACTTAAGCAAGAGCAATGTGATGTACTCTATTTTATTATGTTTGTATATAAATACTCTTGTAAATTGTTCAGAATGAAAACATTTGAGAAGCTCTAACACTACAATCAATTTTTCTAAATTAAATAAAGCTAATTTTCTTTATCATACTTGTATTTTAAATTATTTTACCCACAAAAGACAGCTTGGATGGTTAGTCTCACAGACTCTGGAAAATCAGTTCAATGGAGTAAATAATTAGCTCTCTTTGTAACTTGGCCTTTTTTCTCAGAAGAGCCCTTTCTTCAGAGCATTTTTTGCAATTATTTAGATTCTCTGTCTTCCTAATTGTCTGTAGGAATTGAGTATATATTTCTTATTGTTCCTTTCACCTAAAATGTCCTTTTTTCTCTCTTGTTATGTCTGGCAGACTCCGACATGTTTTAGGCCTAGTTTAAATATCACCTTCCCTGAGTAACTCTCCTTAACACTTCTTACCCTCCTCTTACACCAAACAAATTTAACTGCTTCCTTATCTGTGTTCCCATAGCTAAATACACTCCTTTGTGAATGAACCGTGCCACTGCATTTGAGTATCATCTTACCTCCCTTTTAGACTATGCCTCCTCAAAGGAAGAAATTTTGTCTTCTATAACTTTGCCTCCTGTAGCATCAACAAGTGCTTAATTGCTGTTGAATTGCACCAGTATGGGATGGGTTTGGCCTCAGAAATTTACTCCTTTCCCAAGGCAAACACTGGAATATTCACTTGGGAGTTTTTAAATTGTTTTATCTGTTTCAATTTAGTTTGCTCTTAAACATTAAGATTTCTACTTATCTTCTACACTATGCTGCTAAAAAAGAAAAATGAAAAAAATAAAAAATTTCTATGTATCATTTAGTGGCATAGTGTCCTGAATTGTTTATATCAAGGGTGCTATATGAATAGCAATAGTTAGGGAAAAAATTATGTTCAGTTTCATGGAATTAGGAACTATCATGTAGCCTTTTTAAATGTATTATCTTATTCAATCCAATACTGAATTATTCAATATATCCTTACTGATAAGGAAATTAAAGCTTAACAGCTAGGTTTGGACTCATCTTTCTGATCCCAGCACCCATGCTGGAGACAGAAAAAGTGCTCTGGGAGTCATTCTATCAAGGTATAGCTTTTCTTTCAGCACTGTAGGCTCCCTCAAGAGCCTTCCTCATTCCTTGCTGAAGATGTTTTCAGTGACATTTCTCCAAATTATACTCAAAAGGTTTCTGGCTAATGTAGTAGGAAATAGTAAAAAAAAAAAAAAAAAAAAAAGATTCTCTACAGTTTCTATGGGACTAGATTATATGCTTAGATATGTAAGTTCTGATTTTTTTTTTTATTGCCAAGTAATGCTTTATTTATTGTATGGATAAACCATATTCGATGTAAGTTCTGATTTTTTAAAAAGTGAATAGTTAAGGCCGGGCGCGGTGGCTCACGCCTATAATCCTAGCACTGGGAGCCCAAGGCGGGTGGATTGCTCGAGGTCAGGAGTTCGAAACCAGCCTGAGCAAGAGCGAGACCCCATCTCTACTATAAATAGAAAGAAATTAATTGGCCAACTAATATATATAGAAAAAAAAACTAGCCCGGCATGGTGGCACATGCCTGTAGTCCCAGCTACTTGGGAGGCTGAGGCAGGAGGATTGCTTGAGCCCAGGAGTTGGGGGTTGCTGTGAGTTAGGCTGATGCCACGGCACTCACTCTAGCTTGGGCAACAAAGTGAGACTCTGTCTCAAAAAAAAAAAAAAGTGAATAGTTAAAACTGAAAAATACATCAAAAGTTTTTTATATATTTTCATTTTAATAAGTGTCTAGTTGTGATAAAACGGTTGCACATTAATTAGGTTGGTAACTTTTACAAATTAAATATGTTGATTAGCAAGTTGGATGAAACAATCAAAATGGTATTTGTCTTGAGCTTTATTTTTTTGCTAAGGGAAGAAATAGAGATAGGTCAGTCTCATTCTACTTAACCCATTGCTTCAATGCTTATGGAAAAACTTAACATTGGATAGAACAGATTTCTATTAATAGAATATTAAATCTAAATTTTACTTCTATAAAACAAACTTTACCATCAATTTAAAGGGAACATTAAAGCACCTAAAAAGATACAGATAAGTGGTATAAAAGATGTACAAATACAGTACTATGGGAGAGAAGAAAATGGGCTTCCAAGATCAACTTCATGGAAAGAGTATCATGATACAGGCTTAGAGAATAGCATTGGATGGAATAGTAGATGATAACCCAAGAATCTTTTGTAACATTAATTTTGAAGAGAAGAATTTCTTTTTTGCCATATCCTGAAGAGTTCCCTTTATCCTTTTTTTTTATAATACAAGATTTGTGGCCGGCGGTGGCTCACGCCTGTAATCCTAGCTCTCTGGGAGGCCGAGGTGGGCGGATTGCTCAAGGTCAGGAGTTCAAAACCAGCCTGAGCAAGAGCGAGACCCCGTCTCTACTATAAATAGAAAGAAATTAATTGGCCAACTGATATGTATATAAAAAATTAGCCGGGCATGGTGGCGAATGCCTGTAGTCCCAGCTACTCGGGAGGCTGAGGCAGAAGGATCGCTGGAGCCCAGGAGTGTGAGGTTGCTGTGAGCTAGGCTGACGCCACGGCACTCACTCTAGCCTGGACAACAAAGCGAGACTCTGTCTCAAAAAAAAAAAAAAAAAAAGATTTGTAATACAAGGGAAGAAATTCAACTTTCAAACTACTAAACTATCATAATGTAAATTCAACTTTCAAACTGTGGAACTATGATAATGCTAATTCAAAACTGACAATATATGAAATATCTATATAAAAAAACTATGTAGTTAAAATGTTATGTCTTAATGGTTTCATGATTGTGTTACCTTGCATTAGGCTACAGTCCTAATGCTTCAAGTCTGTCCACATGTATCTCACCATAGCCCATTAACATTCATAACTCTATAGTCAAGGTAATGACATATATTGCATCTTCTCCATCAGTTGAACATACTTTCCTGTTTAGAAATAACTTGTTAACCCTTGCAAGACCTCAATTTATCAGTATAAATTTATCTCCATGTTTGCTAGAAATATAGTTACCCAACTGCTGGCTGGCTGAGAATAATCAATTAATGAATTATGCTCAACTTGACTTCTCTGTTTACCAGCCTGTTTAACTGGTGTCTGTACTTTTTAACTTTGAGGACATGGTAAGTTTCGTGTTGTGATATAGAGCTGGAATATATCCAGTACAGACCATAAATACAATCCCAAATTGTGTAAATTCAAAAATGCTAGCTTCCTTTAATTGCATTTCTCTTTGGTTAGGACTCCTGCACTATTCTGTTTGGGGCATTATAAAATGATGATTCCACAGGCTACTTGAGGAAAATTCTTATGTCCATATAACACTCTTTAATAATAGATGTATTTCAAAGTAATAACTTTTTTTTTTTTTTTTTTAAGACATGGACTTGCTCTTTCAGCTAGGAGTACAAGTGCTATGGTCATACCTCACTGCAGCCTTGAACTCTTGGGCTCAAGTGATCCTCCTGCCTCAGCCTCCCCAGTAGCTGGGACTACAGGCACATGCCACCACACCCAGCTAATTTCTTTCTTTCTTTCTTTTTTTTAAACTTTGAGACAGAGTCTCACTCTGTTGCTGCCCCGGCTAGAGTGCCATGGCATCAGCCTAGCTCACAGCAACCCCAAACTCCTGGGCTCAAGCAATCCTCCTGCCTCAGCCTCCTGAGTAGCTGGTCTATAGGCATGTCCCACCATGCCCAGCTAATTTTTTCTATATACTTTTAGTTGGCCAATTAATTTCTTTCTATTTTTAGTAGAGACGAGGTCTTGCTCTTGTTCAGGTTGGTTTCAAACTTCGGACCTTGAGCGATCCTCCTGCCTCGGCCTCCCAGAGTGCTAGGATTATAGGCGTAAGCCACCGCGCCCTTTATTTTTTATACAGACTGGGTCTTGCCATTTTTCCCAGACTGGCCTTGAACTCCTGGCCTCAAGCAGTCCTCTCATGTTAGCCTCTCAAAATGCTGGGATTACAGGTGTGAGCCACTGTGCCCGGGTAAACTTATTTTTTTAAGGGATTCTAATTATTCCAAGCATTCTATATTTTTTAGGAAAATAAGAGGTCATTTCTGTCAATGAAAAACTGGTGTTGAAAATATTTTGCTTAATTGGACCAAAATTGAATCTTTTTTTCTGGAAAAATATCTATAGGCAAAAAAACTTTATAAGCAGAAATATTTTATATATATATAGACAGACCCATAAATACTCAAACACATATCAGAAATAGCAGATTGCTTTATAAAATATTCCAAGACAGAACAAAACAAGTGAGATATTTTTAAAAGCAATTTAAATATGCCAGTGACACAGCAAGAGCAGTTTTGTTAGTGCTGTTACTGGAGGAAGTACAAGTAGCCTCAGAAAAAAATGCACACATGCAGTCAAAACTGAGGCTCTCTACTGAACAATGAGGCCTATATAAACCCCAATATTTCTCTGTTGATTACTAGTTTCTGATCTAGATTAAGAAGGCTTAGGGCCTTCTTTTTTATAATCAAATGCTGGAGGAATGCCCACTACTCCTTGAACTGCATGAGCAAACTGGGCTTCCCCCTTTTTTCCTCCCTAGTAATGTCAAGTACTAGAAACACATTATCTGGGCCTTTGTTTAAACACAAAAGCTTCTTAAAAATAGATTTGTGTAATTATGGAAATGCTGTTATTTCAGTGGTCAACAGACCAGTTGTGAGTCATCACCACATGAGAAGTGGTTAGACCATCTACCTCCTATTCCCCAGTCAACTGTAGTTACTGTCATTTGCTGCAGTGTTCATTGCAAATGCTTTCTCTTTTCATTGATAATGATGTGGCCATTCTGATTTTTCAGTGTTGTATAAAGACATTTGTAGAATTTCCTACAAGATGAATGTGTTTCTTGTTTGATTTATATTCTTTTTTTTTTTTTTTTTTTTTGAGACAGAGTCTCACTTTGTTGCACAGGCTACAGTGAGTGCCGTGGCGTCAGCCTAGCTCACAGCAACCTCAAACTCCTGGGCTCAAGCAATCCTTCTGCCTCAGCCTCCCGAGTAGCTGGGACTACAGGCATGCGCCACCATGCCCGGCTAATTTTATATATATATATATTAGTTGGCCAATTAATTTCTTTTGTATTTATAGTAGAGACGGGGTCTTGCTCTTGCTCAGGCTGGTTTCGAACTCCTGACCTCGAGCAATCCGCCCGCCTCGGCCTCCCAGAGTGCTAGGATTACAGGCTTGAGCCACCGCGCCCGGCCTGATTTATATTCTTAACATAGTACTGGAACTTCCAGAAATCACTCCAGAACCTGTCTCTAGGCAGACACATTTAGAACAATTCATTCTATTTTAAAAGATTAGGAATTTCCATTGTTTTTCCTTGATAACCTGTCTAGCATATCTCATTATATGAGTGTCATAATCATCTTTCCTCTAATCATTTAAAAGTGCCTATATTTCCTAGGACTACTGTAACAAACTACCACAAATTTGGTGACTTGAAATAATTAAAATTTTATTTTCTCACAGTTCTGGAGGCCACAAGTCTGAAATCAAGAGCTCTACTCCCTCCAAAGGCTCTAGGGAAGAATGCTTCCTTGCTTCTTTTAGCTTCTGATGTTTCCGGCATTCCTTGGCTTGTAGCTGCATAACCCTAATTTCTGCCTTCATCTTCAAGTGGCCTTCTCCATATCTTTTCTGTATGTCTCTTACAAGGACACTTTTCACTGGATTTAGGGCCCACCCAGATAATCCATGATGAGCTAATATTGAGACCCTTAATTATATTTGCAAAGGACTTTTTTCCAAATAAAATCATATTCATAGGTTTTGGAACATGGACATAGCTCTTTGGGGATCATCATTTAACTCACTACAGTGTCCTAATTCCTGAATTCCAAACTCAGTATTGCAGTTAACATTGCAGTCTCTCTTCTTCATCAAATACATGATTTATTGTTATTTGCTCAAGCAGATTTCAACTGAGATATTTATCAAGAAGTCAGTTACATGGTGGGACAACTGGGTAGCAGCACCATGCAAAAAAATGAAGTTGGACCTTACTTCACACCATATACAAAAGTTAACTGAAAATGGATAAAAAACCTAAATGTAAGCTGAAACTATAAAACTCTTAGAAGAAAACATAGATGTAAATCTTTGTGAACTTGGATTTGGCAGTGGTAACTTAGATACGACACATAAAGCACAAGTGATAAAAGAAAAAGTGGATGAACTGGAATTCAAAATTAAAAACTTTCATGCTTCAAAGAACACCATCAAGAAAGTGAAAAGACAACCTACAGAAGTGGAGGGAGAATTGTGCAGATCATTTATCCAATAAGAGTCTAGTATCCAGAATATATCAAGAACTCTTGGCCAGGCACGGTGGCCCTTGCCTGTAATCCTAACACTCTGGGAGGCTGAGGCAGGTGGATCACTCAAGGTCAGGAGTTCAAAACCAGCCTGAGCAAGAGCGATACTCCGTCTCTACTAGAAATAGAAATTAATTGGCTAACTAAAAATATACAGAAAAAATTAGCTGGGCATGGTGGCGCATGCCTGTAGTCCCAGCTACTCAGGAGGCTGAGGCAGGAGGATCGTTTGAGCCCAGAAGTCTGAGGTTCCTGTGAGCTAGGCTGACACCACAGCACTCTAGCCTGGGTGACAGAGTGAGACTGTCTCAAAAAAAAAAGAATGAAGTACTGATACATGCTCCAATATAGATGAACCTTAAGAACAATACACTAAATGAAAGAAGTCAGACATAAAAGGCTTCTTATTCTATGATTACATTTATATGAAATACCTATGAATAAAGAAATTCATGCAGACAGAAATTAGATTAGTAGTTGCCAGGGGTTGGGGAGGGAGGAATGGGAGGTGACTGCTAATGGATAAGGGTTTCTTTTTGGAATGAAGAAAATGTCCAGGATTAGATTGTGGTGATGGTTGCCCAGCCTTGTGAACATAATGAAAACACTGAATAGTACACTTTAAAAGGATGAATTTTATAGCATGTTAATTTGTTATGGGTTGAATTGTCCCCCAATATCTCAGAATGAGATCTTATTTGAAAAAAGGATCATTGCAGATGTAAACACTAATAGTTAAGACGAAGACATACTGGGGTAGAGCAGGCCCTTAATCCAGTCTGACTCAAGTTCTTGTAAAAAGAGGAAAACTCCATGTGAAGACACAAACTCGCAGACACGGAGAGAAAACAGTCATGTGAAGATGAAGCAGAGATTGCAGTTATGTTGCCACAATCCAAGGAATGCCTGGAGCTATCATAAGCCAGAAGAAGTAAGAAAGGATCCTCCCCTAAAGGTTTTGGAAGAAGCATGGCCCTACCAACACCTTGATTTTTGGACTTTGAGCTCTCAGCACTGTGAGAAAATAAGTTTCTGTTGTTAAAGTGAGTTGTCTTGTGGTATTTTGTTATGGTACCTGTAGAAAATGCATACAGATTTAAATCTCAATTTTTTAAAAAGGAGTCTGTTTCCACAAATAATTTAAGAGATCAGGCCATATGTGGCACATAGTAGTTGTTCAAAAAATAAAGTGAGCATGGCTACACTCTGATGGAAGGAAAGGTACTAGGAACAGTGGCTTGCTTGTGGAGATCAGTTTTTAGATTATAAATCTTTATTGCTCAAATGTCAGTCTTATCACCAGACTAATACCCTACCCTTTTAGTTATCTTACTTAATAAGGCTATTTCTTTCTTTCTTTCTTTCTTTCTTTTTTTTTTTTTTTGAGACAGACTCTCACTCTGTCACCCGGGCTAGAGTGCTGTGGCATCAGCCTAGCTCACAGCAACCTCAAACTCTTGGGCTCAAGCGATCCTCCTGCCTCAGCCTCCTGGGTAGCTGGGGCTACAGGCATGCACCACCCATGCCCATCTAATTTATGTGTGTATATATATATATATATATATTTTTTAAGTTGTCCAGCTAATTTCTTTCTATTTTTTTAGTAGAGACAGGGTCTCACTCTTGTCAAGCTGGTCTTGAACTCCTGAGCTCAAACGATCTGTCCACCTCAGCCTCCCAGAATGCTAGGATTACAGGTGTGAGCCACCATGCCCGTCCTAATAAGGCTATTTCAAATCTCCAAACACAAGAGATTGTGTGTTGCTTTTCTTCTCTATTGACCATGGTATAGTGGCTCATCCAACTGTGTGATTTTAGGAAAGCCACTCTACTATCTGGGTTTCCCTCTCCTCATCTACAAAATGTTCTTCCCACTTCATGTTTTAATAATGAGGATTAAATGAGATAGTACATTTGAAAACACTTGGAACCCCACCTATGAAGACTTATTCTTCCAGGCTGGGCGCGGTGGCTCACGCCTGTAATCCTAGCTCTCTGGGAGGCTGAGGTGGGCGGATTGCTCAAGGTCAGGAGTTCAAAACCAGCCTGAGCAAGAGCGAGACCCCATCTCTACTATAAATAGAAAGAAATTTATCGGCCAACTAATATATATAGAAAAAATTAGCCAGGCATGGTGGCACATGCCTGTAGTCCCACCTACTTGGGAGGCTGAGGCAGTAGGATCGCTTGAGCCCAGGAGTTGGAGGTTGCTGTGAGCTAGGCTGTCACCATGGCACTCACTCTAGCCTGAGCAACAAAGCGAAACTCAGTCTCAAAAGAAAAAAAAGACTCATTCTTCCAATATTATGGATTATAGTTATCTATCTAAATTAAGCCTTACTCAGAAGTCATAATTAAGATTACCTTAAGGCTCTGTTTACCAATCTTACCAGATTATAAGAATCATCTGGAGATACTTATTATAAAATCCAGATCTTTGGGGATCACCTCACTCCATAACTACTAAATGAATCTTCAGAGAAGAAGCATGAGATAAGAGCCCCATGTGACTCTTACGATCTCAAAGATAGGAAATTCTTTCCTGTCAATACCTGTTTAAGTGTAGGGTGCCTGGGAAACATCAGAAAAGCTTGTTTTTAAAAAAGAAAGTTCCAGGAAATAAAAAACAAGTGCCTGAAAGAAAAAATTAAATGCCAGAAAGTAAAGAATGTTAAAAACAAACAAACTATGGGGATATATCAACTGAACAGACACCAGGGCCAAGTCAAAGAGCTACCAATTCGCAACTGTATTAATTCCCCTTAGAGGCAAAAAAAAGAAAAAAATTATAAAGGAAAAATTAAAAAAATTTAAAAAAAAGGAGCTACCAATGGCCAAAGCTGCAACAATTTTAGTACTGGATTATAACCCAGAGTATAAAATAAATGTCTATAAGTGTATACTGATATAAATAAATGATTGAATAAATGAAGGAAAATGGATACATCTCCCATGCAGAAGAATTTCAAATAATTTATGTAAATATTCTGTTATCAAGGAGGCAAAACTTAACTCCCCAACCCTTAAGTGTAGGTTGCACATAGTGATTTCCTTCCAAAGAAAACATGGAAAGTGGAGGAAAAAAGAATACAGTGGGGGAAATGACAAACACTACCCTAGCCAGGCAATCGAGACTAACAGCAGTGATAAATCATATTGATAGTGTATACTCTTGTTATGTGACAAGAATGGCACATGACCTTTGTGGTCTTCTTCCCAAAAGCCCATAAGCCCAGTCTAATCATGAGAAAAACATCAGGCAAATACAAGTTGAAGAGCATTCTATAAAATACCTGACCTGGTACTCTTCAAAACTGTCAAGGTCATCAAAAACAAAAAGTCTGAAGAACTGTCACAACCAAGAGAAGGCTACAGAGACATGATGATTGAATGAAACATGGTATCCTGGATGTATTCCTGGAACAGAAAAATAAAATTAGGTAAAAACGAAGAAAATATGAATACAGTATGAATTTTTTTTATTGCTCACTTTTTGTTAACGATAAAGTATCAATACTAGTTTAATAGTTGTGACAAATATACCATACTATTGTAAGATGTTAATAATAGAATAGGGCTGGGCGCTGTGGCTCACGCCTGTAATCCTAGCTCTTGGGAGGCCGAGGCGGGCGGATTGCTCGAGGTCAGGAGTTCAAAACCAGCCTGAGCAAGAGCGAGACCCTGTTTCTACTATAAATAGAAAGAAATTAATTGGCCAACTGATATATATATATAAAATTAGCCGGGCATGGTGGCGCATGCCTGTAGTCCCAGCTACTAGGGAGGCTGAGGCAGAAGGATCACTCAAGCCCAGGAGTTTGAGGTTGCTGTGAGCTAGGCTGACGCCACGGCACTCACTCTAGCCTGGGCAACAAAGTGAGACTCTGTCTCAAAAAAAAAAAAAAAATAAGAAATTGAGGCCAGGCACAGTTGGTCATGCCTGTAATCCTAGCACTCTGGGAGGCCGAGGTGGATGGATCATTTGACCTCAAGAGTTTGAGACCAGCCTGAGCAAGAGGGAGATCCCCATCTCTACTAAAAATATTTTTTAAAAAATTAGCCAGGCATGGTGGCACATGCTTGTAGTCCCTGCTACTCGGGAGACTGAGGTAGAAGGATCGCTTGAGCCCAGGAGTTTGAGGTAGCTATGAACTAGGCTGATGCCACAGCATTCTAGCCCAGCAACAGAGTGAGACTCTGTCTCACAAAAAAAAAAAAAAGAAAAAAAGAAAAAAAGAAATTGAGTGTGTGGTATATGGGAACTATGTACTCTCTTCACAGTTTTTCTGTAAATTTAAAACTATTCTAAATTTTAAAGTTTATTAAAAACAAAAAAAAGAATGTTGACTCATTGGGGTAAGGTCCAATAATTTGCTTTTTTTGTTTTTTTAAGATCAGAGTCCAGCTATGTTGCTCAGGCTAGGGTACAGTGTTTATTCATAGGCACTATCATGGCCCACTACAGCCTTAAACTCCTGGGCTCAAGAAATACCCCTGCCTCAGCCTCCTGGATAGCTGGAACTACAGGTGCACGCCACCACACACCACACCCAGCTAATAATTTACATGTTTCTGATAGGTGGCCACAAGCCCATTTTAAGTACCATCCTAAAATCAGCTTCCAATCTGGCCTTCAGCCTAAAACAGAACAGCTGTGAGGCCACATTACAACTAAGTTTGCTGATTAGCACTGTAACAGGTATTTGCAAAGTAGGTCAACTCAGCTTCTGTTTACTTGTGTTTTTAGGGATTAGTCAGAAGAACAGGCAACCATGTCTCAGGTCACCAGCAGGAAAAGGTGTGGTGGGATAGAAAAGTAGGCACCTACCTTCCATTTTGGTAGTGACACTCATCCTAAGTGTCAAAACACCTTAGTCACCTCCATTTTATTTATGCTGCTCCCTGTCCAGGACTTCCTTGGGCTCCATCCCAGATAAAAGGAATCAAGTGCCAAATGAAGTACCAAATCAAGTATTATTCCACACATGAGTTGCTGAAGATGGCCACAATAAATAAGGTTGTTTCTGGACCTTTGTTTCCAATAGTCTCCAGTCTTTTTTAAATATATATATATATATATATATATATATATATATATATATATATATATATATTTGTTTGTTTGTTTTTGAGACACAGTCTCACTCTGTCACCTGGGTTAGAGTGCCTTGGCATCAGCCTAGCTCACAGCAACCTCAAACTCCTGGACTCAAGCGATCCTCCTGCCTCAGCTTCCTGAGTAGCTGGGACTACAGGCATGTATCACCATGCCCGGCTAATTTTTTTAAAAATGTGTTTAGTAGAGTTGGGGGTCTTACTCTTGTTCAGGCTGGTCTCAAACTTCTGAGCTCAAGGGATCCTCCCATCTCGACCTCCCGGAGTGCTAGGATTACAGGCGTGAGCCACCGCATTCAACCATCTCCTGTCTTTTTTTTTCTTTTCTTTGGCTGGCACCTTCATCTTGGAGAGTCTCCAGTCTTAATCCTCAGCCAGTCACATTCCTAATGTTTTGTCTGTTCCCTCATACATATAGCATCAGTGCCTTTTGTAGGTGAGAAGATTGCAGTATTGAAAAAATACAGCAGTGTTTAGTTAAGTAATCATAAAAATCTATGCATAACAGACTAATGATCCCTAGTAATTTGTACTACTTTATGAAAAACTCAGTATCTATGGGAGAAAACTGGCAAGGAAAACAAGACAGATCTCAGATCTAGGAGGATGAAAAATACTGCTAGGAGTTAGGTTCTTTTGAAGACCCTGAAAAACAACTACACAACCACGAATGTCAGGTGATATCATTTTTCATCACATGGTCATTACCACATGGGAGGGTGTGTCTCCACAGTTACCATTCTTCCCTGTCAGAAGTATAAAGCTTTTCTTTCTACCATGCCCCTTCTCTGAAGACAGGAAAAAAAATACTTCCTTCTCTTTGGTATTTACACCCATATCATATTTCTTTGTGTTCCCTGCTGCTGTGTTGCTCAGTCAAACTGTATACATAAGTCTCTTCATCTTTGCACAATCCTTCTGTTTGCTTAACCACTTCTGTTGTTGCTCATGAAACTTCCCTCCCCTTTGTTCACACTGTTCAGTTCAGAGTCTGGAAGTAACGACCTGATTTCACCATGGATTCATGATGACCTTGAGTGAGATCCCTTGCTAATAAAGAATGATCCTATCTGTGAGAAGCACATCTCTTGAACTCAAAAACGACAACAGAAACGGAAGCACCCATTGTGTGCAAAGCACTGTGGAAATACAAGAAAGTTCAGGCACAGAAAGGGCACTAAAAGCTAGCACCATTAGATTCTAATCCTAAATCTGGCACTGACGAAATTTTGTTAGCTTGGGCAAGTGAGCCTCCTGGGTCTCAGTTTCTTCTATACAGAATAGTTAGGCACCGTGCCACCAACTGCTTCGGTTTGCCTGGGATCCCCAGTTCTAGCACTGAAAGTTCTAAACTTCTCAGTACTAGGTGATCCAGATGGCTAGTTCCTCTACTGGACAGGCTATCTGGGATCCTTTCTGCTTCTGATACTTTTGAGTCTAAGCCTCAGGTGCTTCTCAAGGCATGCTGTATATGCCCTTGGAGAGTGTGGACTGAGTCACAGGGAGGGAATGTGGTGGCTGTATGCGAAGAACTTGGAAGGCATCCTGCCTCCTGACCTCTGACTCATGTGGGATGATGCAGGGCATCATTCCTGACATCTCACAGGAAGAGAGGTCAGCTGAGAATGGTACACTCAGGCAAGAGACATTCTTGGGTTTCCCAGTGCGGAAAAAAAAATGTAAAAACAATTGACTAATGAGAGGAATTCGCAGCAAATGTCGAGGCTGCCAGCATTCTTGCAAGTGAGCCAGTGACCTTTTAAGCTACATCTACAATTGACTAGCTTCTTGGCCGTCATCCCAATGAAGGCTCCTTTCTCCAGTTCAGACTGTATTCAAAACTGGCTTGGCAGTAAGACATTTAGCATCCTCAGATACCGATTTATTCCAGATGAGATCACGTGAACTCAACTTTCTAATAAAGGACTTAACAACCAAAAAAGACAAACAGAGCAAGTGACTGCCACAGCTGGTGTTGACAACTGAATCTGATGTCTTATATTCATGGATTTCAAAAAAAGGATCCTTGGATGACTTGAATCAAGGGTTAAGACTGCTAAACTCAAGGTCTTGAGCAAATCTATCACACTACAAGATACTATAGAGGCTGCCAGCTGGCCCTTAGCTGACTCTGAAAGAGATGCAGCTTGCTGCAGATTTATATTTAATTTAGCAGCAAACTTCATCATCACCTTGTATATTTTCAGTGTGCCTGATTTCATTTTGGCTGTATGCTTAAGTCAACTCTTATTTCAGTCTCACCTCCTAGAATAAATTTGGCCCAATTGGCTTCTTCTCAGTCATTTCTTCATAAGCAGCTGGATCCAAAACACAGCCCCAAATAATTATCAGGTGGTGATAGAATGTTCATGGAGAAAATCAAAAGAGCTAGATTAACAAAAGCTATTTAAGGAACTAAGCAACAAATCAAGGAACTTCTCTAACTCAGCAAATTAAGACAGCAGTAATTTAAAGCCTTTTATCCAGCCCTTGACAAATCAAAACAATAGTAAAAATCAAGTTCAACTGGTTCAAATATATAGTAAAATCAAGTAAGACTGGTTTAAGAAGTATGTGTCAAATAGTAATATTTCCCCTAACCGAATTTAATCGTATTCCCTTTATGTAAGCTCAATTTTAGTACAATCTAAGGCTATTAACAAAGGAACCTTGGCCACAAGTTCATGAGTTAATTATCTGGAGACTAATTATGACTCAAATGAAAATTTCTGTTTACACACAATCAAGATCTAGTCCCATGAATATCTACAGAAGATATTTTTGGTGATGCATGGCAACGTAGGAGAGACGGGCTAAATAAGAAGGCCCTAGGCATGTGACTTTAAATTCTTTCAGTAGAGTGGTATTATATGTTACCTAATGGACTGTGAATAAATTAAAAAATACGTGTTCATTTGCTTTGTACACCTAGGCAGGCGGCCAAGATCCTCATAATTGGCAAGATTGGGCCACCTGCCCTGTCCCCTGGCCTTTGAATTTCTTACCTCCTCATTTGTTGAGCTGGCGGAGGTGTGGGAGAGATTTGTAACTTCTTTAAATTCTACCTGAGCCAGAGTTTCTGACAAAAAGTCAGATGACAACAAAGAGGTCCCACCAAAGCCTGATTCGGCCATGTGTGCATCAGAATCACCAAACCTTTGGCCGGGCTTGTCCTGTGCTAGTCCCGCCCTTCTCAAGAGCCGTCCTCTGGGCACCCACTGTGTGCCAGGGACCTTTAGCTCCGAGGGTGGACAAACCCCTCCCCACCTCTTTTTCCTATAAGATAAAGAGTTTGTAGATGCGGTGAGTTCATGAAAAAGGCTTGTTGGCCGGGCGTGGTGGCTCGCACCTGTAATCCTAGCACTCCGGGAGGCCGGGGCGGGCGGATTGCTTTAGGTCGGGAGGTCGAAACTAGCCTGAGTGAGACCCCATTTCTACTAAAAATAGAAAGAAATTAATTGGCCAACTAAAAATATATATACAAAAAATTAGCCGGGCATAGTGGCACATGCCTGTAGTCCCAGCCACTTGGGAGGCTGAGGCAGGAGGATCGCTTGAGCCCAGGAGTTTGAGGTTACTGTGAGCTAGGCTGATGCCACGGCACTCACTCTAGCCTGGGCAGCAAAGTGAGACTCTGTCTCAAAAAAAAAAAAAAAGGCTTGTTTTTGTTGGGGGATAGTCCTGTGTTTTTAACAGTAAAATTACGTATTCATATATTAAACTGATCTTTGAAACTTGGTCCTCAGGGGTTCTGTTTGCCACTTCATCCTGATCCTTTGAAAGCAAGAGTTTTTGGGGGTTTTTGTTTATTATTATTATTTTTTTTAATTTAGCGTATTATGGGGGTACAAGTGTTAAGTTATCACAAGAGTTATTGTTTCCTTGTCATTCATCTTGATATTAATTTGCACTGCCAGTTCCCTTCCAAATCTAATGCAAACCTAAGGACCCATTTTGTAGAGAGCAAAAATAGCTAGAATCAAGGCCACACTGATAGCAGACAAGGAGGTAGGGGTCTATCCAGATTAGGAAAATGGCATTTGCATTGAGTGTTCTGGGCCCAAATGCTCTAGGACATGACATATGGTATTCCAGCCGCAACCAAAATCCTCAAAGCTCCAGGTTCTAGTACCAAAGAAAATGCAAGGGATTGGATCTATCAGTGGCTTCACAAGTGGAAACACATTCTTCAGCATGTTTCCAAATTTTCCAGGGAAAAATAGACATTTTCATATGCTAGAAAAAATAGCATAGACATTTTGTGCCCTTTTTGTAGGTCAGCAATTTAGCCTATTTGTTCTGAAAGTCCTGTTGTAAAGTCCTACTTCCTCTGGCTGACTAAAATATCTCCAACTGCCTCTGGACATGACAGCAATTGATTGATACAAAGGTGATGCTTAGCAACTAAGTAGAAATTATTTATTAGAGAATTGATCATTCATACACATTGATCATTATGCCCTTCCCATTTTGAGGGATAAATAAATTAAGAGCATAAATAAGACTTTAAAAATATTATTATTCATTAATATCATGAATAAGACAGGATTTCTCCTTCCCAAATACCTCATCCTTACCAAGAACTTGAGGTTTTTTAAGTGGAGGCTCCCTGGGAATAGCCTTGTATGGAGAACGAGCAAAGAACTGGATCCTCTGTCAGCCGTTCCTTCTGGCCCTAAGATTCAAACTATCTGAATATTTATTATAAAGGAGTTGATTCAATAATTCCCTTGGCTTAAAGTGCTTATTTTCATTTATCTATTTTTCAAACCCTTATAATTATAAGCCTACAAATTTTATGAATTCTGTTGCATTATTTTCATTTATTTATACCATAAAGATACTGTAGTCCCTTCTAGAACTAACATTTTTCAATCACAGCATATCCCAATGACGTGTCCTATTTACACACTATTTGTCCTATTTACACGTGTCCTATTTGCACTCTGTTTTTGTAGATTATATGTTGGTAGATCTTGTTTCCAAGTTAGATGATGAGGAAATTTTTCACTCAATGGTAAGGGAATGGGTCATGTCTCAATGACCACTGTGGCCATATATTTACTTGGTGCTCAATGAATTATTTTGATGATTATAATGACCAGTGCCTTTCCTCTCTTCTCTGTACCTACACATTTCTGCATTTATTGACCACAAATTTAAAATTAGGACTCTTACCTTTGGGTATAATAATTCTATTCTTGAGAATTTATCCTAAGAAAATATTAAAAGTAACTAAGAAAAGGATACAAAATGATTTTTTTTTTTAGACAGAGTCTCACTCTGTTGCCTAGGCTAGAGTGCCATGGCATCAACCTAGCTCACAGCAACCTCAAACTCCTGGGCTCAAATGATCCTACTGCCTCAGCCTCCAGAGTAGCTGGGACTACAGGCATGCGCCACCATGCCCGGCTAATTTTTTCTAAATATTTTTAGTTGGCCAATTAATTTCTTTCTATTTATAGTAGAGACGGGGTCTCACTCTTGCTCAGGCTGGTTTCGAACTCCTGACCTTGAGCAATCCTCCTGCCTAGGCCTCCCAGAGAGCTAGGATTACAGGCGTGAGCCACCACGCCTGGCCCACAATGATTTATTTGAAGGATTATTTATAATAATCTAAATATTTTGTAACAAATTTAAACATCCAATATAGTCATGGGTAAGGAAATTATGGTACATAATACTGTGCAATAATTATGTAGACTTAAATTTTTATTTGCATACGTTTAAATAATGTAGTTATGCATGTCAAGTGAGATAAACAAGTATAAGAATGCATAGAGCTTGATCTTGATTATATGAAATAATGCAAAGCAAAAATATGGAAACAAGTAGAATAAAATATTAATGAGATTGCTTCAAGGTGGTAGAAACAAGCATTTATAAGTCAAGGTTCTTGTTGTATACAACGCAAAACTATCTTAAGTTTTTTTAAAATGAAAAGAAGAATGGAAATTTACTGAAGGCATTCATGGGTTCAGTGAGTCAATGGGAAAGGAAGACCACACTCAGAAGACATGCAGGAGCCAGGCAGCTCAGGAAGACCAAGAAGTAGGAAGCTGCAGGACACTGCCACATCGAATACTGCCACAGCTAGTGAAATGGAATCATCACGTCCCATCTGACTGGAGTAGAGGCCTCGGCAGATCATCCCATTGGTGAGGCCAAGATCATATTCTCTCCCTCTGGATGCAGAAGGGCTACAGTTCAAGAAGAGGAAAGATGTCCCCACCTAAGCTTCCATCATGGCAAGCAGAGCATTGCATCTCCCCTATGTGGTAAACAACGACGAATTTCTCCCATATAGGGAGAGAAGTTGGAAATTAGACAACCAATAAAATGACAAGAGCCCATAATAATTTTTTCCCTTTTAATGTCTTTTAACTTTACAAATCATCTTCAAAGAATGTATATGTCTTAGTCCATTTGTGTTTCTATAAAGGAATACCTGAGGCTGGGAAATTTATAGAGAAACAAAGTTTATTAGGCTCACTGTTATGCAGGCTGTACAAGAAGCATGGTGCCAGCATCCGCTTCTGGTGAGGGGCTACTTCCACTCACAGTGGAAGAGAAGGGGAGCTGGCATGTAAAGAGATTATGTGGCCAGAGAGGAAGTAAGAGAGAAGGTGGGGAAGAGAGGTTCCAGGCTCTTTTTGATAACCAGCTCTCACAAAACTAACAGAATGAAAACTCACTTACCACTGGGAGGTTCACACCAAGCCTCCATGACCCAAACATTTTTCACTAAGCCCCAACTCCAACACTAGGGATCAAATTTCAACATGAGTTTTGGAGGGTCAAATATCCAAACTATAGCATTATATTTCATATGGATCTGATAACTGTACCTATTTCCTTCATTATAACACTGTTAAATTACAGTGATATGCTTCCAAACAATTACCAAGAAAAAAAAAGAACTTTATGTATTTAAGAGGCTATATTATCTATCATTCCAGTTGGGAAACATAATTAGTCTTCCAATGTCAAAAACCAAGAATCCCAGAGTTGGATCTATGTTTAATGAAACTTTGCCTTATGATGGCAGCTTTTGATTAAGCTACTGGACCACCAACAAGAAGCATTAGTGCAGTAAGCCCTTTTGCTAGCTTCTGTATTTAAGTAAATCAGTGTAATTTTCTTGTCTGAAAGTTAGAATGTGTCCACGGTGTTGTTATAAACCACTATATAGACCAGGCGAGGTGGCTCACCCCTGTAATCCTAGCACTCTGGGAGGCCAAGGCAGGCAGATCTTTTGAACTCAGGAGTTTAAGACCAGCCTGAGCAAGAGCAAGATGCCATCTTAATAAAAAAATAAAATAAAATAAACCACATATACATACCTTAGTACCACACTCTTTAGATGTATTCAAGGTACTTCCCTTGGGGTAATCAAGTGAGAAGATCCTTCTGGATTTCTGTTTCTTAGAGGAAGGCAGGCAGTTCAGTCCCAAGGTGACTCGAGCATTTTCTAATTACCCCAGCTGCCTTTCCAGCTGGCCACTGAGAGACAGAATCAGAAGGGGACTGGGAGCTACGGGGGAACTTTTTCCATTTTCTTGAGTCCTTTTAAATATATCTTCTCATTTCTAAGGCATCATTGTCTTCTGTCCCAGAATGATGTTTCTATCATTGCTTATTTATATAGTAACAATTATTTACATTATGTAAGTGTGCTCCCTGGTCTCTGGGAACCCTGTGGATTTAAGTGTTAACATCAGGGGATGAGGCTCACACTGTGTCCCCCAGCTGCCAATGAAGACAAGCTCAGAGCCAGGCTCATGTGTGAGAGGAGTAGGGACTGGCACCCAGAGAGCCAGGGAACACGACTCACAGCTCATGGCAGGGCAGTTTGTGTGAGGGAACAAAACTCAGTGGAAGCAGCGGTCTCTGCCCCCACCTCAGATCCCGGAGGCTGTTGGGCAAAGCCACATAATAGGGTGTGACAAACTCACCCACTTGTCCATGCAGTCACTGAGCCAACGTGCTGAGCCAGGCCCGTGCTCCAGGCTCAAAGCTGGTACTGGGCCACTGTCCACCCATTCGACTGGCTTTTTTGGATCTATCTTTTGAAGATACCAGAGAATCTCAGCTTTTTTTTTTTTTTTTATGAGACAAGATCTCCCTGTGTTGCCCAGGCTAGAGTGAAGGTACGTCATCATAGCTCACTACAGGCTCAAACTCCTGGGCTCAAGAGATCCACCAACTTCAGCCTCCTGAGCAGTTGGGGCTATAGGCATGACAAGCACATCTGGCCTGGATCTTGTTTTTGAACAGAGTTGTTAATTTCAGTAACAGGAAAAGTAATTGGGACCCTCATCTGGAGGTCTCACATTGCTGCCCAAAGCATTTCAGGAAAATTCATGTGTTGAGGAGAGGTGCCAGCTTTAGAATTAGAATTAGAATTAGAATTAGAATTAGAATTAGAATTAGAATTAGAATTAGAATTAGGGAGATCTTTGACGAAATTTAGGGCTTTGTGTATCCCAAGACCTCTGCCATTCTCCGTGATTCAAATGTTATCTGGCTTTGACCACTGTTTTTCAAAAGGGTCTAAGCATAGGAGTGTGTGTGTGTGTGTGTGTGTGTGTGTGTGTGTTATGTGGAGTCTGACATGGAATAAAATTTCTGTCAGATGAAAAAGCCATGTATTGCATTATCTTTTGCTTCCTCTCTCTAGAAACCCTTAATCTACTAAAACAGCCTCTAATTTTAATATAGATCAGGATCTGCTTAGAAGGCAGATTTCCTTGTGAGCCAGAGCAAAAGATTAGGAAATAATTTGAATGTTGCCCTCTTCATAAAGAAGGTTAACTCACTGTTCTTAAATTTACATTTTTTTGCTTAAGATTTTTAAAGTTGGCTAGGCGCTGTGGCTCACGCCTGTAATCCTAGCTCTCTGGGAGGCCGAGGTGGGCGGATTGCTCAAGGTCAGGAGTTCGAAACCAGCCTGAGCAAGAGCGAAACCTCGTCTCTACTATAAATAGAAAGAAATTAATTGGCTGACTAACATATACATAGAAAAAATTAGCCGGGCATGGTGGTGCATGCCTGTAGTCCCAGCTACTCGGGAGGCTGAGGCAGCAGGATTGCTTGAGCCCAAGAGTTTGAGGTTGCTGTGAGCTAGGCTGATGCCACGGCACTCACTCTAGCCTGGGCAACAAAGTGAGACTCTGTCTCAAAAAAAAAAATTTAAAAAAAAAGATTTTTAAAGTTATATGTGTTTATTGTAGGAAATTTAGGAAAGCATAAAATAAAATAAAAATAACCCATAATTTCACCACTTGGAGAAAACAACCATTAACATTTTAGTGTATATTCTTCCCTTTTGTTTCCTACAAATATATATATATACTTTTCAAAATTGGAATTTATCTACTATTTTTTTTTGAGACAGAGTCTTTTTCTGTTGCCTGGGATAGAGTGCCATGGCATTGAGCTGGGACTACAGGTGTGAGCCACTATGCCCAGCTAATTTTTTTTTTCTATTGTTAGTTGCTTGAATAGTTTCTGTTTATATTTTTAGCAGGGTGGGGTGTGTCTCACTCTTGCTCAGGCTAGTCTCAAACTCCCGACCTCAAGCTATCTTCCCACCTCAGCCTCACAACGTGTTAGGATTACAGGTGGGAGCCACTGCTCCTGGCCAAGAAGTGTTACATTTTTAAGTAAAACTCTGAGTTGTTTTTTTTAACTTTATGAAGTTGGAGTCTATTAAAAAAAATAAATACAATAAATTTTATGAAGTCAAAGCTATTATTTTCATTTTTCATTCATTTGCTTTTATTTATATATTGACTAGGAAAATTCCACCTGTTATCAGAATCATATTCATCTATAATTTCTTCTAAATATACATATGATTTCTGTTTCTGAACAGTGTCTATAATTTCTGTTTCAAGATTAATAAAGTGGGAAACCTTACTTTATTGCAATCTTAATTGTTATTTCATAAACTAGCATGGTGTTGGTTATTGGTCTGAAATTTCTTAACTCCTAAATTATTATTTACCTTATCATATCTTTATAGTTTCTCTCCTTAAATATTACTAACATCAATCTAATATTTTTCTGTATTCTAGAGACAGAACTTAACCCAAAGCACGGATCACTGACAACTCAAACATAAATTTAAAGAGATAATCTGGGGCCTGACATGGTGGCTGACACCTATAATCCCAGCACTTTGGGAGGCTCAGTTGGGAGAATTGCTTGAGGCTGGGAGTTCAATGTTGAGTGAGCTGTGGTCATGCCACTGCACTCCAGCCTGGGCTACAGAGAGAGACTTTATCTTTAAAAAACAAAAACAAAAGGTACCTTGAATATGCAATTTGATTTTTTGTTTGTTTGTTTTGCTTTGTTTTTTGAGACAAAGTCTCACTCTGTCACCCAGGCTGGAGTACAGTGGCCTCATCATAGCTCACTACAACAACCTCAAACTCCTGGGCTCAAGTGATACTCCTGTCTCAGCCTCCCCAGTAGCTGGGACTACAGGCATACACCACAGCACCCGGCTAATTTTTTTCTACATTGTATAGAGACTGGGTCTCACTATTGCACAGGCTGTTCTTGAACTCCTGGCCTCAAGCAATCCTCCTGTCTTGGCCTCCCAAAGTGCTAGGATTATGGGCGTGAGCAGCTTTGAAATGTTATTTTCATAGCCTCCATAAAATGCAAGGTATACACATAGTTTGTTATTTGGTTCTTTCCTCTTTTTTTTTTGAGACAGAGTCTTACTCTGTTGCCCAGGGTAGAGTGAGTGCCGTGGCATCAGCCTAGCTCACAGCAAACTCAAACTCCTGGGCTCAAGCAATCCGCCTGCCCCAGCCTCCCGGGTAGCTGGGACTACAGGCATGCACCACCATGCCTGGCTATGGTTCTTTCCCTTTACTCACATTGTTACTATTAATTTTATTACTATGATTGAACATTCTTAGTATATTTGCAACATGTTTGACATTTCGCCAATCAACTCGTCTCCACTTCATTTTCTCTGGATTAAATATTATGTTCAAATTTTAAGAGAGTGTAAATACATTAATTATTGAAATGTGTGATATTCCTAATTATCATGGCTGGATTCTTAAACATGGCAAATTTCTGACAGCCTGGGTAGAAAAATGAGATGAAAGAAGCCAGAGAAACTCTATCAAACACCATGTAGTTTCAGCAATATTATTTAGTAATGCTCATTTTCACAGAGCAGTTGATTTTCAGGTACAGGGAATTCCTTCACTGGTCCAGGTAGCAGGAGAGCATTAACTAGCATTAACTAGGATGTCAGGTTCATTTTCAGAAGGGTTCCTTTGCTTATCAATCTCTGAAGCTACATTAATTAAGGGTGAATTTGAATAAGGGCAGTGTCTCCCAGACTACCTGTGATATTTCTTTTCTGACTCCACTTGGCTTTCTATTTCCACCTTTGTATATTTTTTCCAATCTTTGTCTTTTAGCTTTTCTTTTCAAGTAATCATTTCCCTCCACTTCTTTCTCTGTAAGTGCCTCTAGACTTGGTGAGATTCCTGCTCCAAAGATAATTATTGTAGAGCCAGTGAGCCAGTGCTATGCAGGCCAATGGTTGCATGCAAAACAATCTCAACTATCAAGGTCATAGACAAGGGCACTACTCAAAACTGAGAAGAAAAAGACTGGGCTTGGCACAAACTGAACCCAGTCTTTGCATCAGGCAAAAGGCCTTCACTGCCATCCATCCTGTAGCTAATGTTTGCTCTTAGCCAATAGTCAATGAAAATCTACTCTACTAATTTAATATAGATAATTAAAGTAGTTCCTAGACCCCAGTTGAAGTATGACTTCTTCCTTAGGTATTTAACATTTAAGAGCAGTCGTGGGGTAAAGAACTGATTCTTTCCATTGTCATCCAGCAAAACACATCACAATAAGTTCCACACAGAGGATTCCTAAGTGGGTGCCCACATCAGGCCTCAAAGCTAAACAAATACAAACACACTAGAGAATAGGAATATTTGTTCTATCACTTCTCTTGGGTCGCTGTCCCTGGTTTAGGGTAGTGCTTCTTAAGTTTAGGATACTGAAGAGTTATCTGGGGTGCTTATTAAACTGTAGATTCCTAGGCCCCACACCAAGAGAACTTAATTCAGTAGGTCTCAAGTGGGGTCCAGAAATCTCCGAGTCTCTGAGTTTACTACATATCTCAGGTGATTCTGATGCAGGTGGTCAGAACAGTAGTTTGGGGGTTTTACTAGTGACCTGAAGACCAACCACCCTATGGGTTCAGTTATTGGCCAATTATTTTTATTTTATTTATTTAATTTTTCAGTCCCATCTCTACTTGTGCATGGCCAATTATTTTTAAATTGTTCCAGTTTCTATATTTTCAAACCAAGAAGATAAATCTGACCAATCCGATTCCTTGGAGTTAGTTAGGTAAAGATGAAAACAGTTATGTTGGCATTTATCCCAGAAGGTAGACACCCATTTGCTCATCAAAGAGGACTGCACATTTTTAAATGAATGAGTGATTAAAACAACAACATACAAACAACAAACCAAAACCCAAATAACTGGGGAGTGGAGGGAGAACTGGGAGGAAGAAGGGTAATCCTCGCATAGGTAAACCAGAATCAACCCTGTCTACAGTAGAGTCTCAGGTCTGACCAGAAAGCTGTCACAGAATCACTCCTCACTAAGCAAAGGTTTCTCTGTTCTGAGGGCCTGCCCTGCCTGTTTGGGTGTGTCAAGCCTGATCATTTCTGGAGTAGAAATATAAGCCAATGCTTTCCACCAACATCAGACATTAGCTTTGATAAATATACAACCGACTTTCGTTAATTATTAAATTCTCCTAGAAAGAAACTATTCTAAGGGGAAAAAAATCTAAAACATGGAAAAACTATATAATAAACAAAACATTTAGGTTAGTGGTTATTCCTGTGGGGGAAGAAGGAAGCAGGCTGGAACCAGAGAGAAGCACACAGGGGGCTCCTAAGTTCTAGTTAATATTTTATTTCTTAAGTCAGCTCAGCTGTTCATTTTATTTTTATTCTTTAAGCTGTTCACATATGCTTTATGCAAGTTTTATGCTTGATATAAACCATCTTAAATTTTAAAATATTTTATTTTTTAAAAAGCTGTATTTCAAGTTATGTTCATTTCAGTGTTATCTATAATAACAACATAAAATGGGAATAGCCTATGTGTTGGAATGGTTAAAGTGAACATTAATTGAACCATACACTGAATGAAATATTTATTCATTTATTTAAAATATGGTTAGGTAGCACTTTGAGGGAAAAAACCTACAATAAGTTATCAAAAAATCATGTGACACAAAATCATACAACCGTGTAAAACAGTTCAAAGAATAAGAATGTATCTACTATGATATAGTTAGTTTTTAGCAAAATGGATTATCAGTGTTTTTCTCTTGCTTTGTTTTTCTAATTTTCTATACTATGGATTTATTAGTATTATTATTATTGAAACAGAGTCTGGCTCTGTTGCTGGGGCTAGAGTGCTGTGGTGTCAGCCTGGCTCACAGCAGCCTCCAACTCCTGGGCTCAAGTGATCCTTCTGCCTCAGCCTCCCGAGTAGCTGAGACTACAGGCATGCGCCACCACGCCTGGCTAATGTTTTCTATAAATATATTTTTAGTTGTCTAGATTATTTCTTTCTATTTTTAGTAGAGATGGGGTCTTGTTCTTGCTCAGGCTGGTCTCAAACTCCTGACCTTGAGCAATCCACCCGCCTCAGCCTCCCAGAGTGCTAGGATTACAGGCCAGACACCTTGCCCGGCCTATTATTTTTGTTTGTTTGTTTGTTTGTTTTTGGTTTTTTGAGACAGAGTCTCACTTTGTTGCCCAGGCTAGAGTGCCGTGGCGTCAGCCTAGCTCACAGCAACCTCAAACTCCTGGGCTCAGGCGATCCTCCTGCCTCAGCCTCCGGAGTAGCTGGGACTACAAGCATGTGCCACCATGCCCGGCTAATTTTTTGTATATATATTTTTAGTTGTCCAATTAATTTCTTTCTATTTTTAGTAAAGACGGGGTCTTGCTCAGGCTGGTTTTGAACGCCTGACCTCAAGAAATCCACCCACCTCGGCCTCCCAGAGTGCTAGGATTACAGGCGTGAGCCACCGCACCCGGCCGATTATTTTTAATAATTAAAATTTTTACTACAAAAAGAAAAAGAGATCTCCCCAGAAACATTTTGGTTTCACTATCAATTGTCATGGCCAGAAACTACACTGGCTTTTAAGGTTTTATACAAGCGAAAGTTCTCAAGAAAAACAACAAAAAGTCAGAAAAAGACTTTCCTTCAGATATATATAGCCTCTCTGCCTCTGCATCTCAGAGAACAAATACCTTGTGCTAAGTTTCATGTGTTGCCAATAATTCAGTTTCCCCTCCTTTTGGTTCTTGTCATTGGCCAGCCTGCCTTTCCATCACCAGCAACCTCCAGTATCTTGATCACACACATCTCACAACAAGGAGATGACTAATCTCAATGCTGGGGCAGCTTGTTGGGCAACCTTTCACACGGTGCCCATTGCACAATATATTTGACTAGGAATGATAAACGCCATGGTTTACATTTGACTCCAGTCACTTTGTCAGTGCCAGCAGCTTAAGCGTGTAAATATCACCCACTGCCTTTTTAGAAAGACTTGACATTATGTTCCAGGCTCCCTGATGTTGTGTAACATGAGAAGGGCAGAGGGGAGAGGAGAACCTACCAGGAAGAATCAGAAGCAGATGAGAATATAAACTCGTAATCACTTTCTGCTTTATTTATGCAAGAAATAAAAAGCTGGACACTTACGGGTTGTAACTTCAAATAAACCTATTCTTAAGACTTAGAATTTTACTAGAATGAACAAATTAATCAATATTCTCAATATGTTCTCATCAATAACAAATGAGTAGATCTCTGAGGCAGGCAGATTTTTTCAGTGACTAAACTAGGTCACATGGAGAAAAGTGATTGTCCTACTATTAATTCTGTTGTAATTTCATCAATGTTACAATATAGAATGTATGATATAAGAAACCACTATGGGCCGGGCGCTGTGGCTCACGCCTGTAATCCTAGCTCTTGGGAGGCCGAGGCGGGCGGATTGCTCAAGGTCAGGAGTTCAAAACCAGCCTGAGCAAGAGCGAGACCCCGTCTCTACTATAAATAGAAAGAAATTAATTGGCCAACTGATATATATATAAAAAATTAGCCGGGCATGGTGGCGCATGCCTGTAGTCCCAGCTACTCGGGAGGCTGAGGCAGGAGGATCGCTTGAGCCCAGGAGTTTGAGGTTGCTGTGAGCTAGGCTGACGCCACGGCACTCACTCTAGCCTGGACAACAAAGTGAGACTCTGTCTCAAAAAAAAAAAAAAAAAAAAAAGAAACCACTATGAAAAGCTTCAATGCTTTGTTTCTTGAGACTGCAAGCTGCCTCTTTAAAACAAACAAACAAAAAAACCCTGCTGCTATGTCCAGGTTAGAGGGAAAGAGAGGGCAAAAAACCTAAATGGGAGGAGAATAAGGATTTCAATTATCATTTGTTCCAGGAATAAGTGTTATCTTACTCAGAGCTTTAAGTCTGTGAAAATATTCAGCACATATAGTTCAGTTCCTTTACTGAGGCTACACTAGTTATTTTTAGAGTCTTCCAACTCACCTATGGTACACAGTGTGGTAGTAATAATAATATAAAAGCTACCTGCAAATTTTGTTGGCTAAAAAGATTCCAGACCACTAATGAAAGGATATACATTGCCTTAGCTAAAAGAAAAAAACAAGTAAGAATATCCATCTAAAGCTTCTTTTGAATGTGAAAAAAGAACAAAATAGCGTTCATTTTTATTTGGTTAAAATACTGTGTTTTTAAATAGCTGGAATAAAGTGAGGCAAAAGCTGGCTACTCATTGATAAAGTAGGATCATATGGAAAACTAGGCAATGCTTAGAGAGATTACAGTGCACTCAATCTAGTTAACTTCCTCAAGCCTGAGAATGATAAAGTAAGTTCTTAAGAATGAATATCTTTGTATAGCAAGGTTGAATCATACCAGTACAATTAACCAGGTCATCTACTATTTGACTTGCTTATTAATATTCAGAAATTACCATGGTCAGAACCTCATCAACCAACAAAACCTGAGTGTGTAGGGTGTTTCCAACTTGGACAGGAGCAAAAGGCCAAAACTCACCTTCTGTATTATGAATCACCAACCACTAGCTTATTGTTCTGGATATAATCAGTGTCACTGCTAAAATTCAATCCTTAAATTAAATGTCTATGATGGGGAATTTCACCATTGGTCCCTAGGTATATAGGAATTATTTTCAACCTCGTTTTACCAGGTGTTTTGGGTTGTTTTTTTTTTTTTTTTTAAATGGGACCAGGGACAATAGCTAAAATATATTTTATGGGTCATTGGGTTACACACTCTAAATCATGGTGGTCTTGTATCAAGTATCTGACTCGTTCCAAGATGAAAGTGATTATTTTCTTTCTTAAGAAAAAAACTTTTCTTCCACTGGTCATTGACAAAGAAAAAAAAAAAAGAAAGAAAGAAAAAAAACTGATGGGAAGAGTAGTCCTCAGACTTGGAGAACAGGAGACTAAGCATACTAAATATACTCTGGAGCAGGGGACCTCAAACTTTTTAAACAGGGGGCCAGATCACTGTCCCTCAGACTGTTGAAGGGCTAGACTATAGTTTTAAAAAAACTATGACCAAATTCCTATGTACACTGCACATATTTTGTTTTGGAGTAAAAAAACAAACGGGCAAAAACACCTAAATGTGGCCCGTGGGCCGTAGTTTGAGGATGCCTGCTCTGGGGACTTAGGTATTTCTGATGCCTATGCTGATGAGCTATGGCTAGATTTTTTACATGGATGTGGCCTGAAGAATGGGTATTGGTATTTATGATGTTGTTGAAAGCAAATATGAGAGGATTCTTTTAGTTATATTTTCTTCATAGAAATGTACCTAGAAAGCAATTTACACGATGTATTTTTTATTATAACATATTAAGAGATCATCTAGAGTAGTTTTCATAATTTCTTATTTATTCTCTTTGTTGTTGGAGTACTAGTCTATAATATTATAAAGCTTTTTGATCTTCTTTCTGCATATCAGCTAGTAGATTAGAATTGCAAAAGAACTTCTCTAATCTGTGGTAGGACCTATACTTAGGGAAGTGGCATATTTGAAATCAGTAGTCATACACTGCCAGATACTATTCCCTCAACTTTTGAGTTAAGGAAATTGAAGCCCGGATAGTACATGGCTTAATCCAGATTACAAAATCAGTCAATGGACTGAAAGCCATTAGTATAGATGGTAGGACTTTTGGCTCAAAACCCATTAGTCTTTCCACTAAGCTACATTGCTTTAGATAATTACAATATAAAAAAAACAATTGAAAGAGAAAAATATCTGAAGAAAATAGCAGACATAAGCTAGATATTTTAAAAATGTTAACAGTAGCTTAAAATAAACAATATATGACATACAGAGCACTAGTAAAGGTAAATACAGAGGTAAATATAAAAGATAGTATAAACGCATTTTTATTTGTGACTCTTTTATTCTCCTATCTAATTTAAGTAACAACTACATAAAGCAATAATTATTATATAAAACTGAGTTGATGGATATATAACATATAAAGATGTAATCTTTATGTCAGTAATAGGATAAAGGAATGGGGAAAAAGCAACCATATTAAGAAAAAATGTTTTTATATTACTGAAATTAAGTTGGTATTCATCTGAACCATATTTTTTTAAAATTAAGATGTTAATTGTAATTCCTAGGACAATCACAAGAAAATAATTCGATACACATAAACAACAAAGTAAGCAAGTATACAAGAAAATAACTATTTAACACAAAAGAAAGCAGTAATGGAGAAACAGAGGAATGAAATAGACATAAGACACACAGAAATCAAACAGCAAAATGGCAGATATAAATCCCATGTTATCAGTAATTACATTCAATGTAAATAGACTAAGTACTCCAATCAAAAGGCAGAAAGTGGCAGAATGGATTTTAAAGTGATTCAACTGTATGATGTCTATAAGAGACATACTTTAGACTCAAAAAGACAAATAGGTTGAAAAGAATTTAAAAAGCTATATCATATTAATACAAAGAGTACCCAAAATAGAGCTGAAGTAGCTATACTAATACACACAAAATAGACTTTAAGATAAAAATCATTACTAGAGCCACCGGGTGCGGTGGCTCGCGCCTGTAATCCTAGCACTCTGGGAGGCCGAGGCTGGCAGATTGCTCGAGCTCAGGAGTTCAAAACCAGCCTGAGAGAGACCCCGTCTCTACCATAAAAAAAAAAAATAGAAAGAAATTAATTGGCCAACTAATATATATATATATATATATATATATATATATATATATATATATATATACATACATCAGCCAAGCATGGTGGCTCGTGCCTGTAGTCCCAGCTACTTGGGAGGCTGAGGCAGGAGGATCACTTGAGCCCAGGAGTTTGAGGTTGCTGTGAGCTAGGCTGACGCCACAGCACTCACTCTAGCCTAGGCAAGAAAGCGAGACTCTGTCTCAAAAAAAAAAAAAAAAATCATTACTAGAGCCAAAAAAGGACACATTATAAAGATAAAAGGATCATTATGTAAGGATGATATAACAACTATAAATATATATACACTTAGTAACAAAGCCCCAAAACACATGAAGTAAAAACTAACAGAACTGAAGGAAGAAATAGAGAATTTAACAATAACGCTTAAAGACTTGAATACTCCACTTTCAATAATGCCTAGAACAACTAGGCAAATAATCAACAAGGAAACAGAAGACTTGAACAATACTATTAACCAACTCGACCTAACAAACACCCCCTCAACAAGAGCAGAATGCATATTCTTCTCAAATACAATTGGAAGAGTCTCCAGGACTTAACAAAAAAAGCACAAGATTTGTACACTGAAAATTACAAAATATAATTGAGAGATTAAAGAAGAATCAAGTAAATGGAAATATATTCCATGTTCATGAATTAAAAGACTTAATATTATTAAAATGCTAACACTTTCTAAATTGATCTACAGATTCAATACAATCCCTATTTAAATCACAACTGTCTTTTTTTTTTATAATTGACATGTGATCTTAAAATTCACATAGAAATGCAAGGAACCCAGAAGAGCCAAAATAATCTTAAAAAGGAAGAACAAAGTTGGAGGATTCATACTCCTTGATTTCAAAACACACTACAAAGCTACAGTAATCAAACCAGTGTGGTATTAGCACAAGGATGGAAATACAGGTTAATGAAACAGAAATGACGGTCCAGATACACCTGTATATTTATAAATGACTTATTTTCAGCAAGGGTGCTAAGGCAATTCATGGAGAAAGAACAGTCTTTTCAACAAATGGTGCTGAGATGACTGGATATCCATTTATTCTTTTTTTAAGTAAAAAAGAATAAAACTGCAGTCCTACCTCACAACATATGCAAAAATTAACTCAAAATGAATCCTAAACCCAAATGTATAATCTAAAGCTATAAAATTCTTAGAAGAAGGCCGGGCGTGGTGGCTCACGCCTGTAATCCTAGCATTTTGGGAGGCCGAGGCGGGCGGATTGCTCAAGGTCAGGAGTTCGAAACCAGCCTGAGCAAGACCCCGTCTCTACCAAAAATAGAAAGAAATTAATTGACCAACTAAAAATATATATAGAAAAAATTAGCCGGGCATGGTGGCGCATGCCTGTAGTCCCAGCTACTCGGGAGGCTGAGGCCGTAGGATCGCTGAGCCCCGGAGTTTGAGGTTGCTGTGAGCCAGGCTGACGCCAGGACACTGACTCTAGCCTGGGCAACAAAGTGAGACTCTGTCTCAAAAAAAAAAAAAAAAATTCTTAGAAGAAAACATAAATGTAAATATCCATGATCTTGGATGAGTCAGTGGTTTCTTAGATACCAAAAGCATATGTGACAAAATAAAAAATAGACAAATTGGACTTTATAAAAATCAAAAACATTTGTGCTGGCCGGGTGCAGTGGCTCACACCTGTAATACTAGCCCTCTGGGAGGCCAAGGCGGTTGGATCACTCAAGGTCAGGAGTTGGAAACCAGCCTGAGCAAGAATGAGACCCCATCTCTACTAAAAATAGAAAGAAATTAATTGGCCAACTAAAAATATACAGAAAAAATTAGCTGGGCATAGTGGTGCATGCCTGTAGTCCCAGCTACTTGGGAGGCTGAGGCAGGATGATCGCTTGAGCCCAGGAGTTTGAGGTTGCTGTGAGCTAGGCTGACGCCACAGCACTCACTGGAGCCTGGGCAACAAAGTGAGACTCTGGCTCAAAAAAGAAAAAAAAAAAAAGATAAACACATAGTTACTATATGTTTCAGTAATTCCACTCCTAGGCATATGCCAGAAAGGATTGAAAACATAAATATCTACCCAAAAACTTGTATATAAATGTATATAGCAGCTTTATTCATAATATCAAATAAATAGAAACAACCCAAATTCTATTTATAAATAAATAAAATGTAATATATCCATGCAATGGAATATTATTCAGCTGTAAGAAGGAATGAAGCTATGATACAAGCTACAATATGGATGAACCTTGAACATATATGCTAAATAAAAGAAGCCAGATATAAAAGGCCACAGATTGTATGATCCCATTTATATTAAGTATCCTGACTTGGCAAATCCATAGAGACAGAAAATAAATTAGTGGTTTCCAGGGAGTAGGGTTTGGAGAATGTGGTATAACTGCTAATGGGTATGGATTTGGTTCTTTTTTTTTTAGGGTGATGAAAATGTTGTGGAATTAGTAGTGACTGATGCACAACTTTGTTGATAAACTAAAAACTACTGAACTGTACACTTCAAAAGGATAAACTTCATAGTATGTGAATTATATTTCAATAAAGCTAATATTAAAAGTATACACATCTATATATATTATGTACATATCAGAAAATTGAATATAAGCCTAAAGAAATTGAATAACAACTTCTGGAAATTCATATAGTGATGATGATTTTCAAAGAAAAACTAGTGTAGATAACAGTTCCTTGAAAGTTTGGTGGTTAATGTCCTTGGCCAAGTAGCACCCTGATTTAACCTCTAGAATACCTCAGGATATCCACATTCCCACATTAATAATACACACATATTGTCTTCAGGTGTTATCAAGCCATTTAAATCATTGGGCTCCAAGTTTATATTGAATTCTGATTTACCTACCTAGGTCTTATAGACAAGTATTCAGATAATTTATGGCAAATGACCTCCAGGTAAGTAAAAGATAATTTGGGTTTTGAATGACCTAGATGGATTTTTCTCCTAAGCAGCTTTGCTGCTCACCACTTTAACTAACTCTCCTATGGCAGGCACACTGATCTCTGAGTAGATGTGTAATCCTCATGGCAGAAGTAAAAAGCAGCTATTTTTCCTGGCTCAGCTAAAAAAGCCTGGCCCTTAGGCTTCTTTAGTTAGCTGATAAAAGGGATAAAAGCCACTCCTTGAATAGCAGATAACTCTGGATGGTATGGGTAGATGAATTTTGGACTTTGGTGATAAAAAAAGTCCAAGAATGGGGAGGAAAAAGGTGGGGAGGGCAGATTAAAAAAAAAGAAAGGTAAAAAAAAGTAAGAAAGTCCAAGAAAAAGATTTAACATTTGTTTAACTTCATATTAACTTCATATTGTTTAACAATATGATCACTGTTATATATTCCGATATAGATATGATTTTATATATGTTTATATTTATGGCTAAAAAAAGGCCATAGAAATGTTATCAAATGTTAATAAATAATAATCTCAAGATGGAAGGTGATTATTTATTTTTTTTTTTGAGACAGAGTCTCGCTTTGTTGCCTGGGCTAGAGTGAGAGTGCCATGGCGTCAGTCTAGCTCACAGCAACCTCAAACTCCTGGGCTCAAGCAATCCTCCTGCCTCAGCCTCCCGAGTAGCTGGGACTACAGGCATGCGCCACCATGCCCGGCTAAGTTTTTCTATATATATTAGTTGGCCAATTAATTTCTTTCTATTTATAGTAGAGACGGGGTCTCGCTCTTGCTCAGGGTGGTTTCGAACTCCTGACCTTGAGCAATCCGCCCGCCTCGGCCTCCCAGAGTGCTAGGATTACAGGCGTGAGCCACCGCGCCCGGCCGGAAGGTGATTATTGATTTTTAAAATATTTATTCTATCTGAATTTTCCTGTTTTTCCACTGTCTGTATGCATTACAGTAAATTAAAAATTTTTCCCCCTAAATTTTTTTTTAAACAAGGTCTTGCTATGTTTCCCAGGCTGGTCTCAAACTCCTGGGCTCAAATGACCCTCCCACTTCAGCCTCCTGAGTAGCTGGGACTACAGGCACCTGCTACTGTGCCTGGTTCCATTCAATTTTTTTCAATTGCAAAAATGACTGAAATAAATTCAAACACTAATGAGCTTATAAAATAAAAAATCGAGGTCTTCTCCATTGTTAACTTTGTTCCAACATTCCTTTCAGAGAAAATCACTTAACAGTTTTGATGTAAGTTTTTTTAAAACTGCTCCCTTTATGTTTATTTTTATTTAAACTACACATAGAGTTTTAAAATGGGATCTTAATGTGTTTATGATTCTGCAACTTTCTATTCTAATTTAAAATATTTTTTGTGGCCGGGCGCGGTGGCTCACGCCTGTAATCCTAGCACTCTGGGAGGCCGAGGCGGGCAGATTGCTCGAGGTCAGGAGTTCGAAACCAGCCTGAGCAAGAGCGAGACCCTGTCTCTACTATAAATAGAAAGAAGTTAATTGGCCAACTAATATATATAGAAAAAATTAGCCGGGCATGGTGGCACATGCCTGTAGTCCCAGTTACTCGGGAGGCTGAGGCAGAAGGATTGCTTGAGCCCAGGAGTTTGAGGTTGCTGTGAGCTAGGCTGACGCCACGGCACTCACTCTAGCCTAGGCAACAAAATGAGACTCTGTCTCAAAAAAAAAAAAAAAGAAAAGAAAAGGTCCCTGACACATAGTAAGCTCTGTATAAGTGTTTTAAGTTAATTTTAAAATAGTCATTTATTTTGTTTTTCCCTACAATAATGTTACCTCTTTGTTATATAACAAAGTAAATATAGGAACACTCTTACTTAAACTATTTTCAAGAAAGCTTAAGTACATAACTATAGCTCTCTCTCTTTCCACAGATACTATGTTAGGTTAAATAAAGTATTATTAAATTAAGAAATATCTCTATCAAATTATCTCAAAATACTGTATGTCAGTATTGTACCCTTTATCTCCTAGTCTGCCCATATGTAAAAAATTATTACAAAATTTTCAATTACACAGACAAAAATATAGACACTAGCATAATACACTATAAGGTACCCATTTCCTTGATTCAATAGATATACTCAGGCCAGTCACAGTGGCTCACGCCTGTAATCCTAGCACTTTAGGAGGCTGAGGTGGGAGGATAACTTGAGGCCAGGAGTTTGCAACCAGCCTTGGCAACACAGTGAGATCCCATCTCTACAAAAAATAATAATAAAAAAATTAGCCGGGCATGGTGGTGTGTGCCTGTAGTCCCAGCTACTCAGGAAGCTGAAGCAGGAGGATCACTTGAGTCCAGGAGTTCAAAGCAGCAGTGAGCTATGATCATGCACTGTACTCCACCCTGGGCCCTGGTCAACAGAGTGAGACCCTGTCTCTTAAAAAAAAAAAAAGATATACTCAATATAGGGCCAATTGTGTTCATCCCTACTCTATCCACTATCCTCTTAAATGATCATGAAACAAATCCTATCATACCATTTACCTGTAAATATTATATTTATTTTTTTAGAGACATGGTCTCACTGTCAGACAAGCTGGAGTGCAGTGGTGTCATCATAGCTCACTGCAGCCTCAAACTCTTGGGCTCAAGAGATCCTCCTATCTGGACCTCCCAAAGTGCTGGAACTACAGGTGAGCACCAGCACAACCAGGCAATCAGCCAATCTGTAAAATTTTAGTATGCACTTCTAATGAATTAGGATTTTTTTCCCCCAAGACTGAGTCTGGCTCTGTTGCCCAAGCCAGAGTGCAGTGGTGTCATCATAGTTCACTGCAACCTCAAACCTCTGGGCTCCAGTGATCCTCCTGCCTCAGCTTCCCCAGTAGCTGGGACCACAGGCACATGCCACCAAGTCTGGCTAATTTTTTTTTTTTTTTTTGAGACAGAGTCTCACTCTGTTGCCCAGGCTAGAGTAAGTGCCCTGTCATCAACCTAGCTCACAGCAACCTCAAACTCCTGGGCTCAAGCGATCCTGCTGCCTCAGCTTCCTCAGTGGCTGGGACTACAGGCATGCGCCACCACGTCCAGCTAATTTTTTGTATATATATATTTAAGTTGGTCAATTAACTTCTTTCTATTTTTAGTAGAGACGGGGTCTCGCTCAGGCTGGTTTCGAACTCCTGACCTTGAGCAATCCGCCCGCCTCGGCCTCCCAGAGTGCTAGGATTACAGGTGTGAGCCAGCGCGCCCGGCCAAGTCTGGCTAATTTTTAAAAATTTCTTTGGAGAGATGGGGTCTCACTATGTTGCCCAGGCTGCTCTCGAACTCCTGGCCTCAAGATATGTTCCCACCTCAGCCTCCCAAAGTGCTGAGATTACAGGCGTGAACCACTGTACCTGGCCTAGAATTTATTTTTAAATACATCATTTTTTTTTTTTTTTTTTTTTTTTTGAGACAGAGTCTCACTTTGTTGCCCAGGCTAGAGTGAGTGCCGTGGCGTCAGCCTAGCTCACAGCAACCTCAAACTCCTGGGCTCGAGTGATCCTTCTGCCTCAGCCTCCCGGGTAGCTGGGACTACAGGCATGCGCCACCATGCCCAGCTAATTTTTTATATATATATCAGTTGGCCAATTAATTTCTTTCTATTTATAGTAGAGACGGGGTCTCGCTCTTGCTCAGGCTGGTTTTGAACTCCTGACCTTGAGCAATCCGCCCGCCTCGGCCTCCCAAGAGCTAGGATTACAGGCGTGAGCCACAGCGCCCGGCCTATCATTTTTTTTAAATCTTTAGGAAAGAAGCAGTTATTCCTAGAAGACAGCATTACTAAGAATTAGTCATCTCAAGTTAAACTTACTGTTCTGTTCACTTTTTATTCTGAAATAAGTGCAGGCTTATTAAAGTTACAAAAATAATAAAAAATTTTCCTACATACCCTCTACCCAACTTTCCCAAATGTTATTAGGATGATACAGTTGATGTAAGTGGATTTCAAGATGGCATTTGGCATGATTTCCTTTAGAATCTTAAAAATGAATATGTACATTTTGTATAAATTGGATACTAGCTTCATTTTGTTAATGTTGTCACCTTTTATTTTATTTTTTTTTTTCTTTCTTTTTTTTTTTTTTTTTATTTTTTTTTGGTGCTAGGTCTTCAGCAACATGTCACCTTTTAAATTAAAGTATATTAAAATTCTCATTGCCAAGAAGAGGAGAAGTGGATCAGATGATAATTCTGTTAGGTAAAATCATAGCTACCTGAATAAATATACCCAAAGAATGTTACTTAAGGATGGGTAACCACCTGATGTAAGGTTTGTGATGTGCCAGAGCTTTTGTTTTGGCCATGCTCTGCCCAACACCTTTACCTAACTGACTACTAATAAAGCATTTGGAGAGATGGCTGATATATTGTACTACCCAATCAGGATTAGAAATCCCACAGGATGAAGCACTCAGATAGAATTTATAAGATGAAATTTAATAGGTTTAAATACTAAGGACAAAAGTATCAACTGCTAAATTAAAGGACTGAAGGAAGCCGGGCGCGGTGGCTCACGCTTGTAATCCTAGCACTCTGGGAGGCCGAGGCGGGCGGATTGCTCAAGGTCAGGAGTTCAAAACCAGCCTGAGCGAGACACCGTCTCTACTATAAAAATAGGAAGAAATTAATTGGCCAACTAATATATATATATATATATAAATTAGCCGGGCATGGAGGCACGTGCCTGTAGTCCCAGCTACTCGGGAGGCTGAGGCAGGAGGATCGCTTGAGCCCAGGAGTTTGAGGTTGCTGTGAGCTAGGCTGATACCACGGCACTCACTCTAGTCTAGGCAAGAAAGCGAGACTCTGTCTCAAATTAAAAAATAAATAAATAAATAAAAATAAAAAAAATAAAGGACTGAAGGAATCCTGGTTTGGCAGTTCAGGGAACAAGAAGTGAAGGCTTTCATTTGCTGCAAACTCTGTGTGAGCCAAAGAGTGATATGACCACCACCCTCCTATCCCAGTGCAACAGAAGACTGCACCCCTCTGTCCTGGTCCTGGTCTGGCCATATTTTAAACACTGTTTTAGGCTCAGGAATCAGTTAATGAACATGCCTAGGGAGGATAAAGCAATTTAACAGACTGGATTTGTTTCACGAGGATAAAAAAGGGATATGGGACTATGATCGCTATCTTCAATTGTTTTGTGACCTGTCCCATCGATGAGAGAGTGGACCTAGTATGTCACAGTAGAAGGCAGACCTAATAATGAAATATTAATAGCAAGCACTTTGGAGTGTTTGGTATATGGTAGGCATTCTATATGCGTTTGACCTTATTTAATGTAATTATCCTATGAAGGCTTAGTTATAATACTATTATCATGCCTATCTTACATATGAGGAAAGCAAAGCTCAGAGAGGCCAAGGTCACACAGTAGGGTGAAGCAGCTAATATCCATAACTAATGCATACTTATAAAATACTTAGAAGAGTGTTAGGACATAATGCATACTCAATAAAATTTACCTGTAGTAGCACTCTGGGAGGCTGAGGCGGGCGGATTGCTCGAGGTCAGGAGTTCGAAACCAGCCTGAGCAAGAGTGAGACCCCGTCTCTACTATAAATAGAAAGAAATTAATTGGCCAACTAACATATATAGAAAAAATTAGCCAGGCATGGTGGCGCATGCCTGTAGTCCCAGCTACTCGGGAGGCTGAGGTAGCAGGATTGCTTGAGCCCAGCAGTTTGAGGTTGCTGTGAGCTAGCCTGACGCTATGGCACTCTCACTCTAGCCTGGGCAACAAAGTGAGACTCTGTCTCAAAAAAAAAAAAAAAATTTACCTGTAGTAATAATAAGCATTATTATTATTATTGTTGTTGTTGTTGTTATTATATTGACCTAGGCAAGTGGTTCTCAGCTTTGGCTACATATTAGTCACCTAGAGCTCTTTAAAAAATACTGATGCCTTGTGTTTACAGACTAGCTATGGCCAATAAGTCCAAGACAGTGGGCACGATGTCAAGAGATGAGCTTAGAAGAGTGGAAAGACAGCAGCAGATTGTAAAGTGCATTGAGTGTAATGTTGAGGTATTTAGACTTCATTCTTGAAGTGGAATAGCCATCATAGGTATGGGAAGAGATGCTCAAGCACAGAAATAACATTATTCAATTATTAGAAGTTTTATAAATATAATTAAAATTATATGGAAGATATATCAAATGTAGAAAGTCTAATATTTTCAATGCCAAAACTCATTAAAAGATTACTTAAAGAAAATAACATAATGATGCCTTATCTTCAGAGATTCTGACTGAAGTGGTCTGAGGTATGGCCTGGACATTTGGAGTTTTAAGAGTAACCAAGGTAGAGAAAATATTTGCAAAAGACAAGTCTGATAAAGAACTATTATCAAAATATACAAAAAACTCCTATAAACTTACAATAAGAAAATAAATCCAATCACAATGAGAGATAGAAAAAAAAAAAAAGAAAATAAAAATGACACAATTAAAAAATTGGTAAACAACCTGAACAGACACTTCATCAAAGACAGACAGATGGCATATAAGCATATGAAAAGATGCTTAACATCATATGTCATTAAATTATAAATTAGGCTGGGCGCGGTGGCTCACGCCTGTAATCCTAGCACTCTGGGAGGCCGAGGTGGGCGGATTGCTCAAGGTCAGGAGTTCAAAACCAGCCTGAGCAAGAGTGAGACCCCATCTCTACTAAAAAAAAAAAAAAAAAATTATAAATTAAAGCGAGATATCACTAAATAGCCATTAGAATGGCAAAAATCCCAAACTCTGACACCACCCAATACTGGTAAGGGTATAGGGAAACAGTAACTCGTTTTGTGCTGGTGAGAATGTAAAATGAGAGCACCAGTTTGGAAGATAGTTGGTGGTTTCTTTTTTTTTTTGTTTTTTTTTTTTTTTTACTTTTTTAGGCCCATTCATGTACTTGTAAGTTGGTGGTTTCTTATAAAACTTAACATACTCTTTCCATATGATCCAACAATCATGCTTCTTGTTGAAAACTTTTGTGTACACAAAAACCTGCACACGGATGTTTATAGCTGCTTTATTTATTTATTTATGAATGACAGAGTCTCACTCTGTTGCCCAGACTAGAGTGCTGTGGCATCAACCTAGCTCACAGCAACCTCCAACTCCCCGGCTCAAGCAATCCTCCTGCCTCAGCCTCCCAAGTAGCTGGGACTTACAGGCATGAACCACCATGCCCCGCTAATTTTTTCTATTTTTGGTAGAGACAGGGTCTCACTCTTGTTCAGGTTGGTCTCGAACTCCTGAGCTCAAATCATCCTCCTGCCTTGGCCTCCTAGAGTGCTAGGATTACAGGCGTGAGCCACCACGCCCAGCCACGCTGCTTTATTTATAATTGCCAAAACTTGGAAGCAACCAAGATGTCCTTCAGTAGGTGAATAGATAAACTGTGGTACATCGAGATGACAGAATATTATTCAGCACTAAAAAGAGATAAATTTATCAAGCCATAAAAAGACATGGAGGAAAATTAAATGTATCTTACTAAGTGAAAGAAGCCAGTCTGAAACGGTTACACACCATATGACATTCTGGAAACGGTAAAACTATAGAGACAGAAAAAAGATGAGTGGTTGATATGGGTTGGGGGATGAATAGGTGGAACACAGAGGATTTCAGCAGTGAAACTATTCTGTATGATACTATAAAGGTGGATACATACAATTATACATTTATCCCAATCCATAGAATGTACAACACCAACAGTGAATGTAAACTGTTTACTAAACATTCACTAATGTAAACTATGGACTTTGGATGATAATGAGATGTCAATGTAGGTTCATCAGTTGTGACAAATGTACAGTGGGATAGACTGTGCATGTGTTGGGGAGGGAGGCATATGGGAACTCTTTGTACTTTCTGCTCAATTTGCCATGAATGCTAAAAAGTTAAGTCTGTGCTCACTTCGGCAGCACACATACTAAAATTGGAATGATACAGAGAAGATTAGCATGGCCCCTGCACAAGGATGACACGCAAATTCATGAAGCATTCCATGTTAAAAAAAAAATGTCTATTTAAGCCAGGTGCAATGGTGTTTGCCTGTGGTCTCAGGTACTCAGGAGGCTGAGATAGGATGATCACTTGAGTCCAGCAGCCTGGGCAAATTAGGGAGACCTTGTTTCTAAAAATAAATATATAAATAAAGTCAATTAAAAAAAATTCCCAAAGTGAATGTGATGCGCAGCTAAGGTTGAGAACTACTGGCCTGGGTTCTTTGTACACATAATCTCCTTCAATTCTTATAATACCCATCATATTAGGTGGCTATTGTTATCTCATTTGATATATGAGGAAACAAACTTGAAGGGGTTAATAACTTTCCCAAGTTCACCCAGCTAGTAAAATGGGCAACTGGGTTTCAAACACTGGTCTGATGACTCCTATGTGTATAGTCTTTCTATCATACCGCCTTGTAATGATTGTAGTTAGTAGATCAAAGTAAAATGCACTGCCTCACTTTATGCTTTATAGAAAGAAAGAAAGAAAGAGGGGGGGAGAGGGAAAGAGAGAGAAAGAAAGAAAGAATTGCTTCATGAAGTAGTAATTTCTTAACACTGGAAATACTATAGAAGAGGCTGGATAATAAGTCAGGGAGGGCACAGGGTATTACCTTGGATTTTTCAGCACGACAGACGGTAGGCTATCTTTAATGTTTCTTCATATATAAAAACATAATGCTGGCCGGGCATGGTGTCTCATGCCTGTAATCCTAGCTCTCTGGGAGGCTGAGGCGGGAGGATCACTCAAGGTCAGGAGTTCCAGACCAGCCTGAGCAAGAGCGAGACCCCATCTCTACTAAAAATAGAAAGAAATTGGCCAACTAAAAATATATAGAAAACATTAGCTGGGCATGGTGGCACATGCCTGTAGTTCCAGCTACTCAGGAGGCTGAGGCAGAAGGATTGCTTGAGCCCAGGAGTTTGAGGTTGCTGTGAGCTAGGCTGACGCCACGGCACTCACTTTAGCCCGGGCAACAGAGTGAGACTATGTCTCAAAAACAAACAAAAAAACATAATGCTATGTAATTGTGCTATTTATAAGATAACTGTAGGAGTTTACCCTTTTTTTTTCTTTTCAGACAGGGTCTTGCTTTGTCTCTCAACCTAAAGTGTAGTGGCATCATCATAGCTCGCTGCTACATCAAACCTCAGGGCTCAAGTGATCCTCCCATTCAGCCTCCTGAGTAGCTAGGAATATACATGTGCACACCACCATGCCCAGCTAATTTTGAAAAGTTTTTTGTAGAGACAGGGTCTTGCTGTATTGCCCAGGCTGGTCTCAAACTCCTGGCCTCAAGTGATCCTTGCACCTTGGCCTCCCACAGCACTGGGATTACAGGCATAAGCCACTGTACCCAGCCAAGATTTACTTTAAAAAATTAATTTATAGTACCTGCCATTTAATAAAATAAAAGGTTAGATTTTTATGAGAGTATCTTCTGTTTGGGTCCTGTGAACTGATTCCAGTGACTGTGTACATATTAGAAATCTTTCATCAAAGTGGAGCCTAAGCCTAAAGGTGGCCTGGTCCTTTTCTTCCCCTAAGACGGGACCTCTTCACACCTCTATTCCTGTCCATATTATCTTCCTAATATCTGGCTAACTCTGACTCAACATCTAAGACCCAATTTACACATCATTTTGGAAGCCTTCCAAGATGCCGTCACCTCCTTGATGTTTCCACAGTGTGCCTGACAATATTATGTAATAAGCACTACGATAAAGGAGAAGGGGAGTGTTTACATCTCTCTTCCCCTATCCTTTTTTTTTTTTTTTTTTTGAGATAGAGTCTCACTTTGTTGCCTGGGTTAGAGTACCATGGTGTCAGTCTAGCTCACAGCAACCTCAAATTCCTGGGCTCAAGCAATCCTCCTGCCTCAGCCTCCTGAATAGCTGGAACTACAGGCATGTGCCACCATGCCCGGCGAATTTTTTCTATATATTTTAGCTGTCCAATTAACTTCTTTCTATTTTTTGGTAGAGACGGGGTCTCCCTCTTGCTCAGGGTGGTCTCGAATTCCTGAGCTCAAAGGATCCACCCACCTCGGCCTCCCAGAGTGCTAGGATTACAGGCATGAGCCACTGCGCCCGGCCTTCCCCTAGACTTTTACAGTGTATTGAGGATCAGGTCTGTACTTACTCACTGGGGCTTATACTGTGCCTGGCATAGAGCAATGCTTAATGGTCCATGACACATAGATTTTGGCATCAAGGTGAAATATCATGTAAACACTCCCTGGTTTCTTGGGATGTGTACTTGAGTATGGCCAGTTGCCTTTATCTAGATTTTTTGTTTTCCTCAGGACTTTACTCTTTACCTTTAATGCTCTTGTTCTGGGATCTCGTTTGTTTGTTTGTTTGTTTTTTGAGACACAGTCTTACTCTGTTGCCTGGACTAGAGTGCCATGGCATCAACCTAGCTCACAGCAACCTCAAACTCCTGGGCTCAAGCAATCCTTCTGCCTTAGCCTACTGAGTAGCTGGGACTACATGCATGCGCCACCATGCCCAGCTATTTTTTTCTATGTAATTTTAGTTGGCCAATTAATTTGTTTCTATTTTTTTTTCTTTTTTATATATAAAACTGAACTGTAATGTTTGTATTTTTAGTAGAAACAGAATCTCGCTTTTGCTCAGGCTGGTTTCTTTTTTTTTTTTTTTTTTTTCGAGACAGACCCTCACTTTGTTGCCCAGGCTAGAGTTCTGTGGCATTAGCCTAGTTCATAGCAAAGTCAAACTCCTGGGCTCAAGCGATCCTCCTGCCTCAGCCTCCCGAGTAGCTGGGACTACAGGCATGCGCCACCATGCCCGGCTAATTTTTTCTATATATTTTTAGTTGGCCAATTATTTTATTTCTACTTTTAGTAGAGAAGGGGTCTCGCTCTTGCTCAGGCTGGTTTCAAACTCCTGACCTTGAGCAATCCGCCTGCCTTGGCCTCCCAGAGAGCTAGGATTACAGGCGTGAGCCACCGCGCCCTGCCTTGGGATCTCATGTTTGAATTTTTTTTTTATGTTTGAGTTTAAAATAATAACATGATAACAATAATCGTTAAAAACACGAAAGTGTCACAGCATTCTCTTTTTTTTTTTTTTTTTAGACAGAGTTTCACTCTGTTGCCCAGGCTAGAGTGCCATGGTGTCGGCCTACCTCACAGTAACCTCAAACTCCTGGACTCAAGTGATCCTCTTGCCTCAGCCTCCCGAGTAGCTGGGACTACAGGCATGCCCCAGCATGCCCGGCTAATTTTACATATATATATATATTTTAGTTGTTCAGCTAATTACTTTCTATTTTTCTTTTTTTAGTAGAGACGGGGTTCTCACTCTTGCTCAGGCTGGTCTGGAACTCCTGAGCTCAAAGGATCCTCCCACCTTGGCCTGCTAGAGTGCTAGGATTACTGGTGTGAGCCACGACAACCAGCCCACAGTATTCTTTTGATAGGGTTTCTTTAAAGTGTACTATAGTCATTAATCTTGGAGGAAGCAAGTGGGTGGCAAAGGTAAGAATGGTGCTGGAATAAAGGAAAATACACCTTAAAATCTTGGTAAAGGTCCCTATTTCTAATTTTTCTATTTTCTGTTAATAGCATAATCATTTTCCTAGCCTCCAAGTTCTCTCCGTGGGTAAGGATTTAAAAAAATTGAAGTTAATCATTTAAATTCTGATATATCTTCCCTCAAAATAGTTTTTAGATTTCTTTCTTTTCCATTCTTTTTTTTTTTTTTTTTTTTTTTTGAGACAGAGTCTCGCTTTGTTGCCCAGGCTAGAGTGAGTGCCATGGCGTCAGCCTAGATCACAGCAACCTCAAACTCCTGGCTCAAGCAGTCCTCCTGCCTCAGCCTCCCAAGTAGCTGGGACTACAGGCATGCACCACCATGCCCAGCTAATTTTTTGTATATATTAGTTGGCCAATTAATTTCTTTCTATTTATAGTGGAGACAGGGTCTTGCTCTTGCTCAGGCTGGTTTCGAACTCCTGACCTCGAGCAATCCGCCCGCCTCGGCCTCCCAGAGAGCTAGGATTACAGGCATGAGCCACCGCGCCTGGCCTTCTTTTCCATTCTTATTGCCAGTAACTAGGCCTTTCTTTCCTTCACTGTTAAAGCATTTCAGCAACCTCCAACTAATCTCTTTGTCTAGAGAGGTCCTTTTAGCTATTCTGGACACTCTTTCCATATTAATCTTCCTGGAAATCTAATTTTTCCAGATAGTCCAGACCTTGTTACTTAGCTCAGCCTAATTTCTTCACCTGCCATTCAAGGCCCTCCATACCTTAGCCACAACTTTATCTCTCCCTCCTGTTGCTTAATGCTGGTTCTTTGCTGGAGGCTCACCAATCACATGTCCTCTGTGAACATACCAGGCTTTGCTTGTATTTTTCTTGCTCCTTTTCAGTGTCAACATTGTTCCCATTTTTCAAGGTCCAGAGGAAAGACACTTCCTCCTTGAAGACTTTCCTGGCAGCTGTAACTCACACTCATAGATTCTAAATAATTATTCTCATGTGTTGTAATTGTGACAAGATAGTTGAATCCTCTATCATTTTCTCTTGATTCAATTTGTTAATAGGGGGTCAGGGGCGGTGGCTCACACCTGTAATCCTAGCACTCTGGGAGCCGAGACAGGAGGATTGCTCGAGGTCAGGAGTTTGAAACCAGCCTGAGCAAGAGCGAGACTCCGTCTCTACTATAAATAGAAAAAAATTAATTGGCCGACTAATATATATGGAAAAAATTAGCCGGGCATGGTGGCACATGCCTGTAGTCCCAGCTACTCGGGAGGCTGAGGCAGCAGGATTGCTTGAACCCGGCAGTTTGAGGTTGGTGTGAGCTAGGCTGACGCCACGGCACTCACTCTAGCCTGGGCAACAAAGTGAGACTCTATCTCAAAAAAAAAAAAAAATTGTTAATAGGGGGCCTAGAAGACCATTACCTGTGACAGTGGGGTATGTGCTGATAGTTATATGAAGTGCAAATTTGTAATTTCCAAAATCCTGGTTCTTTAAGCATACCATAGCTTCTCTGATTGCTTAAGAGAACATGACTTATACTATGTCATATTCATTTTTTGCTTAAAAGATGAAAAAATGAGAGTACAGTAGGAGTCTCTGGGGCATGGGTTTAACTTATTTTATAAACAAAGGGAATTAATGTTTTTTAGAGATGGAACTTAGCTCTGTTGCCCAGGCTGGAGTGCAGTGGCATGGTCATAGCTCACTGTAACCTCCTGGGCTCAAGCAGGGAACTAATTTCTTAACTGAAAAAAAAAAAGGCTGTATTCACATTTCCAGTTAACCACATCCTAAATATTTTCAAGTATGTCCTATATAAGCAGGCATATTTTATTTTCAATGCATGTGAAATAAAATGTTTGAAGGAAATAACTATGGACATACTTGCGACCACAAGCCACAGGAAAAGTAGTCGAAAGTCCAGTCTCAGTGCTGCTGCTTACTGGGGACGCCATTAGGCCCGAATTTACGCTTTCCCGGAGCCTCAGTTCTCACATGTGTACAACGGAGATAATACTCGTAATACTACTTCTTCAGCGTCGCTGTGAAAGGTTTCTTTCTGGTGGACTGCGGGGCGGTTTGCCTCTCAGGACCGAAGGGGGCGCTTTTCCTCTCGCGACGCACTTCCGCGCCGCGGGGAAGGAAGCTCGCAGCGGAGAGGGGGGCGGCCTGGGCGCGAGGCCCGGCCGGGGCAGGTTGGGCCGCCGCTGTGCTGCGTAGCGCGGGGGCCTTCCGCAGGATCACGCGAAGTGTTAGACACGGTGCCAACCAGGCTGAGCGTGCGGGCGCTGGGAGCGCGCTCGGATTGACAGCAAAGCTGGAAGAGCGCCAGGGCGTGCGCTAGAAAGGCCACAGCTGAAAGGCCCGAGGGAGTCCGAGGCGGCGGGGCTAGAGCGCCTGGGCAGGGGCGGCGACGCGGCGCCCCCGGTTGGCGCCCATGCGCCGCGGGTCGGCAGTCTCCGCAGCGCCCCAGGTGGCCGCCGGCGGGGTCGCGGCACGGGGAGCATATTCGCTCCGCCTCCGCCGGGCTCGGCTGCCCTCGGCAGCTTCCCCGCCCGGCTCTCGCTCGATCGTCCTCCCCTCCCCCTCCAGGATCGCGATGGACGCGGCCTCCCCCCGTCGCCGCCCGCAGCACCGCGCGGGCCTCTGAGCTGCAGGGCTAGAGGAGCCTCGTGCTGGGGACTGGACCTGCGCTGGCTGCCGTCGCTCGGGGGAACCTCTCGCTTCCCTGTCACCAGGTCCCCGCGGAGGAAGGGGAGGGACGAGGCGCGGCTTTTCCTGTGCCGCCTGCCCGGTTCGACCTGCGCGGCCTGCGGCTTCTTGGGAACTCGAGGGCCGCGGCCGGGCCTGGCTCTGCCCGCGGCCTGCTTGGAGCTGGACCGGAGTGGTTTGGGACTACAAGGCGGAGTAAGAGCCCGCGGGAAGGGGAGGCGGGGGCGCCTCAGGCCGTCGGTAGGGCCAAACGTGAGGGCCGGGATCCCGGACGCCCGGCAGCGGGCAGGGAGCGAGACCCCGGCACCGGGTGAGGTCGGCCTGGCTGCTGCCGGCTTCCCCGATAGCCCCTTTGTTTCCCTCCTCCGGCCCTGCCGGCGGCGGGACCCGGCTTGCCGGCGCCGGAACCCCAGGCGGGCCGCCCTTGCCCTTGAGAAGGATTCGCCGCCTGGCCGGGTCCAGGGACGTCCCGCCGGGCCTTTGAGTTCCGGGCGCCGCTCTCGGGAGACCCGCCGCCCGGCCCGGCCCGACCCGGCCGCCTCCTCTTGGAAGGCTTGCTGCTTCCCCAGAACTTCCCCCTTCTCCTAGACACAGGTAGCTAACTTATGCCGGTTCGGTGCCGGGAAACCATGGCACCGGGGCCAGCGCCTCTCAGCTCTGGACTCGGCCAGGCCCTGGTGTTGTTGGGTCAGCCCGCTGGTCACCGCCGTTGGATGCCCACAGCGACCCGCCGCTTGATTCCCACACATGCAGCTGGGTTGCGTGGGATCCAAAGCTGTCCTCCCGTCAGGGCGCATACGGGAGCTTTTGTAATGACTTGCCTATCGGGGCTGCTTCTCGGTTTTGTTTTTTGGTGTTTTTTTTTTTTTGAACTAACTGCCCCATCCCTACAGGGCCATAGATTGGCCTATATTCTAATCACTAACTTGTTAGTTCATTGCATTTACTTTTAGCATTTCTTTTTAAAAGTTTTTAGAACAGTTGCCAAGACTGCAAAAATTTCTAACCAGTTTTTTATTCATAGATAGATCTTGTATGTAACTATACTTTGTATCTGGTCATCTTTAAAATAGAAGTAAATTGAGAAGTCAGCAGAATTTGTGAAATTGGAGGTGATTTTAAAGGAGAAATTCAGTTTGGAGGGGTATTGGATCACAGTGCTAAGAGCCTCCTCAAAATACTGACTCTACTCCTTATCTGAAGATCAGTTTGGAGTGGAGAAGAGGGGAAGTTTGCTAGAAAAAAAAAAAAAAAGAACCTTTAATAGGTGTTCTTTGCTTTTTGGCACAGACCGAAGTGATAGCAGTAGTGGATCTTAAGCTTGTTTGACTGTCTTTGACAAAGACAGCTCTGGTTTCTAGTTAAGCAGCAACCTAATCAGCTTATGCTCTTGTGCAAAACTGGTTTTATTTAGTGTGATATCTGAATGTTAAACCTGAGGAATAAGGAAAGTTGAAAAACTGCATTAAGCACTCTATCCAAACAAACGTACTTATGAGTCCTTTTTAATTCCTAGGAGGACACCACAAAAATTTGGTTCTAGCAAATGTAAAAGAAAAATTTTAAACCCAAGTGATCAGTCCTGGACATTTAAAGGACTTATCCCCCTTTACTTTTTTAATTTAAGCAAAGAGGCTTTTGAAAAACCATGGCAGATGTGGATCCGGATACATTGCTGGAATGGCTACAGATGGGCCAGGGAGATGAAAGGGACATGCAACTAATAGCCCTTGAACAGCTATGCATGCTGCTTTTGATGTCTGACAACGTGGATCGCTGTTTTGAAACGTAAGTAGACTCTGTCGTCATCTTTTGGGGTTACTGTAGTGACACATCTGTTTTCAACCATTTGTTGACTTTAGTTTGTGTAAAAATTTCTCTAGGAAATTTTAAATTAAAAATTTTTTATCTTTTAAAAAATTTCTGCAGAGATTTGAATTTACACATTTCTGAGAAAAATTGGTGGGTGAAGTTACTTTAGTAATGATAATTGATGACACAAATACATATTTGTTGAAAGAATAGGTATTAGTAGGAATACTAATTTTAACCCGTAGGTTGGTTGATTCATTTTTAAAATATGTCATAAATTGGGGAAAATACATATATTTATCTTCTTTAAAGGTAGCTAATTTTGTATCATGAAGTTGACTTATAGAATAAGAGAGATAATAATGAGCATATGTTTTGAACTGCCCATTAATCTTCATTGCTGTTGTCATGCACTTTTGTTAAAGCAAACCATTGGTTTGTAAAGTTCAGTTTGGGAAAATATAAATTGGATGTTAACCATATAGCATGCTTTTTTGAATAGTAGAAACATTTTGAAGTGTGGAAAGTTTGAACAATTTTATTCAGAGGTTATAATATAGAATTTGGGCAAAAATGTAAAAGGAAAATTCATTAAAGCCATATTTTCCTCTTATGCAAGTGATAACTTGACCAGATTACTCATTCTTCTGAGTGCTGAACATGTGTTTGGTTTTTTATTGTTTATTTACATTTACAGTTTTGAATTCCAATAATAAGTAATTGAAAATTCCAATGTTTCTGTATTGGTTTTGATGCCATGTTAAGGTAATTAGTAGAAAATGTTTGAGATGCTGACCTGAAATTTGGTGTAATCATCTTAATGTCTTTTAGGTGGGAATAAATGTTGTTACTCACTAATTTGACCAAATATTTTAAATTGACTTCAGTTTTGGTTGTTTAATAATTCTTAGTTGTAAATTCTATTAAAAGTTGTTAAAACAGTATTATGATAAAAATCCTTGTTAACAAAGTTTCCGAATCACAATCAGTTAGTGATGCATATATTTCAACTAGTTTTTGTTATTGGTACACTTGAATACAAAAGAATAATTTAGCCCCTCTGTTATACTTTTAGCAGGATTTTTAGAAAAGTGAGGTAGATTTTTAAGTATTCATAGTTTCATTAGAGGGCCTTCATTAGCCTGAAAGTTATGTTTGGTATTTTAGAAGCTCATACTTGCCAGTCAAATCAATTATCATTTTGTATCTTCTAGTATATTTTATTTAGTACTAATATATAGTAGAGGTATTTGTAATGGCATTACAAAAAGGTGTTACCATATTAAAACAAATTAAAGGAAATTTTAAAAATGTAAGATTCATGTCTATGTAAAATCCTACTATCCTAATATAACACATGAGTTAGTTTTTTAAATTTTTCCTTCCAGGCTTTATTTATATTTAATATAATTGTAATTTTTTTTTAAAGAGATAGGAATCTTGCTATTTTGCTCAGGGTGGCTTCAAACTCCTGAGCTGAAGCAATCCTCCTGCCTTAGACTCCAGAGTAGGGGGAACTATAGGCCATATCACTGTGCTAAGCTTTATACATGTAATTTTAAGTAAGATGAAGTTACTGTTGAGTCAGATGTGATTTTTATGTGAAGGTATAAGGGTATCTCAAATTGAAATAGTTAGCCATGCTTCATTCATATAGCATATCAGTAATGCCCCCCAAAATAGACATTCGATTAAACTTTGTGACAATTTTGTTATTAAACCTTAACTTAGTTTGCTTTCTTCATTCTACAGTCAGATTTTCTTGTCACAGGGGAAAATTGTCTTGGTTCCTTCTTGAAACCAGTGAGATGGAAAGAGTAGGCTGTGGCGTCAGAGCAGAGACCTGGATTCAGATTCTTGGTCTCCTGTGTTATTTAGCCTCTGAGAGCCTTACTTTCTTCCTCTGTAAAGTGGCAGTAATCTTGTTTCAGTGCACTGCTTGTGAGGATTAAAGGAGACAATGTATGTGAAGTGTTTTGTTGAGTAAAGGGGATTACCTGTTCATATCATTATTATTAATAAATATCTAAATTTGAATTTCATTTTGGCACTTTATTCCATGAAACAGTGGTTGATTTGAGAGGGTCTTTTAAAATTCTTTTAAACAGTAACATGTAATAAGGTGAAAAAAGCAAGATGATGTGCATATTTTGGATATTGGTGAAAATCTTTCCAACTTGATTTTATAAAATAGTAGCGAATAGGTCTTATGTGTGATAAAACAAAAGTTGCTCATACATTCTGATATAATTTTGCCTAGTTAGCTTGTATTAATAATAGTTACATGTCTGTTTAGTTGGGAAAGGCACAGGTGGTGTGGTAGAAACAATGGCCTTTGCAATGGGATAGGCGTGGGCTCAGATAGACCTACCTTTTCTGCTCAAAAGTTGTATGATAGGCCGGGCGTGGTGGCTCACGCCTGTAATCCTAGTACTCTGGGAGGCGGGTGGATTGCTCGAGGTTAGGAGTTCGAAACCAGCCTGAGCGAGACTCCGCCTCTAGTAAAAATAGAAAGAAATTAATTGGCAAACTAAAAATATATATACAAAAAATCAGCGGGGCATGGTGGCTCATGCCTGTAGTGCCAGCTACTCGGGAGGCTGAGGCAGGAGGATCACTTGAGCCCAGGAGTTTGAGGTTGCTGTGAGCTAGGCTGACACCACAGGCACTCACTCTAGCCTGGGCAACAAAGTGAGACTCTGTCTCAAAAAAAAAAAAAGTTGTATGATAGCCTTTGAAGTCTATTTCCTCATCCTTGCAGGATTTTTGTGAAAATTAAATGGGATAATATGTGTGAGAGATGCCTAGCACAGTGTTTTTCACATAAGTATTTAAGTGTTTCTTTTACTTTAGTGTTGTACCTGTCAGTCATGTATAACATGAGAGTACTTTTGCGTTCATATCAAAATAGGTGGCCATGATAGGTATTAATGTTCTAAATAGGTACATCCTAGGCATTTGTAGATCTTGCTACTAAATTTTACTATAATTTAAAAGTCACGTCTTCTGGGAATTGAAGATAACCTCAGAAGATCTAGGAAATGGAATATTAGGGATAGTGCTTTAGGCTTAGAAGGTTCTATATAAAAAATAATTTTACTTAATTAAAAATATACAGTAAAAAGTCAATCTTTTTCCTTAATGTCTCCTGGTTACTCTAGTCTCCTCACCAGAGGAAATCACCATTAATCATTCCCTAGTATATTCTTTGAGAGATACTTCAAGGAAGACTGTCTCGAGTCTGGATTCCAAAGCTTTTTAACACAGTGGTAAAAATCTCCTGTTGTATGTTTATGCCAAACTATAAAAATAGCCATAATAGAGACAAGTTTTTTTACCTTTTAAATTGTCTTCCTAGTTTATGTCACATGTTAGAGAGAACAGTGATAACCAAAGTAAATACAGGCTATGCCCTTGTGGTGCCTAATAGTCAAATAGGAAGGACAGATATTAAATAATTGTAGAAATAAAATTGTGGTTACTAACTGTAGTAAGTGCCATCAATGAAAAGTTCAGGGTACTGTGCAGCAGGGATAAGACCTGGAGGGGTGGGGATCTTTGAGGAAGTAGTTTTTCCCTAGAGATAGGAAGAATGGTTGAAGGACTTGGAGAAAGCCACTGTGACTGGGACAAGGAAAGGTTGCTGGAGAGCTGCTCTAAAAGAGTAGGGGTAAGATGAAGTGAGTCTTTTGTATATTCTAAGAAAAGCTTTTGGTTTTATCTTAAGAGCAGTGGGAAAGCATTCAAATGCTGTAAATTAGTGAATGATGTGATTAAACTTGTCTTTTAAAAACATTATTTTACCTGCTCTATGGAGAATGGAGTGAGGGCACTGGAGGTGGGGACAAAAAGAACAAATCCTTGTAGACTTGTTAGGAGGCTGGGATCTAGAGAGGGTTCTGATAAAAGCAGAAAGAAATAGATTTAAGAAAGATTTGTAAAGCAAAATAGGACTTGTTGAATGATTGGATATAAGAATAAGAAAGAATGTATAGTAGATGACTCAGGTTACAGTGTATGATGAGAGAGAACAGAAGGACCCCCATGTTTTGAGGGGCTGAGAATCATGAGTTTGGATTTGGACGTGTTGAGTATTTGGTGCCTTTGAGGCATCTCAGTGGAGATATTGAGTAAGCAGTTGTATAAATGAGTCTGGAAATTGGGTAAGTCCTGGGTTAGAGAAAAATTTTAGTGTCAAAGACTACAGAGGTTAATTGTGGTCATGAGATGTGATTGAGGTCTAGGGCAGCGATTCTTTTTTTTTGCTGTTGTTTTTTGAGACAGAGTCTCACTTTGTTGCCCAGGCTAGAGTGAGTGCCATGGCGTCAGCCCAGCTCACAGCAACCTCAATCTCCAGGGCTCAAGCGATCCTCCTGCCCCAGCCTCCCGAGTAGCTGGGACTATAGGCATGCGCCACCATGCCCGGCCAAGTTTTTCTATATATATTAGTTGGCCAATTAATTTCTTTCTATTTATAGTAGAGACAGAGTCTCGCTCTTGCTCAGGCTGGTTTTGAACTCCTGACCTCGAGCAATCCGCCCGCCTCGGCCTCCCAGAGTGCTAGGATTACAGGCGTGAGCCACCGCCCCCAGCCCAGCCTAGGGCAGCGATTCTTAAACATTTTGCTCTCAGGACTTCTTTATGCTCCTAAAAATTATTGTGGAACCTGAAGAACTTTTTGTTTATGTTGATAATGCCTGCTGGTATTTACCATATGCAAATTGAAACTGGGAAATTTAAAAAATATATTCATTGATTTATTAAATAATAACCCCCTTAAACATGTTAACATAAACATAATTTGTGAAAAAATTGCTTTTTCCAAATAAAATATTTGGAAGAAAATTGGCATTGATTTACATCTTTGCAAATCTCTTTAAAAATCTGCCTTAAGGAAGGATAGCTGGATTATCATATCTGCTTCTGCATTCTAGTCTGTTGCATTATGTTTGTTTTGTTGAAATATATGAAAAAAAAATTATGCACAGATGTAGGTGGAAAAGAAAGGAATATTATATTTTTTATATAATAACAGGTATACTTTGATACCGTACCAAAATTCAACAAGTGTTAATGTCTTAAGGTTTAGTTATGTGCATTCTGATATATCAGTGAACTTTTCATAGTCTATTTCATTAAAGTCTGTTGGTTTGACTTGTACTTTGCGTAAATATTTTACCCATATTTAATTTTGTGAAATCATGCATTGATCATGTGGAAAATGAGTATATAGAGATTCCGAATGTTGATACATGTGATTGTACAGTATGGAAAACTAACATTTGTTAATATGACTATTGATCTCATCAGAAAAGTATTGGGAAGCTGTCAAGCTCATGGTGGCAAATACAAGTTTTCCAAAATCCTAATTTTTGCTTGGAAAATTGAATATTATCATTGGCATCAAATACGATTCGTTGTTTTCCTTGAAGTAAAAAGCAAACTTCATTACTTTTTGAGAAAATATTTGCCAGGTATCAAGTCTGAATAATCACTGTTTGTATGATGTTCTTTCAAGTAAAAATTGTGTTGCAAGAAAAAAGCAGCCAGTTCAGCTTTTATTTATACAAGTACTTTTCCTTGACATTGCTATTCATTCTTTGGTATGCAGAAGTGTTTTATGCTTACTTCTCATTTCCTTAAAGTAGAATATTCTCCTATATTAAAGGGTTAAGATTTATGTGCTTGCTTTGGCAGCACATATACTAAAATTGGAATGATACAGAGAATTTAAAAAATTAAAGATAGAAGAATAAAAAAGATTCAGTAAAATTAATAATTTTGTGCTTCATCAGGTTATTCTGTGGTGAAACTGGCTTTTCCCACCCCCATACCAGTGCCTGGCAGTGAATACAATAAACTAGTAGTACCACTTAGTGCTGCTGCTTGATTCATGCTAAAGCACCAGCAGTTTTATCTGCAATTGCTTTTGTATCATTAGTGCACATGTCAACACAGGAAAGAAAGTGATTCAAGAAGAGAAAGGGCAATTATGTTGAGTACTAGTGAGAGGTCAAGTAGGGTGAAGACTAAAAGGTGTCTTTTGGAATTAACAACATTCTCAAGGTCATTGATCTTAATGAGAGCTTAATGGCAGTGGGGGGAGATTAGAATGGCTTGAGAAGTAAGAGGAAGGTGAAGAAATGGAGGACTTGTGGAAACTTTTTTGAGAAGTTGGATTGGAAAAGAATGTGGGGCTTTTTCTTTCAAAGGTCAAAGAGGAGAGAGTGAATAACCGGTAGCATAAAGATTCTGAAAAACTGGGAGAGAATTGGCTTTTGTATAGAGCTGTGCTGATTAAACTTTAATGTGCATAATAAGAATCACCTGGGGGATTCTATTAAGATGCATATTCTGATTCAAGTGGTCTGGTATGGAGCCTGATATTCTGCATTCCTAATGTGCTTCCAGATAATGTGGAAGCTGTTGATCAGAAAATCCTACTTTGGGTAGCAAAACTCTGATTCACTGGTAGAGAGATTGGTTTTTGGTAGAAAGAGGTATACTATGTTTGTTGTAACAAATGGAATGTGGAGAGGTTAGATGCAGTTGTTTTAGGTTTGATGATAAAAAGTTGAAGGGATTTCAGTCTTATAAATTCCATTTTCTCCCTGAAGTAGGAGATTAAAAAGAATGGTAATATCTAGGATTGGTATGTGGAAATAAATGTTTGTATAGTTCTAGTAGCTTCATAACAGATATCTCTTTCTCTAAGTTAACTATAACCAGGGTTATATTATTAAAATATTGATTTGACCGTACTACTCCATTTTACAGAATCTTTTGGGTCCTTTACTTAGTGGGTCAAATTTAAATGCCTTCAAAGACCCATCCTACATTCTCACATGTACCCACTACTACACAGACTTTGCCATATTTTGAGTCCTCCACTGGTCTGTGAACTCATCTTTTGTTTCCCCATTGCTAAGCATAGTACCACCTTGCACACAAATAGCTAATATCCAGATACTGAGTGAATTGAAGAAATTCTTTTTCTCTTTCTTTTCTTTTCTTTTTTTTTTTTTGAGACAGAATCTGGCTCTGTTGCCCAGGCTGGAGTGCCATGGCATCAGCTTAGCTCACAGCAACCTCAGACTCCTGGGCTCAAGCCATCCTTCTGCCTCAGCCTCCCAAGTAGCTGGGACTACAGGCATGCACCACCATGCCTGGCTAATTTTTTTCTATATATTTTTAATTGACCAGTTAATTTTTTTCTATTTTTAGTAGAGACAGAGTCTTGATCTTGCTCAGGCTGGTTTTGAACTCCTGACCTTGAGCTATCTGCCCTCCTCAGCCTCCCAGAATGCTAGTATTACAGTGTATATTGATTTTCATTCAGTGCATAGTATTTAAAACTTTTCCTTGAAACTTTCATTTTTACCCTTCGATTTTTTAAAGTATATGGCTTAATTTCCAAGTATTTGGAAAATTTCCCAATATTGTTCTATTACTGATTGCTAGTGTAGTTCTGTTATGGTCAGAAAGCATATATTACATTATTTTAGTTATTCAGAATTTGTTAAGGTTTGTTTTATGGCCCAGGATATGGTCTGTTTTTGGTGAATGGTCCAAAGAATGTATATTCTGCTATTGTTAGGTGTAATTTTCTACAAGTTTTAAATTAGGTTGGATTGATAATGCTGTTCAAGTCTATATCCTTGTTGATTTTTTATCTATTTTTCTGTGGGTTACTGAGAGAGGAGTTGTTGATATCTCTAAGTATAACTGGATGTCTGTTTCTCCTTTATGTTCTCTCAATTTTTGCTTCATGTATTTTGAAACCCTGCTAGGTGCATTTAGGAATAAGTCTTCTTGATGAAGTGACCCTTTTATGATTATGTACTGTCCCTTTTTTTTTTCCTTTTTGAGACCGAGTCTCACTTTGTTGCTCAGGCTAGAGTGAGTGCCGTGGAGTCAGCCTAGCTTACAGCAACCTCAGTCTCCTGGGCTCAAGCGATCCTACTGCCTCAGCCTCCCAAGTAGCTGGGACTACAGGCATGAGCCACCATGCCCGGCTAATTTTTTGTATATATATTTTTAGTTGGCCAATTAATTTCTTTCTATTTGATAGAGACAGGGTCTCGCTCAGGCTAGTTTTGAACTCCTGACTTTGAGCAATCCGCCTGCCTTGGCCTCCCAGAGTGCTAGGATTTACTGTTTCTTTTTATTCCTGGTAAATTTTTTCCCCTAAAGTCTACTTTGTCTAATATAAATATAGCCACTCCAGCTTTTTTTTGATAGTGTTTGCATGGTATATCTTTTTCCATCCTTTTAGTTGTAACCAATCTGTATGTATCATTATATCTAAAATGTATGTTCCTTTTAGACAGCATATTGTTGGGTTGTAGGTTTTGTTTGTATGTTTTAAAAATACAGGGTCTTTGTTGCCCAGGCTGGAGTTTAGTGGCTATTTATTTGTAGGTGTGATCGTAGCACCCTATAGCTTGGAACTTCTGAGGTCAAGCCATTTTCCCGCCTCATCCTCCTGAGTAGCTGGGACCTCAGGTGCATGCCACTGCTCTCAGTGGGTTGTATTTTTTTAAACCCACCTGACAATCTCTGTTTTTTATTTGTTTAGACCATTTATATGTAATGTAATTTTCGGTATGTGCCAATATATGTCTAGTATTGTATGTATTTTTTGTTCCTTCTCCCAAATTTTATGATTAAAAGTTACCAAGTATTTCTCAATTTTACAAAAGTTTATAGATAGTAGCATTCTATGTGGCCTAGGAGTGGGAAAATATTCTAATATGGTTCTAGTGGGATTATACGTTCTTTAGAAGTCAGTTTATTACCAAACAAAAAATGTGTTAAACAGAAACACTTCTGAGAATCCTTCCTTCATAAATACTGATAAAGATGAGCAAAGATGGGCTGGGCGTGGTGGCTCACACCTATAATCCTAGCACTCTGGGAGGCCAAGGCGGGCAGATCGTTCTAGGTCAGGAGTTCAAAACCAGCCTGAGCAAGAGCGAGACTCTGTCTCTACTAAAAATAGAAAGAAATTAATTGGCCAACTAAAAATATCTAGAAAAAATTAGCCAACCATGGTGGCACATGCCTGTAGCCCCAGCTACTCAGGAGGCTGAGTCAGAAGGATTGCTTGAGTCCAGGAGTTTGAGGCTGCTGTGAGCTAGGCTGATGCCATGGCACTCTAGTCTGGGCAACAGAGTGAGACTCTGTCTCAAAGAAAAAAAAAAAGATTAGCAAAACTGTACTTATAAGAGTTGTTCTTTGTAGCCCTGTTTCAAATGGTAAAAAACAGGCCAGGCGCGGTGGCTCACACCTGTAATCCTAGCTCTCTGGGAGGCCGAGGCGGGCGGATTGCTCGAGGTCAGGAGTTCGAAACCAGTCTGAGCAAGAGGGAGACCCCATCTCTACTATAAATAGAAAGAAATTAATTGGCCAACTAATACATATAGAAAAAATTAGCCGGGCATGGTGGCGCATGCTTGTAGTCCCAGCTACTTGGGAGGCTGAGGCAGCAGGATTGCTTGAGCCCAGGAGATTGAGGTTGCTGTGAGCTAGACAGACGCCATGGCACTCACTCTAGCCTGGGCGACAAAGTGAGACTCTGTCTCAAAAAAAAAAAAAAAACAAATGGTAAAAAACTGAAAATCATCTACATGGTTAATAATGTATGGGGCCAGGTGTGGAAGCTCATGCTTATAATCCCAGCTACTTGAGAGGCCAAGGTAGGAAGATCACTTGAGACCAGGAGTTATGATTGTACCACTGCAACTTTGATGGCAAAGCCAAAAAAAAAAAAAAAGTATGGGTATTCAATATATTGGATATTATGTAGACATTAGAAAAATTGAGCTTCATCTATATATATTAATGTGGAAAGATGGTCACAATATGTCAATTAAGGAAATAAGCTATGGGACAGTATTTATGATTAGGATTTGTGAGTAACAAAAACATGAAATGTTTATATTAATAGAAAAATGGGAATAATATTCATCAGTCTTTAGATACATTTTCTCTGGTTAGAATTGGGGGGATTTTTCACTTCGTACATCTGATATTTCTATAATGTTTTCGTTTTATTGTTTTGTACTCAGAAGAATGCTAAGACAGAGTCCACACTCATTAGTGGATTCGTTCTGTTTGGAAGACTGATCTTTTGCACCGTGGCTCTGATTTCCAGCTACACCATGATACTTGCAGATTATTTATATAAGTTACTTTTTGCTGTGTGACCACCCCGAAGTTAGTAGTGTACAACAACAGTGATTATGATAACAGGGATTTTCTGGATTTTGAAAATGGAAAAAGTGGAGATGGCTTATTTCTGTTCCATAATTTCTGTGGCCTCAGCTAGGAAGTCTCAAAGACTGGAAGTGATTTGACACTTAGGTACTAGAATCACCAGATGACTTGTTCTGTTACGTGTTATTTAGACGGCTTCTAGTTGAGACCATGCCTGGATTTGTTAGTGAACACTCATATGTGACCTTCTGACAGGATGATAACTGGGTTCTAAGAGCCAGAATCCCAAAAGAATTCAGCAGAAGCTTTATCATTATTTATTAACTTTTTTTTTTTTTTTTTTTGAGACAGAGTCTCACTTTGTTGCCCAGGCTAGAGTGAGTGCCGTGGCGTCAGCCTGGCTCACAGCAACCTCAATCTCCAGGGCTCAGCGATCCTACTGCCTCAGCCTCCCGAGTAGCTGGGACTACAGGCATGCGCCACCATGCCCGGCTAATTTTTTGTATTTATATTTTTAGTTGGTCAATTAATTTATTTCTATTTTTGGTAGAGACGGGGTCTCTCAGGCTGGTTTTGAACTCCTGACCTTGAGCAATCCGCCTGCCTCGGCCTCCCAAAGTGCTAGGATTACAGGCGTGAGCCACCATGCCCGGCCTATTTATTAACTTTTGAAGTCACATAGTGGTCACTTTTCACTGTAATTGTAAACCTGCCCAGATTCAAGGGGAAGGAATAAAGGCCCTCTCAGTGGGAAGAATATCAAAGTCACATTGTAAAGAAAGAATATGTTGAATGGGAGATAATGTTGGGGACATGATTGGGAAATAATAGCTCTCTCATCATCGTAATTCCTCAGGCCTCTATCCTTTGCACATGCTAGTCACCTTACCTAGAATACTTTGTTCTTGCTTTTATGCTTGGCCAACATCAGTCATATGGTTGGTTGAGCATTTTTTATGGGCTGAGCATTGTATCATATATTTTATGTACATTATCTCAAATCCTTACAATAACTGTTCAAGGTAGAGAATACCTTGATTTAACTCAAACTTCAGCCTTTTTTTTTTTTTTTTTTTTTTTTGTGAGGTCTTCTTTTTCCCAAATCCCCTGAGTTGAGCTTTTCCTCTTAGAACTTTTCATGAACCTACCTATTTTAGGTTTTATTATAGCACTCATTATATTTACTTTTACTTAATTGCATTATCTTTCTCCCCATTAAACTGAATTTCGTGAGGCAGGTGTTATTTTCCTATATCCATTTGTCAAATATTTGAATAGATGACAAGTACTTGGCTTGGTAGTAAGAAAATAGAGATAAAGTACAGACTGTGCCCTCAAGTACCTTATGTTTTTATGGATGAGACAGATAAGTAAATGGGCAGATATATAGTTTGACAGATGCTTTTGATAAATAGGAATTACAGAACACTCTGAAGCAACCCCGGAGAGACATAAGTTAGAATTGATACTGAAGTTGGTGTTAGGAAGGCTTCCTGGAGGAAGTGCTTTCTGGCCTGAGACTTACTAAAATTTTTTAAACTTAATTTAAAAAATTACCTTGAAAAAGGCATAGGAATGACAAAGAGAAGAAGGGGATAAAACAGCATATGCAAGGGCATGAGGATCTGAAAATTTAGAGGGGGGTGAGAATTATAAGTAGTAGTTATATTTGGTAAAACAGGAATGGATTGTTTGTGGTCAATTGGTGAATAGGGACAGTGGATGAGACTGGTCTCGGGCCAGATCATGGAGGGCCTTGTAAGTAATCGTACCAAACTTGGATTTTATCCTTGGAATAGTGTGGAGCTAATGAAGGATTAAGCCAGGATGTGATGGTACCACATTTATGTTTTAGAAAAATAACATTGGTTATTATAGAGTGGTGAATGGACTGGAGAGTCTAGTGAGAGAGTCTAGTTAGAAAACTGTTAATGGTAATACAGAAAGGAAATGATAAGGGACAGATACTAAATGATACGGGACAGATACTAAACGGGACAGATACTAAATGGATTTAGGAGGTAGAACCAACAAGAGTAAGTATTTGGTTTTGTATTTTGGAAACATGAGTTCCAGAAGAGTTTATGATTTTTATTTGAATGACTGACTCGGTGGATGGTAGGTTAGAGAATATGAGTAATATGGCTTTTTTTTTTTTTTTTTTGAGACAGAGTCTCGCTTTGTTGTCCAGGCTAGAGTGAGTGCCGTGGCGTCAGCCTAGCTCACAGCAACCTCAAACTCCTGGGCTCGAGCTATCCTTCTGCCTCAGCCTCCCGAGTAGCTGGGACTACAGGCATGCGCCACCATGCCCGGCTAATTTTTTTTTTTATATATATATATATATCAGTTGGCCAATTAATTTCTATTTATAGTAGAGATGGGGTCTCACTCTTGCTCAGGCTGGTTTCGAACACCTGACCTTGAGCAATCTGCCCACCTCAGCCTCCCAGAATGCTAGGATTACAGGCGTGAGCCACCATGCCCGGCCCTAATTTTTTTCTTGATATCATTCATTCAACATGTAAAACTCTCAACACGTGTATGTTTCCTCTGTGTACGGAACCCTGCTAGGTACTGTATGAAATAAATCCTCACCACTGAGGAGTTTGTATGTTTTTAGGAGAGAGTTACAATGGATAACAAGAAGAATTAATAAAATATAAATATAAATTATAAAGTAAGTTAAAACAAAAAAAAATCCTATTTTGGGTAGGGAAGGTAAGTCTAAAAGTCTGAGGTGTATACTATGGTTTTTCTTCAGATCGTATAAATCTTTTGCCTTTTAAAAGTCTGAGGTGACACTTAGGCTGAGACAAGAGAAGGATGACAAAGAGCCAGCTGTGGGAAGAGTTGAGGGAAAAGAATTTTAGGCAGAGGGAACAACACACACATTAGCATCTATATTTATTTTTCTACCTATCTCTATATTTTGAAAACCATGAGTTCATACCAATACCTCTAGTTATAATCTAACACCACAGGTTGCATGGTAGTTTTCTCTCTTTCTATATATAACTCCGTTTTCCTACATTGAGAAACCTGGCTCTCATTATCCTTAATTAATTAATTAATTAATTTGATCCATTCTCCTGTATGTATCAATTGCCCATCACTGGGACATTCCCCTGCATAGATGCCCTCTTTACCTTGCTCATGCTCTCACATCCTATTCCAGAATAACCCCCTTTCTTCCCTCTAGATACCTTGCTAGCCATATCTCCTCTGTAAATGGTGAAGGGGTTATTTCAGTAGTCTAAACAAGACTTTGATGTTGGTTTTAGGTCAGGGTTATAGAAGAGGATGTGGAGAGAAGTAGATAGATTTAGGATCTATTTTGGAGAGCTTAATTGGTAGGATTTGTGGTTTTTGTTTTTTGTTTTTTTTTTAGCGTATTATGGGGGTACAAGTGTTAAGGTTACTTATATTGCCCATGCTGCCCCCCTCCTCCCTAATTGGTAGGATTTAAGTGGTGGCTTGGATGTGTAATGTGGGGAAAAGGGGGACAAATCAAGGGTGATTACCAGGTTTCTGGCTTTCTGGATGGCTGACATTTACTATGATGGAGATTTGAGAGTGGAAATACAGATTAGGAATTTTGTTTTGAATATACTCATTTTAAGATGCCAGTGATAGTTGTTTTGGAATGGAGAAAATACTTTGAGTGTTTTCATGGTATGTGTATGAGATTTATATCCATGTTTTATGAACTAAGGGAATGGGTGAGAAAGAAAGTAATGCTAAGAAACTCCCTAACCAGCAGCAGAGTCATTTATAAAGTCTCATGTGTGTATTACAATGGCTATATTAAAGCAGGACATCTAGCAAAGTATCTACTAGTAAATAACACTTGTAATTTGTTTTAGTTGCAATATGAACATTTAAGTAATATAATTATAGTTCTCTCAACTATTCTGTATTTTTTAGAATTTGTTAATTAGCATTTTCTTTACTACCTCTTTGCTCAATTTATGGTTAGTGTGTATTGTTGAGATTTTATAATTGGCTTTTTTTTTTTTTTTTGAGACAGAGTCTCACTATGTTGCCCAGGCTAGAATGAGTGCCATGGCGTCAGCCTAGCTCACAGCAACCTCAATTTCCTGGGCTCAAACAATCCTTCTGCCTCAGCCTCCCAAGTAGCTGGGACTACAGGCATGCGCCACCATGCCCGGCTAATTTTTTTTTTATATATATATGTTAGTTGGCCAATTAATTTCTTTCTATTTATAGTAGAGACGGGTCTCACTCAGGCTGGTTTCAAACTCATGACCTTGAGCAATCTGCCCGCCTTGGCCTCCCAGAGTGCTAGGATTACAGACGTGAGCCACCGTGCCTGGCCTATAATTGGCTTTTTAGTTCTGAACAAATACAGTTAACCTATATTTTAATTGAGGACTATGGGTAATCCTAAATAGTGTGTTTTAAAGTTTTTTTTTTTTTTTTTTTTTTAAGAAAAAGTTTCTTAGAATTGTGTATAAAGATGATTACATCTATTTTCACTAGAATAGTGTGTCTTTATAACCACTTAAAGTTTTATCATTTCTACCAGACTTTACCACTATATGACATATGTAACACAATTTAACTTGTACTCCCTAGATCTATTAAAACAAACAAAAAAAGTTTTATCGTTTCAAGAATTCTAATGAGTTCCCCCCATGAATTTCAAGTTGACTAGTGATGATATAAAATTATTGGAGTATTTCTTGAATTATATGGCACTCCTATGACTTAATGAGATTTTCTCTTTTCTGAAGACTGAATTACCTGTATTTGAGTTACATTGTTCACCTCAGATAATTTTGACCTATCTTGAGTTCCATATACCGTAATTTCGTGTATTAGAAATTTATTTGCTATGCTAGTTCATCATAATAAAAATTAATAAAGAGGAAATAATATATACTTGAATCCATTAATAAAAAATTGTTTTTTATTTAAAAACTTGATTTATAAACAACTGAATTTATAGAAGAATAAATGGAGCAGATTAACTCCATTATGTAAGTATTGTTAAAGTAAGACATATCTAAGTACATTGTGAGTTACCTTTTAAAGATTTATAATTTATGTAAACCTTCCTTTTTGCTAATATATGTCACAAAATATGGTAAAATTATGTTCATGTTATATTACATTTAAACAAAATATAATAAATTATATATGTAAAATTTATTTTTTTAACATGTTTTTAAACTTATCCTGGTTGCTAGAAGGTTGATGAGCTTTATATAGAATTTCTTGCTTTATTTTTAGAGATCTGATTTGGTTTTTTACCTTTATGTATGTAAAATAAATTTTAGCTATATTTCTATATTAAAGAGAAATAATTTTCAAGAATTCAGCTATAAAGTATTTGCCTTAAATCAGTGGCTCTATTATAGTGACAAGTCATAAATGAAAAGGGGTCTGTCTAAATTATCTCCCCACTCCTGATTGCCTCTTGGATTGGCAGTTAATGTATTCATAATAGGAGCTTATAGTAATGTAAGTTTTTATTAGCAAAACTAACAGAAAGAGAACATCATCCATTACTAGTTTAATAGGAATATAAGAAGACATTTCTTTATTCTCTTTGAAACCTTAACACAAAAATTAGTGATTTTACATATATATGAATATGCCTTAAATATCTTCTCAGAGTCGAAAATAACTCCAGAGCTAGAAAAACAATTTTTTGTCCCGTAGCCAAAAGTACAGCAGATGCTTCTTAGGGATAAAATTGATCACAGTTAAACTCTGAGACCTTATGAGGTTAGAACTTTCTGGATTTTGTTTGTTTTAAACTGGCTCTTTAACTATACTTGTTGAGGAAATTCTTCACATTTTGGAGAACACAGCAGGTCATTATTATTATTTTGTTCATTATTCCTCAGATTAACAAATGTTGTATTCCCCCATGAAGTGTAGAAAGCTTATACTAAACATTTCTCTTTAATTTATTTTTTATGTACATTTTTTACACTGGATAGATGAATTTTATTTTTAATGTAAAGCATGTGGCAAATATATTCTTGTCATTTGATATGAGGACTATTAGCTTCACCATTTTATTTTTTATTTACAAGCTACTGTTTTTTGTTTTTGTTGTGCAGGCTAAAGTGAGTGCCATGGCGTCAGCCTAGCTCACAGCAACCTCAAACTCGTGGGCTCAAGCAATTCTACTGCCTCAGCCTCCTGAGTAGCTGGGACTACAGACATGCGCCACTATGCCCGGCTAATTTTTTCTCTATATATTTTTAGTTGGTCAATTAATTTCTTTCTGTTTTTAGTAGGGGGGGAGGGTCTCGCTCAGGGTGGTTTCAAACTCTTGACCTTGAGTGATCCTCCTGCCTCAGCCTCCCAGAGTGCTAGGATTATAGGCATGAGCCACCAGGCCCTGGCCAAGCTACTGCTTTCTAAAGAAAAAAAACCCCACTACTTTTTTAGACTGTATTGTTTCCCTATAGTATAAACACTTTCACAATCTCTTCCATTTACTGCATATGCATATGTAGAGAGCAACAGTACTTAAGATTATGATGTGTTAGGCAGTCTTCTTTTTTGAGACAAGAGTCTCTGTTGCCGGGGCTAGAGTGCTGTGGCGTCAGCCTACCTCACAGCAACCTCAAACTCTTGGGCTCAAGCACTCCTTCTGCCTCAGCCTCCCAAGTAGCTGGAACTACAGGCATGTAGACATTAGCCATGTCCTGCTAATTTTTTCTATATTTTTAGTTGGCCAATTAATTTCTTTTCTATTTATAGTAGAGACGGGGTCTCACTCTTGCTCAGGCTGGTTTCAACTCCTGACCTTGAGTGATCCTCCCACCTCAGCCTCCCAGAGTGCTAGGATTATAGGCATGAGTCACCCGCGCTTGGCCAATATAAGTATCTTTTTAAACCTACTGAAGGTATGGGAGGTACTCACTTGCACACATTAAAAATTGTAAGATAAATAATTCCACTAAAATGTCGATAGTATTGCTTTTTTTTTTTTTTTGAGACAGAATCTCACTTTGTTGCTCAGGCTAGATTGAGTGCCATGGAGTCAGCTTAGCTCACAGCAACCTCAAACTCCTGGGCTCAAGCGATCCTACTGCCTCAGCCTCCTGAGTAGCTGGGACTACAAGCATGCACCACCATGCCCGGCTAATTTTTTCTATATATATTAGTTGGCCAATTAATTTCTTTCTATTTATAGTAGAGACGGGTCTCCCTCTTTCTTGCTCAGGCTGGTTTCGAACTCCTGACCTTGAGCTATCCTCCCGCCTCGGCCTCCCAGAGTGCTAGGATTACAGGCATGAGCCACTGCACCGGCTGATAGTATTGGTTTTTATGTCATCTGAGGCTATAGTGTAGTGTTCTGTGAAGAGAAGTTAGAAAATTTACTTAATGTCACATGGCTGAGATTCTTACTAAATGTAAATTATGGTCTTTCATATTTTAAGTGTTGATAAAACTTAGGGAATATAAAAACAGTATCACAAATTCTGTTTTTGATGACATTGTCTTTTGTAAGTTTATGTAATAGGCATTAAACTATTTAGGGTAGAGAATGGGAACTAAAGTTAGTTTATTATAGTACCAGGTCTCTCAGGCTGGAGTGCAATGGCTCTATCACAGCCTACTGAAATCTCAAACTCCTGGACTCAAGTGATTCTCCTGCCTCAGCTTTCTAGGTAGTTGGGACTACAGGCATGTGCCACCACACTCAGCTAATTTCTAAATTTTTTTTTTTTTAGTGACAGCATCTCACTATGTTGCCCAGGCTGGTCTTGAACTCCTGGTCTCAAGCAGTTCTCCCACTTCGGCCTCCCAAAGTGTTGGCATTACAGGCATGAGCCACTGTGGCCGGCCTGAGCTAAGTTTTTAATGTATATTACTTCATTTAATCTTCATAACTATAAAGTAGATATTGTTTAGATATTGTGTTTGCTTCACAAATTAGGAAGTAGACTTTTAAAAAGGTCACACAGCTGCTGTTCTGTTTTACCCTGGTCTTTTAAACTCCAAATTAGCGCTTTTCCCTGTAAAACATGAATTGAACAATGTTCCTGACCTTTAGGGACTCTTCTGTAAATAAGGAAATAATGTGATGTATTAAACAGTGTATATACTGCTTTTATGAGGTTTTAGGAATATGAAAGTACCACTTAACTGGGGGGTTAGGAAGGGTTTTACACCGTAGTTGGTGTTTGGGTAAGTATTGGATAAGAATTTTTTTTAACATGTTTTCATGCTGCTACTTTAAATGGTTTCCAACTTGGTATTTTCAGCAGTGAAGAAATCAGCATGTGAGTATTTTTATGGAAACAAAAATAATGTGAGAAATATAACCTAATAAACATTTAGACACACTATATTGAGCATAATGGGTTATGTTATAGCTTTTTAGTACCTATTATTTTATTAATATTTTGATGTTAAGAATTTAACAATCCTAAGTGTAATATGATTTCTTTCACTGCAGATGTCCTCCTCGCACTTTCTTACCAGCCCTCTGCAAAATTTTTCTTGATGAAAGTGCTCCAGACAATGTGTTAGAAGTGACAGCCCGTGCTATAACATACTACCTGGATGTATCTGCAGAGTGTACCCGAAGGATTGTTGGGGTAGATGGAGCTATAAAAGCACTTTGTAATCGTTTGGTTGTAGTTGAACTTAACAACAGAACTAGCAGAGACTTAGCTGAACAATGTGTAAAGGTAAGTATTATTTATTGGCCCATTTACATATCACTTAGAGAATAAAAAATTTATTTTACTAAAAAAATAAAATTCTTTCTTATTATCAGTCTTACTTTATTGAGAGTGGTTGAGAACAGTGGAAATCAGAGCCCTTGCGGCATCAGTGGAGATCCTGTGGGGTTTGGGAAAAGAAATTTTGTCTCTGAAGGAAAAGTGTAGGTCATTGATACACTCTTCTGTGCTGCCTCAGTGTGCTTCACTTTCTGGTAGCCACTAACATTTTGAGATAGGTTATCCCTATTCTTACCCAAAATGGTTGTGTGTGAAAATAGTAATAACTACCACCATCACCACAACTAACACTAACCACCATGCCAGGCATTATTCTAAGCACTTTAAGTGTATTGACTCAATTAATCTTCATGACAACTCCATATGAGTTAGGTGCCATTAATATCATGATGTCATTAATATCATGATTTCTGTTTTATGATGAACAAAATTCAGGTATACTGAGGTTAAGTAACATGCTTGGGAGTAGTGAGTGGCAGAGCCAAGATTTGAAGTTTAGGAATTTGAAGGTTTAGGAAGTCTGATCCTATGGCTTATGGATTTAACTATTTTGCTATACACCCTTTAGAGTAAACTATTGTCTTTTATTCTTTCTGGGCCTAGTTATAAATTTTATGCAACTCTAAAGGCATTACTTCTATGACAGTAATTTATTGGAACTATCGGTGAACACATTTAGAATTTTACATGATTCTCTTTTTTATAATTCCTGCCTTATTCTTTATATAATTCTTGCTGCTCTAGGTTAACAGTTTTCAAAATTTTTTGTCTCAGGATCCTTTTGCAAGTTTAAAATGATTGAGGATCCTCAAAGATCCTGTGTTTATGTAGGCTATATGTATTTATATTTATCATGTTAAATATTAGAACTGAGAAATTTAAAATATTTATTTATCTTAAAATAATAAACTCAGGCTGAGTGCGATGGCTTACACCTGTAATCCTAGCACGCTAAGCACTTTAAGTGCATCAACTCAATCTTCAGGACAATTCTATATGAGGTAGGTGCCGTTAATATCATCATTTCTAGCCAGGGTGGGAAGGAAGATTGCTTGAACTTAGTTTGACACCAGCCTGAGCAAGAGCGAGACCCTGTGTCTACTAAAACCAGAAAAATTAGCTGGGCATGGTGGTATGTGCCTGTAGTCCCAGCTATTTGGGAGGCTGAGGCAGGAGGATTACTTGAGCCCAGGAGTTTGAGGTTGAAGTGAGCTGTGACAATGCTGCTGTACCTCAGCCAGGGTGACAGATCAGACTCTGTCTCACAAACAGACAAACAAAAAAATCTTGGTTTAATAGCAGACTTCTGGATCCTCCCATCTGCTTCTGCATTTAGTCTAGTGCAATATCACACTTCATGTAGTTCCTGGAAAACACTACCCTATATTCATGAGAGAATGAGACTGAAGAAGACAAATAGTATTATACTATTATTGTGAAACAAACTTAAATTCAGAGCTTCTTGAAAATGTCTTAGGAACTTGGGGTGCCTAGACCACACTTTGAGAACTTTGTACCTCTGTGTCTATAGATTTATTTCTGTTATGTCTGTAGCCTCAGAGGGAAGCGGTATCCATTTTCATGTTCAAGGCTTTCCCCCTCCACCCCTTACTTTTTTGATCACATCACTTCCATGTTTCTTCCAGGTATGGGATTTACTCTATTGCTTATTCACTGACTATATTTTTAAATTCTTTCTTATCTGGCTCCTTATTCTCAGCCTATAAACATGCTGAAGTCTTGCTCTTTTTTTGTGGTGTTTTTTTTTTTTTTTTTTGAGACAGAATCTCACTCTGCTGCCCAGGCTAGAGTGCCATGGTGTCAGCCTAGCTCATAGCAACCTGTAACTCCTGGGCTTAAGCAATCCTCCTGCCTCAGCCTCCTGAGTAGCTGGGACAATAGGCATGCACCACCATGCCCGGCTAATTTATTTTATATATATACTTTTTAGTTGTCTAGCTAATTTCTATTTTTGTAGTAGAGAAGGGGTCTTGCTCTTATTCAGGATGGTCTCAAACTCCTGAGCTCAAACGATCCTCCCGCCTCTGCCTCCCAGAGTGCTAAGATTATAGGCGTGAGCTACCATGCTCGGCCTATCCAGCTTTTTATAATTTTCAAACCTGTGATTGAAAGAATGGTACATTTAACGCCTTATATCCACCTAGATTTGCCACTTGTTAACATTTTGCCACTTTGTTTTATTTTCTCTTTCTCTCTCCACCCCCTTCAATTCTTTTCACGCTCCTTTCTTTCTTCCATCCCTCTTTTTTTTTTGGCACTGAACCTTTGAAAATAAGTTCCAGTCATCAGGACACTTTATCCCTAAATATTTTAGAAGGTTATCTCCTAAAAACAAGGACATTCTGCCAAAGCATAATACCATTATTTCACTTATGAAAATTAGCATTGATTTAGTAAGAGGACAATACATAGTTTACAGGTCCAGTGGTCCCCCACATGTCTTTTATGGCTTAAAAAAAAATCAGGATCCAAAATTTGTACATTGTATTTGGTTTTTATTCTTCTTTAATGTCTCTTTTTTTTCCATGACACCTTTTTTGTAGAGTCCAGGGCAGTTACCTTATAAAATGTCCCACATTCTAGATTTGTTTGATTGATTGCGATTAATTTTAGTTTGAAAACTTTATTTGTAAGGTGCTACATAAGAGATGTTGCATAGTTCTTACTGCATCACATCAGAAGGGATATTATGTCCAATTGTTTTACCTGAATATCTTAAACATCAACATAATTTAGAAAATAAAAGTTAATTTTTAATGTTTTGATATTCATAGATTGAATATGAGGGTAGTGATTTATCCACCTTTTTTTTAAGGTCTAGGAGCTTATAAGCGTTTGCTAAATTTCTTATAGTTCCTTAGCTTGCCGTGATCTAAACCTACACTGTCTTTAGTCAGGCATGGTGGCATGCTCCTGTGGTCTCAGTTACTTAGGAGGCTTGAGGTGGGAAGATCACTTGAGCCCAGGAGTTGGAGACTGTAGAGAGCTATATTACTAAGCCACTGCCCTCCAGCCTGGGTGACAGAGCAAGACCCTGTCTCTTAAAATTAAGTAAATAAATAAATGCACTGTCTAATATGGTAGCCATATCTGCTGAGCACTTCAAATGTGGCTACTCCAAATTGAGATGTCTTTTAAGTATACAATATACTTATGATTTTTAGGATAATACATGAAAGAATGTAAAATATATCAGCAATTTTTTATATTGATTACATGTTGAAATGATATCTTGGACATATTGGGTTAAATAAAATATATTATTAAAACTAATTTTATTTGTTTTAGTTTACTGTTTTTAATGTGTCTACTAATAAATTTGGAAAGTGCCATTATGTTTTCGATGAGTCTAGAAAACTAACATTCTTTTGTTAATTTTGTTTTACTATTGTAGGTATTGGAACTGATATGTACTCGTGAGTCAGGAGCAGTCTTTGAGGCTGGTGGTTTGAATTGTGTGCTTACCTTCATTCGTGACAGTGGACACCTGGTTCATAAAGATACTTTGCACTCTGCCATGGCTGTGGTATCAAGACTTTGTGGCAAAATGGAACCTCAAGATTCTTCTTTAGAAATTTGTGTAGAATCTCTGTCTAGTTTATTAAAACATGAAGATCATCAGGTAAATAAATTGCTATTTTATACTTTCAGTTTCTAAAATGTAATTTTTTAAAATAGTAATCCCCTATTTATAATTATGATATACTGTAATTTGAACTTTCCATTTGATGAAGTAGAGGTAATCCCATTTTCTTTTTCTCTTATTTTATCCTTCTAAATTATAATCATTTATAACAAAACTTTTTAAATTATAAAAGTGATATGTATGGCTGGGCCCACTGGCTCACGCCTGTAATCCTAGCACTCTGGGAGGCCGAGGCGGGAGGATTGCTCGAGGTCAGGAGTTCGAAACCAGCCTGGGCAAGAGCGAGACCCCGTCTCTACTAAAAAATTGAAAGAATTTAATTGACCAACTAAAAATATATAGAAAAAATTAGACAGGCATGGTGGCACATGCCTGTAGTCCCAGCTACTTGGGAGGCTGAGACAGAAGGATCACTTGAGCCCAGGAATTTGAGGTTGCTGTGAGCTAGGCTGATGCCAGGGCACTCTAGTTCAGGCAACAGAGTGAGACTCTGTCTAAAAAAAAAAAAGTGATATGTATTCTTTTTTTTTTTTGAGACAGAGTCTCCCTTTGTTGCCCAGGCTAGAGTGAGTGCCATGGCTTCAGCCTAGCTCACAGCAACCTCAAACTCCTGGGCTCAAGCAATCCTGCTACCTCAGCCTCCTAAGTAGCTGGGACTACAGGCATGTGCCACCATGCCCAGCTAATTTTTTCTATATATATTAGTTGGACAATTAATTTGTTTCTATTTATAGTAGAGATGGGGGTCTCGCTCTTGCCCAGGCTGGTTTCGAACTCCTGACCTCTAACAATCCACCCTCCTCGGCCGACTGCGCCCGGCCAATATGTATTCTTAATTTAAAATGTTATAGAAATATGTAGTCATTTTTACAGCTACACTTGTACTTGGTGTAATTTTGCTGACTTAAGCTAGATCTCATTAAAATAAAATAACACAGTTTTTATACTCTTATGTGTAACCTTTTGTTGAGTTAGCATACTTTGGAAAATAAAACTTGACTTTTAATGCCTTTCTACTATTCAGATATTTTCAGTTGATATTCACAAAGTATCTTGGCAAAATTATATATAATAATAGTTTTTTTTTGAGCTTTTACGATTCTTTATATGTATTGTCTGATTTAAGCTTACATAATGAGATATAGGTACCATTATTCTCCTTTTATAAAGGAGAAAACTTAGGCTGTAAGCCATTAGATAACTTCCTTTTGTTATATAGTTAGCAGAATATGGAGCTATGAGTTAGATCTCAGCAGATGATATGCTTCATCTCTTTGCTACAGCTGCCTTTCTTATAGTGCCAGTATTGAAGTGATCAGTACTAGCCCTTTTTAGGTGAATCTTATTTATGTGTATATTCTTTATATCATTAGGTTTCAGATGGAGCTCTGCGATGCTTTGCGTCTCTAGCTGACCGATTTACCCGTCGTGGTGTTGACCCAGCTCCGTTAGCCAAGCATGGATTAACTGAGGAGCTGTTATCTCGAATGGCTGCTGCTGGTGGTACTGTATCAGGACCATCATCAGCATGTAAACCAGGTCGCAGCACCACAGGAGCTCCTTCTACAACTGCAGATTCCAAATTGAGTAATCAGGTGTCGACAATTGTAAGTCTGCTGTCAACACTTTGCAGAGGTTCTCCAGTAGTGACACACGTAAGAATGTTTTTGAATTTTTGCTTTTTAATCTTTCAGAAAAAGTGTTGTTGTTTTTTTTTAAATGATGCCAATATATTAACTTTTTTCTTCCCATTCTCTTTCTAGGATCTCCTGAGGTCAGAGCTTCCAGACTCAATTGAAAGTGCATTGCAGGGTGATGAAAGATGTGTACTTGATACCATGCGTTTGGTTGACCTTCTCTTGGTGCTATTATTTGAAGGACGAAAAGCTTTGCCAAAGTCTAGTGCTGGATCTACAGGCAGAATCCCAGGACTCCGGAGATTGGATAGTTCTGGGGAGCGCTCACATCGGCAGCTTATAGACTGTATTCGAAGTAAAGATACTGATGCACTTATAGATGCAATTGACACAGGAGGTCAGAAAATATTTTTAAAGTATAAAAAGAAAATGGAGATAAAGAATTATATAGGCAATTTTTGGTTTCTAGATTTTGGATAATTTTCTTAGCAATTAATTGTGTCAGATAACAGAATGTCCACCCCCATCAATATTCTCCCCTTTTCGTATGTATAATTGCATAATTATCAGTCTGGTGCATGGTAAGATCTGAATAAATACTTGTTGAATGAGTAAAACTTCTATAAAGTTTAAAATTTTCCTGTTTTGTCATTGAAGGAGATCCTTTCGATCCTAAAGTGAATTGCAGATTGAATTTAGGGCTTTTATTTTCTTAAGATTGGTGGAAACTGCCATGAGTGAATTATAATAATAGTTGATTATCTTAGACTGCCACATGAGGTGATGAGCAAGTACAAATTCCTGAAAGATGGTTGTGGGTCATCAAATTTTTTCTTTTGTGTTCTTCGAGTTATACATGTGGATTAACTTGTTTTCCACAATTATGTTATGATGCAACTAGTACCTTGTTGTATTATGTACTATGTTTTGTTTTTGTTGTTTCTTATTTCATGTTTATTTTTAAAACTTTAATACTAATGAATCCTCAGTGATTTAAAATGTTAGTATTTTCCTTAGCTGACCTTAGGTTTGCTGATTATTTACTATTTTATAGTTGACCTGAATACTTAAGACAATCTCTTGGCTCTGTATTTAGTTGATTATTAATAACAATATTTTTATTTTATTTTATTTTTTTTTTGAGACAGAGTCTCACTTTGTTGCCCAGGCTAGAGTGAGTGCCGTGGCGTCAGCCTAGCTCACAGCAACCTCAAACTCCTGGGGTTGAGTGATCCTTCTGCCTCAGCCTCCCGAGTAGCTGGGACTACAGGCATGCGCCACCATGCCTGGCTAATTTTTTATGTATATATCAGTTGGCCAATTAATTTCTTTCTATTTATAGTAGAGACGGGGTCTCGCTCTTGCTCAGGCTGGTTTTGAACTCCTGACCTTGAGCAATCCGCCCGCCTCGGCCTCCCAAGAGCTAGGATTACAGGCGTGAGCCACAGCGCCCGGCCAACAATATTTTTAAATTGTCCAGTTCAGTATAGGCCAGGTGCGGTGGCTCACGCCTGTAATCCTAACACTCTGGGGGGAGGCCGAGTCGGGCGGATTGCTCCAGGTCAGGAGTTCGAAACCAGCCTGAGCAAGAGCGAGACCTCGTCTCTACTATAAATAGAAACAAATTAATTGGCCAACTAACATATATATAGAAAAAATTAGCCGGGCTTGGTGGCACATGCCTGTAGTCCCAGCTACTTGGGAGGCTGTGGCAGCAGGATTGCTTGAGCCCAGGAGTTTGAGGTTGCTATGAGCTAGGCTGACGCCATGGCACTCACTCTAGCCTGGACAACAAAGTGAGACTCTGTCTCAAAAAAAAAAAGAAAAGTTCAGTATTATTTTATTGACTGTAAGTAAAAAAAAGTAAGTTTTTTTTTTTTCCTTCAAACTTTCAGCCTTTGAAGTAAATTTTATGGATGATGTAGGCCAGACTCTGTTAAACTGGGCCTCTGCTTTTGGAACTCAGGAAATGGTAAGCTAACATATAAAAATTCATATTTAAAGCAAAAATAGAAATATTATTAAAGCAACTTTATGATTTTTTATCATTTTATAGGTAGAATTTCTTTGTGAGAGAGGTGCTGATGTTAATAGAGGTCAAAGGTCATCATCATTACATTATGCTGCATGTTTTGGAAGACCTCAAGTAGCAAAGGTAAAATCCAGGTTTTTAAATTATTAACATTTAACTTTTACACAATTCAAAAATTAAAATGATGTAAAAACTTTTATTTTGATAAGTCATGCTTCCATGCCATGTCCATCCACATCATTCTGCTGTGCCCACCATAAGTGTTCTTAAATAGTTTTTTTATCTTTTCAGTGTTTCTTAATACAGATTCATGTAAAAACAAATATGTATATGTATTCTATTCTTTTCTTATGCAAAATATAACATATATATTGACCTCAGTACTTTGATGTTTTTCACTTAATAATATGTATTAAGGGAAATCTCCCCCTATTGAGTATATAGAGAACTTTTTAGGTATGCATATTTACCCTGTGTGGACGTACTATAAGTTTATTCAGCCAGTCACCTATCGTTGAACACATGATTGTTTGCAATTTCTTACTCTTGGTGACGAATACATTTGCATATATTTATGTTTGTTTCTGTTAATCAGTAAAGAAGATACTCTGTTTGTAGAAGAGTCAGTAAGTAGAGTCTTAGAGTAGGAAAGGACTTTGGAGAGTTCTTTTTACAATTAGAGAAACTGATGTCCAAAGAGGTCAAATGAAAAGGGTCACATCAAATCTTTGATGAAGGTTTCTAGAATATGCCTATGGTACAGTAGGTTGGCATAGTGCAAGGTTAGTTCACTCTGAAGTCAGGCATACCTGGATTCAAGTCTTAGATCATGCACAAAAGGCTATGTTACCTTGGGCTAGTGTCTTAAGTTTGACTTGCAGTTTATCTGTAAAATTGGCATTCCTAGCAAGACCATTGTGAGAATTAGAAAAAATACATGTAAAACACTGTAGTAGTCACCTCATAGGTGCTCAAATGATAGCTGCTGTTGTCACTTTTATACTACAATAAAATTTTCAGTAACAACTTAGTAGCTTTCTAACCTGAGAAAGGTGATCTTTTTTTATCTGTTCGAATTGGTTAGATTTTAAAGAGAATGATGCTTCTAGGGGTTATTAAGTAATACCAAGGAAGTAAAACAGGTTTTAGAGTTTTTATTTCAGGTATTTTTAAAGTCAGCCAGTTAATAATAAAAAAGTTCTTATTGCACCATCGTGATTAAAGTAAGTAGTCTGAGCATGAGATTATAAAAAGTTTAGGGTAATATCAGTGGGTATAGACATAAAAGACACAGATACTGATGACTTTGGTCAAAGAATTTACTTAACTTGATAATTGGCAATATATAGGAAATGATGAAAGTTGATAGCCAAGTCACAAACTGAGTAGTACCTATGTTAAAAGTCAAAGAATTGGAAGGAGGAGTTTGATGGAGAAGTTGACAGGTTCATATGGAACATAATTTGAGGTGATAATAAATAGCCAAGTGAAATTAATCTATAATTTTTTCAAGATATTAATAGGCTGCTTTTAAGGTGATGAGTGCTATGACAGAGATTTGCATTGGTACTTGCTTTAGTAATTCTGGGAAGTCTTTAGATTATAGAGTTGAATGTTGAAGAAATAATGGATTGTCATATTCAAATTAAATGCTTTTCTTCTCTAGACTCTGTTACGCCATGGTGCAAATCCAGATCTGAGAGATGAAGATGGGAAAACTCCGTTAGATAAAGCTCGAGAAAGGGGTCATAGTGAAGTAGTAGCTATTCTTCAGTCTCCAGGTAAGTGGTAAATTCTTTCCTTTTAAGCCATGTACTATTATTCTTCAGCTTTACTTCTATAGAAGTAGCTTTTTGTGTACACATTAACATTATATAAATGAACTATTCTTAGGAGATCAAATAATTATATATGTATAGCCTTATATTTGATAAGCCTTTAACAGCCTGCTCTTATGTGTTCTTTGAGACTGCCTGATTCCAGAATGAGCAAAACATAAAGTTAAAGGGATGTGGAAATGTCAGATAAAGAATAACTGGGGGGTGGGGGGCGGGAAAAAAAAAAAAAAAAGAATAACTGGGTATTGTGTAGATAAAGTAGTTTGACCAGATTTTTAAGTTTTCACAGAGTTAATGAATGCAGAACCTCTGTGAGATAATTTTTGGAATCAAGTAGAGTATCCGAAATTATCCCTTAATTTGTTATTGAGCTCATTAAAGGTATAATGTTCTTTAGTATTCTTACAGACACCATTGCTACAGTGTCCTAATTTCAATTTATTTATTGTTAATTAGAGATAATTATAGTTTGAAGTTGGATATATCTTAAAGGTTTTTTTTCTTGAAAGAAAAAGTTTCCAAAAAAGTATTTCTTTGAATAATACTTTTCTGCAGGTGATTGGATGTGTCCTGTTAATAAAGGAGATGATAAGAAAAAGAAAGATACAAATAAAGATGAAGAAGAATGTAATGAGCCCAAAGGAGATCCAGAAATGGCACCTATATACTTGAAAAGGTTATTGCCAGTGTTTGCACAAACATTTCAGCAAACTATGTTGCCTTCAATAAGGTAGTTGTTCATACTATTTGTGTGTGTTAGTTTAAATTATAACAATTATATGGTTTTATTTATATCCCTTTCCAGAAAGAGTAAAGGTTTATTTTAACACTAAAAAGATATGGCAAGGGCTGGGCATGGTGACTCATGCCTGTAATCCTAGCACTCTGGGAGGCCGAAGCTGAGGCTGGAGGATCGTTTGAGCTCAGGAGTTCGAGACCAGCAAGAGCGAGACCCTGTCTCTACCAAAAATAGAAAAAATTTGCTGAGCATGGTGGCACATGCCTGTAGTCCCAGCTACTCAGGAGGCTGAGGCAGAAGGATTGCTTGAGCTCAGGAGTCTGAGGTTGCTGTGAGTAGGCTGACGCCATGGCACTCTAGCTGGGGTAACAGAGTGAGACTCTGTCTAAAAAAAAAAAGATACGGTAAGAATAAAAATTAGATTGGAAGTGGAAAAGTCATATTTTTTCTTCTGATGGAAGAGAAGGGGTTTAGAAAATTAAGAGAACTAGATTTTTAACACATTTTTGTAGTTCTCTGAATACTAACTCTCTAGAGAAATTTTGATAAGAATTGCAAATATTTATTGGGCTTTATGGAGGCTTGTTTGTAGGATAAGTGTGAGATGGCCACTGGAGGAATGAAATAGACAAATGATTTGATTATATGTGATCATTTATATTTATGTGTATATAAATAATATATATGCATACATATTTTAGAGATGGAGGCTTGCTGGGTTGCCCAGGCTGGTCTTGAACTCCTGGGCTCAAGTGGTCCTCCCACCTCAACTTCCCAGTGCCCAAGAATTATATTTTTAAATCATATCACCATCCAGTTTGAACCCTCCATAGCTTCTAACTGGCCTTAATGCAAACTCAGTAACCCTCAGGCTTGCAAGGTCTTACATAATTCTCACCCAGCTCTTTGACCTCACTGAGTACTATTTAACACCTGGCCCATTACACTTACATTATGCTAGCCTTTTTTGTATTTTTTGAACACTCCAACTATATCCCTACCTTAGAGGTTTTCTATCTGCTTGAAACTTTCTGTCTCCAGATCTTGTGAATGGGTGGTTGCTTTACATCATTCTACTGAAATTTGTCCACCTAGTTTAAATTTACCCCTAATATACCTTTTACATCAATAATGTTTTACTGCCTTCAAAGAATTTATACTATCTGAAAAATTGTGGGGTTTTCTGTTTATTTTCTGTCTCTGTAAAGTGTGTGCCATGAGAGCTGGCCTTGTAAACTGCTATATTTCTACAAAGACAAGGAAGTATAGAATATGGCCTGATACTTAGGTTCTCAGTAGATATTTACTGAATGAATGAGTCTTTTGTTAGCAATTGCAAGTATTTTCATATTAATGGAGCACAGAATGTATTTGGAAAATTCATTGAATAATGTTCAAAAGGTAGACAGGAGGTTTTTATGACCTATAAGGTCTTTGTGGGCTGAGTGTGGACTTTACCCCACAGTTAAAAAAGGATTATTAAAGACCCATGAGGAAATTTGACACAGATTTCTGATATATAAAGATCACTTTATACAACAGACGTTTCTGGTATAAAAAAAAAATATATATATAAAAAAAAAAAAAGATCACTTTGGCAGCCTGGTGAAGGAGGACTGGAGACAGGGAAGAATGGAACCAGATTACTTAAGGGTTCATTGCAGTGGGAACTTCACACAATAGCAGAGAGATTGGATTGGTGGGAACAAATTCAAGAGGTTGGGAGATGGGTCGTGTAGGGATTGGTGGCCAATTACATACGAGGGTTGAGGAAGGATGGGATGAAGGATGACTACCAGATTTTTGGCTGAGTGACTGGGAATTTGGTCATTTTAAGTTTAGGAGGTCTGTAGAACATGTAATTTTGAAGATTCAAGTGTCTCAAATACCAGTATTATGAGCTAATATTAAAATACAAGCAGTTTGCTTTAAATAGGAGAGACAGCAAAATAATTCACTGTGAGCATTTAATAGCTTGGTTTTTAATTCCTGCCCAAATAGCTACAGAAGTATAGGTGTTAGTGGGGCCACTTTTTTTCTGTTTTGACAAAAGACTTGAATTGTCTTAAGAAATGAACCATTTTGAACGAGATAATTTGGTTTGAAAATTTTAGAGGACTAGCTGTCTTGCTGATAAAAGAATCTTAAGAAGCATTTGGAGTAGAACTGCTTTGTGATAGGCCATCAGAAAATTATAAAGTATGCCTTATTGGGTGGTTATTTTCTATCATACTTTTAAATGTTTGGAGATTTCAGCTTTAGGGCTTTTGATGCTAAATTATCCCAGGTAATAATTAGCAGACGCATTTAATTGTGGCTAGGAAGACAATATATATCTTAGTTAAGAACTCAGGCTCTAGAATCAGTTCAAAGTGAGTCCAAGCCAGACGCAGTGGCTCACACCTGTAATCATAGCACTCTGGGGTGCCGAGGTGGGAGGATCCCTTGAACTCAGGAGTTTGAGACCACCCTGAGCAAGAGTGAGTCTCTACTAAAAATAGAAAAATTAGTGGGCGTGGTGGCATGTGTCTGTAGTCCCAGCTGCTCCAGAATCTGAGGCAAGAGGATTGCTTGAGAGCCTAGGAGTTTGAGGTTGCAGTGAGCTATGATGATGCCACTACACTCCACCTAGGGCAACAATGAGAGAGACTGTCTCAAAACAAAAAACCAAAGTGAGTCCAAAAGCTATCGTTGCCACTTCCTAGAAGAGTGGGCCATGGGCAAGGTACATACTTCTTGATCTCAATTGTTTCATCTCAAAGATGAGGATAATTATACTTTAAGTGTGAGAATAAAAGTTAAATATGGCTTGAGTGCGGTGGCTCATGCCTGTTATCTCAGCACTTTGGGAGGCCAAGGCAGGAGGATTGTTTGAGTGACCAGCCTGGGCAACATAGCAAGATCCCATCTCTACAAAAAATTAAGAAATTAACTGTGTGTGGTGGCATGCACCTGTAGTTCTCAGGAGGCTGAGGCGAGAGGTTCACTTGAGCCAGGAGTTTGAGTCTGCAGTGAGCCTTGATCATGCCAGCACACTTCAGCATGAGTGACAGAGTGAGATCCTGTCTCTAAAGTTTTTTAGGCTGGGTGCAGTGGCTTATGCCTGTAATTCTGGCACTCTAGGAGGCCTAGGCAGGAGGATTGCCTGAGCTCAGGAGTTTGAGACCAGCTCGGAGGAAGAGCGAGACCCTGTCTCTGCTAAAAAGATAGAAAAAATTAGCCTAGTTTTGTGGCACATGCCTGTAATCCCAGCTACTTGGGAGGCTGAGGCAGGAGGATCGCTTGAGCCCAGGACTTTGAGGTTGCACTGTCTTAAAAATAAATAAATAAGTATAAAGTATTTAGCATAGTGTCTAATATATTAGGGGAATTTGAAAAATGATAGTTCATTTTTTTGAATTATTTACCTATATTAAAAACAGAGGAATAGGTTGCAACCTAATTTTTTTCATATTTCAGTTTAAAATTTTGTCAGAAGAGTAAACATAACTCTGATTCAAACAGTTAAAAGAGTATCTATACATATTGACATTAGATATTATTATCTACAGAGTGTCCCAACAGTCTCTATACAAAGAAAAATTTTGTAATGAATATGTTGTAAATAAAGGTTCCTGTAGCTACAGTTTCCCATTTTCCCTGTGTATGCCGACTTTTGAGACACCCCATATATTGGCCTATGTACTGTCTGTTTAGAAAATAAAGGCAGACAATAGAATAATTCAAGGCTTCAAAATAGGATAGCAGTATCAATGGTGAAGTAGTTTGTAAAAACCTGATTATTCTCTCTGTAAGATATTAGACTGAGGACTTTTCCACTTGGTTTTAGAAGAAAGCTACATAGAATTTTGAAAAAGTGTGGTAAGTAAACATCTTAGGAGTTCGTGTAAATAACTGGGCAAAGATTGACTCTACTTTTTAGTAAACCAGAGATCCTAGAGAATCCTTATTCTTTTTATTTATTTTTTTTATTTTTATTTTATTCATTTATTTATTTTTTTGATCATTGACATGTAATGTGATATTCTTTCTTTTTAAAAAAAAAAACAATTTGGCTGGGCACAGTGGCCCACACCTGTAATCCTAGCACTCTGGGAGGCCGAGGCAGGAGGATTGCTCAAGGTGTTAGGAGTTTGAAACCAGCCTGAGGAAGAAAGAGGGAGACCCTGCCTCTACTAAAAATAGAAAGAAATTAATTGGCTAACTAAAAATATATAGCAAAAATTAGCAGGGTACAGTGGTGCATGCCTGTAGTCCCAGCTACTCTGGAGCCTAAGGCAGGAGGATTGCTTGAGCCCAGGAGCTTGAGATTGCTGTGAGCTAGGCTGATGCCACAGCACTCTAGCCTGGGCAACAGAGTGAGACTCTGTCTCAAAACAAACAAACAAACAAACAAACAAACAAAAAAACAATTTGAGGGAGAAAAGTAGACTTGGTTGGATAAAGGGGGAAATTATTCTTTGATAAGAATGAAAATAGTCTAAAGATATAAATTCTTCCACAGTTAATTTATAGGTTATACAGTTGTAAAGAAAATAACTACAGAATTTGTTTTAGAACTTGTCAGATCCCAAAGTCCATCTGGAAGAATAAATAGGTGAGATTATTAAAAAAAATATGAAAAACTAGTGTCAACCTTTAGTAATGAAACCTTTATGAGCACTAGCAGAATAGTGTGTAAATTGATGGAATAGAATAGTTCCTCGTATGGAGCCAATTATATATAGGAATTGAATGTGTTATAATGGAGGTTTCTAAGATCAGAGGAGAGTTATTTATTAAATGGTACTAGAATATGTGCTTTATAGTTGGATTTAAAAAATCCTCTTAGTCCTTTATATTCTAAATCTAAACAAATTCTAGAGGATTTAACATAACTTTTTTTGAAAAGCTTAAGAAAACAAAACATATATACTTGAATGTTAATCAGGCCTTAATAGGAAGAATGGCTTTCAAAACTTCTGTTAGTCAAATCTGTCAAATTTTAAATTTATATTATTTAAAAAACATAAAACTACTACATATCAATAACAGTATTACCTACAGCCACAAAAGCCCCAGAATACAAACTCTTAATCTAAATAAATATTCCATGAGATTGATATTTGTTAGCAAATACGACCAAGAATACTATCTTTGTTATACAAAGAACATGTATAAATTGATGGTCAGAATTTCAGAGCGCATTTAAATAAGTTAGCCAGTGACATTAAGGTGTAGTGTTCAAGATGAAAAACACCAAAAAACTAGCATGGAAAATGTATTTCCTTACTAGTAAAAAACAAAACATTTTTAAAATAAATAAAATTTGATATCATTTTCACCCATTAGACATTTAAGAAGCTTAGGCCGGGCGTGGTGGCTCACACCTGTAATCCTAGCTCTCTGGGAGGCCGAGGCGGGCGGATTGCTCAAGGTCAGGAGTTCAAAACCAGCCTGATCAAGAGCGAGACCCCGTCTCTACTATAAATAGAAAGAAATTAATTGGCCAACTGATATGTATATAAAAAATTAGCCAGGCATGGTGGCGCATGCCTGTAGTCCCAGCTACTCGGGAGGCTGAGGCAGAAGGATAGCTCGAGCCCAGGAGTTTGAAGTTGCTGTGAGCTAGCCTGACGCCACGGCACTCACTCTAGCCTGGACAACAAAGTGAGACTCTGTCTCAAAAAAAAAAAAAAAAGAAGCTTAAAAAAGAGAATCATAAAATGTAAAAAATAAAAAAGGGGAATGTATTGTAGATATCCATATCTAGTGATTATTTAAGCTGCCAATATCCTTGTTTGATGAATCAGTTTGCTGGCATGGATATCGATACATCTGAAAGTGTTTAGACTCTTAGATGCAAGCACCTTTCTGTACTGAAGATAGATGAAAAAAGTTTCCACAAAGATAGTGCTATTTTAATAGAACAGACTGTAAGCTAAATGTTCACAATTTATATAATAGTGTTAGGAAAATTTTATGTATTCACTACATATCAGGTACTGATTAAGAGATGAGTTTGAGTTCAGGCTCTGTAAGTTACTAGCTCTGTGACCTTAGTAGATCAATTTAACTTTTTTTTGTCTCAGTATGTTCAGCTGTAAATCTGAGATAATAAAACCCACCTCATAGGATTTGTTGTGTGGATTAAATGAGTTGTAATATTTTTAAAGTACATAAAAGGGATCTTGGCTCATAATGGCTCAGTATGTGATAGTGATAGATAACATGTAAACATTCTTATATAGTTGTTAATTGAAATAAATCATGATATAAAATTATACATAAATACTGATTTTTATAATTGAATATAAATTCTCATTAACAAAAACTGGAAGGAACCAATCCTGTTAGGGCAGTTTGCCCTTTGTCCTCTACTATTTTCTATCATGTACTTGAATTTGTAATAAAATATAATACTTTCCTGGGTGCTGTGGCTCACGCCTGAGTTCCAGTACTCTGTCTGGGAGGCCAAGGCGGGAGGATTACTTGAACTCTGGAGTTGGAGACCAGCCTCAGCAAGAGCAAGACCCTATCTTTGGCCTGGCGTGGTGGCTCACGCCTGTAATCCTAGCACTCTGGGAGGCCGGAGGATCGCTCAAGGTCAGGAGTTCGAAACCGGCCTGAGCAAGAGTGAGACGCCATCTCTACTAAAAACTAGAAAGAAATTAATTGGCCAACTAAAAATATATAGAAAAAAATTAGCCAGGCATGGTGGCACATGCCTGTAGTCCCAGCTACTCGAGAGGCTAAGGTTGTAGGATTGCTTGAGCCTGGGAATTTGAGGTTGGAATGAACTTTGATCACGCCACTTCACTCTAGCTGAGCAACAAAGTGAGGCTCTGTCTCACAAAAAAACCCTCACAAATTTAATTAAAGAAAATAAAATATAAATAAACTTTATTTTTTTCATTGCATTTAGCTAGAGAGAGTTAGGAAATACCTAGAAACCCTATGCTGTAAAAATACAGCTGTGTCAGGTGCCTCTCTAGGACACCAATTGCAATTTTTTTTTTCCGGCATATTATGGGGGTATAGATTTTAAGGTTTCAATAAATGCCCTTTCCCCCTTCCCCCCACAAGTCTGAGTTTCCAGCATGACCATCTGCCAGATGGTACACATCTCACTCATTATGTATGTATATACCTGCCCCCCTCCCCCCTGTCCAATACCCTATTACTATAGTACCTATGTGTCCACTTAGCAATTGCAATTTTTGTCTCTTCATTCTTCTGTCCAGTCACCTCAAGGGTAATATCTACAGCTACAGCTTGATGCCTAGAATATTGTTAGATGCTTAGAAAATATTTGTTAAATTAATTGCTTATTGGTTCTTATATATTAATAGTAGATCAGTCTGGTCTTATTCGGTTATAATTTAAATGTCTGTGCATATGTTTTTTATTTTAAAAGATTGGGTTACTTGTTATAAAATTGAGGTTAGTTTGTGTGACTTTATCAAGTGTGTTCTTTGTTCTAAGCAAAGCAATGGATAAACAGAAGGGAAAGGAGGCATGCTAGCTTAACACTGGGAATACTTTGGGTCATGGATTATTAGGATCTCTTATTTTCATTTATATGAGAATATAAATTATAGTGAACATAATTTTAAATTTTATAAAGGACTAAAATACTTTAATTAAATTTATTTTTCATGTAAACTAGGTACTTTAAGTTCTTTGTATTTTGGGTTATAGGAAATTTTAATTTATTTACAATTTATTCAATTTTCCTTAGTAATTACATTATTTTTTACTTGATTTTCTAAAATTATCATGGTATATTAACATTCATATTGGTTAATGTAAATGAAAATTACACACATTTAAGGAAATTATAAGAAGTCAGTTTTGATGAGCTCAATAAATTAAAAATAAATGAAATTATCACAAAAATGAACATAAACTATAGTGTTAGTATTGAGTATTGATTTTTTATATTCTTTGAGTGTATTTTTTAGCAGAATGTGTAAAACTTAGTGTTGGATACTTTAGTTTTTAGTAATTCATACATTTTGGTTTATTGTAACTTCTTAATTTGGTCTTATAAAATTCTTTTTTGACTTTTCAAGGAAAGCAAGTCTTGCTCTAATTCGAAAAATGATTCATTTTTGCTCTGAAGCACTGTTAAAAGAAGTTTGTGATTCTGATGTTGGTCACAATTTGCCTACAGTACTAGTGGAGATCACTGCAACTGTCCTTGATCAAGAGGTCAGTTTCTTTTCTTTTTGAAACTCTTATAGCATTAATTCCTTTTAGATAGTAAATAAAAATTTTTGTTCTAGTTTCAGTAGATTATTTTGTCTGTGTAAATTACTGCATTTGTCTGCTCCAGGCAACTAAACTTTATTTTTTTCATTTTTCCTTTCCTGCAATTATGTACTTCCTTTTTTTTTTTCCAGGATGATGATGATGGCCACTTGCTGGCTTTGCAGATCATAAGGGATTTAGTAGATAAAGGTGGTGATATTTTTTTGGATCAGCTAGCCAGACTTGGTGTAATTAGCAAAGTGTCAACTTTGGCAGGTCCTTCCTCTGATGATGAGAATGAAGAGGAATCAAAACCAGAAAAGGTGAGTGGTCTTAATTGTAGTGGTATTAAGAATAGGGTTTCTTTTAAGGACATCTAGTTTCAGTTTATGATAGTTTTTGTCAAAATAATAGCAATAGGAAATAGTGCTATATATATATATATTTCTTTTTTTTTTTTTTTTTTTTTTTTGAGCCAGAGTCTCACTCTGTTGCCTGGGCTAGAGTGCTGTGGTGTCAACCCAGCTCACAGCAGTCTCAAACTCCTGGGCTCAAAGGACCCTCCTGCCTCAGCCTCCCTAGTAGCTGGGACTGCAGGCATGTGCCACCATGCCTGGCTAATCTTTTTTATTTTTAGTTGTTTGGTTAACTGTCTTGCTTTTGCTCAGGCTGGTCTCGAACTCCTGACCTCGAGCAATCCGCCTGCCTTGGCCTCCCAGAGTGCTAGGATTATAGGCGTTAGCCACTGCGCCTGGCCTGAAACTGTTTTTTTTTTTTTACACTCTTTTCTGTTTTGCTTCATGCCAGATTGATTCTGCTGCTGTTTTCAAGTGTACTGATTTTTTTCTTCTCTGATCTGATCCAGTGAAATTTTCATTTTATATATTGTATTTCATATACAATATATGAGATCTGAGATCTCATTGAATTTCTCTGAGATCTTCATTGAATACCCTGGGTTATCCATGCTGATTTTCTACTCTGGCTCTTTCTAACATGAATCTCTGACTGCCTTGTGTGATCTCTGGGAATTAATTAGTTTCCAAATTTCCAATTGTTTTTTGCCCAGACTTAAGGAATAATAGCACCCTATAGATGAGTGGTCTAGTACTCAGTAGAAACCATTGTGCAGATTTCTGGAGGTCTTTTTCTGCTTAGTTCCCTAATACTGAACTCAGAGTTCACATATTCCAGTTGCTTTAGCTTCCTCACACTCTGATCTCCATTTTCTCAGCTCATACTGCTGTGTTCCCTCCCTGCATTGACCTCTGCATTGCCAGACAATTGTCTCTGGTTCTAAGAGAGTTGTTTGCTTTCATTTTCTTGGAGATCACAGTCCTGAGTTGACTGAGTTTAGTATTTGAATAAACTTTTTTCATATATCTCATCTATATTTTAGTTGTTTACAATGGATATATTTAAAGAAATTCATAATTCTCATTTTTATATGCATAGTCTCAATCTTTATCAAAAAAAGTTTTAGAATCCTAGGCTAAGCTACAAAATGTTTATAGGTTTTTTTTTTTTTTAACATTCTCTAAAATATCTGTATGATCATAGCAATTATCTAGTATATTTGATTCACTTGGTTAAGGTTTGGGCCTTGGAATTTATTTTAAAAAATGTTTTCTGGTGAATTTGCTGCACCACTAGGTTTAGATACCATTGATCCCATGTAAATCTACAAATAAATAATCAATTAGGCCTAGAGATGTAGTGCTTTTACCAAAGTCTTAGATTATTAGCTAGTTGCGTATAGTGCTCTAATCCATTGGTCTTTACTATTACTCCTGGACATGATATTACTTAGGTCATTATTTATATGAATTAATTTCCTTCCTTCCTTCCCTTCCTTTCCTTCCTTTCTTTCCTTCTTTCCTTTCTTTCCTTTCCTTTCTTGTCTCACTTTATCAACCTGGCTGGAGTGCAGTGATATCATCATGGCTTACTGTAACCTCAAAGTCCTGGGCTCAAGCTTAAAGTCCTCCTGTCTCAGCCTCCCAAATAGCTGGGACTACAGGCATGTGCTTCCATGTCTGACTAATTTTTCTATTAGTAGAAACAGGGTCTTGCTCTTGCTCAGGCTGGTCTCAAACTCCTACCCTCAAGCAATCCTCTTGCCTTGGCCTCCTAGAGTGCTAGAATTATAGGCATGAGTCACTGTGCCCAGCCTATATGAATTTCTTAACATTTTTAGGACATATTTGTAAGATTTAGTTATAAGTATTTTATCTGAATACATATTAAACCACAGGCAACTGAATAATATGTTCAGAATGTTTAAATTCTAAATTTGATTCATGATCATGTTTTTGAAGAATGAATATGTAAAATAGAAATTATTTTCACTCTTTTGTTAAATAATTCTACACATTTAGGAAGATGAACCACAGGAAGATGCTAAAGAATTGCAGCAAGGTAAACCATATCATTGGAGAGACTGGTCAATCATTAGGGGAAGGGACTGCTTATATATTTGGAGTGATGCTGCAGCCTTGGAGTTATCTAATGGCAGTAATGGATGGTTCAGATTTATCTTGGATGGAAAACTTGCCACCATGTATTCAAGTGGTAGTCCTGAAGGTGGATCGGATAGTTCAGGTAATATTTTGTTTCAATTAAAATATTTTCCTAGTTTCTATAATTTGTTTTCCTGTTCGTATTTTTGCTACCATTGTCATGGAAATAGCACATCCTTAATGATCATGTGGCCAAATTTTTTAATAGCAGTAGAGAAAAATTATACCATGAAAACATTTCATAGATGCCTGTTTTATGAGATAAGGAACAGCACTAAAGGTACTTTTAATCCGTCCAGTCTTTTGTTATGAAATGATAAATTACATGGGTATATTGCTGTCTCAGGTTATATCTTCTCCCAGAAGCCTCATGTTTTAAAAAGCCTATAGGATTGCTTTTATGCCTGAACCTAAGTAGATCAAACCAGTAGGAGGATACCAAAGAACAAAACTTTATAATTTAGTTTTATTTTATAAAATTAATATTTTATTAATTACTTAAGTAGTTTTTTTTAAATGGAATATTTGAAAGGAGTAAGACTTTTAAAACAAGCATTCTGTCTTTGTAGAAAGCAGAAGTGAATTCTTAGAGAAGTTACAAAGAGCCCGAGGCCAGGTAAAGCCATCTACTTCAAGTCAACCTATACTCTCTGCACCAGGACCTACTAAACTTACTGTAGGGAATTGGTCACTAACATGTTTGAAAGAAGGAGAAATTGCTATTCATAACTCAGATGGTCAGCAAGCTACAATATTGAAAGAAGATTTACCTGGTTTTGTATTTGAATCTAATAGAGGAACCAAACATTCGTTTACTGCAGAGACTTCTCTGGGTAAGTATGTAGATATATAAGTTTAGTAGGTAAGAATAAATGAATATGTTAAATTGCAATAAAGTATGTTATGTGAAATGTTCTTTTTTTTCTCCCCCAAGGTTCAGAATTTGTGACTGGTTGGACTGGCAAAAGAGGCAGAAAACTGAAATCAAAGTTAGAAAAAACAAAGCAAAAGGTATTTGTGGGATGTGCTTTTTCACTGTCTTTTGTATCGACTTGCTAAAGTTTCAGTGATAGATTGATTATAAGCATTGAAAAAATTGAGCCATATAACTTAAACTACCCTAATATAACATTTTTAATTTTTCTTTTTTCTGTATTCATTATTTTTCACAGTGTTTCTGTATTATTTTTATACATACACTAAATAACAATATTAAAGCAGAAGCAAAATGGAAGTTAATATGAGATAAAGAATACACTGAAATTATTTTGCTTATTAATGTCACAAAAACTTTAAACTCATATTGAAATTATTAGTAATATTTTTAGTGATATAGTGAGATTAAAAATGATCATTATATTTTACAATCCAGATTTCATATGTTATGAGATAGCAACTTAACTGCCTAATTCTGAATTCAGATTATTTTGATGCTTAGTTTAATTACTATCTTAGATAAAATCACTACTTCAAAAAGATACAGGAGCAAATGCATTATTGGCTCCACCTTCAAAATCGTAATACTAATTTTCCAATTCTATTCCATCAGATATGCTTTGCTCTTTTAAAATATAGCCAGTATATTCTGGGAGGCCTACGTGGGCGGATCGCTCAAGGTCAGGATTTCAAAACCAGCCTGAGCAAGAGCGAGACCCTGTCTCTACTAAAAATAGAAAGAAATTAATTGGCCAACTAAAAATATATAGAAAAAATTAGCTGGGCACAGTGGTGCATGCCTGTAGTCCCAGCTACTCAGGAGGCTGAGGCAGAAGGATTGTTTGAGGTTGCTGTGAGCTAGGCTGACGCCACAGCACTCTACCCTGAGCAATACAGTGAGATTCTTTCTCAAAAAAAAAAATGTGTATATATAGTCAGTATATTTCCATCTTTATCAATTGTTTTTGCATTTTTTATTTTTAGAAAAGAATTATTTATTATTTTTTCTTTTTAATTTTTTTTTTTTTCAGAGACAGGATCTCTGTGTTTTGCCCAGCCTGAAGTGCAGTGGTATGATCATAGCTCACTGCAACTTGGAACTCCTGGGCTCAAGTGATCCTTCCTTCTGAGCCTCCTGAGGATCTAGGAATTCAGGCGTGTGCCACCACACTCAAAAAATTTTTTAATTTTTTTGTAGAGATGAGAGTCTTACTATGTTGTCCACGATGGTCTTGAACTTCTGGCCTCAAGCAATTATCCTACCTGCCTTGGCCTCTAAAGTGCTGGGATTATAAGCATGAGCTGTTATTGGTCTTAAAAAAGAATTTAAAGAATTAAATTAAAATCTCAGTTAGATTCAACATTTTCTGGTGACTAATATATTTATTTTTCCTCTAGTGGTAATATAAAATTATTTTTAAATACAGTATGCAAAGAATGCTTATAGATGGCTGGCATTAGGGGAGAGTACTTGTGTTTTTATGACTTTGATCATAGGAATTTTAATAATGGTTTTTGTATGGAACAGTTTTTTTTATATAAAGATGTTCATGTTTTCATTTCCATTTGTGAATGTTCTGAGTTATGTCCAAGGTATTTCCAGATGCCAGACTTTAGAAAGAACATAACTTTGATTTTTTTTTAATAGATACATATTAATCTATATAACCATATAATATTTTGATTGCTTCTGTGTTTTTCAAAAAAGAATGTGGAGCTGTAGATTTCTTTTTTTTTTTTTTTTAATTAATTTATTTTTTTATTTCGGCATATTATGGGGATACAGATTTTAAGGTTTCAATAAATGCCCATCCCCCCCCCCAAAAGTCTGAGTCTCCATCATGACCATCCCCCATATGGTGCACATCTCACTCATTATGTATGTATATACCCGCCCCCCCTCCCCCCTGCCCAATCAATACCCTATTACTGTAGTACCTATGTGTCCACTTAGGTGCTACTCAGTTAATACCAGTTTGCTGGAGAATATATCTGGTGCTTGTTTTTCCATTCTTGGGATACTTCACTTAGTAGTATGGGTTCCAGCTCTAACCAGGAAAATATAAGATGTGCTATATCACCGTTGTTTCTTAGAGCTGAATAGTACTCCATGGTATACATATACCACATTTTATTAATCCATTCTTGGATTGATGGGCACTTGGGCTGTTTCCACAGCCTTGCAATTATGAATTGTGCTGCTATAAACATTCGAGTGCAGGTGTCTTTTTTGTAGAGTGTCATTGGATCATTTGGGTAGATGCCCAGCAATGGGATTGCTGGATCAAATGGTAGATTCACTTGTATCGCTTTAAGGTATCTCCATATTGCTTTCCACAGAGGTTGAACTAGTTTGCGGTCCCACCAGCAGTGTAGGAGTGTTCCCCTCTCTCCGCATCCACGCCAGCATTTATTGTTTGGAGATTTTTTGATAAAGGCCATTCTCACTGGAGTTAAGTGATACTTCATGGTGGATTTGATTTGCATTTCCCTGATGATTAGACATGTTGAGCATTTTTTCATATGTTTGTTGGCCATTCTTCTGTCTTCTTTAGAAAAGTTTCTGTTCAAGTCCTTTGCCCACTTTTTAATGGTGTTATTTGATTTTTTCTTCCTGATTTTCGTGAGTTCTAAGTATATTCTAGTTATCAGTCCCTTATCGGATGCATAGGATGCAAAAATTTTCTCCCATTCTGTAGGTTGTCTGTTAACTTTCATGACTATTTCTTTGGCTGTGCAGAAGCTTTGTAGTTTGATCATGTCCCATTTATTTATTTTTGTTGCTGCTGTGATTGCCTTTCGGGACTTCTTCATAAACTATTTGCCCAGGCCGATGTCTAGGAGAATGTTTCCAACTTTTTCCTCTAGAGTTCTAATAGTTTCATACCTTAGGTTTAAGTCTGTTATCCAGCGTGAGTTGGTTTTTGTGAGAGGTGAAAGGTGTGGGTCCTGTTTTAGCCTTCTACAGGTGGCTATCCAGTTTTCCCAGCACCATTTATTGAAAAGGGATTCTTTTCCCCAGCGTATGTTTTTGTCTGCTTTGTCAAAGATGAGATGGCTATATGAGGATGGTTTTATATCAGGATTCTCACATCTGTTCCACTGGTCAATATTCCTATTTTTGTGCCAGTGCCATATTGATTTAATTACTACAGCTTTGTAGTATAGTTTGATATCTGGCCTATTAATGCCTCGCATTTTGTTTTTGTTGCCTAGAATTGCTCTTGATATTCGGGGTCTTCTTTGGTTCCATACGAAGCATAAAATTATTTTTTCTATATCTGTGAAGAATGCTGATGGGATTTTAATAGGTATTGCATTGAATCTGTAGATCAGTTTGGGTAGTATAGACATTTTGATGATATTGAGTCTGCCGATCCACGAGCATGGTATGGATTTCCATCTGTTTACATCCTCTGCTATTTCCTTCCTCAGTGTTTCATAGTTCTCCCTGTAGAGGTCTTTTACGTCCTTGGTTAAGTATATTCCTAGGTACTTTAATTTCTTTGTTGCTGTTGTGAAGGGAATTGAGTCTTTGATTTGGTTCTCAATTAGATTGTTGTTGGCGTATATGAATGCCTCTGATTTCTGTGTATTGATTTTGTATCCTGAGACTTTACTAAATTCATTGATCAGTTTCAGGAGTTTCTTGGTTGAATCTTTGGGGTTTTCTAGATACAATATCATATCATCAGCAAACAGTGAAAGTTTGATCTCTTCTGCCCCTATTTGGATACCTTTGATTCCATTTTCCTGTCTGATTGCTGTAGCCAAGACTTCCAGCACTATGTTGAACAGAAGTGGAGATAGTGGGCAGCCTTGTCTGGTTCCAGTTCTAAGTGGGAATGATTTCAATCTTTCCCCATTCAGTATGATGTTGGCTATGGGTCTGTCATATATGGCTTGTATCATTTTTAGGTATGTCCCTTCTATGCCTATTTTCTTAAGTGTTCGTATCATGAAAGGGTGTTGAATTTTGTCAAAAGCCTTTTCTGCATCTATTGAAAGAATCATGTGGTCTTTGTTTTTGCTTCTGTTTATGTGGTGAATTGCATTGATAGATTTACATATGTTGAACCATCCCTGCATCCCTGGGATGAAGCCCACTTGGTCGTGGTGGATTATTTTTTTTTTTTTTGAGACAGAGTCTCACTTTGTTGTCCAGGCTAGAGTGAGTGCCGTGGCGTCAGCCTAGCTCACAGCAACCTCAAACTCCTGGGCTTGAGTGATCCTTCTGCCTCAGCCTCCCGAGTAGCTGGGACTACAGGCATGCGCCACCATGCCCGGCTAATTTTCTATATATATATCAGTTGGCCAATTAATTTCTTTCTATTTATAGTAGAGACGGGGTCTCGCTCTTGCTCAGGCTGGTTTTGAACTCCTGACCTTGAGCAATCCGCCCGCCTCGGCCTCCCAAGAGCTAGGATTACAGGCGTGAGCCACAGCGCCCGGCCTGGATTATTTTTTTGATAAGCGTCTGGATTCGGTCAGCTAAGATTTTGTTGAAAATTTTTGCATGTATATTCATTAGGGATATTGGTCTGTAGTTTTCTTTTTTTGTTGCATCCTTTCCTGGTTTTGGTATCAGAGTAATATTCGCTTCATAAAAGGTGTCGGGGAAGTTTCTGTTCTTCTCGATGTTGTGGAATAGTTTCTGCAAGATAGGTACTAGTTCTTCTTTGTAAGTGTGGTAAAATTCAGGTTTGAAGCCATCTGGACCGGGACTTTTCTTTTTAGGGAGATTTTTAATTGCTGTTTCTATTTCAGCTGTTGAGATTGGTCTGTTCAGGGAATCTATTTCTTCCTGGTTGAGCCTAGGGAGGCTGTGTGTTTCTAGAAATTTGTCCATTTCCTCCACATTTTCCAATTTGTGTGCATAAAGATTTTTGTAGTATTCATAAATTGTATCTTGTATCTCTTTGGGATCAGTTGTGATATCTCCTTTTTTGTTTCTGATGGAGCTTATTAGAGATTTCTCTTTTCTGCTTTTCGTTAGCTTAGCCAATGGTGTGTCAATTTTGTTTATTTTTTCAAAGAACCAACTTTTTGTTTTATTAATCTCCTGAATAGCTTCCCTGTTTTCAATTTCGTTTAGTTCTGATTTTATCTTCTTGATTTCACTTCTTCTGCTGGGTTTGGGGTTGGTCTGCTCTTCTTTTTCCAGCTCTTTGAGTCATTTCATTAGATTGTCTATTTGAGATCTTCTTGTCTTTTGGTTATAGGCATTTATGGAGATAAACTTTCCTCTCAGAACTGCTTTAGCTGTGTCCCAGAGGAGTTGATAACTTGTCTCTCCATTGTCATTTTCTTCATAGAATTTTTTTATTTCCGTCTTGATTTCTTCATTTATGAAGTAATCATTTAGTAGGAGGTTGTTTAATTTCCACGTTTTTGTGTAGAAATGTGAGTTTCTGTTAGGGTTGATTTCTAGTTTTATTCCACTGTGATATGAGAAGGTACATGGTATGATTTCTATTTCTTTAAATTTCTTGAGATTTTCTTTGTGTCCTAGGATATGGTCAATCTTAGAGAATGTCCCATGAGCTGATGAGAAGAACGTATATTCAGTGGATTTTGGGTAGAATGTTCTGTAAATGTCAGTCAGACCCAATTGTTCTAGAGTTTTGTTTAAGTCTATTATTTCTTCATTAATTTTCTGTTTGGAGGATCTGTCTCGTGCCGTCAGTGGGGTGTTGAAATCTCCGGCGATTATGGAGTTGCTATTAATCCATTTGCTTAGCTCCAGTAAGGTTTGCTTTATGAATCTGGGTGCACCTAAGTTGGGTGCATATATATTTAAAATTGTTATCTCTTCTTGTTGAACTGTGCCCTTCACCATTATATAATGACCCTCTTTGTCTTTCACTACTTTTGTTGGTTTAAAAACTAAATCGTCTGAAATTAGAACTGCCACACCAGCCTTCTTTTGGCTTCTATTTGCTTGGAATATTGATCTCCACCCTTTTATTTTTAGTCTATATGCATCCTTGCAGGTTAGATGTGTTTCCTGAAGACAGCATATACTTGGCCTGTATTTTCTTATCCATTCAGCCAGCCTATGTCTCTTGAGTGGAGAGTTTAAGCCATTCACATTTATTGAGAGAACTGATAGGTAAGGTAGATTACTGATCATTCTGTTGGGGTGGATGTTGTTGCTATGATTTCTGTCTTGAGCCATTGTAATATCTGGCCTTTAATATCTTTGGGTTTTGGTTGTTTTTATATTCGTGGGTTATTATTATGATGTTCCGTGCATAACGCTGTTTTAAGTACTTCTTGTAGGGCTGGTCTTGTCTTGGTGAATTCTCTGAGCCTTTGCTTGTCTGAGAATGTTTTTATTTCTCCTTCATATCCTAAGCTTAGTTTTGCAGGGAATAATATTCTAGGCTGGGCATTGTTTTGTTTCAAAAGAGTGAGAATGGGGCCCCAGTCTCTCCTTGCTTGTAAAGTCTCATTAGAGAAGTCTGATGTTATTCGAATTGGCTTTCCCTTGTATGTTACTTGCTTCTTTTGTCTTACAGCTCTTAGAAGGGCCTCTTTAGTTGATACTTTGGTCAGTCTGATGACTGCATGTCGTGACGTCTTCCTGTTTGCATTGAGTCTCCCAGGGGTCCTCTGAGCTTCTTGAACTTGTATATCGAGATTTTGAGCAAGGCCTGCGAAATTTTCCTCTATTATATCTTCAAATAGCTTGTCCAACCCTTGGGTTGTCCTCTTCCCTTTCTGGTAACCCTATGACCCTCACATTAGGTATCTTCACATAATCCCACATCTCTTGTAGGCTTTGCTCTTTTCTCTTGTTTCTCTGCTCTATCTCTGTGATGGTTTTATTTCGTTGGAGGGTGTTATCTTCAATCTCTGAGATTCTTTCTTCTGTTTAATCTACCCTGTTCTTGAGACTTTCCACTGTATTTTGTAGTTCCTTGAATTGATTCTTCATTTCCAGGAGTTCGGTTACACTTTTCTTCATTGTGTCTATTTCTTTTCCCATATCCTGGAGGCTTTTTGTGATTTCTTCATGTTGGTTATTGAGTTGTTGTTGCAGCTGGGTGAGTGTTCTTTTTTTTTTTTTTTTTTTTTTTGAGACAGAGTCTCGCTTTGTTGCCCAGGCTAGAGTGAGTGCTGTGGCGTCAGCCTAGCTCACAGCAACCTCAAACTCCTGGGCTCCAGTGATCCTTCTGCCTCAGCCTCCCGGGTAGCTGGGACTACAGGCATGCACCACCATGCCCGGCTAATTTTTTTATATATATATCAGTTGGCCAATTAATTTCTTTCTATTTATAGTAGAGACGGGGTCTCGCTCTTGCTCAGGCTGGTTTTGAACTCCTGACCTTGAGCAATCCGCCCGCCTCGGCCTCCCAAGAGCTAGGATTACAGGCGTGAGCCACAGCGCCCGGCCATGGGTGAGTGTTCTTATGATCCACATACGAAATTCTTCTTCTGTCATATTGGTTGCCTGATTTTGGTTGGTGTCCGTTTCTAGGGGGCTGGTGTTCCTCTTTGGGGGTGTGTTTTCCGTTTGGTTCTTCATATTTCCTGAGTTCTTTTGCTGATTTCTTCCCATGTCGATCAGTTGTTGTTTCTTTCCTTAAGTTATTGTTTAGGTATTCAGACACCTTGTTTAGTTTCTGAGGCGTTAGGTGGTGTCTGTGGGTGAAATTGGACCACTCCCTGTATATTGAGTCAGTGGGTGCCGTGGAAAGGCTGTGCAAGAAGCCGTCCCTGTCAGTAGGTTGCGTTTGCTTGGAGGAACAGGCTATGCTGTTGATTTTGTGTCCTGTTATCAGCTGTTGTTCTGGGCGGAACTGGGTTGGGTAAGCCTGCCCTCAGGCCGTTAGCAGGGGTCAAAGTTCTGTTCTCTGCTTCCAGGGAAAGCTGTCAGGGCGGGGCTGGAATGGTCCCGCTCAGCCAGAAAGTCTGGGTGTGGGGGTGGGGCTGTCTGAGACCCGCAGTCTGGAGCGGGCCTCGCTTCTTTCCACCCTCCCCAAGTCTGCAGCTACTCCTGGGCCTCTGCCAGCAGGCCAGACCACAAGCCACCAGGCCTCCCCGGACTGTGATGCCGGCGGGGAGGTTCCCTGCACAGGAAGGCCACCTGGGTTGGGCGCACGGCCTCCTCCTGGGAGGAGGGTTGCCCTCTAGGACGCCGATCCGCCCCTGGAGGCACACACACCTCAGTAGGCTGTTCACGTATAACCCTTTTGTGCCCCGGGCAATGCTAGCCCTCGGTGCAGGGGATCTGGTCTGCAGGTCCGACCTCTGGGTCCCAGAGTTCAAACTGTATCCCCCCCAGGGAGAAGATTTCCGGTCCCAATTCACCCACAGGGAGCCCAAGCTGGGTCTATGTCTCTCAGCCTCTGAGTCGGCACCGTTCTCCTGGGAACACGGTGCCAGCAGCACCTGGGAGGGCGGGCGTGTAGGGAGCTCACAGTCTGAGTTCCCCTGAGTCAGGTGTAGGGTCCCAAACGGGAAGGTCCCTATCCCTGTAGGTGCCTCCTGCTGGTGGCTGTATTGTCTCTCTGGGCAGCCGCGGATAGGGTCGGTGGAGGGGAGGAGGAGGCAATATGGCGCCTGCTGCGCGGCTCGGGTCTGTGCACACGGAGGTGCCCGGAGGAAGTTGGGAACCTGGTGCCATGTCTGCTACAGGCTCACCGCTGGCTGGCGGTGGCGGTCTCTGGGCTGGAGTCCGCAGGTCTCTCCACCCGCTGGGGAGCTTACCAGCAGTCCCAAATGCAGGGGAGGGGAAACAGCAAATCCACCTACCCTTGCCGCTGGTCTCCGGGCTGCTCCGGTGGTCTCAGCCTCCAGTTCTCCTCCGCAGCCTCCTCCCGTGGAGTCTCCCGGGGTCTCAGGTACCCCTCCTTCCTGCCCTTGTCCGCAGTATGCTCGTCTTCTTGCTTCTTTCCTCTAATTTCTGCTAGAATCTGTCTTTTCTGCCGAGACACTCTGTATGGCGGTGTTATTCGTCCGCCATCTTGCTCCACCCTCCCTCCGTATATTTTTAAGGCTAATGCTCTTTACTCCTTCAAATTATGCTCAAATTTCACTTTCTCATTGAGGCTTGGTTTAATTGGTTAGTCAAATAGAACTGCCTGCCTTGCCCAGGTGTTCTTCATCTTATCCACATATAGCCATCATCCTGTAGATTTCTTATTTAGGATATATTGAAGGCATTAAGAAAAATACAGCTCACTCAATTGAAGGTAGCCATTAGATGCTAAAGGAAATTTGAGCTCAATACAGTCAATTTTTATTATTCATAGTAGTTACATTTCATAAAGTTGCTGTGAATACTGAACCATTACTTATACGGGAAATACTGGGTTAGATTTCTTTGGGCCTGTGGTGACAATATTTTTGTTACCTTGTTTTGTATGTGTTTCTGTTCAAAATATCTTATTTAATGATGTATTGTTGATTTGTTAACATTGGTCAGCAGCACTGTTATACCTGAGTGAAGCTTATTTATCGCACATATTTTTCCTTTAAGATACATAACAGTCTTCTTGCACTTAAAAGCACTAGGTAGCACTTCAATACTGTATTTCAGGGCCATTTTAAACAGTGAAATCAATAAAAAAAAAAGCACAGAAATTGGAAAAATGTGACACTAATAGATTGTGAGTAAGACACTAGTTCATAGTATGAAACTTGAAAGAAGTGTGTCACCTTGTTTTAACTCAGCTAGGAACATGCAAATTAGACAAGATTTGTTGCTACAGTGATTACATGTCCATGAATGACTGTGAAGGCACTGTATTATTTTTGAGGTTACAAATACATTCAGTGAATAGTTGAATTTGTAAATGTGGAATCCTTGAATAAGGCTGAGTACCACTCACCTATCTCAGGAACTTTTTTAAATACCTAATACATTCTTTTAACTAACCAAATCAAGACTAACTCATGAGGAACTGAAATTTCATGATACGGAAAATAAATCAATGAGAACATTGTCTCAATCTTACATTCCAGTTTTCTTTAAAAAATATTATTGATTCACTATATTGATTTAAAATTAGTAGCAACTCAGTGACTAGGTGGCTCTTTTTTGTGTATATAAATGGTACATATCGGAATATAGTAATTTTGGGTAAAAATAATTTTGACTGTTAGCTTTAACCTCAGTTTTTATTTATTAATATTGTTTTATAAAGGGATAGTTTCTTCAGAGTTGTCTAATATCTAGAACTTGCTATCTTTTCATTATGAAGGGCATATCAAAATAGAATGGAAAGGTATGATTATTAATAAGTAGTTTAGGGAGAGATTTTTTTCTGTTAGAGTTATATTGGGTTAGTTTGTGATTATAATATGGTAGAATCAAATAAATCCTAAATTTACCTTATTTAAGCATATATTTTTAAGTATATATTTCATAGTATCATGTACTAACTATCATCAGATGCAAGCCTACAACATGTATGGATTGTTCTCTCAAAGAACTAACTTGAATGAGAGATAGTGCCCAAATTTGATTATAGGGTCACTCCTTCTTCTTGCAAAATATGTAGTAAATATATGAATGTCATGTATACTATGTATGAATAATATAAATAGAAAAAAGACATAAAACCTAAAGCATACCCCAGAATGTTAAAATGGTCAACTTTTGTTGATGGGATTATACATGGTTTGGTTTTCTTTTTCTTTTTTGCGTATTTGTGTTTTCTAATTGGTTCACCATAAACAGGTTACTTTTATAAGAAAAAGCAGAGTTAATTTTTTGCAGATTATATAAATTCGTTTTCAGCAAAATAAGCACTTTGCATATACATTTCACTAAAAATTAAAAATTATAAGATCTATTTTAGTTAACACTGCTAAAATCTATAGTACTTTTTTAACCGTTATAACCTTTGACATATATGAATAATAATATTTTTTGGAGGTTGAGATGGCATGAACTTTTACTACTTAAAGTTGCATACATGAATGTAAACGGGAAGATTTGGTAAAATTATTAACTGCGAAATTTCACATTTTGTTATGCTTACTTTGGTAGGTACGAACTATGGCTCGAGATTTATATGATGACCACTTTAAAGCTGTTGAAAGCATGCCCCGTGGAGTAGTGGTAACACTCAGAAACATAGCAACTCAGTTAGAGTCATCTTGGGAACTTCATACAAATAGACAAGTATGTCAACTTCTAGATTTTATGACTCAGTACATTTTAGTTTCTTTTTTCTCCTGTCCTTTCTTTATTTCCGGGTTATTAAGTAGGGTTCAGCAAATTACGGCCCATCGGTCAAATCTGGCTTGCTACCTGTTTTTGTATAACTTTGTGAGGTGAGAATGGGTTTTATATTTTTAAATAATTGAAAACAAAAGAAGGATAATATTTCATGATACATGAAAACTATATAAAAATGAAATTTTAGTGTCCAGAAATATAATTTAATTGCACATAGCCACACTTACTCATTTACATTTTGTCTGTGACTGCTCTGGTGCTGCAACAGCAGGGTTGAATAGATGTGGCAGAGACTATGTGAACTGGCCTAAAGTCTTTATGCAGGGCCCTTTATAAAAAAAAGTTTGTAACCTCTGGATAGAGATAATTTGCTTTAATAATTTGAACTTTTAATGCTTACTGTCTAATTTATTTCATGATAATGTCACTTTAAGAGCTATGTTTTTTGATTGTCTTCATTAAAATTTTTTTTCTTTTAGTGTATCGAGAGTGAGAACACTTGGAGAGATTTAATGAAGACAGCTTTAGAAAACCTAATTGTGCTTTTGAAGGATGAAAACACAATTTCACCATATGAAATGTGCAGTAGTGGCTTGGTGCAAGCACTTCTTACTGTTTTAAACAATGTAAGTTTATCAAGTAGTAGAAAACAAAAATATATAGTTTTAAAAAATATTTATAGTTATTCTTTTGGTACAGTGATTTTTAGTTTGTTTTATTAAAAAATACTTGAAAACTGAGGAAAGTTTATATTTCTTAATTTCTCCAGCCTTTTAAGTTGTATTATTACTTTGAGCCAGTCAAATCAAATCATTGAGTTTATTTTGAGTAAGTACCTAAATTATGTGTATAAAATACATTTATGAACAAAGAAAGCTTGGGAAATTTATTTGGCAAGTATTTGCTAATAACTATCTATTTTTCTTTGATTTAGTCTACTTTGACTATGTCTTCATTGTGATAACATTTTTTTTCTTTATTTTAATGGAGGAAAGGATTCTTCCCATTTCAGTTTTACTTGGTGCTTGAGTGCTCCGTGATGCACTCTTAAGATTCACTTCAGTGAATTTCATATTCCCTTTGTAGATTTTACCATTTGCATTTATTCCTATTTATTAAATTATAGTGATACATCACATTATATCACTTAGTAAATAAATGTGAAATCATTGTTTTGATGTACCAATTTTTTTTTTTTTTTGAGACAGAGTCTCACTTTGTTGCCCAGGCTAGAGTGAGTGCCGTGGCGTCAGCCTAGCTCACAGCAACCTCAAACTCCTGGGCTCAAGCAATCCTTCTGCCTCAGCCTTCCAAGTAGCTGGGACTACAGGCATGTGCCACTATGCCTGGCTAATTTTTTCTGTATATTTTTAGCTGTCCAATTAACTTCTTTCTATTTTTGGTAGAGATGGGGTCTCAATCTTACTCAGACTGGTCTCAAAAAACTCCTGAGCTCAAACAGTTCGCCTGCCTCGGCGCCCAGAGTGCTAGGATTACAGGCGTGAGCCACCATGCCCGGCCCCAATTTTTTTTTAATACTCATTAAATAATGCTGTTAAAATGGAAAATGTTCATTCATGTATAATCTAAAATCATCTTGTATACTTGGAGAAACACTGATTTTTGCAGTGTAATTGCTGACTACATTATAACATAAAAGAAGGAGAAAATTCTATGTTAGCCATGGTCATATAGTAAAAAGAATTTGAATTGAAAGATTAAACGACTAATGATTCAACTCAAATTGTATTGATAATTTTTCCCCATAGCCCCTTGTGAAAGCAATGTATTTGATAATTTTATAATATATTAACATTCATATCTACATGAATTTTTGATAAGTTTCAGTAAGATCCTTCAAAATGTTTTTGTGCTTTCTACTTTTTTATTTTCTTTAGAGTGTGGATTTGGATATGAAACAAGATTGTAGTCAATTGGTTGAAAGAATAAATGTTTTCAAAACAGCCTTTAGTGAAAATGAAGATGATGAAAGGTAAACCCCAAATTTATTTTAATTATGTTTGTAATGTTTGCACAATTGGTATACTTTATTTAAATTAAGTCTTATATGGCATTTATACATACAAAAGGAACTCTTATTTAAAAAAAATAGCTTATAATGTATAAGAGGAAATATTTTTTGAGTCAGAGTCTCACCCTGTTGCCTGGGCTAGAGTGCCAAGGCATTAGCCTAGCTCATAGCAACCTCAAACTCCTGGGCTCAAGTGATCCTACTGCCTTAGCCTCCCGAGTAGCTGGAACTACAGGAACGTGCCACCATGCCCAGCTAACTTTTTCTATATATTTTTAATTGGCCAATTAATTTCTTTTCTATTTATAGTAGAGACGGGGTCTCACTCTTGCTCAGGCTGGTTTCGAACTCCTGACCTTGAGTGATCCTCCCACCTCGGCCTCCCAGAGTGCTGGGATTATAGGCGTGAGCTACCGCGCCTGGCCAATATAGGTATCTTTTTAAACCTACTGAAGGTATGGGAGGTGCTCACTTGCACACATTAAAAATTGTAAGAGAAATAATTCCACTAAAATGTCAATAGTATTGTGGTTTTTTTTTTTGGAGACAGAATTCGCCTGGTCGAATTATTTTGTTAATCTGATAGAATGAAAGAAAACATTTAAATTTTCTGAAATGAGTGCAGGGGATCACTTAGCTTAAATTACATGCTTGTTTAATTTGAATTCTGATTAATACTTAAAGATACTAAATAGTAATTGTTAATTCTTTATTGTGTGTGTGATAATGTTTTTTTTATTTATTTTTTATTTATTTTTTTTTTTTTGAGACAGAGTCTCGCTTTGTTACCCAGGCTAGAGTGAGTGCCGTGGCGTCAGCCTAGCTCACAGCAACCTCAAACTCCTGGGCTCGAGCGATCCTTCTGTCTCAGCCTCCCGAGTAGCTGGGACTACAGGCATGCGCCACCATGCCCGGCTAATTTTTTATATATATATCAGTTGGCCAATTAGTTTCTTTCTATTTATAGTAGAGACGGGGTCTCGCTCTTGCTCAGGCTGGTTTTGAACTCCTGACCTTGAGCAATCCACCCGCCTCGGCCTCCCAGAGAGCTAGGATTACAGGCGTGAGCCACCGCGCCCGGCCAATGTTTTTTTTAAAAGAATTATCTTTTGTGGCTGGGCGTGGTGACTCACGCCTGTAATCCTAGCACTCTGCGAGGCCGAGATGGGAGGATCGCTTGAGGTCAGGAGTTCAAAACCAGTCTGAGCAAGAGGGAGACCCTGTCTCTACTATAGATAGAAAGAAATTGATTGGCCAACTAATATATACAGAAAAAAATTAGCCGGGCATGGTGGTGCATGCCTGTAGTCCCAGCTACTTGGGAGGCTGAGGCAGCAGGATTGCTTGAGCCCAGGAATTTGAGGTTGCTATGAGCTAGGCAGACGCCAGGGCACTCACTCTAGCCTGGGCATCAAAGCGAGACTCTGTCTCATAAAAAAAAAAAAAAAAAAAAAAAATTATCTTTTGTAGGAATACATACTCAATTTTTTCTTGATGAAATGATAAGCTCTCTGGCATTTTTTGAAAATAAATAGGAAGGCAAGAACTGGGTAGGGATACAGATGGAAATGGGTTAGCTATTAGTAGCTAATGCTGGGCATGACTTGATAAGGGTTCATTTTACTATTTTATCTACTTTTGAATGTGATTGAATTTTTTTATAATAAATTATAAAATTCAATGAAAAAAAAGTTTTTGAGACTGTGTCCCAGTCTGTCACCTGGGCATGGAGTGCAGTTATGCCCTGAAAGCTCACTCTAACCCTGAATTTCTCGGCTCGAGATCCCTTGGCTCAGCCTCCTGAATAGCTAGTACTACAGGCTTGCCCCACCACACCTTGCTAATTTCTTTCTTTTTTTTTTTTAAGATGAGATCTTGCTATGTTGCCCAGTCTAGTCTTGAACTTCTGGCCTTAAGCAATCCTCCTGCCACGGGCTCCCAAAGTTCTGGGATTACAGGTGTGAGCTACCACATCTGGCATAATTTTATTAATTTCAAATATCATTTTTCATGAGTGTATATCTTCATAGATGTTTAATTTATTGAAATATTACTGTATTAAACATTTTAGCTCTTTGCAAATTATTACTAAATACTTAAATGTACTAGTCTCAGCAGAAACATCTTTTTATGTAAATTCCTTAGGTGGTAATACTATGTTAAAGGTTATAGTATTTTTTTTTTAAGAGACAGGATATCATTATGTTGCCCAAGCTGGAGTGCAGTGGCACAGTACAGTGGAGTACTGGTTCACTATATCCTTGAACTCCTGGCCTCAAGCTATCCTCCCATCTTAGCCTCCTTAGTAGCTGGAACTACAGGTACATGCTGTCGTGCCCAGCTCTTAAAGATAATTTTTAAAGGTTATTTTTTTTTTCTCCAGCCCCTGCCCCGATTTTTAAATGTTCTTGATTCACATTTTCAAATTACTCTCCAGAAATGCTATGCCAGTTTACACTTCAGTAGTGTGCAAGAAAGCATCTCTTATGATACCCTCGCCATCAAATACTATCATTTTCAAAACTTTGTTGCTTCATATCCTTTTTTATGTATCAAATATCACATAATAAAATTATTTAAACTCTATAAAAATAAATTACATATCTGGAATGCAATTCATAACATTGTTTTTAGAAAAATGGAATATTCTTAAGTGAAGGAAATTGAGGTGTGAGTATTTCTGCTTACTCGGAAGTAATCTAACGCAAAATTAAACTTTGCACTCATGAAAAAGTAGAAGTCTGTATCTGTATGAGGTTAGTTACTGCAGTTTCTGCATGAACATTTGCATGCAATTATACAAAAGCTCTTAACAATAACTTTTTTTCCCCACAGTCGACCAGCAGTTGCATTAATTCGAAAGTTAATAGCTGTATTAGAATCTATTGAACGTCTACCTCTCCATTTGTATGATACACCAGGATCCACATATAACCTCCAGGTGACCATGAAAAATGCAGTAGCTAGTATTGCTGAATGCATCTAGAAACAGTGCTATTTTTAAAAAATTTTTCCTTTCCTTTTGGATTCAAATAAAAATGATTGTGCTTATTCTTTAAAGTTTTTAGCTTAAATGTCTTTGATCTTTTTAATGATTCTTGAATGTATTGGTACTTCAGGTCTACTATGTTTGATCATATCACTGTGGAAATGGTAAATTTATTCATTTAATAGTTATTGTAAGTATCAAATCATATTTGGTAGATCATATGTAGAAAAAGATATTAGTGGAAAAAGCACAGAAGAGTGTTCCTCTTAGTCTACAGTTATTTGGGCTGCTATAACAAAATAGACCAGGCAAGTTGTAAACACCAGAAATGTATTGCTCATAGTTCTGGATGCTGGGAAGTTCAAGATCAAGGTGCCAGGAAATCTGTTCCTCGTACAAGCATCTTCACATGGTGGAAGGGGCGTACAAACTCCCTCAGGCCTTTTACAAGGGTACTAATCTTATTCATGAGGGCTCTGTTCTTATGCCTTAGTCATTCCCAAAGGCCCCACCTCCCAACACTGGGAGTCCTACCTCACTGGGAATTAAGTTTCAACATAGGAATTTGAGGGGGATCAGGTGACACATACATTCAGACCATAGTAAGTCCCTTCCTTATCTCCATGTTGTCAGCATAAAAAAAAATCTGAAAATATTTTAAGCACCATTTCTTTCATTATGTTATTGATTAGAGCCAGATCATGTAAGTCTTTGCGATTCCTATTGATCACATGGTTTTATAGCCTGTTTTCTCCTCTTCTCCCTCAGTCTCTCCCTCAGTCTCTCCCTCACCCTCCCTCGCTCGCTCGCTCTTGCTCGCGCTCTCTCTCTCTGCCTCTGTCTCTCTGTCTTTCTCTCTTGACAGATTGATCTTTGTGTATACATCCTCATTCATTCAATTATTTTTTTGTTAGCTGGGATCTAGATGTGAACAAACAAAACAGACTTTTTATTGCTAATATAGCAATCTAGATCTTTTTCACACTTTTGTGGGTTTCTTTAGTATGTCTTAGCAGATCCTTCTGCTTTGAATGTTACTTTTATCCAACCTATCCTGTATTCTGCATGCAACAGTTTCTTTTAAATATATCCTTTAATAAGTGACTAAGGATTGTATTTGCCAAATTAATGCCTACTTAAAGCAAACAATAATTTCCATATCCTTGGTAACCCAGTAGTGTTACTGAAGCCACTAGACTCCTGTGCTAGAGTGCTTATCTAAGGAGTTATATAGTGCAGTTAGTGCACCTGACAGTCTCTGTATGTTAATTAAAAAGATATAGAGGGCTAATTTGTGTTTTGTTTTAGACAGAATAATAGAAGCAAAGGGGATTGTTTGGTTCATCATTTTTAGGCTTTATTCTTGTTGAGTGAATTGATTGGAGATAAGTCTGCAAGACTGGAAAATTCACCTGCTTATACAGTCCTAGGAGCACAAATATCTTTTATTATGTACTTTTCATGTTAGGAGGTTGTGCAAGGTCCAAAGATAGGAATGCTGGGAATGTGTTCTCTGCTAATTTTATGGTCTAAAATGCTACCAAAGGCTGGACGTGGTGGCTCATGCCTGTAATCCTAGCACTCTCGGAGGAGGCCGAGGTGGGCGGATCATTTGAGCTCAAGAGTTCAAGACCAGTCTGAGCAAGAGCGAGACCCCATGTCTACTAAAAATAGAAATAAATTAATTGGCCAACTAATATATATAGAAAAAATTAGCTGGGTGTGGTGGTGTGTGCCTGTAGTCCCAGCTACTCGGAAGGCTGAGGCAGAAGGATTGCTTGAGCCCAGGAGTTTGAGGTTGCTGTGAGCTAAGCTAACGCCTTGACACTCTAGCTGGGGCAACAGGGTGAGACTCTGTCTCAAAAATAAATAAATAAAATAAAATAAAATACTACCAAAATGCACATATAAATCTTCGTTGTGTTTTTATAGGAATTAGTTAACATTTATGCCAGAATAAAACTACCTAAAGTTGCTAGTGCTACCATACCTTTTGCTTACTGAAATGTATTGAATTAAAAGCTCTCTTTTGGCCGGGCACGGTGGCTCACACCTGTAATCCTAGCACTCTGGGAGGCCAAAGTGGGAGGATTGCTCCAGGTTAGGAGTTTGAAACCAGCCTGAGCAAGAGCGAGACCCTGTCTCTACTATAAATAGAAAGAAATTAATTGGCCAGCTAAAAATATATAGAGACAAAATTAGCCGGCCATCGTGGCACATGCCTGTAGTCCCAGCTACTTGGGAGGCTGAGGCAGAAGGATTGCTTGAGCCCAGGTGTTTGAGGTTGCTGTGAGCTAGGCCGAAGCCACGGCACTGTAGCCCAGGCAAGAGAGTGAGATTCTGTCTCCAATAAAATAAAAAAGAAAGCTCTCTTTTATTTTTAAAAGTTTAATTGCTTTAGATTATAGAGGTTGAATATCCCTTGTGAAATACTTGGGACCAGAAGTGTTTCAGATTTCAGATTTGTTCAGATTTTGGAATATTTGTATTATACTTACCAGTTCAGCATGACTAATCTAAAAATCTGATTAGGCATCATGTTAGAAAGTTTAATGTTTTGGAGCATTTCAGATTTTCAGATTAGTTTTACTCATATCCTGTATAATATATTCTAGATTTAAAGGAATAAGCTGATTAGCTACTTTTCAAAAATTTACCTGGAAAATTGTAAGGATAAGTTAGAGAATACTTCTTTTAAAGTGTTTTATAATAAATTTATTTAAACTATGTATATTTTGATTTATTTAGAAATTCTAGCAAGTTAGCTTTTTAAAAAAATGAATACCTGATAAAGATTTTATTCAAGTACAGTCATGGGTTGCTTAATGACAGGGATGCATTCTGCAAAATGTGTCATTAGACGATTGTGAAGTACATCATAGACTATACTTACTTTATGATGTACTCACAAAAACCTAGATGGTGTCTCCTACTACACACTTAAAGTCTTATAGGATCACCATTGTATATGTGGTCTGTCCCATGCTGCACTTGACCATAAATAAAGGATCCAGTTAAGTGTTAAAAACCAGTTTAAGGGCCGGGCGCGGTGGCTCACGCCTGTAATCCTAGCACTCTGGGAGGCCGAGGCGGGCGGATTGCTCGAGGTCAGAAGTTCAAAACCAGCCTGAGCAAGACCCCGTCTCTACCAAAATATAAAAAGAAATTAATTGACCAACTAAAAATATATATACAAAAAAAATTAGCCGGGCATGGTGGCGCATGCCTGTAGTCCCAGCTACTAAGGAGGCTGGGGCAGTAGGATCGCTGAGCCCAGGAGATTGAAGTTGCTGTGAGCCAGGCTGACGCCACGGCACTCACTCTAGCCTGGGCAACAAAGTGAGACTCTGTCTCAAAAAAAAACAAAACAAAAAAAAAACCAGTTTAAGATTTTGTCTTGTGGCTTTGTTAAGTGAAGACATCAGAACCTTTATTGCTTTGTTCACAACTTGAAATACATCTAGGATATACAGATCTTAGACAAATTTGTGTTGTGTTTTACCACAGGGGTTTTGGGGGTCCATCTACAAAGCAGCACGTTGTTAACACATAGCCTTTGGTTGCATTAGACTCATTATTGTGGGGACCATCAAGGGAAAAAATACCTGAGGTCAGGCTCTTCCCTGCCCCTCTGTGCTGGGCCTGACAGAGGACCTTCTGTCCCTTTTCAAACTGTCTTCTGGTTGCAGTGTGTCAGTAACTATTCTGTCCTGTGACCAATTTCACATTTTTAAGAAAAAGAATTAATTTACTGATTCAAGTAGCAGCTACTGGCATGCCTACCAGGTGTTAAGCTCTCTTCTGGGTGGTGGGAATATAGGGAAAGCAAACTATAAACACACTGATGAGATAATAGTGAGCTTGAACTTGATTTGGAGGTGAAACAATTTGTCCTTGAAGTCCTTTTTTTTCTGTTTGGGGAGACAGGGTCTCCCTGTGTGTTGCCCAGGCTGGAGTGCAGTAAGTAGCTTCATCATAGCTCACTGTAGCCTTGAACTCCTGGGCTCAAGTGATCCTCCTGCCTCAGCCTCCTGTGTGGCAGGGACTTCAGTTGTGGTGCAACCACACACAGCTAGTCTGGGGATCTCACTCTTCCTCAGGTTGGTCTTCAACTCCTGGCTTGAAGCAGTCGTCCTGACTTGACTACCCAGAGTGCTAGGATTATAGGCATGAGCCACCGCGCCTGCAAAAGTCCTCTTTTAAAAGGAAAACATGCTTCAGACCCCTACCTCTTTCTTCAGGAAAATCAGTATTAAGTAGTCACCACTGTGGGAGGAATTGTGAAGGAAATGTAAGGGGAAGTTTGGAAGGGAAAGAAGATAACTGGAATTTACATTCTGAGGGGGATGGAAGTGGGAGTAAGAAAATAAACAACAGTCAAAGGTATAAAACAAACAAAAACGGTTCAAAGGATAATTAAAAAAGCAGACATACATATAGGCAATCAGGAATGTTGCTAATACATATTGGTCAGGGTAATAGTTAATTGCATCTCCACTGGACAAGCTTAATTTCCATTTTTATCATTTTCTATTACAAGTTACAAAGTTGTGAAATAGCTCCATGACCATGCAAGACATATAGATAGCCCAGAAGAGTGAGTGAGACAAAACACCAAGTAATTTTTATTTTTTGCCATTTCATAGTCTCACAATTTTCTCGATTTTATGCAAACTATTTTGATAGATACATGCACATTTTCCTGGGAAGCTCATCCATAACTTTTACCATGTGTTCAAAAGAGTTGGTGTGCCAAAAAAGGGCTAAAAACCATTGTTCTAGTCACAACCGACTATTCAGTGGTCCCCAAACACTTAATGGCCTGTGTCTTTGCCTTGATTGAGCCTTCTCATCTAAATTGTCTTATAAAGGCCTACTCACTTTTCAAGGCCCAACTGAAATGGATCTCAGTCTTTCAAAGCCTTCCACCACCTTGTCTTCTCTAATTGCCTCTTCATCTGCTTTCCCTAAGTACCTTTATTAATGCACTCACTATCCCATGTTTACCACTTATTGTTTGCTGGCTCTGTTCTACATTTAGATTTTCAACTTTCTGAGGACAAGAACTAGAGCCCTGCAAAAGAAAATGACTTATTTTAGAATGTAAGCCCTCACATTACCTTTTCTTTGGCAACCAAAACTCAACTTTACCCATGGCCTACTGCTTTTCTGCTTACTGCTTTTCTTTGCACCTGTACTTGGGCAAGGTCACCTACAAAAGTGGAGCGTGCCCTAAACCTTCCAGCACCTGGCACTCTACGCCCCCACTCTCTCGAAACTGCCAGTAGACTTATCATGTGCGCTTAGAGAACCAGGCCAAGCCAACTGATGGGTTCCTGGGAAGAGGGGGATGGTGAGAGAGGGACTGCAGGTAAAAGGACTGAGAGGACTTTAGACTTCACCCAGCCTGAGCAACCCTGTAGGCCACTGGTAACTTACTCTGTTTGATTTCCATAGTACAGGGTCAGAGACTGCTACCCAGTTTTTGTTGTTGTTGTTTTTTTTTTTTTCATAGCCACTGTTACTTATTCGGTGGACCTTTTAAGGAAAAAACATTTAGTGGAAAAAAGACATTTGTTCATTGGTAATTCCATTATGATTATGCTTTATAAATCTCAGTTATTATGATTATGTAGTGTTTGTCATTTTTGCAGTTCTGAGAAAAAGGCAAGGCGTTTATTTTCTAAAGCATTTTGATAAATTTTACATAGATACTTACAAGAAGATTACGATTTCGGCTGGAACGTGCACCCGGTGAAACTGCACTGATAGACCGTACTGGCAGAATGTTGAAGATGGAACCTTTAGCTACAGTTGAATCTTTGGAACAGTATCTCTTGAAAATGGTGAGCTTCTGGCAGTGGCATGGTGAAATAAGCATTCTTAGCTGTGGTTTAACCCTTTAAAACAATAGTTTGGGAAATGTGTACCTAGAGTTATGGTAATACAGTTTGACCCACTAATTGTATTTTTAGGAATGTAATTTTAAGAAAATAATCTTATGTATACCATAAATACTTTCTACATAAAGATGTTTATTATAGTTCTTTTTAATACTGAAATAGTGAACATAACCTTAATTCCAGTCAATAAGGGAATGCCAAGTAATTATTCATATTTAAAATTTTTTAAAATTTATTTTTAGTTCACAAGTTATGTTTATATATGATAATTATTTCTGTTAACTTGAATCTTATATAGCTATTAAAATGTATAAATGATAATAGGAAAATGTTCTTACTGTGATTAAGACTTTGTTCTATTCTATCCATTGAAATAATAGACTGGCCGGGCGCTGTGGCTCACGCCTGTAATCCTAGCTCTTGGGAGGCCGAGGCGGGCGGATTGCTCAAGGTCAGGAGTTCAAAACCAGCCTGAGCAAGAGCGAGACCCCGTCTCTACTATAAAATAGAAATAAATTAATTGGCCAACTGATATATATATAAAAAAAAAAAATTAGCCGGGCATGGTGGCGCATGCCTGTAGTCCCAGCTACTCGGGAGGCTGAGGCAGAAGGATCACTCGAGCCCAGGAGTTTGAGGTTGCTGTGAGCGAGGCTGACGCCACGGCACTCACTCTAGCCTGGGCAACAAAGCGAGACTCTGTCTCAAAAAAAAAAAAGAAATAATAGACTGAAGGAATACTCTCATTTTTTTTTTTTTTTCTTTTGAGACAGAGTCTCATTCTGTCACCCTGGGTAGAGTGCTGTGGTGTCATCCTAGCTCACAGCAACCTCAAACTCCTGGGCTCAAGTGATCCTCCTGCCTCAGCCTTCCAAGTAGCTGGAACTACAGGGGCATGCCACCATGCCTGGCTTTTTTTGTTCTGTTTTTAGTAGAGACGGGGTCTGACTGTTAGGCTGGTCTAGAACTCCTGACCTCAAGCCTTCTGCCTTAGCCTCCCAGAGTGCTAGGATTACAGGTGTGAGCCACCATGCCCAGCCAGAAATACTCTGATATTAATAGTGAGGTGCTTTAGTTGTAGGACTTTTTTCAAATATTTTTAAATGAGCATTTGTTATAATAAAACAATTCACATTAAGGTATAGGAAAAAAGTGGGTAATGTGTTTGAAAATAACATTATTAAGGTGATTGAATGTCTCCCATGTTTTCTTTGATTTAGGTAGCAAAGCAGTGGTATGATTTTGACCGATCTTCATTTGTTTTTGTTCGAAAATTAAGAGAAGGCCAAAATTTTATATTTCGGCACCAGCATGATTTTGATGAAAATGGAATCATTTACTGGATTGGGACAAATGCAAAGTAAGTCATTCTATTTAAGCTAGAGTGACAGTATTCATCTGGAAAAAGAATTCTGTAAAGCAGAATGAAATTATTAACCATTCTTTAGGTATCCTATTGTTTAAGGAATTTTATTTTACAGGTTAAATTTAAGATTATCCAAATTACTTTTTATGAGGAAAATATAAATTGCTAATTCTAGAATTTTATTGAAATATAATTTTATATTTAAAAGTTAATACAGATAAATACAATTAACATTGTTAATTTTTCTTTATTTTTGTATAGAACTGCATATGAATGGGTAAATCCAGCTGCTTATGGACTTGTAGTAGTAACGTCCTCAGAAGGAAGAAATCTACCTTATGGCCGCTTAGAAGACATACTAAGTCGTGATAATTCAGCTCTAAATTGTCATAGCAATGATGATAAGAACGCTTGGTTTGCCATAGATCTCGGTCTCTGGGTGATACCATCAGCATATACACTTCGACATGCTCGAGGTTATGGAAGGTCTGCACTGAGAAATTGGGTTTTCCAGGTATCCAAAGATGGACAGAACTGGACTTCTTTGTATACCCATGTTGATGACTGCAGTCTCAATGAACCAGGGTTAGTTGAGGAGTCTTTGCAAATTGGAAAACTCAGTAAAGAGCTTTCTTTATTTTTATAATTGTATACTTTAGAGCTCTCTTCTTTGTGAAATAGTGAAGCAAGGTTTTCATTATAAAAACAAATCACTTGATATTCTGGGCATTAAAACTTGTAAATACTGACTTCACCAAAACTTTGTCAAAAACTTTAGAGTACATATTAGTAGAAGCTGACCTGAATATTTATTTTGCATTTGATCTTAGTCAAAAGGCCAAGAAGTGATTAGTATTAATACTTATGTTAAAAATTAATATATAGCTATATATATGTGTATAATACACTAGGGGAAACAAAAAATGGAATTAGTTTTTTATAAACTCTCTATATAGTTACATAATATATGTGAATGTTCAACAAATGAACTGGCTATTGCTATTTATAGAATTATTGCTGACTTAAAATTTTCTTATTTTTATGTATCTCCTTAAATTTTATGTATTTATCATGTATTATTTTTTTAAAAATAGGTCAGTAATTATATTTCTTAAAAAATTAGCTGTTTTCATTGTATGTTGTGGCACATTTCAAGGGGTAGTATATACTGAAACTGTTTTCTGCATTTGATATATTATGAAAAGAACATTAGGATTAATAGGTAATCAACCTTTTCAAACTTTAAAGTTGACATTTTAATCTTATTTAAAACTTTGCAAGAATTATAACAAATTGACTTTTTTTTACTATAAAAGCATATCTTTTACTCTTTGTAAACTTTGTCTTTATATTAATCATAAATTATTTAATGTTATGAGTCAATTTAATAGCATACATGTAAACATTTTATTTTTACCTTGTTTTCTTAAGTACTTTTTTCCTTCATTGATTTCTTGATTCTTAAAATGAACTGTTGAGCGAATATGAAAGTTTATTTTTTTCTACAGTTCTGTATTATGTAAAAGATCTTTCCTATCTTGAATATTTTTTTCATTTATTTTAAACATTACTCATTTTTTCTCTAACACATTTACAGGTCAACTGCCACCTGGCCTCTTGATCCACCAAAGGATGAGAAACAAGGATGGCGACATGTGAGAATTAAACAGATGGGGAAGAATGCTAGTGGACAGACACACTACCTCTCACTATCTGGATTTGAACTTTATGGCACTGTAAATGGAGTATGTGAAGATCAGCTAGGTAAAGAGATGAGACATTTTTCTAACTAACTAAAATAATTATATTTATAAAAAATGATTTGGTTTATATTTCTCTAATTTCCACCTGACAGGGAAGGCAGCTAAGGAAGCAGAAGCGAATCTTAGACGACAGAGACGTCTAGTACGCTCCCAGGTTCTGAAATACATGGTTCCAGGAGCTCGTGTTATCAGAGGCCTTGACTGGAAATGGCGAGATCAGGATGGCAGCCCACAGGGAGAAGGCACTGTCACAGGAGAACTGCATAATGGTGAGTAGGTGCTTAGCACTTGTAATGTAGAAATAAGGTACTTAGGAGTTTTTTCTTTTATCTTGGGATAATTTATAAATTGTATAAATGTACCAACACTATTTAGAAGAACTGATAGTGATTTCACATGAAAAATGGGAAAAACATTAAGAAATTAGGGAAAATTTTAGGTTATTAGGTTCTGACTAGAAACTTACTGATAATATTTTGAAGTGATTATCAAGCTTAATGTAAGTTGAGTATCCTCAAGACATGTTTTCTTTTTCCCTAGTTTATTGTCAAGTTTACTTTGGGTTTTAATTTCTTATGCTTTTCTTGTTAGTCTTACAGGAACCAGGCAATAATTTTTTACTGTATTATAAGTCATGCAGAAGAAAAAGGATTAACCTTTTTATTTCTTATTTTTCAGTAAAGCTTGAAACAGATACAGCCCCTTTATTTGTTAGTATATTATCATTATCTCACAATACTTTTTTGGAGAGTTTAAACTTTTATGTTTTGTAAGGGTTATTGTCTAAATCAGCTTCCTTTGATGCTATAGATTTTAGAAAAATCCTTACCCACTTAATAAATTGCTGTTAACTCCAAAGCAACTATAGTGACTGATTTTTTCATTACAACTATAAGGCTGACTTATTAGCAGATAATTTACATATATGGTAGTGGGTCTGTTTGTATCAGTTTTGACTAGCATTAAAAAAAAGATTGTTCATATGCTCAACTTAATACCAAATATCTAAAGAGCTATAGTAAAAGTGAGAATGCTTAGGAGAATGACTAGCATTTAATCTCTTAATATATTCATGCTTTATGTGCTAAAGCCTTTATTTATTTAAATAAACCATTTGATTTTATTGCTTTTAAGATTCTGTTCCTGGAATTACCACAGTACAAAATGCATTTCTTTTTTAAAAAATATTTACTTTTGTTGTTGTTGTTCTGAGGCAGAGTTTTGCTCTATTTCCCAGTCCAGAGTGCAGGAGTGTCATCATAGCTCACTACAACCTCAAACTCTTGGGCTCAAGTGATCCTCTTGACTCAGCCTCCTGAGTAGCTGGGAATACCTGTGCCACCACACCTGGCTAGTTTTTCTATTTTTTGTAGAGATGGAATCTCGCTCTTGCTCAGGCTCATCTCCAACTCCTGGCCTCAAGCAATCATCCCATTTCAGCCTCTCAAAGTGCTAGGATTATAGGCATGAGCCACCATGCCTGGCCCCCAAATGCATTTCTATAGCATCATATCCTAATTGTAAATCATTGTAATCAAAGCAGCTTTACAATGACCCAAAATTCATAAATGCCAATAATAGTTTAGATGACAGTAGTACCATTCAGCTCAGGGGTTTCAAATTTTCTTGTATTTAGGCATCTTGATGATACTTACTAATAAGCTAATATGCTATCTTTTGTAATCGTTTTGGCCTTCAAGTATATGACTTGATAGGAGGCTAGTTAGGAACATGTGAATATAGTTCATTTTTCTCTGGATGGAGTCAACTGAAGTAACTGTATAGGAAAATTAATATCTTATTTTCAGAATTCAGCATTCTTCAAGAAGGGCCTATTTTTGCTGATCTGACAAATGTAGAGATTGAGTTTTGGCTGACCAACATGGCTATTCCTGTTGACAAGCCTTTATGTCAGGTAGGGTCCTTAGCTTTCAAATACCTAACCCAACTATTTTTTTTTTTTTTTAAAGTTTTAATTATTTTTTTTATTTTGGCATATTATGGGGGTACAGATTTTAAGATTTCAATAAATGCCCATTTCCCCCCCTCCCCCCAAAAGTCTGAGTCTCCATCATGACCATCCCCCAGATGGTGCACATCTCACTCACTATGTATGTATATACCTGCCCCCCTCCCCCCTCCCACCTGCCCAACACCCTATTACTGTAGCACCTATGTGTCCACTTAGGTGCTACTCAGTTAATACCAGTTTGCTGGAGAATATATCTGGTGCTTGTTTTTCCATTCTTGGGACACCTCACCCAGCAGTATGGGCTCCAGCTCTAACCAGGAAAATATAAGATGTGCTATATCACCATTGTTTCTTAGAGCTGAATAGTACTCCATGGTGTACATATACCACATTTTATTAATCCACTCTTGGATCGATGGGCACTTGGGCTGGCTCCACAGCCTTGCAATTATGAATTGTGCTGCTATAAACATTCGAGTGCAGGTGTCCTTTTTGTAGAGTGTCACTGGATCATTTAGGTAGATGCCCAGCAATGGGATTGCTGGATCAAATGGTAGATTAACTTGTATCGCTTTAAGGTATCTCCATATTGCTTTCCACAGAGGTTGAACTAGTTTGCAGCCAACTATTTTTAATAATGCCTCATCTTAACAAACTCTGTATCTTTTAGGCATATAAGTTGGGAGTTTTGTACCTATACACTTATGTGTACTATGTGTGTACCCTTTCTTAGTTCCACCAGAAGCATTTAGATAATAGTTTAAAAGACATTTTGAAGCCTAATATAAATGATTTACATTTTTTAGTATTTTTCCACATTTTATCAATTACATTTGTTTCCCTTCCAAAAAGTCTGTGTATTGATAGGAATATCCATTTATTCTCCAAATATTGAGTGCCTGCTATGTAAAGCTACTTCATTAGAATTCACATGTTCAGTATGATCCCCTGCCTTCTGGGTGAAACAAATAAATATACAATTGCAAATCTTGGTAAGTGCTGTGAAATAAATTATCAGTATGTTTTTGGGACCATTAAGACAACACAGAAGTCATTTTTATTTGGGTTTGGAATCTGTTTTTATTTATTTATTTATTTATTTATTTATTTATTTATTTATTTACTTACTTACTTACTTACTTACTTACTTACTTACTTACTTAGAGACAGAGTCTCACTTTGTTGCCCAGGCTAGAGTGAGTGCCGTGGCATCAGCCTAGCTCACAGCAACCTCAAACTCCTGGGCTCAAGCGATTCACCTGCCTCAGCCTCCTGAGTAGCTGGGACTACAGGCATGCACCACCATGCCCGGCTAATTTTTTTTGTATATATATTTTTAGTTGGCCAATTGATTTGTTTCTATTTATAGTAGAGACGGGGTGTCGCTCTTGATCAGGCTGGTTTCAGACTCCTGACTTCGAGCAATCCTCCCACCTCGGCTTCCCAGAGTGCTAGGATTACAGGTGTGAGCCACTATGCCCGGCCTGGAATCTGTTTTTAAACATTTCCTTTTCTCACACAATTCTGTGTGGCAGGAGAGAGAGTTAAATGTTGGTTTTTCAGAGGTTATTTCAGCATACAGAAAAAATTAAGGCAATTGAAAGCTCATATAAGCTACTTACGTAGATTTGGGGCAGTCACTTTTCCTTTCAAAGAACTCATGCAGATAACCCCCACAGGTAATTCAGTATTATTTATATGCCTTTGAGTTTCATCATAAACATATATGAACTTGGTATGTGTGTGGGTTGGGTGACTGACTGGGTGTGTGGGTAGATGGGTGGCTGCCAGCCCTTGTGCCCTGTGCATGTGTGGGTTAAGAACTTTTAAATTCTATAAAGGCTTCTTGTACTTAAAAAATAATAAATGTTTTTCATGTGTTATGTTTTTCCCTGAAATAGTTAGCTTATAGCACTAAAATAAGATTGTAAATTTTTTATTAATTTCCTTTCTTATAGGCAGTTAATTTTCTGCTTTGGAAGTTAATTACCTCTTTTCAAAAAGAATGACTATCATTTTCTGAGTATAAGTAAATATATAGATTGAATATCATTATGCTGATTAGTTCTTTATATGTTATTAGCTTTAGCAAATAGGTTCTAACAAAAGAGCTCAGCATGCTCTTTAAATTTTATTAGAATTTTCTGTGCTTGTTTAAATTTATTAAATGTAATCATAAGAGAATCAAAGAACCACTGAACTTTGAGAACACAACCGAAATGCTAACTTAGTGCTTTATTTGAGCTAGTGACCTAAAATTTATATAGTAATATATGAATATTTTGTTTGTCATTTAGTGGGTTTAGCCCAAACTTGGAAATTAATGGTAAGCTGGCACTTTTTTGACTACATAATTATATTTAGCAATTTAAAAACTTTTACTTAGATTTCAGATACTTGCTGAAGTGGCAGTATTTTGCCATTTGTATCAGTCTTTTTCATTTTTTTAAACAATTCTTCCATTTAAAAAATAACCCAATAGATTAAACATGACCCTTACGTTGATTTTATACATCACTAGATAGAACAGTTCAGAAATAAGGGAAATAAAAGGAATTTTAAATATTTCCCATAAACCTTGTATACAGTACATATTCCTTTTCCTTGACATAATTTTATCATGAGAGTTAAATACTACAGGCTTTCAGATAGCTAGTCTAATAAAGTCAAATAATGTTTCAGTTGATTAGAGTCCAACAATTTACATTTTAATTGGCAGACCTTAAATGACTGTAGCAATTCAGAGAAGTGCAGCACTGATGAAAAGCTGATCCCATATTGTGGAGCTACTGTCTGACACGCTCCTATCTGCTTTCTGCTGGGTCTCACAAACTCCTGTCCCTTTCCAGGCTGGATTGATGTCACCTGGGATGCTGGTGGCTCAAACTCTTACCGTATGGGCGCAGAAGGAAAATTTGACCTCAAGCTTGCACCAGGGTACGACCCTGATACAGTGGCATCACCCAAACCTGTTTCATCCACTGTTTCAGGCACAACGCAATCATGGAGCAGCTTGGTGAAAAACAACTGTCCAGACAAGACATCTGCTGCTGCAGGCTCCTCAAGTAGAAAAGGAAGCAGCAGTTCTGTGTGTAGCGTGGCCAGTAGCAGCGACATCAGCTTGGGTTCGACCAAAACGGAACGGAGATCAGAAATTGTAATGGAACACAGTATAGTTTCAGGAGCTGATGTCCATGAACCAGTTGTTGTTCTTTCATCTGCTGAAAACGTCCCTCAAACAGAAGTAGGGTCATCTTCCAGTGCAAGCACCAGCACCTTAACAGCGGAAACGGGAAGTGAAAATGCTGAAAGGAAGTTAGGCCCTGATAGTTCTGTTCGTACTCCTGGGGAGTCTAGTGCAATATCCATGGGAATTGTTAGTGTAAGCTCTCCTGATGTTAGTTCAGTATCTGAATTAACTAATAAAGAAGCAGCTTCACAACGACCCCTTAGCTCTTCAGCAAGTAACAGACTGTCAGTGAGTTCTTTGTTGGCTGCTGGGGCCCCTATGAGCTCTAGTGCAAGTGTGCCTAACCTGTCCTCAAGAGAAACTTCTAGCTTGGAGAGTTTTGTAAGGAGAGTGGCAAACATAGCACGGACTAATGCCACGAACAACATGAATCTAAGCCGAAGCAGCAGTGATAACAACACTAATACTTTGGGGAGGAATGTGATGAGCACAGCAAGTAAGTGAGCTTTTCCTTATGGAACCCAATGCTTTTTCCACTCTGAGGGATGCAAAGTAGGGTCTCTTGTTCAGTGTGTTCTGGCGGCAGTCTTTAACTAGATCATTAAACAAATATAGATAACAGCTACATCAAATTTAGCACGTCAGGAATATGAACTTCTATGGAATCATAATATTTTAAGAATTCAGATCAGGTATGATAACCTCATTTTAAAAGGATAAAATAATAATACTTCTATTTTCTACTCCTTTATGATAAATCGTTAAGCAAAGTTGTGTGAGGAAATAGATAACTATTAAATATTATTGATAGTCCATTCAATCCAAAACTGGTATATTTTTTACTTAGGCTCTACGTTGATTTTAGCTTCAGAAAATTCTAATTTAAGCTACTAACAGGTTGAAGTAATTCCTTTGGAAAGTATGTTGAGAATTATTTCATTGCTTGTTTGACTTTTTTAAAAAGCTAGGCTTAATATTTTGAAAAATAATAGTGCTATAAAAATAAGAAATTTTAGTTGGATTTCAGTTGGGTTCCCAAAGTTGTTGCTTTTCAGCCTTTCTATTTTTAATGTGTTTCATGACCTCACTCTTTAAAAAATATAAAACTTGTTTTTGCTAAGGTTCCTACAATGGCACCCATTTGTACTGATTTGCTTCATTTTTATCTTTAGCTTCTCCTCTTATGGGTGCTCAGAGTTTCCCTAATTTGACCACACCTGGTACAACATCAACAGTGACTATGTCAACATCCAGTGTTACTAGCAGCAGCAATGTAGCTACAGCAACAACAGTTTTATCAGTTGGTCAGTCATTAAGTAATACTTTAACCACCAGCCTCACATCAACCTCCAGTGAGAGTGACACAGGTCAGGAAGCAGAATATTCTTTATATGGTAAGTTACGACTTAAATTAAAATGTATATTTATTTATTTAATTTGAGACAGAGTCTCCCTCTGTCACCTGGGCTAGAATGCTGTGGTGTCATCCTAGCTCACAACAACCGCAAACTCCTTGGCTCAAGTGATTCTCCTGCCTCACCCTCCTGAGTAGCTGGGACTACAGCTGAGTAGCTGGGACTACAGCCGCATGCCACCATGCCCTGCTAACTTTTCTATTTTCAGTAGAGACAGGGTTTTTTTTTTTTTTTTTTAAGGCAGAGTCTCACTTTGTTACCCAGGCTAGAGTGAGTGCCATGGCGTCAGCCTAGCTCACAGCAACCTCAAACTCCAGGGCTCGAGCAATCCTGCTGCCTCAGCCTCCCGAGTAGCTCCTGGGACTACAGGCATGTGCCACCATGCCCGGCTAATTTTTTCTATATATATTAGTTGGCCAATTAATTTCTTTCTGTTTATAGTAGAGACGAGGTCTCACTCTTGCTCAGGCTGGTTTCGAACTCCTGACCTTGAGCAATCCACCTGCCTCAGCCTCCCAGAGTGCTAGGATTACAGGCATGAGCCACCGTGCCCGGCCTAGAGACAGGGTTTTGCTTTTACTCAGGCTGGTCTCAAACTCCTGAGCTCAAGCTGTCCTCCGCCTTGTCCTCCCAGAGTGTTAGGATTACAGGCATGAGCCACTGAACCAGGCCTAAAACATTTAGATAATTATATAATGATGCTTTTATTATATATTCTCCTGGGATATTTCTAACTTTTGTTTATAAAGAATTATTCTCTCTAACAAATGTAGAATCTTCATATAATATGAAAAATGTTAGTGATATGAGAGACTATTAAAAATGATCTGATTATAAACAAAGCAGACATTTAGCTGTATGTCATCTTTTTTTGCCTTTTGTGACTAATGAAGTTGTGGTTTTTTTTTTTTTTGTGAGACAAAGTCTTACTCTGTTGCCCCTGCTAGGATGCTGTAACGTTAGCCTAGCTCACAGCAACCTCAAACTCCTGGGCTCAAGCAATCCTCCTGCCTCAGCCTCCTGAGTAGCTGGGACTACAGGCGTGTGCTGCCATGCCTGGCTAATTTTATATATATATTTTTTTAGATGTCCAGCCAATTTCTTTCTATTTTTTATTAGAGATGGGGTCTTGCTGTTGCTCAGGCTGGTCTTGAACTCCTGAGCTCAAACTATCCACCCTCCTCGGCCTCCCAGAGTGCTAGGATTACAGGCGTGAGCCACCACGCGCAGCCGACTAATGAAGTTTTAATGGAAGAACCACAGGAACAAAGATTTTTGATACTTTTATCAATAATAGAAGAAATATAGTAGATTAATAAACTTTATAATGTGACATTCCTTGAACACTATTAATTAAGGTCTTTTGGAAGTAATTTCTTGATTAGGTAAACATTTGAATTTTGCAGATTAAATTTTGCTTAGAAAGTTCAGTAGTTACATCGTCATGGCTTTCATACTGTTGTCAGGGGAAAAAACCATTTGATTCAATTGAAATACGGTATGTTTATAGTCCTCTTATTTTATCCTATTAGAAAAGTAATATTCTTTATATAAACTATAAGAAAATTAAAATCTTCTAATCTCTACCTACCAGATCATTTGATGTATGTTTTTTATTTTTTTTATTTTTATATATCTTTTTATTTATTTTTATTTTTTTAGACAGGGTCTCACTCTGTCACCCAGGCTAGAGTGCAGTGGCATCATCAAAGCTCACTGCTACCTCAAACTCCTGGCTGTGCTGGAGCAATCTTACTGCCTCAGCCTCCCGAGTAGCTGGGACTATAGGCATGCACCCCCATGCCTAGTTAATTTTTCTATTTTTTTGTAGAGATGGGGTCTTGTTCTTGCTCAGGCTGGTCTCAAACTCCTGACCTCAAGTGATCTTTCTGCCTTGGCCTCCAGAAGTGCTAGGATTATAGACATGAGCCACAATGCCTGGCCTGTTTTTGTTCTTTACAAAAAGGAGATTATATCCTTTTCAGCCAGCTCTTTTTAGTCAGTACATTGTGAAAATATTTTCACATTATTGGATGGGTTTCTAGGACATTTTAAATGGCTGCTAAATATTTCACTCACTGTGTTGCTGAGGCTGGTCTCAAACTCCTGGCTTCAAGTGATCCTCCTGTCTCAACCTCCCAAAGTGCTGGGACTGTATCTAGCCTGTTTATTCATTAACTGCCTATCTCCCTGTAGGCTCCATGGGGACTCAGTCCATGGCTTTTTTGTTTATAGCTATATGTACCTAGTGCCTAACACAGTTCTTGGCACAAAGTGTATGCTTAATAGATATTTGTTGGCAGAATGAATGACACCATAGTGTTCTCTTTCCAGCATTTTGTGCTTCATGTAACTTGTTCAGATAAGGATGATAGGGTTGTTGTTTTTGTTGTTTTTAGCATAGCTCACATAGTTTATCTTTTTTATTATGATTTTATAGATTCAAATTTAGTTTATGGTAATCCATTATCCCTTGTTTTCTGCCATGCTTATGACTGTTTTGCATTTTTACTCATCTTATGTGGTGGTGGAAGAAGTGTTGCATCAGTAAGTGTGGTCTTTTTACTTGTCCCCTTTTTTTTGTTTGGAGAAGAGGCACAGAAATTTAATTCGTTCTTGTGGGAGAATCACAGAGTGATTGCCTCTATACTTGTCTGTTTTGAATTTTACCTTTGTTTTATAAAGCCCATAATGCAAAGTTACTTTGCTGTGTTTTTTTTTTTTAGTAATGTTGACAATAAGGTTGTTGGTTTTATTTTATAGATTTCCTTGATAGCTGCCGTGCCAGTACTCTCTTGGCTGAGCTAGATGATGATGAGGACTTGCCTGAGCCAGATGAGGAAGACGATGAAAATGAAGATGACAATCAGGAGGACCAAGAATACGAGGAGGTTATGGTAGAGAGAGTGCCCCATTCTCTTCACTAAGATAGGATGTTAATAATTGAATTGAAGAGAGGAAAAGCTAAGTCATAATTAAACTTCAAAGGAAGGAAAATAGCACCAGTATGAAAAATGTGGTTAATTAAGAAAATCACTTTTAATCTGGTCATTTATGATTGTCTATTAAAAGAAAATGTTTATATTTGAAAATATAAATGTCACATGCTGATGTTTCAACAGGTTTTAAAGTATGTGAAATTAGAGACAGCTACACTATCTTAAAGAATATAATTTTCAGTGGCTGGGCACAGTGGCTCATGCCTATAATCCTAGCACTCTGTGAGGCCAAGGCAGGAAGATTGCTTGAAGTCAGGAGTTTGAGACCAGCCTGAGCAAGAGCGAGACCCTGCCTCTACAAAAAATAGAAAAATAAGCCAAGCATGGTGGTGTGTGCCTGTAGTCCCAGCTATCTGGGAGGCTGAGGCAGAAGGATCGATCACTTGAGCCTGACCAGGAGTTTGAGGTTGCAGTGAGCTATGGTGATGCCACTTCACAATAGTTGGGGTGACAGAATAATACCCTGTCTCAAAAAAAAAGAATATAATTTTTATGATTCTTGTGAGGACATACAGTTTTACAAGCAATGTCCATCTATTATTTTCTCAGTAGTGTCACATGAAGGAATGAGGTAGAGGCATAAGGTAATAATTTGCCCTTTCCTCAGAGTTAAAAAAAAAAAAAAGAGTACCCAGGCCTGGGCACTGTGATCTCAAGCCCTCAATATTTAACCACTAGGATTTCTAATTGAAAGATGTGCTTCGAAATATCCTTTACTGTAACTTTCTGTATATTTTAAATTTCTTCTTATAAAAATGTTACTCAATTTCAAAAAATTGGGGAAAAAACAAAGGTTGAGTTTTGTTTTTTTTTTGGAGACAGAGTCTCACTCTGTTGCCTGGGCTAGAATGCCGTGGTGTCAGCCTAGCTCACAGCAACCTCAAATTCCTCGGTTCAAGCCATCCTCCTGCCTCAACCTCCCGAGTAGCTGGGACTACTGGCATGCGCCACCATGCCCGGCTAATTTTTTCTATATATTTTAGTTGACCAGTTAATTTTCTTTCTATTTTTAGTAGAGACGGGGGTCTTGCTCTTGCTCAGGCTGGTTTTGAACTCCTGACCTTGAGCGATCTGCGCACTTTGGCCTCCCAGAATGCTAGGATTATAGGCGTGAGCCACCGTGCCTGGCTAAAAGTTGAGTTTTAATGGGGTGAAAAAATCTAAAAAATGCTTTTAATATATGTTGCTAAGGAGACAAATACTACATTAACATTTTTTATGAAAGACAGTAATATAAAATACACGATGAATTTATAATTTTAGGTGGCTAATGAATATAAAGTTTTTTAGTGACACTTGTTAATATGGGCTAATTTCAGGGCAAGGCTGAATGGAAATACATGTGGGTCAAATAATTAGATATGTGTCTCTTGGCATTTTTAAATTTTAGATTCTGAGACGTCCGTCTTTGCAACGTCGAGCTGGGTCCCGCTCTGATGTAACACACCATGCCGTCACCTCGCAGCTACCACAGGTCCCTGCTGGAGCGGGGAGCCGACCTATTGGGGAGCAGGTAATATCTTCATGTTTATCTTCCATACAGAGAAGTATATGTATTCTTCTCTTTCATGATAAAGCATCAACCAAAATGCCTAAATGCCTATAAAATGTGTGGAGGGCATGGAAGGGAGGGAGCTTCCAAACAGAAAAAGAAAACTTCCCCTTCTGTGTGGGTTCCATATTCCAGATAGAATCCATGATTGCTCTGGTATAATGCATGCAGGAGTTTTATACTTTATTTTATTTATCTATTTATTTATTTTTTGAGACAGAGTCTCACTTTGTCGCCCAGGCTAGAGTGAGTGCCGTGGCGTCAGCCTAGCTCACAGCAACCTCAAACTCTTGGGCTCAAGCAATCCTACTGCCTCAGCCTCTCGAGTAGCTGGGACTACAGGCATGCGCCACCATGCCCAGCTAATTTTTTCTATATATATTAGTTGGCAAATTAATTTCTTTCTATTTATAATAGAGACGGGGTCTTGCTCTTGCTCAGGCTGGTTTCAAACTCCTGACCTTGAGCAATCTGCCCACCTCGGCTTCCCAGAGTGCTAGGATTATAGGTACGAGCCACCACGCTGGCCTGGAGTTTCATACTTTAAACACCTTTATCTTGGACTTTGGGTAACAGTAAGCATATATTGAAATGGTTAATAGGTATTATCTAAGATTTATAGTTTTAGTAGTAGAAGTGGTAGTAGTGGTAATAGTAGTCTGTCAGCTAACACTTAATGATCACTAGTGCTAGGCACAGTTCTTAATGCTTTACATGTATTAACTTAATTTTTCAACAACATTTTGAGCATATAGCCCAAATTTTTAGATGAAATGATTGCTAAAAGTAACATGTAGTTAGTATTTTTGGTTACAGGATGCAAATCCAGACATTTTTGCTCCAAATCTGTCAAATGTCAATTTGATCTATTATAAAAATTAATTTTAGTTAAGTGTTCAAACTATGAGGAGTATGTGTGTGTGCTATTTGTCCCCTAGTAATGTAAAGTAACTCCTAATCATTTTATTTTGTAAGTAATTCAGTGTGAAATGCAATTTACATTTTTAAAAACCTTATTTTGCAATAATTAGAGGTTCATAGGAAGTTGCAAAAATACTACAAGAGAGGTCTTAATGTGCCTGTTGCCTAATTTCTCCCAATGGTTAGTTTCATATCACCTAATTATAATACAGTAACATCAAAGCTAGGAAATTGACATTGGTACAATGTGTGTGAATGGTTCTTTGTCATTTTACCACGTGTAGATTTGTAGAACCACCACTGATGTAACTTACTCTTGATGAAGTGTAATCACTAAGAAATATATAGATAGATGTGTACGTGTTTATGTTAGCTCTGTGCTTAAGAAATATGGCTAAAGAAGTACATCAGCTATAAACAGCTACTTAACATGCACCTTATTTTGTAGATAGCACATCACTTTTGCAATAATGAAAATTTTCTTCTGGTAACATTTGACTGTATGTGGAATTTTAATAGGAAGAAGAAGAGTATGAAACTAAAGGAGGACGCCGGAGAACATGGGATGATGATTATGTGCTAAAGCGACAGTTTTCTGCTTTGGTTCCTGCTTTTGATCCCAGACCTGGTCGTACTAATGTCCAACAGACAACTGATCTAGAAATTCCACCCCCAGGTACAGTATGTTTTAGTTTTTTGTTTTAATTGTAATGGATACCACATAGAATAGTTATATACAGCTTATAAAGTAAGGTGCTGCTTGTGTGTACAGGTTAGAAATAAAAATATTTAGGAAAAGCAACCTATCAACCACAAGTCTTTAAAATATTACAGATTTTTTTTTTTTAATAGAAGGCATACAACTTGGGAAAAAATTACAGATTTTGAGGCCCACAGTGGCTCTTGCCTGTAATCCTAACACTTCAAGAGGCCAGAGTGGGAGGATCACTTTAGGTCAGGAGTTTGAGATCAGCCTGAGCATGAGCAAGATACTGTTTTTATAAAAAAATAGAAACATTAGCCTGCTTTGGTGGTGAGCACCTGTAGTCCCAGCTGCTCTGGTGGCTGAGGCAGGAGGATCACTGGAACCCAGGTGTTTGAAGTTGCAGTGTGCTATGATGATGCCACTGCACTCTAGCTCTGGCAACAGAGCAAGACCCTGTCTGCCTGCCCCCAAAAAGATTTTTTTCTGTAAATAAGTAAATTACCAATTTTAAAAGTTTTAATAAACACTGTGGATTTTTTGTATTTGTGCAACTTTTAAAGCAAAGCCCCATTAAAAGGTGGGAAATTTTTTACTTCTGTTTTCTTCTGTATCAAAATTGCTAAAGATTTATTACTATAGCAAAGCTGACTAGTGGTTTCAGTTATGGTCTCTGGAGTCAGTTAGTCTCAGTGACAACTTTATCCTTTATAACTCCTTTCATGGTGTGTAATAGACATCCCCCAAATATGTTCAAATCCTGACCTCTAGAACCTGTGGCTGTTCCTCATCATGACAAAAGAGACTTTGTAGATGTAATTCAGGATCTTGAGATGGAAAGATTATCCCGGATCATCAAGACTGGCCAAGTGTAATCACAGGAGTCCTTATAAGAGGGAGGTAGGGGGTGGTCAGAGAAGCAGATGTGACCAAGGGAGCCGGGTGAAGTGATGAAGGGCTGTGAACCAACGAATGTTGGCAGCCTCTAGGAGCTGGAAAAGGCAAGGAAGCAGACTCGTGGAGCCTCCTGAAGGAATGAAGCTCTGCTAATCTATTTTACACTTTTGACCTTTACGATAGTAAATTTGTGTCATTTTTAAAACACCTAGTTTGTGACAATAATTTATAGCAGCAATAGGAAAATGATACATTGGGCAAATCACCTAAACTGTGTAGGCCTGAATATGTGCCTCAGTAAATGTCAACTATTGAATCAGTATATTATTCTTAAAGAACACTTAAAGTGTTGAGTAAGTGTGGAATATACTTTTTAATTAGTAAAATGATAACCTGTGTTAAATAGGAAAGTAGGTATACTTTTATTATCGTCTTCTATGGCAAGGATGGATGTAGGCTGAATCAAGAAGTTCAAAGGTCCTTGAAAAAGGAAAACCTATTCTATAGAGTATATAATTAGGTACAAACTTTCTGTGGAGTTCTTTGGCAATATATTTCATGCTTTGTGATTAAGTATGTTTGTCATTAGTACTTTATATCAAAGAAATATTAGCTCTGTACCATTTTGTATACATAGATGGCTGCAAAATATTATTTATATTGTCAAAAAATTAGAAATGACCTCAGTTATGTCCAATAACAGGTATATGGCTCTATTAAGGTATATGGAATGTCATTCAGTAAATAAAATAATATTTTAGATAACTATCATGATATGAAGAAAAGATTCATGAGCTAATTAAAAAAAGAGTTCACCACTAAATACATTGTAAACTTAATTATATTTGTGTGTATTTGTGTTTACCTCATAATTCACTCATTCAGTGTTAGTAAAAGGTTGGCCCAGAGTGTGTGGTTTTCTCTGGATATAGAATTATTGATAATTTGTTTTCTCATTTACAAAAGCAAAATGTTTCATCAATATTCATACAGTTAGTATGTACTTTTAAACAAAAATGAGAAATCCTTATGCACATATATTCTATTCTAGTACTCTTTTAGTAACCTAGGTATAATTAACTCCCATTAAAAAAAAATGTTGAGGCCACAAGAGTTTTAAGTAGCTGACATCCTTTAGCTAATGTATGACAGAAAGGTTTAGATTTCATGTGGCCTTGTCATTTGATGCAGTGTTTTTCCTGGATTGCTTGATTTAGTATAATTGTTTTTCACATGTGTTCAAAATTTTTAGGGACACCTCATTCAGAGCTCTTGGAGGAAGTCGAATGTACTCCGTCACCTCGATTAGCCCTCACTTTGAAAGTAACAGGTCTTGGAACAACTCGTGAAGTTGAATTACCACTCACCAATTTCAGATCAACCATCTTTTATTACGTACAAAAATTGCTTCAATTGTCTTGTAATGGCAACGTGAAATCAGATAAACTTAGGCGTATTTGGGAGCCCACATATACGTAAGAGATTTTAACTTAATGTTTTAGTAGATGTTGTCATGGTATATGAATCAAGAAGCATTGTTTCCATATTTTGGATTATAGGAACAGAAAAGATTTGGTTTTTCTATTGTTTTACTCCTGTAAATAGGAGTAAACTCTTTACTCCTGAACAGGTAAGAGTTTCTGATTCCTGATGTAGCATGGTTAAATTTTAGGACTGGAATGACCTTTGGAAACAGTGTAGACTAGCTTTTTACATAATTGTTGAAAAGAATGTCATTTGAACTCTTTGGGATCATGTATGAAGTAATAAATATTTTCTTTTTGGGCTGGGCACAGTGGTTCACACCTATAACCCCAGCACTTTGAGAGGCCAAGGCAGGGGAGGATTGCTTGAGCCCAGGACTTTGAGGCTGCAGTAAGATATGATTGTGCCACTGCACTCCAGCCCAGGTGACAGAGTGAGACCTTGTCTCTAAATAAACGAACACATAATAATAATATTTTTTCTTTTTGTTCTTTATTTTGGGAGGTGTGGGTTAAACCTGCCGCTCTTTGTTCATTCAACAAATAATTAACAGTGACCATGGGGAGATTTATTTAACATTTTTATGCATCCTTCCTTATCTGTAAAATGAGAGTGGTTGTGAGGAATCAATAAATTATTATATGTAAAGTGTTTTTATTACTCTTTAGGGTATAGTAAGTGATCATTAAGTCTTACCTATAAAATAAATTATTTAATATAAATAATAAATTGTCATAATTCTAATTGTAACTTCATTTTCATTAGTACGTTTTCTGATGTTCTCAATATTATTATTATTATTATTCTTATTATTTTTGAGACAGAGTCTCGCTTTGTGTCCCAGGCTAGAGTGAGTGCCGTGGCGTCAGTCTAGCTCACAGCAACCTCAAACTCAACAGTGGCCTGCATAAATGACAGTGGTTCCATAACATTATAATACCATATTTTTACAGTACCTTTTCTATATTTATAAATGTTTTGATATACAAATACTTACTATTGTGTTACATTCATGTGATGAAATCACCCAACTGCATCTCTCAAATCTATCCCTATGATTAGGCAATGCATGACTATATATAAATAATCATAATACTTGGTATATTTCATTACATGATATCTTTAAGTGCTCTATTTAATGTATGCTTTCTTTGTAATAATGCTAAATTTATAAATCATAACTCTCATGAATATGATTTCTACTTTAGTTATGTTTAACATATTAATATTTTTCTTAAAAATTCTCCTTGAGTTCAGTGTTTAATGCAAGCATATGTCAAGTGAATGATATCATTCTTATATTTTTTAAGAATTAGGCTGGGCCTGGTGGCTCATGCCTGTAATCCTAGCACTCTGGGAGGCCAAGGTGGAAGGATTGCTCAAGGTCAGGAGTTTAAGACCAGCTTGAGCAAGAGCAAGACCCAGAAAGAAATTAGCTGGACAACTAAAAATATATAGAAAAAATTAGTTGGGCAGGGTGGTGCATGCCTCGGATGGCTGAGGCAGAAGGATTGCTTGAGCCCAGGAGTTTGAGGTTGCTGTGAGCTAGGCTGACGCCACATCACTCTAGCCTAGGCACCAGAGCAAGACTCAAAAAAATAAAAAAAAGAATTAAAGCCTCATAGGAAATAATCACGAATAATTTGATTTATGAATTAACTTGAATAATATTTCATGTTTAGAATCATGTACCGAGAAATGAAGGATTCTGACAAAGAAAAGGAAAATGGAAAAGTGGTAAGTTATTTTCAGAAAATCTGTCTTATTCTTGGCTATTTAGTAAAACAATAAAAACCCAAAAGAAGAAAAATAAAGTAAAACTAATGTTATGTTGCAGTTTGAACATTTGAGGGCAAAATGACTAACATAAATTTCTTTAGAATGGATTAAGTGCATGATCCTAAAGCTGCCTCATGTAAATGCATGTGAAATATCAGAGACTTTATATTTGGGAAAGGCCAATATTTGGTTTTTCCTATTGTAGGGTTGCTGGTCTATAGAGCATGTGGAACAGTACCTTGGCACTGATGAATTACCAAAGAATGACTTGATAACCTACCTGCAGAAGAATGCAGATGCTGCTTTCCTGCGCCACTGGAAATTAACTGGCACTAATAAAAGTATTAGGAAAAACAGAAATTGTTCTCAGCTCATTGCTGCATATAAGGTATATGTTGGCATCAGAATATTTTGATTGGGAATGGCTTTTGTGCTTTGTTTTGCAGCTGTAAAAGCTTTTTAAGGAAGAGAGGTTCATTGGGACATAATTTAAAAATGAGGTTGAATTAACATTGTAAATGTGCCAATGCTAAAATTTCAAATATGACTTGTGGCATTGTATCTGAAGTATAGATTTTGAACTTTGGATTATTGTGGTTATATTTTATGTGAGAATTTTAATGGTTTAGAATGTATTTGTTTTCATCTTATGTAATACTTTTTTTTATGTCAAAAGAAGGTAATTCTTTGAAAAAGTCCCACTTTTTCAAAGTAATACTAATATAGTGGTGCATTACTTTTCTTGAACATGTGATTAACAGCCTGTTTTGCTAATTGTTTCTACAGGACTTTTGTGAGCATGGAACAAAGTCTGGGTTAAACCAGGGGGCTATTTCTACTCTTCAAAGTAGTGATATTCTTAATTTAACAAAAGAACAGCCCCAGGCCAAAGCGGGCAACGGACAGAACTCTTGTGGAGTAGAAGATGTCCTTCAGCTTCTCCGTATTCTGTATATAGTTGCAAGTGACCCTTATTCAAGAATATCCCAAGAAGGTCTGTAAGAAGTCTTGTTTCATTTCTATAGCATTCTTAAAGCAAGTCAGTTTAAATTTTTATTAATGTTATTAATTACTTTTACAGACAGTGATGAGCAGCCTCAGTTTACTTTTCCACCAGATGAATTCACTAGCAAAAAAATCACAACAAAAATTTTACAGCAGATTGAGGTAATAATATCATATAGTTGAAACTCTTCACTCTGTAACTGTTGGAAATTTTCATAGTATTCCCTTTCTTTCCTTTTGCCTCTCACCATCCCTCTCTACCCTCTGATTCAGTAATTTGGGCTATATGGTCCTATGCATTCATTTCTTAATTATAGTGTGAAGAATGTAGCTCTTTTTTTGTCATTTTTATTAATTGCCTTAATAACATTAAGACATTGTTATTTGTTAATTTGCAGGAACCATTGGCATTGGCAAGTGGAGCTCTGCCAGACTGGTGTGAACAATTAACCAGCAAGTGTCCTTTTCTAATACCATTTGAAACTAGACAACTTTATTTCACATGTACAGCATTTGGTGCATCAAGGTGGGAAGTATACCTTTTTCTTTATTTACTTTGAAATAGTCTCACCTATATCACTTAGGCTGATCGTGAATTCCTGGTCTCAAGGGATCCTCCTATCTCATCCTCCCAAGTAGTTGTGATTACAGGCGTGCACCACCATGCTGGTGCTAAGGAAGTGTATCTTTTTATGTTTTTAGAATGTTAAATAAGTTCAAAATGTACAATATACTGTCAAGACTAATGGAGATAATATATTATCCTGTGTTCTTATGAAAAGTAGTAGATATTTTAAAATTTTCCATTTTCAGCCAGATATATGCTTTGTTGGAGTAGTATGGATTGATTCAAATGTTTCTATCAGCTAACATTAACTGTGTGTAGTATTTTAGTAGTTGCATTTACTGTACATAGTAGTTTAGTAGTTGTAAATTATTAGTTACTGAAATTCCCTGCAATACCAAACTGAATGCTTGCAAATAGCCTTGATGATATTTAAGTATATCTTCCTTTTGACCATTTTTCTCTTACCATCATCTAACATACTACATATTTTACTTACTATCATTTTGTTTTTCTGTCTCCTTCCACTAGGTCATAGTTTCATGAGGGCAGGAATTTCTGGCTGTTTTGTTTTCTACTCTAGCTAAAGTTCCTAAAACAGTATATAGCATATTTTAGGTGGTCAATAAATATTTTGTTGAATGATTATATACTTAAAGTGTTCTTTCAAAATAGGTTTTACGGCCGGGCGCGGTGGCTCACGCCTGTAATCCTAGCTCTCTGGGAGGCCGAGGCGGGCGGATTGCTCGAGGTCAGGAGTTCGAAACCAGCCTGAGCAAGAGCGAGACCCCGTCTCTACTATAAATAGAAAGAAACTAATTGGCCAACTAATATATATAGAAAAAATTAGCCGGGCATGGTGGCTCATGCCTGTAGTCCCAGCTACTTGGGAGGCTGAGACAGAAGGATCACTTGAGCCCTGGAGTTTGAGGTTGCTGTGAGCTAGGCTGACGCCACGGCACTCACTCTAGCCTAGGCAACAAAGTGAGACTCTGTCTCAAAAAAAAAAAAAAAAAAAAAAATAGGTTTTACTATTTCTACCCTGATAAATTACATTTTTGTACCATTTATACTATTTACAAAGGATTTGTATACATGGGACTATAATCTGTTGTGATAAATGACATTGATTGTGACTTCTATTTTATAGGTTAGGAAATTGATTCTCATAGTACTTAACTGATTTGCCTGAAATTACCAAACTATAGTAGCACACTTGAGAATAGAACCTTCGTCTTCTTGTTCCTAGTTACAGGTTCTTTCCCCTATCCTAGGTGGATTAGCTGCGTTGTTATAAAGAAAATGTTTTAAAATTATAACAACCATTTTGATGGTGGCTTTCAGTTTTAATTTCTCTGATAGTTAGGAAATGTTTGTATTTTTTGTATGATATAGGGCTTGTACTATAGACCTTCATTTTTATGTAATTGCTAAAATAAAGAGGGGAAATACGGACCCAGTACTTCCTCAATTTGTTTTAAGGCAGATTATAATAAATGGAGTTTTATATATTTTTACTTATGAAAGGAAATTATGCAATAAAAAAAGATTACTGTGTCTCAAAAATCACCTTATAAAATACTTTTTAAAAAATTTCTTAAATCTTTGAATTCTGTTGCTGGTTCAGTAGTAATATAGTCAATTCTTAAAATATGCTACAGTTACATAGATATTTTTCCATTTCAGAGCAATAGTATGGTTACAAAACCGACGTGAAGCCACGGTGGAACGAACAAGGACCACAAGCAGTGTAAGGCGAGATGATCCTGGAGAGTTTCGAGTTGGTCGCCTCAAGCATGAAAGGGTAAAAGTTCCACGTGGTGAATCACTGATGGAATGGGCTGAGAATGTCATGCAAATACATGCAGATCGGAAATCAGTTCTTGAGGTAACTTCGTATAAAATAAGATTTCTTTTAGGGAGTAGGAATGACACATGGGGAACCAGCCAATCTCTCTGTCTTCCACTGCACAAAAACTTAGATGAATATGAAGGAGGATTTCTCTCTCAGAGCATCTTTCATAAGAGGATGTCATCCCATGTCCTCATGCTTTAGGATCTTGGGCAATTAATGAGGAAAAAAGAACATCTTCACTCTTGAGGTGGAAGTGTTTGAAGGAGCAAAAGTGTTTGAAGGCCACTATCCATTACTTAAAGTTGGATTGAATTAGTACTTTCAAGGGATCCTTTCTGTTACTCTAAATTTTACCTTTCTGGTTAAACTTTGCTATTAGATAGATATCTGCATTTTTGGAGCACACTGTTTTATAATATTGTTTCACTTAAATTGTGCTTGGTATTATATCATTGATCTGTATTGAGAGATATTTATAGCAAATGGCAGTATGAAATTCGGTATATTTACTGTAGAGGTGTTACTGTGAACATAGTTGATTATATTCCCGCTAAATAGTATTCCTTAGATGAGGAACAATGGAAATACCTCTCCCACCACAGATGTGAACCAGCTGGTTTCTCTTTTTTTGAGACAGGATCTTGTTGTCGTCTAGGCTGGGGTACAGTGGCATCAGACTTCTGGGATCAGGTGATCCTCCTGGCTCAGCCTCCCAGCTGGGACTATAGGTGTGAGCCACTGTGCCTAGCCTGTTTTTACGTTTTGAATCACAAACTGATCATGACAAATTTGATACATCTCTAGAAGACGTACAAGGCCTTATGGCTTTCACTTTATATATAAACTTTCTTTGCCTTCATCTTGTTTCTCCTGTCCTTATATTCTTCTAACCAGATAATCCCTTAAAACAAAACAAAACAAAACTGTGTTCTATATGCTATTGTAATAATACCTCAAATCATTTTTGGAACAGGTAGAGTATGGACAAAAACGTTTAAAGTTATTGCTTAAAGTCACAAGGTTTTAGGCTTTGGTGTCACATAGACACACATAAAAATCTGTATAACATCATTTCCTCAAGCAAATCGTTTAACCTCTTTATCTGAGATTTGGTTTCTTGGGTTGTAAAAAGGAGATAAATATTTTGCAGGGTTGTTGTGTTAAGTAAGTTGGTGTATGAACAGTGCTCAGCACAGTGCTTAAGAATGTAGTAGTGTACAACAAATGTGCTCTTCTCTTTGGAAAAATTAAAATAAAACTTCTGTGTTGCCTGTAGTAGTATACTACATGCTGTTATGAAGAAAGGCTTATTACTGGATCAGATGTCACAAATTTTTATAAGAATTGGATCTTTTTTTTAAAAACTCAAAACTTTAAGTTCACTTTCCCTGTAATTTATTTGTTCATATTTTAGGTTGAATTTTTAGGAGAAGAAGGGACTGGTTTGGGTCCCACATTAGAATTTTATGCTCTGGTGGCAGCAGAATTCCAGAGAACTGACTTGGGAGCTTGGCTTTGTGATGATAACTTTCCAGATGATGAATCTCGTCAGGTAAGATTTATTTCTTGTTTTGTGATTTGAGTTGTGATTTTGCTTTTGGAAAGTGTTAAAATAGGTTGTGCTGGGTACAATATACACTATTCAGGTGATGGGTACACTAAAAACCCAGGCTCCCTGCTGTACAAAATATCCACATAGGCCGGGCGCTGTGGCTCACGCCTGTAATCCTAGCTCTTGGGAGGCCGAGGCGGGCGGATTGCTCAAGGTCAGGAGTTCAAAACCAGCCTGAGCAAGAGCGAGACCCCGTCTCTACTATAAATAGAAAGAATTTAATTGGCCAACTGATATATATATAAAAAATTAGCCGGGCATGGTGGCGCATGCCTGTAGTCCCAGCTACTCGGGAGGCTGAGGCAGAAGGATCACTCAAGCCCAGGAGTTTGAGGTTGCTGTGAGCTAGGCTGACGCCACGGCACTCACTCTAGCCTGGACAACAAAGTGAGACTCTGTCTAAAAAAAAAAAAAAAATATCCACATAACAAAATTGCACTTTTACCACCTAAATATGTTGAAATTTAAAAAAATAGGTTATATTTTCAGAACACGGGCCAGTTTTTCTGAATCTACTTTTATTATCAAATAATTTTGATGATGTTAAAATATTTCTAAAGGATAAATTTAGTCACCGAAAGTTATTTATAAAACGTGTATATACTTTTAGATAGCTAAGATGAAGATGTGTAATGTTTGTGGATTGTTTCTTAGGTAACATGATATTGGTAGGCTTAGTCACTATTACCTTTTGTTAAATTTTATTTGCATTTTCCCTTTTAAAAAACTAGGTCGATCTTGGAGGTGGATTGAAACCTCCTGGATACTATGTGCAGAGATCATGCGGACTGTTCACAGCACCATTTCCACAAGATAGTGATGAGCTTGAAAGGATCACGAAACTCTTTCATTTCCTTGGGATTTTCTTGGCCAAATGCATTCAAGACAATAGACTTGTGGACTTACCTATTTCTAAGCCTTTTTTTAAACTTATGTGTATGGGTGACATTAAAAGCAATATGAGTAAATTGATTTACGAGTCACGAGGTGATAGAGACTTACACTGTACTGAAAGTCAATCTGAAGCTTCTACAGAGGAAGGTCATGATTCACTCTCAGTAGGAAGCTTTGAAGAGGATTCAAAATCAGAATTTATTCTTGATCCCCCTAAACCAAAACCACCAGCTTGGTTTAATGGAATTTTAACTTGGGAAGACTTTGAACTAGTAAACCCACACAGAGCCAGATTTTTAAAAGAAATTAAAGACCTTGCTATCAAGAGGCGCCAGATTTTAAGCAATAAAGGTCTTTCTGAAGATGAAAAGAACACAAAACTACAGGAACTAGTGCTGAAGAATCCATCAGGTTCTGGACCTCCACTTAGCATAGAGGATTTAGGGTAAGCTTTATATATACATTCTATACATTCAACCTAATGGATGCATAAGTTCTAAAGCTTTTTTTTGTCTCTAATGATTTGTAATATATGAGTAAACAGTATATCAAATACAGTAGTATGCTATAGGACATATTGATTATTAATTTGAATTTTTCATTTGTTAATATTATAAAGGCAATACTCAGGGCCAGGCACAGTGGCACATGCCTGTAATCCTATCACTTTGGGAGTCTGAGGCAGGAGGATCACTCAAAGCCAGGAGTTCAAGATAAGCCTGGGCAATAGCAAGACCCCATCTCTACAAAAAATTAAAAAATTAGCTAGGCATGCCGGCACATTCCTGTAGTTGTAGCTACTTGGGAGGCTGAGGCAGGAGGATGACTTGAACCCAGGATTTGGAGGAGGCTATGGTGAGCTATGATTATGCCACTGCAGTCTAGCTTGGACAACAAAGTGAGACCCTGTCTTTAGAGAGAAAAAAAATACTCTGGGAGGCTGAGGCTGCTGGATCGTTTGAGCTCAGGAGTTCGAGACCAGCCTGAGCAAGAGTGAGACCCCTACTCTACTACGAATAGAAAGAAATTAATTGGACAACTAAAAAAAATCTATCTATCTTAATTAATTAATTAGCAGGGCATGGTGACGCATGCTTGTAGTCCCAACTAGTCGGGAGGCTGAGGTAGAAGGATCGCTTGAGCCCAGGAGTTTGAGGTTGCTGTGAGCTAGGCTGACGCCACAGCACTCTAGCCCAGGTAACAGAGTGAGACTCTGTTTCAAAAAAAAAAGAAAGAAAAATGTGGTAAATTTATGTCTAGTATAAAAAATCCGAAGCTTATTTTTGACAAATTCATTAGCTAATATATATGGCCTGCTTGGCAAAGCTCACATATAGTTTTGTTGGCAGATAAGCCTTATCCCCAATGGCTGCATCAACTAAGATGCTGCAGATCTTCTGATAAAATTCTGTTAATTTATATACATGTAATATCTTACCTTTAGTACATTATCCTTTTTTTTTTTTTTTTTTTTTTTTTTCATTTGTGCCTTTAGAGAATGTTATCCTATGATTTTAGGTTTAAATGCAAGGCTTTCTTTTTTTCTGTTTTAATATTTGTTGATAATATTGGGAAGTTGTGTTTGACAAATGATTACATATTCAAGGACTGATACTATATATATATATATTTATTTATTTGTACACAGCATGAATAACTTCACTGAAGTAATGGCTTCTTCCTAAAAAAAAGTCTTACAAACATGTTGCTGTCGTAATTCATTGCTAAAATCTTTAGTTCATTAATTTTGTGCCATGAGGGGGAAGTAAAACATGGAAAGGTGGTGGTTTCATGTAGTCTTTGCAAAGCAAAGATGGATTTGTTAACAGTTGGCCTAGGCCGGTCGGGTTGCGGTGGCTCACGCCTGTAATCCTAGCTCTCTAGAAGGCTGAGGCGGGTGGATTGCTCAAGGTCAGGAGTTCGAAATGAGCCTGAGCAAGAAGAGTGAGACCCTGTCTCTACTAAAAATAGAAAGAAAGTAATTGGCCAACTAAAAATATATAGAAAAAATTAGCCAGTCATGGTGGCACATGCCTGTAGTCCCGATACTCTGGAGGCTGAGGCAGGAAGATCGCTTGAGCCCAGGAGTTTGAGGTTGCTATGAGCTAGGCTGATGCCACAGCACTTTGGCCCAGGCAACAGAGTGAGACTCTGTCTCAAAAAAAAAAAATTTTGGCCTAATATTTGCGCACGGTTTTCATTTAAAAAGGCCTCATACTCAAAGCTGGTGTGCTACTTTTGTTGTTTGAGGAGGGTGTGACTCATGGTTTTGACAGCAATGTTACAAAATTAAATACCAATGATAGCTGAATCTGAGTTAATCTAATCTTTGTTGTCCTCTCAGTTTAAATTTCCAGTTTTGCCCTTCCTCAAGAATATATGGTTTCACAGCTGTGGATCTCAAACCAAGTGGTGAAGATGAGGTAAAAATTTTGCTTTTAATGTAGTTGTAAGTTCTGGTACATTCTCTTAACAAGGCCTGTTGTATTGGGTCCTACTGAAGGACTCCTAGATGTTAATAGTTATTTATACTGACACATTTTCCTTTGCAGATGATAACAATGGATAATGCAGAAGAATATGTGGATTTGATGTTTGACTTTTGTATGCATACGGGTATTCAGAAACAAATGGAAGCCTTTAGAGGTAATTTTAAAGGATCTTTAGCATAATCCCCCTCCTTTTACTTTGAGATGCGTGAAATTAAGTCAAAAATTGCTGGTAAAGTTGCCTTCTAGTTTTTTTGTCCTCTGGATAATTAGGGTCTTGCACAGCACCCTGAACAATTTGGAATATTCTCAAGCTGTAGTATACCCTCATCTTGCTCTTCTGGGGTAATGGGACCCACTTTTGGTTCTCATTTCTTTATTTGTAAGTGGGCATAAGGTTGTATATATTGTAATTTACATAATCAGGATGAATTAAACCATGAAAACATCTAGGTTCTTTAGGAGAAGATGAGAACAAAGTATATAACACTATAAAACACTTTTGAAAATGAGAACACAACTTTGGCTGGCTTGTATGACACAAAGAGCTAGTGAGCTCCAGATTGAATAGTTATAAGAATTTTGGCTACTGACCATAGTGACTGAATGTTCTCTTTGTTCACATTTGTGATATAAAGGGAAGATTTTTTTTTTACTTAAAACCCTAGCAGTTTTTATTTCAAGCAATTTTAATTTATATTTGTTTATTCAAACATTTAGGAGTATTTTATTGATTTTCTGTCCATTTAATTGATAATGGATATTTTTTACCAATGCATAATATTTGTATGTATTTATGGGGGTATGTGTGATATTGATACATGCATAGAATACGAAATGATTAAATCAGGGTGTTTAGAATATCTATCATCTTGAACATTTATCATTTCTTTATGTTGGGAGCATTTCAAATCTTCTATCTACTTTGAAATTTATTGTATATTCTTGTTGAATATTACAGTCACCCTACTGTGCTATTAAACACTAGAACTTATTCCTTCTAACTGTATATTTGTACTCATTAACCAACCTCTCCATTCTCTCCCACCTAACACATACACACCCTTCCCAGCCTCTGGTAACTATCATTCTACTCTTTACCTCCATGAGATCAACTTTATTAGCTCCTACATATGAGTGAGAACATGCAATATTTGTCTTTCTGTGTCTGGCTTATTTCATTTAACATAATGACCTCCAGTTCCATCATGTTCCTGCGAATGACAGGATTTCATTCTTTTTTTATAATCAAGTAGTAGTCCATTGTGGATATAAATCACATTTTCTTTGTCCATTCATTAGTTGATGGACACTTGGATTGATTCCAGTAATGGGTATTTTGATTTAAAATTTGGTATTGGAAACTGAGTTGTGTGTTTTTGTTTTTGTGTTTTTGATATATGTACAATGTAGATGGATTTAATAAAGTTTTTCCAATGGAGAAATTAAGTTCCTTCAGCCATGAAGAAGTCCAGATGATTCTCTGTGGAAACCAGTCGCCATCCTGGGCAGCAGAGGATATTATCAATTACACTGAACCGAAGTTGGGCTATACACGTGACAGGTATGTGTTACTATTTTCTGAGATCAACAAAATTGTTTATATTCCCAAAATCTAATGACAGATTCTCTAAAGAACTATTAATGTATTGAGTTATATTGGTAATTGAGAAAGCAGTGAAGTCTCATGATTACAGAGATACATATCTATTGATAAGGCTGAGAGTACACAAAAAGACAATTAAATCATAGCTGATATTAAGATTCCTTTTCTTGTTTTCATTATTTTAAAAATTTGGTAAGTTGTAAATCCTTAGGCTATATTGCATTTGTATTAAACTTCTTATTGAACTGTAATAGAGAAGTACAAAAATTGTATATATAGCTTAGAGAATTTTTATAAAATGAACACACATTTATAATTGGTACCCAGAATAAGAAGCAACTTCAAAACCCTCTTTCCCACCATATCATTTTCTAATAATTAAATCACTGTCAATTAATTTTACTTGCTTTTGAACTTTAACATATGAAATCATATAGTCTGTATTCTTTATGATCTGGTTTCTTTTATTTAACATTATGATTTTATCTAATTTTTTTTCTTGTTTGGCCCTACTGTGATTTGGAATATTTAACATTATGATTATGAAATTAATCCATGTTGTGGCATTATAGTTCATTTTATTGACATGTAATATTTATTTATTTTGAGACAGAGTCTCACTTTGTTGCCCAGGCTGGAGTGAGTGCCGTGGCTTTAGCCTAGCTTACAGCAACCTCAAACTCCTGGGCTCAAGCAATCCTCCTGCCTCAGCCTCCCAAGTAGCTGGGACTACAGGCATGCGCCACCATGCCCGGCTCATTTTTTCTATATATTTATTACTTGGCCAATTAATTTCTTTCTATTTATAGTAGAGACGGGGTGTCGCTCTTGATCAGGCTGGTTTCGAACTCCTAACCTTGAGCAATCCGCCCGCCTCGGCCTCCCAGAGTGCTAGGATTACAGGCGTGAGCCACCTCGCCCGGCCAGGAATATTTTTAAAGTAGCTTTTATCAGCCCTTTTCATACTTACTCAAGACTTTTTAGACAGGCTGTTCTTCTGACATAAGGATAATTTTTTTTTTTTTTTTAACAGGGGTTATTGTTGATTACAAAGTACTGGTAGTGATTTTTCTGTTAAATTTATCAACTCAGTATAACTATATTTTTGTTTTCTTAGCCCTGGTTTCCTGAGGTTTGTGAGGGTTTTGTGTGGCATGTCTTCAGATGAAAGGAAGGCCTTCTTGCAGTTTACCACTGGGTGTTCAACTCTACCCCCAGGTGGACTGGCTAACCTGCATCCCAGGCTCACAGTTGTCCGCAAGGTACAAGCTCCCTAGCTAACGGGGAATCAAAATGGGATTTATTAATAGTTACTTTAGGACTGAAAGAAATATTTAATCTCAGTGGTTGTTATATTTGTTTTGTTTCTGTAGGTTGACGCAACCGATGCAAGCTATCCATCAGTCAATACATGTGTGCATTATCTTAAGTTGCCTGAATATTCTTCTGAAGAGATCATGAGAGAGCGCTTGCTAGCTGCTACAATGGAGAAAGGCTTTCATCTCAATTGAGCTTTGACATGGAATGGGAGACATCAGAGACTTTTGAAATACTAGTGAAGCCTCTTGTGTTTGTGTGCAGAGAAGTATATGATCCTCCACGCTAATGACACTTGCCTTTTTTTCAATCATTAAGGCTTTAAGAACAGGTGGAATAAGTTTGTTAGCTGCTAATGACAAAACAAATTCTTTACCCAGCCAGCAAGTATATAGCACAGAACACTGTGTTGCTTTACAAGGGCTTACGTGACTGGAATAAGGTGGTCCTACTTTGACTGTTCCAAAGAGCAGCTTCTCAGATCTTCAGTGTTCACTGGTAAATTTCTAACAGTGTGTTTGTGTAAAGTTTGTCATTTCATACTCCATACACTACAGTTGCCATCACTGATCCCTGTTTTGCTGGCTTTTAAGCTACTTGGTCAAAAATCCTGCTTCCTTAAAACAGAGAGAGTTAATGAGCATCTCAAGCTTTTTCTTTTTCTTTTCCTTTTCCTTTGTAATGATGCCTGCACTATCAGAGTATTCTAGTGTTCTCTCTTTTGTTTAGCGTATAATCATGCACAACCTTTTTATTTCTTTGAGGTGGGAGTATATTTTTATTTCCTAAATGCCATACTATAAAGATCAAATACTTAAGTGTGTTTAGCTCAAAAATAAAGATATATTAAGGGGGGAAAAACACTGGTCTAGGTGCAAGGCACACTTAAGGCAAGTTTTACTTTTGGTTGTATTTTCTTTGTATATTATAAACATTTATTTAACTTGTTGCAGTTTGAAGTAAAAAATTTCCAAAATGTATGCTCAACAATAATCATTAAAATGTTTGCAGCGTACAAACGTGTGTCATGTGACTATTTCACTACAGTCATCAGACCTAGGAACTAACCAGATACTTTTCATTTTGAATCATTCAGATTCAGTTTTCTGAAATTATTACATAAAGAAATGTGATTTTTCTGGCCAGGTGCAGTGGCTCACGCCTGTAATCCTAGCATTCTGGGAGGCTGAGGCAGGTGGATCACTCAAGGTTAGGAGTTCTAGACCAGCCTGAGCAAGAGCGAGACCCCATTTCTACTAAAAATAGAAATTAATTGGCCAACTAAAAATATATAGAAAAAAAACTAGCCAGGCATGGTGGTGCATGCCTGTAGTCCTAGCTACTCAGGAGGCTGAGGCAGGAGGATCGCCCAGGAGTTTGAGGTTGCTGTGAGCTAGGCTGTCACCACAGCACTCTAGCCCCAGCAACAGAGCAAGACTCTGTCACAAAAAAATAAAAAAGAAAAATGAAGAAATGTCATTTTGTATAGTAAATACACTTGCTAAAATTGGAAGGCTAGAAAAAATACATATTCACACACTTACTTGTGATCCAACTGTTGTGTTCAGTTCTAAAGTATTCTTCAGCTAGAAAAATGTCTAGTTATTTGTGTTAAGTTTTTCAAAACCAGATCTGCTATTTACCATTATATTTGGATGGATGTGTAAGTAAGGATGTAACTATGATCCAAGAAGGATTTTTAAATGTTGTATTAGTGTGAAAAGAAACCTCCAGGATACAGCTGCTTCCCGGTTGTGAAGAAGGGCCTGTATTTCCATTTTGCAAATTCCTATTATTATCATGTCTGTGCATATAGGTGAAAGAAATATCACTAGGTCAAATTTAGCCAAATGGCTTTTTTAAGGAACTAAAAGCATGTTTGAAATTTCCCAGTATTTACCTGTTTAAAAGGTATATTCCCTTTCTACATTAGAAGAGACATCTCCCACTACAGTTAATGATTTGAGTACTGTTTTTATGTGCTGCATGAGAATGTTGTGATTGTGTAATTAGAAGCAACACTTTTTTTCACCTTATTGTCAGCTTCACAGTTCTCTATGAGAATAAAAGTTAAAGCATTCTTCACTCTATGGCCTATGTTGCGATCCAAAAAATAGTGGTGGTGGTGATTTCAATAAAGTCTTGAATGAATGACTAAAACTGTATACTAGTGTTAGAATTAAAATCCAGTTTATGTGTATAGTGTTGCCATTGTCTAAGTCTCTAAAATGTCTATGGATAGTTAGCTTTTACCAAAACTAGCCTGGCACCAGGGTCAGCAAACTATGGCCTACTGCCTGTTTTTGTATGGCCCATGAGCTTAGTATGGTTTTAAATTTTTTTAGATGGTTGGAAAAAAATCAAAAGAATAATATTTTATAATGTGAAAATTATATGAAATTTAAATTTTAGTGTCCATAAATAAAGTTTTATTAGAACACAGCCATGTTCATTCATTTACATACTACTATTGATGGTTGCGTTTGAGCTACAATGGCAGAATGGATTAGTTAGCAGAGAGCATATGGCCTGCAAAGCCAAAAATATTTACTATCTGGCGCTTTATAGAAAAAGCCTACCGAGCCCTGGTCTAGCAAGTTGCTATAGCAGGTATTGAGTTTTATAAAATCAGTAACTTTTTGAAATGTTAGGAGTTTTCAGAAAAAGTCCAAGAACAAAGTATGGCTGGCCAGTCTGAGACATAAATGTTACAAATATGAAAGCACTTAAAGACACAGCCTGTGAGTACAGACAGTGAACATTACAGTTCACTTTGTATGAGTCCAGTGTTAGGAGACATCTACTGGGGTCTCCACATATACTGTTAAGTTCTTAAGTATTTTTTCCCATGATACCTACCTACTATTTTTTTTTAACTGTTACTATTCTCTCAAGATACTAAAATCTGTGCCAAGATGTAATCCAACTACTATTTTGGTGTGACCCAAAAATTAATTTTGTTCACTCCCTTGCTACTTCTGGTGTACCAGTTTCTGCAGTTACCTGAATGTGCTACTGATTAAGTGCCTATCAATTAGGACAATGTTTCCCAACTAATGTGTCTCAGAAAGACCTCCAGAGCACTTTGGTCTGGACTGGGCTTTCCCCAGACCTTGGCTACTTGATTCAAAGGTGGATCTGTACACACATACCACTCATTGTTCCCACAGGTCCGAAGACTTCCCTCTGCCTTGCCAAATGAGTCCAAAACAACTCAGGTTTGCTTTTGGTGTCCACTATTTTCTGGTTGTCTGAGTCTTTATAGATACAAACTTTGAGATATGCAAGTAGATTTTTAGAAAAGGATAAAGAACTTTAAAAAAGCATTCCACTCATTCCGACGTATGAGAGAGAAAAAACAGCACAGTTCTGAATGGTCAGTCTCCCGAATGTCTCTTTATGTCCTCTTAGAGAATAGTGTTGTAGATGAAAGAACTCTTGAGACATTCTATAGAATGGGACAATATCTTAATGTACCAAAAATATATTTCTACTTCCTCCATTGCACCTGACCTCCCACCAGTACATGCACATATACAGTAGACCCCCTTGTCCTCGGGGGATACGATCAAAGACCGACAGTGGATATCTGAAACTAAACCCTATATATACACCATATTTTTTCTATACATAAATATCTATGGTAATTTTTAACTTAATTAGGCACAGTAAGATTAACAATAGCTAACAGAACAATTATAACAATATACTGTAATAAAGGTTATGTGAAAGCTGGGCATGGTGGTGCATGCCTGTAGTCCCAGCTACTGGGGGGAGAGGCTGAGGTGGGAGGATTGTTTGAGCCCAGGAGTTTGAGCGAGCCTGGACAACAGAACAAGATCTTTTCTCTAAAAAAATGTTTCTTATTAAAAAAAAAGTTACATTAATGTGGTATCTCTCTCTCAAAATATATCACCCTTCTTGTGGTCTGTCAATCAAGGTAGTTACTAAGTGATTAATAGGGTAGCATATGCCCTGTATGCATATGCTGGGCAAAGGGATGATTCACCTCCCAGACAGGACAGAGTGAAACAGAGCAGGACAGAACAGGATGGAACGAGATTTTGTCACACTACTCAAGAATGGTGTGCAATTTTAAACTTATGAGTTGCTTATTTCTGGAATTTTTCGTTTAATATTTTCAGACCATGGTTGACTGTAGGTAACTGAAACCATGGAAAGTGAAACCAAAGATAAGGGGAGACTACTGTACATACCTTTACCCAAGACAGTTCTGTATATTCTGTTGACTGGTATCAAAAGCACATAGGTTTTGAGGGGATGCAGGCATTTTGATTCTGTGGTGACCTAGTAGCTTGCTTCAAAACATTCCAGGAGAGGATTCATTTTCTACCAACCTATACAGATATTCTTTTGCATTCTAATTTTAAACTTTGAATTAAAGCAAATTTCATTAATCAGTATGATTTATGATTTCAGTATGATTATTAGACAAACCCTGTAGAATGTGGCATAAAGGATAGTTGTTAGGGTTCTCTTAATGTCTAACCATCTATTATTTGACAGTAATGTTCTCTACAGAGTTAATTACATTATGGCATTGTAAATGCTAAGTGCAACTCTAAAAAGAAAGGCAAATTTTACTAAGACTTTATAAGGAAAAATATACCATTCAGAAAACAATGCTATTCAAAATGCCATGTGTGTTTAAGTCAATTTTGAAATTTTATTGGCTGACAGAAAACTTGCTTCCTACCACCATCCTGCTATTCTTGGATTTAATTTGGAAGCAGAGACCAAAAAGAGTTCCTTAGGTATTCAAAATTTAAAATGGGAAAAATATACTTACAGTTGGAAAATACAACTTGTTTCTCAGTTTAGAGAAAAATTTTCTTTGTACATATTTTTAAATACAGTTTTGTTTTCCATTTAGGAACATGGAAAACACATATTTATAATGTCTTTGGAAGGATACCCCATTCTGCAATTGTGGTCTTCCAGATTCTTCTGGGCTACAGATGTTGAGATGTATTCCATGGTGTTTGAAATCGATGTCTGGTAGAGCCTTCTTTTCAGCTTTCTGACATCTTATCAAGAATTAGTAGAGGGGCAAGAATTCTTGCCCGGTTAGTTTCCACAATGCAGCCATTTAACACCATCTCATCCAAAATGATGTGTACTTTATCTAAGTTAAACATTATCTAGGGTCATATTAAGGAAATTAGTTTTAAAGGTATAAAAAAATGTTAATATTCAGTGAAAAATAACTTGACAGCTTAGCCTGGAATTTTCCCATTGTAAATTAGCCTAAACATGAGGTTTTCTGTACAGAATTCCTGAAATTAAATTTAAAATTGGTGTCCACATTAGAAATTAGAACCTTTATGTACATATATACCCCTAGTTTCACCTTGGTGAAGCTAACAGGATAAGTAGGCATAGAAATGGAACAGCTCCCTTTTTTAGCCAATGACAGGAGTCTATTAAGCGCTAAAGAACAAAGCAATAGCAAATGACATTTGGCAAGAAAATGAACTGAACTCAAGAACAATGTTGTCTTCCCAGGAATAATAATAACAATTTGTTCAATACTCATTTACTAGGCATCATGTTGAATGCTTTACATGTATTTTCAGTCTCTACAACTCTCTGATGTACATGTTACACGTCATCATTTTACCCAGGATCAAACAGACTCAAAGCCATTGTCCACGGTCACATGGCTAGTAAATGCCAGAGCTAGATTTTAAACTTAAAGCTTGAGTTTGATTGCTCTGCTTCTGGGCTTCTCTGCCCCAAAGCAAATGCTTTCACAGCCTTGCACCTTCAGTCATCTCTTCTGTGCCAAACAGACTCAAGTAAAAGTAACTATGAGGAGAAATGAATGAAGAAAGCAAGGTATGACAAAAGTTTTGAATTTTATTTTTTTTTCAGCAGTCTCGCTTTGTTGCCCAGGCTAGAGTGCCGTGGTGTCAGCCTAGCTCACAGCAACCTCGAACTCCTGGGCTCAAGTGATCCTCCTACCTCAGCCTCCTGAGTAGCTGGGACTACAGGCATGTGCCACTATGCCCAGCTAATTTTTTCTATATATTTTTATTTGGCTAATTTCTTTCTATTTTTGGGTAGAGACAGGGTCTCTCTCACTCTTCCTCAGGCTGGTCTCGAACCCCTGACCTTGAGTGATCCTCCCACCTCAGCCTCCCAGAGTGTTAGGATTATAGGTGTGAGCCACTGCACCCGGCCTAAAATTCTGGAATTTTTTTTTGAGACAGAGTCTCACTTTGTTGCCCAGGCTAGAGTGAGTGCCATGGCGTTAGCCTAGTTCATAGCAACCTCAAACTCCTGGGTTCAAGCAATCCTGCTGCCTCAGCCTCCTGAGTAGCTGGGACTATAGGCATGCACCACCATGCCCGGCTAATTTTTTCTCTATATATTAGTTGGCCAATTAATTTTTTTCTATTTATAGTAGAGATGGGGTCTTGCTCTTGCTCAGGCTGGTTTTGAACTCCTGACCTCAAGCAATCTGCCCGCCTCGGCCTCCCAGGGTGCTAGGAAAATTTCTGGATTTTAAGAGAGTACTTCTTACAAATGGGAAGTCATTTGAGAATTATGGGGCCACTTCAGCTTACTGGTGTTCTTATTGGAAAGTAAGTATAGAGCATGGGGAAAGAGGAAAATATTGTCAGCCTGTGATGTTTAGCAAACTAGAAAGAACTAAATACTTCCCTCAAGAACACCTTTAGCTGAATACCTAACTTTTGTGAAAGGAGGAGAACTGGAATGGGATGATGACAATGGTTGAATGTGTCTCAATTCTATATCTGAAGTTTCCATTTCTATTTCAAGAGTATGATCCTAGTCTGCTTAAAAAACAAAAATAGTTGACATTGTTTCAGACATAAAAACTTCATTCAACAAATAGGTGATTAAGTGCACTAGGGGAGTTCATAATTAAGTCTTTGTAAAATGTAAAAACCTGATTGTTTTCAACAATTCCAGATATTCAAAGTCTATATTGTTTTTGCTTGGTGAAATACATCTACAGAGAATGGGACAATGTGTGAATGACTTTTAAGTTTTTATTAGGCTCTTCTGTTAATATCTCATTAAGCTCTGTGCAAATAGTCCTCTAGCAGAATAAACTGTTTTCTAGGGGCCCATGGGAACTGTCCTTAAGCGGCCCAGAAAAAAAAAAAAAGCTTTACTCTAATATACCTATTTATAATGTCTTCCAATTATATAGATGATTGCTTTGTCCTATGGCCAAACTGGGACTAGAATGTTAGGCCCTTGACTCAAACCTGTTTACCAGACCCAGAAGCCAGAACTTAGAAGCTGAGACAAAGTGGGGATGACAGCCATGTACATGGAAAAGCAGAACTGAGCAGCACAGGTGGCTGCATGAAGAATGGCCTGCAGAACCCCACTGCTGTATTCACTAACACAGTGAAAGCCTAGTGCCTTTGACAATGTCAGCTTCTCCAAGATGATTTTCTTTTAGACAGAAGGAAATCTAATTTTAACCTGTCTGAATTGGTTCAGGGATGAAGCTGCTCTGAGGACTGCTTTGTCTTTGGCAAGTAGATGATCTGCAATTCAGATGTCCCCTTGAGCAACTGCCCAATTGTTTTGAAATTCAGATCAGAATTCACTGCTGAATCATATCAACCACTGACATCCCCACATTGCAAGGACAAGGTGCTCTGGCAAGCCTGAATTTCCCAACATTCTGGAAACATGAGTTGCTCAGTGAGGTCATTCTGTACTGTGAGCATGTGACTGCCTGTCTGTATCTGGCTCAGACCCTAATAATCATGCAGCTTTCTGGCACTATATGGGGAAACCACAGACCAAATCCATTATGAGGCAAAGGCCCGAAAACAGATTTCTCCCCAGAATCACGTGACTCCTTTAAAATAGGAATCCAGTTGTTGTTCACATCTTGATTTGGTTTATAAGCAATGTGTGTGCATACTGATAAAGCCAAGAGTAATGGCATTTGGGCCATATGCCAGGTGAGCAGGGACCAAAATGACCCTATAAGCTAAGCCTCATGGCAATAAACAGACAAACACATTTCAACCCTGACATTTAGAATACAAGGAAGCAAGAAAAGCCCAGCAAGAAAGGTATATTCATGTAGTGAGCTGGGAATGACTACTGAAAGGGTCTTCCCTTTAGGTTACACTGAACTGACTGGCTCTAAAGATCCTTAAGGCAACTTGTTTCTCCTCATAGGCCCCCTAAGGTTGGAGCTGACCTGAACTAAAAACAACCTCCCAAAGAGCTGAGTCACTAAAGTCCCACTTTCTCCTAACCTTGAAACCTAAGAGCTTTTCTGAATTTCTGTGCTACGTGAATTGGAGTTGAACTTCATAGGGCCCTATAATATTAGTGCCACTGGAAATCAAGTTTTTAATTAAAGTGATTAACATGTATGGACTAACACTAGAATTTTGATTTTGAATCATAAAATACTTGTCCAATATGGTATTTTAACACCACTGTGGTGGTCTAGCTATCCTTTTATTTATTTATTTTTATTTTAGCGTGTTATGGGGTACAAGTGTTAAGGTTACATACATTGCCCATGTCCCCCTCCCCCCTAGTTATCCTTTAATAAGTAAGAAAACTGAGCAGCACAGACTCAAATGGAAGCTCAAAAGGAATTACAGGGCAGATTCCAGACTAGAAACTAAAATTTCTAACTCCAGACTTTGGTCTCAGATCCCTTGGGCTTCTCACTTGATTTGTTTTTTTTTTTAAATTCTAGCTAAGCAAAATTCTTTAATAAAATAAGTAGGATGGGAAAACTTACTCTCTTATTATTTATATTTTAATTCAATATCCCATGAAATCAGATAAGCTGCCAAGGGCCACTGTGTTCACATTCCCTACAGCAAATCGCCTACTACTGTACAGAAGATTATCATCATGAAGATTCTCTACAGTTCTGGGGGCATTCTCCTTGTAGGGTAGTCTTCTGTTCACGTTCTGTCTCTTGCTTAATTAGGCCACTGAAAAGGAGGGTAGGCCCATTCAAATTCCAAGAACAGGAAACCCAAGTGTGATTCTACTTAAAGTTTATATAAAATTAAATTTTATATAATTTTGTAAAATTATATAAAATAATTATATTTAAATATTTAAATATATTTAAAAATTATATAAAATTAAATATGAAAGTCCACACTGGGTCAAATGAGCCTGTCATTTCTCTCAGTTTTTTCCTCTCTGTTGCTTCTCATAACTTGCTGTCACTATCCCTGACTAAAACGGGACCCAGAAACATGGAACAAAAGGAGTGGGTCAAGGCAGAGGGCCCTGGTGGTGAGGAATGGTGGCAGATCAATAGGGCACCTAGGACTCAGAGCACACATTTCAGGGAAAAGGGGAGGTAACTACGGCTAGTGGGAGCACAGAAGCCTGAAAGGCAGAACTGTCTGATCTGTAACATTCACCTCCCCTTCCTGGCGTAATGGCTGACTCCCTGGGGACTGTTCATGTCTGAGACTCTCATCACCCACCCCAGCCCTGCTGGAGCTCTCATGACGGACAAGGCCCTGGTCCCCTTATCCCTCCGTGCCCACCCTTCCCAAAGATGGCTGGCTGCACACACTCCCTCAGGCCTACAAGCCAGTTCTCACCCCTTTGTAACTAGGCTTTCAATTTACATATTTTCAAAAGGAAAAAAAGATGTTCAGAAATTTCCGAATGTGAACTCCACTTCCAGAGAGCATGTTCTTATCGGAACATTCACAGATACTCTCTTCAAGACTTTCCATCCTTTCTGACTCCTCCAACCAAAGATAGGTTTCTCTAAAACTTGTCCCCTCATTCACAAAAAGCTTACAACACCAAAACACCATGGGGACAGACACTTTATAAAATATTTTATTAGAGACTAAATTGCCACAATCTACTCCAGATGATTAATAATTTTTTGAACATGTGAAATTTAATCCACCTAATTTATAACCCTAGAGCCAAGGGCCCTGGAAACCTAGAGACTAGTACAAGCTCTGCCCCGAAATAACTCTATAGACTGGGACGTGTCAGAGAGCCTCTCTAGTCCTCAGCTTCTTTATTTACAAAGTGAGGTTTTAACCTGATGATTGCGTAAATGTTTCTTCCAACTCCAAAGTACTTGACTCCTATGACTGTAAATGTAACCTGATGAAGCAGACAAAAACATGCACCGGTGAAAGGACACCCTCTTCAATAAATGCTGCTGGGAAAGCTGGACAGCCACATGCAGAAGAATGAAACTGGACCCCTACCTCTCCCCATATACAAAAATCAACCCAAGATGGATTAAAAACTTATAAGACCTGCAACTATAAAAATTCTAGAAGAAAACCTAGGAAGAACTCTTCTGGACATTGGCTAGGCAAAAGCAAATGCGATACATACACACACACAAAAAGATAAATGTGGCTGGATGCAGTGGCTCATGCCTAAAATCCTAGCACTTGGGGAGGCTGAGGTGGGAGGATCACTTGAGGCCAGGAGTTCAAGACCAGCCCAAGCAACACAGTGAGACCCCCATCTCTACAAAAAATTAAAACATGAGCTACACGTGGTGGCGCATGCCTGTGTCCCAGTTACTTGGAAGGCTGAGGCAGGAGGATTGGTTGAGCCCAGGAGTTCGAGGTTGCTGTGAGCTATGATTGTGCCACACTGTGCTCTAGCCTGGGTGACAGAGTAAGATGCTGTCTCAAAAAAAAAAAAAAAAAGATAAATGTAACCTTCAAGGAGAGGGGAGCTCCTTTCTGATCATATTAAGCCATTCCTGAAGTGTTGTCATATGCTCTATCATAACTCAAAAGAAATTGTTTTGTAATGATTTTATTAATTATCATTAACACTCTGAGAGAACACGAAGAAAATTTCAGTTCATTCAGAAGCTGACACTTCCGTGTTGCATGGCTTCCCTGGAGAATTTCTTTGTTCTTTTGGCCAGTATTTCTAAGATCCCTAGTTTGAATGAGTACTTTTGCAATTTCTCATTAAATCACACTGAAATTATTTCCCACTTAGAGAATCCCTACTCTGGTTTCTGGACCGCTGAGGGTACTTGGGATTTGGGGAAGTTAATGAAGGAACTAGAAGCAGATAAGGCGTGGGGCCAGCACTCTCCCAGGGAGCAGCATGCTGGATGCTGGCTGAGCCAGACAGGGCACGCGGCACTGAGGCCCTTCCTGTTCTCCCACCCTCAACTACAGTACAGAGGCCACGAATCAGGGCATTTTCACATCACCCACATGAGCTTTCAGGTTCTAGAATCAATTGTTCAGGCTTTTGGACTTTAAGGGTTTATAAAATAAAAATAGGAATGTTCTAAAGATGTTTTTAAATCACGAAAACATTGTAGCTGGGCGCGGTGGCTCACGCCTGTAATCCTAGCACTCTGGGAGGCCGAGGCGGGCGGATTGCTCAAGGTCAAGTGTTTGAAACCAGCCTGAGCAAGAGTGAGACCCCATCTCTACCAAAAATAGAAAGAAATTAATTGACCAACTAAAAATATATATACAAAAAATTAGCCGGGCATGGTGGTGCATGCCTGTAGTCCCAGCTACTCGGGAGGCTGAGGCAGGAGGATCACTTGAGCCCAGGAGTTTGAGGTTGCTGTGAGCTAGGCTGATACCATGGCTGATACCACTCTAGCCTGGGCAACAAAGTGAGACTGTCTCAAAAAAAAAAACAAAACAAAAAAACATTGTAGATTCTAGGCCTACCCTGTATTTGTGGAGGAAGTGGGCATAAGAGTATAAATAGGGACTCCGGCCTCTCTCTGCTTCTCTCCTCACGCATGTATGTGGGACACCCCAGCTACCAGGATCCCAGCCTACCTATCATTCCTGTACTCCATCCTGGGGTGAAGGTAAAGGAGAGGACTGCACAGGCCCTGGTATCAGGCTCTGGGATGTCGGGGTACCCTGTAAATTCTGAGGGCCCAAGAAGCCAGCAGTGGTCAAGAAGCAGGTGGGAAGTGCCCGGGGGCATCCTCGCCCCCTGGAGAGGGGTGCTGCTGGAGCAGGGCCAGAGTGGGGCCCCCTAAAGCACAGGGCCCAAGAAAGAGACCCTGGTAATCCAGGTCTAAAAGCAGTATTGCTGCCTTCCATTCCAGCCAAAAGAAACCGAGCCTTTAAGACACCAAGTACCAAAAAGGCTGTTGAGGTTTTCTGCACTTCATGCATACAGCACGTGGACAATGAATTGGAGTGGGGACATCTCCCACGCAGAGCTGTTCATTGGTGCCATCATCTAACTATTTAGCAGACGGGGGTGGACACAGCTCCTCTGAATTATGAATCATCTGGAAAACAGCAAGCCTCCTGGGGCTGCCGAGCTGAGCACATTTTGGGAAGCTCATCAATTGGTTCCTAAAAAATCATCTTAATTCATAGAATTTGAAGTCTTTAAGAAGTCTACCAAGGTACATGATGGGGCAAACTTTCTCCATAGGGACAGGCCTCATGTGTCCTCTGGCCACATTTTAGCCCAGTGAGTGGAGTGGAACGTGAAGGGTGTGTCTAGGAGCTTATTCACAGGACATGAGTATCTGTGTCACCGAATGTGGTCACCGATGTGGTACCAAGGAGGCAGCCTGCCCCACCTGACACCACCGTACCAGAGGGTTTCTACTTACTGGAAGGGTTTTCAACACGCCAGAATTTCTGTCCTGATTTCTTGTGCTTAGGTCATTTCTTTTTTAAATCCCATCTGTCTTGCTCTGTGATGTCAGTCTTACTAGAAGTAGAACAAGCCCATACTAGGGAGAAAGGTATTATAAATGGTGTGCTTTATTTCTCAGAGTCTCACTGTGCAGCCTCTGGGAAACTTCCCAATCCTTAAAAGGAATCAGGGTAGAAAAGCTCCTGGAGAAAAAGACTACAAGTAAAAAGCTTCTTGGGAATTTCATGAGGTTTCGACTTCCTTCTCCTGCTGCTGTACCAAACCAAGCCTTAAATCATGTCTGTCCCATGTGGGCTGACAAGAAAGGCTTTCTTAAGCTTGAGAAAACATAAAGATTATGTGCTGTGAGTGTGGGGAGAATCAAGTTCAAGTTGCAATTACAGCAGTTGCTTGTATTCATCTTTTCAAGACCTAGGGAAGCTTCCCTGGCAAAGCAGACCTGAATGATGCTAGCTACTCCAGCAGGTTCCTGGCTACGTGCTACCAGAATGGCGATGCAGAACATCATCACATCACATAGAACATCACGTTCTACACACATGATGTACGTCATCACGCACACAGGGTCTAGGGAGGGAGCAGGAAACCGCAGCTATGCCTCTGCAAGGCTCCCTTGTCTCTCTGCTCTGTAACTGGTCTGCAGAGATCCTCCCTGGACATGTCACAGGTAAAAGAACTATGTATGAAGCAGAGGAGAGTCATGGGTTTTTAACTTGATTTTTTTCAAATGGCCAAGGGTGGTAACCTTTTAAGAATGTCAACAGAAGACAGGTGCCCCACGTCCTGCCCTGCTGCCTGCTCTACTTTTAGACCACTGGAAACGCAAGTGAAATTATGCCTAGAGCAAAGACAAACTTCCAGGTCTGGAGAGATTTAGTTCCCTTCTCTAAACGATATAAAATTCCTAATCTACCAGTTGAATATGCCTAAGTAATTTTTAAGGACAGTAAATATATAACATGGTCAGAGGGGGAGGGAGGGCAAAAATGAAAGTATGTAAAATTAGGGGGAAATTGTGTGTCTTGGTGTGAAAATTAATTCCAGACAAGAAAGCTGCAGCTGACCACACAGACCTATGCTATGCACCAGAGGGATACAAAGACAGGTATGCCCATATGTGCCTCTGATAAACTTCTGACCAATATATGACACATCAACACAACTAGTCCAACTATAATACATACTCTGTTACATCTGATTCATTTTAGTTATCTGGATATCTAGATTTGTAAGACTCTCCTTCTGTTTTAGGTATAAGATAACTCAGTTACCTAGAGTCATGGCAACATCAAATATTAAGACTGAGAGGGTATTAAAGCTCTTCTATTCGAATTCTCTTTTTTTGAGATGAGGGGATTGTGTGCCTTGTCTAATACACACAGCTAGTTAGTGGCAAGACCAAAAGTGGAACTTGAATTTCTGTACTCCTAATGAAGGGTCTTAATTTAGCCCTTGCTATCTTCCTGATGTCTTTTGAAATAATTTTTTTTTTCATTCCCCTTCACAAGCAAGAAGAGATTTATTTTGAATTGTTTTAAAGTGCTTAGTTAGAATAGAATGTTACATGCTGGCCAGGCAATGGCAGCTCATGCCTGTATCCCAGCACTTTGGGAGGCTGAAGCAGGAGGACCACTTGAGCCAAAGAGTTCAAGACCAGCCTGGGAAACATAGGATACCTATCTCTTCTAAAAAAATTTAGAAAATGAGCCACAGGTGTAGTGATGCACACCTGTAGTCCCAGCTACTCAGGGGGCTGAGTTGGGAGGACTACTTGAGCCCAGGTGTTGGAGGTTACAGTGAGCTATTATCACACCACTGTACTCCAGCCCAGGTGACAGAGGGAGATTTCATCTCTAAAACATAAAAATAAAAAATAAAATTTAAAAAATAGAATGTTATATACCAAATAAAAACATACCTAATATACAGCCTGGTCTGGGGTCTCCTTCGTCAAAGGGAATAACAGATTTAGGTCATCACCACTAGAGGGCACTCAGATTTTCCCAGTTAATTTAAGGAAGCGTCTAAATACTGCCTGCAAATGAATTCTACCAACATGATTTAACAAGTAAATGATCATTTCCCCAGAATATTAAGTTGATGCAAACATACTGGTTCTGGGCACAGGTGTTCAATTATATATAAATATATATGATGTGTATACATATATATTCATACACACACACAAAAATATATGCAGATGTAGGTATACACATAAACGTTATAATTTGTATATATTTGTTATATTCTAAGCATATTTTATGTATTAATGTTAATAAATTTTTCTTATAATTAATGTCACTATTTCAGACTCAAGCCTGATGTGTTCTCAAAGGACTCCTTTATTGCTTTCAAGCAGTAGGCAGATTTTTGAAGTAAAAAATTAACTTGAAAGTCAACTTGCCTCCAGAGCACTCACACAAAGCCTACAGGGCTCCTGACCAAAACCTCCAGACCTGCAGTATTCTGAGCAAATCATGCTTGTTTGTCTTTGCATACAGCGTTTTAAAAGAGAGAAAGAGAAGAAAAGGAGAGCTTTCTCTGCTATAAAAGGAAGTGAATGCAAGCCAGTCCATTCATTTCTTTAGCCCTGTAGCTTAACAACCCTGAAGGCCTCACTCTGATGTACCAGGGAGTCCTAGAGATTTCTACTGGAGCCCGGCAAATTCTGTCTCTCCAGGGGAACTAAGCACTTTCTGGCTGTGTTATTTAAATTTGAGAAAAAGCCTATTCCATATGCTTAAAAGAAGTTAAATTAATATATAATAGTTATTATTAACTACTACCATAGCACTGTCCTGTCTGGGGAAAAAAAGACTTTTAAGAATTGTCTTTTTCAACACCTAAGTGGACATATAGGAATAGCATTTACCGGGTGTCGGGCAGGGGGGAGGGGGCAGGAGGGGATGGGTATATACAAACCCAACAAGCAAGATGTGCAACGTTTGGGGGATGGACACGCTTGAAGCTCTAAGTCGAGGGGGGAGGGGGGCATGGGCAATATACGTAACCTTAATACTCATACCCCCATAATTTGATAAAATAATAAAATAAAAAAGAATTGTCTTTTTTTAAAGCGTGGCAGGGAGGAGGAGTCGTACAACACCTGCGCCTCTGGCTGTCTTGGTGCAGCTGGCGATTAACACTCGCTTCTGCTGGGCAGAGTTCCTGCCTGAGGGCACTTACCTGACTAGGGCTGGACTGTGCTTTGCCACGTACTGTGGAAAACAGTATTGAAAAAGGATACATCCAATTCACTCTGGAAAAGAGAAGAGTACCAGGGTGAGAACAAGACACTGGGACGTGACGCTCAGCAGAGGTAGTGACTGCTCTGACCTCCAAGCCCAGAAGCAGGTAGGAGGTTTGATGCCTGAGAGTCAGAAGGCCTGCAGTTTGGGATTGCGATTTTTAAAAAAAATAGGCTGCAGTTCAGAGGGATTTTACAGGTCAGAACAATTCATCTTTAGAAAGTAGAGGGAAAAATAAACTAACTTAACCTTTACAGATGGTAGGTAATTTGACATGCGTATCAGAAACTTTAACCATGTGCCATACCCTTGAATCTGTCGATTCTAGGTCTAGAAGTTTATCCTAAGGAAATAATTGGACAATGCCACAATGACATGGGATGGGTTGTTCAGGGTGATGTTTATGATAGCAAATTACTGATAATAACTTAAGCAACTGTCAACAGGGGGGACTAGATAAGTAAATTGTAGCATATCCACAAATAATGATGTAGACATACTGTTAAATAAAAAAGGTTATAAAATGTTGTGCACATATTATCCAGGGTACATATATAGAAGATAGAGATACATATAGTTATATAGATAGAGACAGATAGAGTCTAAAAGGAAATGTACCGAACAGCTGTTATCAATAAGTGATGGGCTTACCAATGATCTTCTTCCCCCCACTTAAAAAAAAAAAAACTTTATTTTTTTTAGAGCAGTCACAGGTTTACAGCAAAATTGAGCGGAAGGTACGCAGATACCCCATATACACTCTGCCCCTCCACATGCATCTCCCGCTCCCATTACCGACATCCCCACCACAGTGGTACGTTCGTTACAGATGATGAAGCTACACTGACACATCAGTATCACCCAAAGTCCATATTAGGGTTCGCTCTGGTGTTGTACGTTCTATGAGTTTGGACAAATGTATAATGGCATGTATCCATCCTCCCCTTTCGTTTTGCTTATATGTTTTAAAAATTCTTTTCAATGAAAATAGTTATGTAATGAAAAAGTCATGGAGGGAGAAAAAAGTAAACAGAATCAAGTTCAAATATGAAAGGGCTTAAGGCAGGGGTCCCCAACCTATGGTGAGTTGTATCATTATTTCATTATGTTTGTTTGTTTGTTTTTTTTTTTTTTTTTTGAGACAGAGTCTCACTTTGTTGTCCAGGCTAGAGTGAGTGCCGTGGCGTCAGCCTTGCTCACAGCAACCTCAAACTCCTGGGCTCAAGAGATCCTCCTGCCTCAGCCTCCCGAGTAGCTGGGACTACAGGCATGCGCCACCATGCCCGGCTAATTTTTTATATATATATCAGTTGGCCAATTAATTTCTTTCTATTTATAGTAGAGACGGGGTCTCGCTCTTGCTCAGGCTGGTATTGAACTCCTGACCTTGAGCAATCCGCCCGCCTCGGCCTCCCAAGAGCTAGGATTACAGGCGTGAGCCACAGCGCCCGGCCATTATTTCATTATGTATTACAATGTAATAATAATAGAAATAAAGTGCACAAAAATGTAATGCGCTTGAATTATCCCAAAACCATGCCCCCTCCCTCCGGTCTGTGGAAAAATTGTCTTCCATGAAAATGGTCCCTGGTGCCAAAAAGGTTGGGGACTGCTGGCTTAAGGTTTGTCAAATGCAGCACGACAAAAACCCGGATATACTTGCTCAACAGCAACAGCCCTCACCTGCTGCAAACTGCCTCCTTTGAAGCTAGCTGGGTTTGCTTTTTGTTTTAAAAATATGATGCTGAGATGCTTCTCCCAGCCCAGACAGCATGAAACTGATTTCCAAATGTAAGATTTGGAAACCTCTAAGATTAAAAATAGTCACTGAAAAAAATGTTTAAAACTCACAAGCCTAAAAATAAAACTTAGATGACAAGGCATTCTCCATGAGTGGGACAGATCCTATTTTCTTTCCCATAGTACTCTTTCTCTTCGTCTTCTTTTTCTCTTTGCTATGGTTTGAACCTAAACTGAGTCATCCCTTAGTACTGTCCAAGTCCTACATAATCACCTGGCTTAAATTAAATTCTAATCTTTACTCCTGTGGTTTATGTGGTCTCTGACTCTCTCTCTAAAATTACAGCTATAATTCAGCAATGTGCTATTTATTGTTGGTTACCAAATGTAATAATAATAATTAAAAAAATCTTAGCAATGATAGTCTTGTACCCACTTTTCATTCTCCCAGGTTTAAAACATTGTTATTTTGGGAAATTACATTCTTCTTGGTGGGTGTCACCTTAAAGTGGCTAATCATGGCTAGCTCTGAATCACAGGCCTTGACTTGCAATCAGTCTGTCTTAACAAGACAGTGGTCACCATGAGAAAAGCAGGAACCAGAGCTGTCCAGTATGGTAACCACCAGCCTCATGTGGCAATTGAAATTGAAATTAATTAAAATTAAAATTTCATCTCTTCAGTTACACTAGCCACATTTCAAGTGCTCCAGAGCCACATGTGGCCAGTGCCTACTGTATTGGGCATCACAGGTACAGAACATTTCTATCAATGCAGAAAGTTTTATTGGACAGTGCTGGTCTATGGGGATTTCTCCAAGCAATCAACACAGAGACATATTTTTTTTTTTTTTTTTTTTTTTTTTTGAGACAGAGTCTCACTTTGTTGCCCAGGCTAGAGTGAGTGCCGTGGCGTCAGCCTAGCCCACAGCAACCTCAAACTCCTGGGCTCCAGTGATCCTTCTGCCTCAGCCTCCCGGGTAGCTGGGACTACAGGAATGCGCCACCATGCCCGGCTAATTTTTTATATATATATCAGTTGGCCAATTAATTTCTTTCTATTTATAGTAGAGACGGGGTCTGGCTCTTGCTCAGGCTGGTTTTGAACTCCTGACCTTGAGCAATCCGCCCGCCTCGGCCTCCCAAGAGCTAGGATTACAGGCGTGAGCCACAGCGCCCGGCCTCAGAGACATATTTTAAAGCCAGTTTCAATGCCCTCTGCCCCGTCAAGGCCAGTCTCTGGAATGACCTGACCTCTTGGACCTCTTGACCTCTTCTAGCTCCGGAAAGCACCAACCCCTTCCTGGCTAGATGCATTACCACGTCACAGGCCACTAGGCACCTTCCCAGCATCAATCCTTGAATTAGGAAAAGGCTGACAGCAAGTTGCATGCTCTAAGGCAGTGGTTCCCAAACTTAAGCATGCATCAGAATCACCTGGAAGGCTTGTTTAGACATAAGATTGCTGGGCCTCAATCCAGAGTTTCTGATTCAATGATTTGGAGTTGAGCCCAATACTTGTATTTTTAACAAGTTCCCAGCTTATGCTGCTGGTCCAGGACGAGACTTTGAGAACCACTGCACTAGCACAATGAAGACAATGATGGTCCCACAAAGGAGTATGTCAAACCTCACTTCTGGCATTAGGAGTTGGGCTGAAAATATAACTTCTTAACATGAGTTTTGCTCTTAGCAGGTTTCAGTGCACTCAGTATTACTAATTATGGAGCAGATTCCACTCACTGCCTTAGGAAGAAGCTTGGAAACACTTTCTTTCTAAACCTTTTATTTAAAATCAAAATGAAATAAACAAAACAACTTTGAAAAATAATACGCTTGTGCCACTGCTACTTCCCAAGAATGTCTAACCAAGGCTCAGGAAGGCCTATGATAGCAAAGTAAAACATCGTCACTGATTTTTAAAAGAATGTTGCATTTCAAACTTACTATAAAGCTACAGTAATAAAGATGATGTGGTATTGGTGTAAGTCTATATATATCCATATATATATATTCCATATAGATCAATGGAATAGAACTGAGAGTCCAGAAATAAACCCTTAGGTTTATGGTCAATTGATTTATGGTAGGGTGCCAAGACAATTTATGGGGAAGAAAGAACAGTTTTTCAATAAATGATGTTGGGACAACTGGATATCTACATGCCAAAAGAAGGAAGTTAGACCCATACCTCACAACACATACAAATATTACTTAAAATGGATAAAAGACCTAAATGTGGGGGCTAAAATTCTAAGAGGAAAACATAAGAATAAATCTTCATGACCTTAGGTTAGGCAAAGCTTCTTTAGACATGACACCAAAAACAAACAAGAAAAGAAAAAATAGATTAACTGGGCTTTGTCAAGATTAAAAACTACTGTGTTTCAAAGGACATCAATGAGAAAGTGAAAAGAAAACAACTGAAGTAGAGAAAATATTTTCAAATCGTATATCTGATAAGGGACTTGTATTCAGAATATATAAAGAACTCTTGGGCCAGGCATGGTGGCTCACACCTGTAATCCTAACACTTTGGGAGGCCCAGGAGGGAGGATTGCTTGAGGCCAAGAGTTCAAGACCAGCCTGAGCAAGAGTGAGACCCCATTGCTACAAAAATTAGCTGGGCAGGTGGTGTGCACCAGTAGTCCCAGCTACTCGGGAGGCTGAGGCAGGAGGATCACGTAAGGCCAGGAGTTTGAGGTTGCAGTGAGCTAGGATGAAGCCACTGCCGTCCAGCTTGGGTCAAAGAGCAAGACCTTGTATCAAAAAAAACCCCCAAACCAAAAAAAGAACTCTTGTAACTCAACAACAAAGACAAATGACACAATTAAAAAATGGGTAAAGGATTTGAGCAGGTATTTCTCCCAAGAAGATACATGAATTTGACTAACAAACATATGAAAAGATGCTCAACATCCTTATCTATCACTGAAACACAAATGAAAACCAAAATTGATTGGTGTCTATAGCACTTTACACTTACTAGAATGGCTATGATAAAAAAGAAAGATATTTACAAGTTTTGGTGAGGATGTAGAGAAACTGGAACCCTCATGTACTGCTGCTGGGAATTTAAATCATGCAGACACCTTGGAAAACAGTTTGGCAGTTTATTAAAATGTTAAACATGGAGTTACCATATCACCCAGCAATTCTACTCCTAGGTATATGACCAAGAGAACTGAAAACATGGTTGTACAAAAAAACATGTACATGAATGTTCATAGCAGAATTATTTATAATAGCCCCAAACTGGAGATAACCCAAATGTCCATCAACTGATGAATGGATGAATACAATTTGGTATGTCCATACAATGGAATATTGTTTGGCAATAAAAAGGAAAGTACTGATATATGCTACAACATGGATGAATCTTGAAAATGTTATGCTAAATGAAAGAAGTCAGCCACAAAAACAAATCGCATGTACAATTCTATTTATATGAAATATCTAGAATAGACACATCTATAGAGACAGAAAGTAGATTAGGTATATATCCAAAAGAAATGAAATCAATATAAGGAAGAGATATCTGCACTCCCATGTTTATTGTCACATTATTCATAATACCTAAAATATGGGATCAGAATCAGTGCCTGTCAACGGATGAATGGATAAAGAAAATGTGGTTTATATATACAATGGAATAGTATTCAGCTATAAAAAAGAATGCAATCTTGTCATTTGCAGCAACATGGGTGGAACTGGAGGTCATTATGTTAAGTGAAATAAGCTAAGCACAGAAAAACAAATCTTGCATGTTCTTACTCATATGTGGGAGCTAAAAAGTGAATCTTATGCAGATAGAGAGTGGATAAGTGGTTATCAGAGGCCAGGAAGTGGCGAAGGAGGGATGAAAAGAGGTTGATTAAGGGGTACAAATATATAGTTAGATACAAGAAATAAGATCTAGTGTTCAACAGATCAGCAGGGTGACTATAGTTATTAATAATTATCTTTGCTCTTTTCAAAATAGCTAGAAGGGAATAATTCAAATGGTTTTAGCATTTAAAAAAGATAAATATTCAAGACGGTAGATATCCTAACTATCCATCACATGTATCCTGAAAATGTGTATATTATGTAACAATTAAAAAAAAATTTTTTTAACTTACCAAGAAAAAAAAAAGATTACCTACAGCCTGGAGTGGGGGAAGGGGTATTACAGAGGGAAATGCTGTTGGGTATGATGTTTCTTTGTCAGGTGATGAAATGTCCTAAAATTGATTGTGATGATGGTGGTACAACTCTGTATAAATACTAAAAACTAAAATTATACACTTTAAATACATAAATTATATGATATATAAATTACATTTCAATACAGCTGTAAAATTGTTTAAAAAGGACTGTTGGAAAGGAACTCACATATTCCTTATGGGGAGCCTTAAGGGGAGTTGATTTTTGACCCTTAAAGCAAAAGTTTGGATGGAAAGGGTTTTTTTCTTTTTAATTTTGTATTTTTAATTATTACAGGTATATATAGTTGTATATATTTGTAGGGTACATGTAATGTTTTGATGTAGGCATACAATGTGTAACAATCAAATCAGGGTAGTTGGGGTATCCATCACCCAAAGCATTTATCATTTTTTTGTGTGAAGAACATTTCAATTCCATTCTTTTAGTTATTTTAAAATATGCCCTAACTTATTTTTGACTCTAGTCACTTTGTTGTGCTATCAAATATTGTTCATTCTACATTCTATCTATCTAATTATATTTTACACCCATTCACCTGGATGGAAATGATTCTTAAGGTAAAAAGAGTGAGACGATACTTTCGGGGATCATTTCTACATTTCTGTAGTTCGTTACTAGAGAATTTTCTCTGAACATGTAGAGCAAAAAAAAAAGGGGGTGGGGTGGGGTCCTGATGTCTTGGAAGGAAAGAAGAGGGAAGAATGAAAGAGCAGGCAAGTTAGATAGCAAAATCTCGTAATTGAGAAAAGAAATAAGAGGTTCTTAGCCTGTTAAAGCTGGTTCTTTATAAAGATCTAGGAATACATAGGTTTGTAACACTTTGGATGAGTCAGAAGGAAAGGCAAAGAAAATTCGGCATCATTTAAATTTTAACTTTTACTTGTTATAGCTCTATATTAACACATGTTCTTGATATAGATCCAGAGAGTCCCAATTTCTGGGAAACTGGGTTAAGGAAGAAAACCATTTTTTAGCCATTAGACTTACCACTCGGCTGAAGTACTCATCTAAAACTTCCACAAAGTTATGGATGAATTCATAAATAGCCATCTCATTCTGAAATAAAAGAGGAATATGCAATTAATTTACTGTGGCCCTCATGTAAATCAAAATATAACTGCCCAAGTCAGCTTCTAGGTTTTAGAGAATGTGGTTTAGTGAACAGATGTGAGCAGAGTAGCTTCCCATTGACAAACATTCAGAACAGTTCTATGATTCATTTGTTTAAGAGATACTTATTAATAAGGAAAATGTATGAAACTTTAATCTCTTAAAGATTTTTTTTTTTTAAGTCTATGATGAGGCCAGGCACCATGGCTCATGCCTGTAATCCTAGCACTCTGGGATGCCAAGGCGGGAGGACTGCTTGAGCTTAGGAGTTTGAGACCAGCCTCAGCAAGAGTGAGACCCTGTTTCTACCAAAAAACAGAAAAATTAGCATCGTAGCGTGCACTAGTAGTCCTAGATACTTGAGAGGTTGAGGCAGGAGGATTGCTTGAGCCCAGGAGTTTGAGGTTGCTGTGAGCTAGGCTGAAGCTACGGCACTCACTCTAGCCTGTGCAAAAAATTAATTAATTAATTAAAAAAAATTCTATGATGAATCTAACCAGATTGAAACCTTAGAGTCTAGTGTTTTGAATTCTGAGCTCTACTCCCTGATGTCATCACCAACTTGCTTATGCAAGTTTACAGGTTCTTCATGCCATCATTTTTTCATCTGTGAAGATGAAGAAACCACTTCAAAGTCTGGTTCATGGATTAAAAAAATCAATCAACTGAGATTTCAAAGTATTTTAGATCTGAAACACCATTTTGGGAATTCCATAGCCTTATGTGCTATTGATCTGGGACTGACATTTCTGAAGAGGTGAACTAAATCTGAGGAGATATAATCCCAAAACAATCATATTTTGAGTTTTCTCTGGTTTTTGATATGTTAACACTGTTCAATGCCAAAATCAATTGGCCTCTATAGTTGTCTGAGCTGTTCCACTGTGTCACAGAACAAGGGCAGGGCACTGGTATTGCTTAGGACGGAGGAACGCATTGTGTGGTTTGGGGCTTCTCCCCTTTGTAAGCTGTTCATCTAATCCAAGAAACATCCTAGGTATTTCTCTTCCATACAGCTGTCCGCAGCCTTGACAGAAACCAAGATCCTTCAAAACAGTCAATAGTTAATTCTTAGAAGGTAAGTAGAAAGAAAATGTCAATTTAAGGGGGAATAAAAACCAGACAGTTATCCCCAATTTTGTTATATTTTGCGTAGTCTCCTCTATTATCTTACCTCAGTGTCGTTCACTCCAACCACAATGAAGAGAGCTGCATACTGCCGATATATCAGCTTAAAATCCTTATACTCAATGAAAGAGCACTAGATAAAACACAGTACGATATTAATTCCTATGGGTGACAGATTTCTTTAAAATGGCATGTATAATTTCTAGGTTCTGATTTGAGTATCTGCCAACATACTCCTAGAAATATAGAACACTAAAATGTTACACAATCATTATTGGCCTTCTCACAACATTCAGGGGACTACTTGGAAGCATCTCTAGTGGGAATTGGAGAAGAAGTATCGGGAAAAAGTCTGAGTGTTCACATGGGTTCCCACTGTACTCCTCCCATTCCTTTGCTTGGCTCATGTGGAATTCAGCAGGCAAAACTAATCAGCATTTTAAACTGCCTCCAGTGTGAAAATAAGCAAACATGATAAAAAAGATTATCTTCTTTCTACCTCCCCACGAGTTTTTGTGAAGCAGTTAGATATTCTCAGTTTTGTATTATTTAGTAGTCATTGAGGAGCCAAATACGCAGAGCATACAAAAAATATATATATTGGTTGCTTTTTCCTAGAGTCGCATGAAGAGCATCAATGCAGATTCTTTTATAAATTATTTAAAGGTGGCCTTTGTGTGGCAGATGCTAGACAAAATCTCACATTGTAAACATTGCTTCATAAGAATTAATAACTAGTAAAGCACCACTGACATTTGGATAAAACAACTCCCTTGTCATTCCTCTCTCTCCTAAAGCGACTTCCCACTTGCGGGAAGGCACTGGGCGGACAGGAACTGCAGAGCAGGCTGAAGGCACGGTGTTGGTCTTCCTTTGGACTTTAGGGTGTGTTTGCCCAGATGCAATTGAGCATGCCTTTATGGCTTTTTGTACCATGCTGCGTTGCTCTTGGGTGTCTAGATGTACCTGGGAATGAAGCTGCAAGTTTTGATCATGGAAATTCCTCCATGGGAAAGCCATTTGACAGTCTACAAGATGGAGAGATTTGAGGCTTTTATTTAAAATTCAGATAAAGGTAATGAGTACAGAACCATACTGAAAGCTTTGGCTCACTGGAGAGCCAGTGTGATTTCTGCTCAGTTGGATCTTTCAAGGAAACACAACCTGTTTGAAAGAACTGAGGAACATTTTTCAAAGCCTCTCAGGAGTTTCTGACATTAAAAAAAATACATCACAGCACCTTTGTGGATAAAATAAAAACTAAGCTGATATTATGCTACTTTGGTACCTGATTATGCCAAAAGACCAGTGGGTTCCTTTTAAAATCTAAAATAATTTAGAATGTATCAAAAATATCTAACAGTATATTCATTCCAGAGCTTATATTTCAAAGCATGACCTATCAGTGAAAATGATGTTTAAAATTGTGGAGAGCCTACATTCTGTAGAAAGATTCAAACAGGAATGCTTCTAAGAGTCTGTTTACTTTTACTTAGAGTATGTGGCCATGAACACAGCCCTTTAACAGTTTCTGTTTCCGTCTGACAACAACATAAAGCAATGTGTGCCATGGCAAATCAAAGTAGTAATTCAAAGAGGAACTCTGAGATGTTCCAACTGGAAAATCAATTTAGAAGCCAAGGGAAACACATTTCCAGCACGTAACTTCTCAGCACTGGCGTAGCTCAATAGTTTATGGCTTAGCAGTGGTTCCCACAGACACCCTTTCTACATATGCAAGGAAATGGAGAAGTGACAAAATTCATGGACAAAAACAAGCTTTCTGACTTTGCCTCAGCTGGTGAGTGATTTCCAATGGATTTAAAGTTTAGGACTTGGATTAAGTAAATGTCAATAAAAATTCTTTGTAAAAGTAGACAGGTTTTTTAAATCCCTATTTATCATTATTTTAATGATTTTATTTAACCTTCAATTTGGCAGGATAGATTTGTTTCATGTGAATTTTTAACTTCCATTTCCCCCATCTACATAATAAAATAAGACAAGTTCAAATCAAGTTGGTTTTGTTTTTATAATAAATCACTAGTTCTATATTATGTTAATGGTATATTTATAAAAATAATAAGCAGAAAAAAACTTCACTCCATATGAGAACCATATTATTATTCTCTGGCACAAAATGGGTCTTGAGTATTCACCTCCATAGCAATCATGTGACCTTCATTTTTTTGGCTTACAGAAAGCTACCTGCTACAAGCACTCGTAAGAGTAACAAGGGGTAAATTCATATGAAGGAAAAAAAGATATGCCTATTAGGAGGAGTAAATTTAGCTGCCACTTCTGTGGCACATTGAGACAAATGTGCTGACCTAAATAAGAACCCGAGCCTTTTCTTGGTTTTCCTTTTTATAATTTTCTTAAGGGGATGTAAAGAGAGCTATGCTTCCTTCTGTCTTCACTTACATTATTCCTTATTTTCCCTAATAGCTGTTGAAGGAGTACAGTTCAAAGAAAATGATAGTCCTTGAGGCTCAGTCAGTAATAAAAGATCTGCCAAGACAGAGCTGAATGCAGAGATAAAAGGGAGTATCAGAAACTTACTTGCTCATTGGATCGAGAGAGACAGCTCTTTATGACTTCTGTTTCCAGAAGTGTACGCTTATTAATATCCACATGTTCATAGTACTTAGAGAGTCGGGTCTGCCCTTGTTTATTCACCATGAGGAAAAATTTTATCATTTTTTCTCTTGGCCAGTATTTTTCCAAATATTGTTCAAAAGTTATGGCAAGGGACAGCTGTAACCGGAAACTGGAAGATAAAAGAACAACAGAAAGGCAAGATCAAATTTCTCAAAGAATCGTATTACATATGTGTTAAAGATTAACAGTAAACAAAGTGGTAGTAAATAAGTAACACTGGTTTTCACTTTTACGAACTAAATGAGGTTTTAATAAGTAAAAATCAAACAAATTTTCATTAGTCATCCTCCAAAACAATCTTGAGCAACCACAGTTGTTCCACTTAAATTCATTCAATTTATTCATCAGTTTTGCTGAGCACCAAGTATGTGCCAAGCACCAGAAGAACATGGAGATGAAGAAGGATTTCTGATCTTCTGATTTTTACCTATCTTTTTTTTTTTTTTTTTGAGACAGAGTCTCACTTTGTTGTCCAGGCTAGAGTGAGTGCCGTGGTATCAGCCTAGCTCACAGCAACCTCAAACTCCTGGGCTCAAGCAATCCTACTGCCTCAGCCTCCCGAGTAGCTGGGACTACAGGCATGCGACACCATGACCGGCTAATTTTTTATATATATATCAGTTGGCCAATGAATTTCTTTCTATTTATAGTAGAGACGGGGTCTCACTCTTGCTCAGGCTGGTTTTGAACTCCTGACCTTGAGCAATCCGCCCGCCTCGGCCTCCCAAAGAGCTAGGATTACAGGCGTGAGCCACCACTCCTGGCCTACCTATCTATTTTTATACTACACAGGTAAACAAAGACAGCGGTACAAGGTGATGAGTTACAACTGGGACAGGTATAATTCTATGGGTGACAGAAGGAAGGGACAAAGAACATCCCAGGAGAGTGAGGAATGGCTTCTCAGAGAAGGGACACTGACACAGGTCTTGAAGGATGATCCCAGAAGGGAAGAATCTGAGGCAGAGACAATAGGGGTGTGAAAGCTCTGGAAAATTCACTGTGGTGGCAGTTCAGAGGGTAGGAAGAATAGTCACAAGAAATTAAGCTGCTTATATACAATAAAATTGGCTTTAAAAACCATGCTAAGGAGTTTGAGATTTATTTTATGGGCAATGGAGACAACATCTATGGAAAAGCTTTTCTTTCCTTAGTGGTGCAAACAATAATAGTGATATCAACCATTTGTCAGATTCCTCTAACAAGACCCTATAACAGGCCAGGCACGGTGGCTCACGCCTGTAATCCTAGCACTTTGGGAGGCCGAGGCCAGCGGATTGCTCGAGGTCAGGAGTTCAAAATCAGCCTGAGCAAGAGCGAGACCCCATCTCTACTATAAATACAAAGAAATTAATTGGCCAACTAATATATATATAAAAAAAATTAGCCGGGCATGGTGGTGCATGCCTGTAGTCCCAGCTACGTGTGAGGCTGAGGCAGTAGGATTGCTTGAGCCCAGGAGTTTGAGGTTGCTGTGAGCTAGGCTGACGCCACGGCACTCACTCTAGCCTGGGGAAAAAAAAAAAAAGACCCTATAACGAGTCCTACAAGGTTCTGTGCTAAGCAATTTGCATATATTATCTAATTCTCACAATTCTTTGAGGCAGGCACTTCTGCTATCCTTATTTTAAGGTTAAGCAAGTTGAGGGTTAAGGACATTAAGACCCTCAAGGTCACTGCATTAGTGTCAGAGGTGGGCTGCTGCTCAGAGGCCAAGCACACGCATGGGTCCTTGACACCTTCCAACTCAATCTCACCATTCAAGGCTTCACACTTGTAGTTTTATGTCTAACTCAGTTGTACTGAGTCTCGTGTTTGTTCCTCTTACACTCATTATAGATTCTGGAATAATCAATGCAAATGAGCACAATATGGACCTATGCCTATACTTCTTTCATCACGAGTACCAGAGCTGGCTTGTTGGTTCATGAGACAATATCATATTCACATTTGGTAACATCTATGAGAATCAGTACAAAAAACTAAGGTAGTAGTCCCAGCTACTTGGGAGACTGAGGCAGGAGTATCGCCTGAGCCCAGGAGTTTGAGGTTGCTGTGAGCTAGGCTGATGCCACGGCACTCTAGCCTGGGAAACAGAGTGAGACTCTGTCTCCAGAACAAAAAAAATCAAAAACTAAGAAACTAATACCAGTACATTATTATTAACTCATCTCCAGATTTCATCTGAAATTCACCATTTTTTCCATTAATGTCCTCTTTTTGTTATGGCATCCCAACTATGATACTACACTGTATTTAATTGTCATGTCTCTTTAGACTCTTCCGGTCTATGACAGTTTCTCCCTCAGTTGTTCTTTTTTTTTTTTTTTTTTTTGAGACAGAGTCTCGCTTTGTTGCCCAGGCTAGAGTGAGTGCCGTGGCGTCAGCCTCGCTCAGTGCCGTGGCGTCAGCCTCGCTCACAGCAACCTCAAACTCCTGGGCTCGAGTGATCCTTCTGCCTCAGCCTCCCGAGTAGCTGGGACTACAGGCATGCGCCACCATGCCCGGCTAATTTTTTTTATATATATATCAGTTGGCCAATTAATTTCTTTTTATTTTATAGTAGAGACGGGGTCTCGCTCTTGCTCAGGCTGGTTTCGAACTCCTGACCTTGAGCAATCCGCCCGCCTCGGCCTCCCAAGAGCTAGGATTACAGGCGTGAGCCACAGTGCCCGGCCTCAGTTGTTCTTTATTTTTCATGACCTTAACAGTCTTGAGGATACTGGCCAGCTATCCTGTAGAATTTCCCCCAATCTTGGTTTATCTGATGTTTTTTTATGATTAGACTTTGAAAAGAAGACAACAGAAGTGAAGTGCCCTTCTCATCACGTCATACCAGAGGGTACACATGATGTACCCTACATGATATCACTGAGAATATTAAAGGGTAATGATATATATATATTTTTATCAGGTAACACCTCATTCAATAAAGTAGAATGGGTACAATATTTTAGTTCTATCCCTTAAGTATACTGAAGACCCTTAATTACTTATGTCTGTCTTGCTTTCCATAAAATAGGTTTAGCTTTATTTTTTTCTTATGTCAAGATGTTTTGAGCATTAATATTTATTTATTATATAAATTCCTAGTGAATTCTTACTGTGTGCTGTTAGGCAGTCCATTTCATTTCATGAACTTTAGTATCCTCATCTGTAATACAAGTGCATTAAACTAGAATATAGAACCCTCTGAGGATACTAATGAACTTCCTCTAGAAATATACACAAAGTGGTATGTACTTAAATGTTATAAAATAACCTCAGGGCATCCATGGACTTCCCTGACACCTATTCTGGGGCCTAGGCTGAGAGTCCTGAGCAGGATGATTCTTTTTTTAAATCTATTTACATTTCTTTTCTTTTCTTTTTTTACCCCTTATATAAGTTTTATTGAAAAAGATGATTTTGATTTTTAAGATCCTTTAAAAATTGAGCCAGGTGCAGCGGCATGCACCTGTAATTCCAGCTATTTGAGAGGCTGAGGCTGAGTTGGGAGGATCACTTAAGCCCAGGAGTTCAAGACCAGCCTGGGTAACATAGTAAGACCCACGTCCCTCTAAAAAAGTAAAAAATAGGCCGGGTGCGGTGGCTCACACCTGTAATCCTAGCACTCTGGGAGGCCCAGGTGGGCGGATTGCTCGAGGTCAGGAGTTCAAAACCAGCCTGAGCAAGAGCGAGACCCCGTCTCTACTATAAATAGAAAGAAATTAATTGGCCAACTGATATATATATATAAAAAATTAGTCAGGTGTGGTGGCACATGCCTGTAGTCCCAGCTACTTGGGAGGCTGAGGCAGCAGGATTACTTGAGCCCAGGAGTTTGAGGTTGCTGTGAGCTAGGATGACACCATGGCACTCACTCTAGCCTGGGCAACAAAGCAAGACTCTGTCTCAAAAAAAAAAACAAAAAAAAACAGACCTCCAGGATTTTTTTTTAATCTTTTAATTTTTTTTAATCTGGTCACTTTATCACTACCTGGTATGTAAAAGGCACACTATATTTGTATCTAGTTTAAATAATGAAATGGTATAAAATGAACATGGCATACAGATCAGTCTGAATTCTTTGTTAAAAATCTGATTTGAATGTACACTTACTAGTTATTCACAAATATTATCTGTTACTTTTAGCAGCTGCAATTATAGGGATCAGTTTCCCAATCTGCTACCTAGGAGACTGAAACAGGGGGAGTTCATTACAGGGCTAGGTCTTCCCAGGTGAGCATTTGCAGCTATCTTAGCAACAGTCGGTGGGAAGGTAGGTGTCTGTTAAGAGTCAGTTTGCAAAAGACTCAGCTGTCAGAACATCAGGCAGAGGCTGACTTACACGGTTTGATCTACTTCACAGCCTCTTTGAGCGCAAAACATTAATTATCTGTTTGATGAGGCACCCACGTCAAGAGTGGAGTTAAGGGCCGGGCGCTGTGGCTCACGCCTGTAATCCTAGCTCTTGGGAGGCCGAGGCGGGCGGATTGCTCAAGGTCAGGAGTTCAAAACCAGCCTGAGCAAGAGCGAGACCCCGTCTCTACTATAAACAGAAAGAAATTAATTGGCCAACTGATATATATATATAAAAAAAAAAAATTAGCCGGGCATAGTGGCGCATGCCTGTAGTCCCAGCTACTCAGGAGGCTGAGGCAGAAGGATCACTCGAGCCCAGGAGTTTAAGGTTGCTGTGAGCTAGGCTGACGCCACGGCACTCACTCTAGCCTGGACAACAAAGTGAGACTCTGTCTCAAAAAAAAAAAAAAAAAAAAGAGTGGAGTTAAGACTCTCCTTTATGCATGTGCTGTAGATTGATAAAGGAGAGTCACGTGTCTAGTGAAATAGGAAGACTGCATGGAAGGATTGGACTTTTGATGAACGAGTGGTTCTGGGACTAATCAGAATCCCAGCAAAGTACAGAGTGGGCACACCATGATAGATAGAGGGTCTTGTTGTGCGCGGGGATAAGCAGCTAAGTCGAACTGGAAACCAACGGGTATTGTTTTGGGGCACTTTGTCTGCTTGAGGAGACAGAAGAGGGTGTTGCTTAAAAGCTCAGACTTGATTGGGACAGGTCTGGCTCACGTCTTGCCAAGTACCTACGATGTGATTCTAAGCTGCTTGGGCTTTCTGAACCCCAGTAAGGTGGCTACCTCTGAGGTGTGAGAGTGAGATAAGAAACATACAAACAGCACTTTGCAAAGGGTCTGGTGAAGTGGCCACATTACAGCTTAGCTCTTATCATTACAGTAGTCGGTTGGCATGTGGGGCAATAGTTCCAGGACCACCCTTTGTATAAACAAATCTGCACATACTCAAGTGCTACAGTGCCCCCTGTGGAACATGCATATGCTCGGGTTTCCCATCTCATGAATACTCTATTTTCTATTCACATTTCCTCAAAAAAAAAAAAAAAAAAAAGGCTACATAAAAGTGAATCATGCAGTTCAAACCTGTGTTCTTCAAGGGTCAACTGTATTATAATATTTCCTGCTGCAACTTGAAATAACATTATGGGATAATTCTTGGACTAAGTTTTATATTATTTTTTTGTCCTCCCAGCTCATCTGTTATTTCCTAAGCCCTATCAGACAGGTGGTTATCTCACAACAATTCCAAACACTGAGCTTTCAAGAGCCAGGCCCAGTGTGGCCACGCCTGGGTTGCTGCCTTCATTCACTGTGCAGAACAGGATGTGACTGAGACCAGCTCAGCCAGGGACATGACAGCTGTGCCATGGGGGAGGCCTGTGGCCATTCACTCCCATCTCCAGGAAGATAAACTCACTGTTGTGGGTGGGATTGCAACATACTCTGTGGTATTTAATCATTTGGTATTATGTGTTGCTTTTATTCTCCTTATAACTTGTTGCCAACAAATCATGGCAGGTGACTAGGAAGTTAAGATTACCATCCTTTCTTTCACTCCCTTTCAGCAAAGTTATTTTAAAGCCATCTTTATGATAGTTAGAAATTAGGATCTTATGCCTTGGATTTCAACTGACAGGTAAAAGGAAAAAAAAAATATTGTCTCAAAAGTACCCATGGCCAAATGTTTGTCTTTAAGTGTCCTGGTTGCATGAAGTGGTAAAATGAGATGTAAAAAGATCCCATTGAGATGTTACATCAAGGCATCACACTGGTTTCCACCTTACACAAGCACAGCATTCCTTCCCACTGACTTCAAAGCAAGGATGACAAATAAGGACATGCAGAATTGATACTCATTAGGATACAAGCTTTGGAAAGAGTAGCTTAAGGCATCTAAAGACTTGATCTTTTTTTTTTTGCATGCTGATAAACAATTACACAATCGATGACTGCAGGATTACACACTGATAATAAAGTAGAGAAGCATACTTTAAACTATTTCTACTATAAAACATGCAATGCCAAAATAAACCATGTGGAGATTCAAAAGACAAGAACATGTGTGAGAACTGAAGATGAATGCTGTAAGCACTTACTCTTGTTATTAATCATTGGGGAGGAGGGTGATCAAATAACTATGAAACTGAGGTAGGACAATGAGAAGGAATATGCTTAGACAAGTGCTGGGAGTGGTCAGGGAGCAGGTATGAACTTCCTGCGTCATAAATTCTTTGCATTTGACAACACACAAGGCTAGGGAAGATGTTTCTACGGCCAGGAAGTTAGGAGATTGCACACCCAAGAGCTTGTGTGAATGTGTATAGAAAAAACAAGGAAGAAAAAAGAAAGAAATGTCAATGGGAAAAGCATTACAAAAAGGGTGCTAAGATGCTCTAGCAGGGAATCTAGAAAGCCCCAAGAGGAAAAGAAGGTAAAGGTTGCTTAAGAGCAGAAATTGAACAAAAATTGTCCTTGGATTAGATGGACATGTTTTCAAGGCCAAGACTAGTGAGGTTGGCAGATTCACAGTAGAATATGAATGGATTCATGTCTCAGAACCCTACATAACATAAACTTAATGCCCAGAGAGAAGAGAGACTGAAAAGACTGGGTACATACTGAATTGAGCACTTCCTATATTTCTGATGGTGTATTTCTGGGAGTTAGAACTGGAAGAGTCTTTACAGATTGTCAAACCCATCAAATAGGTTTCAACTTGGGTCCCAACCATGACTAACTGTAATAGCTGTTTTGGGAAGGACTCTGGTGCTGCTTCCAGTTTCAAAACAAGAAGATGTCATGATTACTAATGTCAGTCGTGGGTTAGGAAACAGAGAGTGGCAACATATGCACCTTATGTTTGTCATCCCTGATGTGTACTCCCTTCACTTTGCAGATAGGATGACTGATAATCAGAGATACAGAGTGAATTCCTGAATTCTGGTCTCCTGACTCTTTAATTTACCACATTGCCTCACTAAGCATATTAGCATCATTAAATGTTCATTTAAGCTTAAGAAGCATCAACTTCAGGTAGCTTTGGCAGTGATAAAGTCAATATTCTCTTTTCTAATGCTGCTGCACAATTAATCTGGAAAATACCAAACAAATCAATGCATGAAAAAGTAGAGTATGTGGCTGGGCGCAGGTGGCACCTGCCTATAGTTCCAGCTATTTGGGAGACTGAGGCGGGAGGATCAACTTGAGCCCAGAGTTTGAGGCTGCAGTGAGCTATGATCATGCTTCAGTACTCCAGCCTGGGTGAAAGAGGGAGACCTCATCTTAAAAAAAAAAAAAGAAAAAAAGTAGAATATGTAGCTTCCAGAAATGAAAGTGATATTTGATGATGGTTAACATCTTTTAGTAGCTCTAAATGCTTTTTGTGTACCCCAGAATTGTAATACTATAACATATACACAAACATTAAGGTAATATTAGATAAGAAAAATTTTTTGCTTCCTAAAAAGTGATTTAAATAAAATTCCCCAAGTTAAAAAGCAAATTTCTACCCATAAAATATATAGTACTAGCATAGTATTGTGTAATAGTCAAGAGCATGAATTGGGAGCTTGACAGTTTGGCTCTACTATTTAATAGCTTTGTGACCCTGGACAAGATACTTAATTGTTTTGAACTCAGCCTTCTGTACCATGGCATAATAACAGTACTTACCTCCTAGGTTGCTGTGAGGATGAAAGGAGTTAGTATATGTAACCTTCTCAGAATAGTTGCTTGGCAGTTAGCACACAGTGAGTGCTATATAAGTGTTAGCCAATGTGATATCGTGATGTCATCATGATAACGTGTCACCTTTTCCTTGGCCTTTCCTGCCAATCTCAATCCCCTCTTTCCAACTACAATAGAGCTGAATATCCTATCTGTGGCCAATATAAGCATTATTTGATTACATGTTGAGGTCTCCTACCAGAATAGTGATTTAGATTTTTATTATAACTGTAAGAGAAAGATTTTACATTGTGACTCAGATATACATATATATCTGAAACAGAAGTTCACAAAACAATGCCTTGCCATACTATGTGTATTACACTCTGACTTTTGTATTTTTATTTATTTATTTTTTTTTAAAGCCAGTTTTTAAATGACATTTCATTTTATAAAAAATGCAGTTGTGAGGGGTTTGTGTTATACAGATGTATATATTTGTTAAAGACTCATGCATTTTATTATATGAAAATTTTACATCACAAGAAAATAAACTATAACAAATATTCTAGTTAATGACACTGAATATCAAATACTGAATACCAAATACTGAAGTATTTGGGGGAAGGTTACTGCTATCTATAATTTACTTTGAAATACACTAAAAAAATTAAGATAAATAGATGACTACATGAGTAGACAAATGATAAAATATAGTAAAATGTTAATGGTAGAATCTAGGTGGTGAGTATATGTAAATTCAGTGTGAAATTCTTCCAAAATTTATATTTGAAAATCATCACAACAAAATGTCAGGAAAATGTTCGTTGTGGCCCACTGTTTTTTGGGTTTTTTTTTAATTTAATAGACTTTATTTTTTAGAAGAGTTTTAGAGTTACAAAAGAATTACAAAGACAGTTCAGAGAGAGTTCCCATATCCCCCACACACAATTTCCCCTGTTACTATTATTTCTACTGTCATTTCCCTATTATTACCATATTATATTAGTATAATACATTTGTTATAACTTTTTTGTTTTTGTTTTTGTTTCTGTTTTGAGACAAGGTCTCCCTCTTTGCTCAGGTGGGAATATAGAGGCATCACATAGCTCACTGCAGTTTCAAACTCCTGGCCTCAAGTGATGCTCCTGCCTCAGCTTTCCATAGTGCTAGGATTACAGAGCCACCACGCCCAGCCCTGATTTTTAATTTCAAAACCCACTGAAGGACTATGATCCAAAGTTTGAAAAACACTATACTAGCACATGAACTTTTGGGGTAGAATCCATACCTTGCTTCAGATCTTTGCACAGTGCTTAGTATAGTAAGCATCCAATAAATGTTCATTCAAGAAATGAAGGAATAGATGAAAGCTTTTTCTGGCAATAATTTTTCATTAAAAAAAATCACGTAACTATTCAAACAAAACAGCCATATAAAGTACTCTGGTATCCTAACTACTGCCCTAATCCCATTCATCTTCCCAAGATATAACCAATGTTTTTAAGTCTAGTGCATATCCTTCTAGGCCTTCTCTATATATTTATATGTAAATATGTATGCATGTGTAGCAATTTTATTATTTTTTTTAAATATATGTGATTGATGAACTCTAAAATGTCAAGCAGCTAGCCTAGTGTCCATTCTCTTCTGGCATCTTTAAATGCATCTGTTCCACTCACAAAGTTGTGTCTGGATCCTATAAAGGACACTAAAAAGATGTGTTTTGGAATTCATGAAAAAGGACCTCTCATTTAACCAATCTAGCTCAGGTTTTTCTGGGTTTTTGTCCCCTTCATTTGATCCAGTGGGTTGGCTCCCATTCCTTTTCTGGTTTCTGTTCTTAATAACCTGGTTTGGATTTCTTCTTCCAGCTCTGGCTTGGGCAATATTCCAGGACTTGACCTTTGGTATCTGCCCTCTGGCTATAACCCCTGGGGCCTCTGGCACCCAGCCCTCACACTGTCAACTGAGAGTAATGCCTAGCTTACTCAGTGGTGGCAAAAATTAAATGAGGAAAATGATATAATTCTTGTAAAACATGTAATATACTGACCTCTTTCATTTCCTCTCTTCACACATTAAATTAGGAAAAAAGTACTGATAAGACTATAGGGAAACATATGCATATTTATACATTTTTAGTGGTCTTTTAAATTGTTACATATTTTCTGCATTGTGACCTGGTAAAATGAAAAAAATCATGGAAATGATTCTACCTTTTAGCTCAAGCATTCTGGTCTTGGGAATTTATCCTAAGGTATAATTAAAATATATATGCATAAAAATGTTTATAGTAACATTGTAATAGTGAAACATGGAACCCAGATACTACAAACTAAGAATTGTCAAGTTTTAAGTGGACAACAACTTGATGTCTTTTAACCATTAAGATGAATATGTAGACTATGAAGAATGAAAAATGTATATAACATAATGATAAGTCATGAAATCAGAACACCAAATTCTACATTCATATGGATTACAACTATGTAAAATGAATACCTAAATAAGATAAAGGGGCCAAGCACAGTAGCTCACACCTGTAATACTGGATCCCCTTGTTGATCCAAAAATTTGGCCAGATTCAGTGGTTCATGCCTATAATTCCAGTACTTTGGGAAGCCAAGGTAGGAGAATCAGTTGAGGCAAGGAGTTCAAAAGCATTCTGGTCAACATATCAAGACCCCCATCTCTATAAAAAAGTTAAAAAAAAAATAGCTGGGTGTGGTAGTACACACCTGTAGTCCTACCTACTTAGAAAGCTTGTCAACTCAAGTGACGCCTGTTGAGAATCCCTTTAGCCCAGGGGTTTGAGGCTGCAGTGAGCTATGACTATGCTACTGTACTCCAGCCTGGGCAACAGAACAAGACCCTGTCTTTATTAAAATAAATTTAAAAAATAAGGATTAAAAATAGACCAGACAGAGGAATCTTGAAAATATTTTGCTAAATGAAAGAAGCCAGTCACAAAGGATGACATACTGCATAATTCCATTTATATGAAAGTAGATTCAGCGTTGCCAGGGATGGGGGTTTGGGGATGATGTCTAATAGGTATGGAGTTGTGGTGATAGTTGTGCAAATATGTGGATATACTAAAAGTTATTGAATTGTACACTTTAAGTGGGTGAATTGTACAGTATATGAATTATATCTCAATAAAACCATTAAAAAGAGATACAGATAGGCAGATCAATCTGGAAGAGTTCTCAATGGCCAAAGCTGGAACAATCTGAACAACATAATATAGGATATAACCCAAGGTATAAAATAAATATATATGAACATATATACTGTAGTCCCTCCTTATCCACAGTTTCACTTTCCATGATTTTAGTTACCCATGGTCACCTATGGTCCAAAAATATTAAATGGAAAATTCCAGAAATAAACAATTCATAAGTTTTAAACTGCACGCTATTCTGAGTGGTGTGATGGAATCTCATGCTGTTCTGCTTTGTCATGCCTGGGATGTGAATCCTCCCTTTGTCCGCATATCCACATGCTGGACATGCTACCTGCCCTTAGTTACTAAGTAGCCATCTCAGTTAACAGATCAGAAAAACATGGTACAGTATATATAGAGTTTGGTACTATCTTTGGTTTCAAGCATCCACTGGGGTCTTGAAATGTATCCCCTGCAGGTAAGAGGTCCCTACTGTACTGATATAAATATATGATTGAATAAATAAATAGGATAGAAGAATCCCAAATAACATACATAGATAGTCTTCCCTCTAGGAGGTGAAGCTTTATTTGAGAGTGAGCTACACTGAGTGATTCCCTTCCAAAGAACAGAGTGTGGCAACAGAAAAAATAATTATACAGCAGATAAATCCGCTAAACATGATCTTAACCAAATGATAATGTCACCAGTGATGTCATGTGAATATTGTGTATCCCTGATGTGATGTGATGTGATGAAAAGGGTACTTCATCTCTGTGTTACTCTTCCCCCCAAACCCATAACATCCTTCTAATCACGAGAACATACATTAGACAACTGAGGGACATTCTATCTGACTAGTATTCCCAAATGTGTCACTGTCATGACAAACAAGGAAAAGACTGATAAACTGTCACAGATAGAGAGGATCAAGGCAATATGATGACTAAATGCAAAATCATAATATCTAGCTGTATAATAAATGTTTATTCTGGAGGAGATGCTGGAACAGAAAAAGGACTTTACTGGAAAAATTTGTGAAATATGAACAAAGTCTGAGTTTAGTTATAATAATGCTACCTATGTTAGTTTCTTAGATTTGAGAAATGTTCCACAGTAATGAGACATGGTAACATTAGGGGAGATGGGTGAGAGTATACAAAAATTCTCTGTACTATCTTTGCAACTTTTGTTAATCAAAAATTATTCTAAATTTAAAAAAAATCATGTTTTTTTTTTTAAAAAGTCAGAGAAATTGTATTAAGGTGAAAAGGGTTTGTTTGTATGTCTGAGTATCTAAGTCTATGTATCCTTTTTTGGTTATATTGTTTAAATATTTAACTTTCTATCAGTATAATGCAGATGTTTAGGTATGAGGTTCATTTTTATTACTATTCTCACTGTTTATACTTTATTCTTTCTTATTTTCTTTTAGCTAATAGACATGGTAATTTTAGATGTTTAAAAAATAAAATCACAGAAGACACTTCTTGCAAAATAAAGAATTACTTCCAGGTCTGCTCCAAAAGTGACACTCTTCACAAGGTCTATCTTAGAGGATGTGAGGAGGTACCGTTGGAATGCATTAGGTTGACAGGACCGTTGAACAAATGCATAGTACCTGGTTCATTAAAAATTGACATACAATGTGTTCATCCTACTCCTCGGAGCACTTGTGAGCGTCTATCAAGAAACCCTATCTCTAGAAACTCCAGAGCTACCATGCAATAATAAGCAGAAAAGGAAGGATTATAGCAAAATGCATTTTAGGATTGGGGCAATTTTTTATTCTCTATTATTACTTTGCTTTACATTTCCCAAATTTTAAGAGATGTGTTACTTTTTGTGTCACATACACACAGTTTTAAAAATGTTGAGTTGAATTATATAATTTTACAAAGTTATCCAGCTGTATAATAAATGTTTACTTTGAATAATGAAGCTATTATTTCATTTATTGTGAGATTTCTAAATGTCATATTTCTTTTAAATATGTGCCGCTTTTCAAAATGGATGTGCTGAGATCATCTACTCAGCATGGCCCAGACACAGGAAACATGGAAACAGCAACTGCTAGACTGTATTTGCCACACCATATTGATTCACCCCATCAGCTTCCAAGTAAGCTGTTTCTGAATTTCTCATCCTTAAATGGGAGGAAATAATAACGGTCAGTAGCAGATTTTCATCTCATTTGGAGCACCTCCCTCAGAGTTTGTAATACATATATTTTTTACACTAAAATAGTTGTTTTTTGCCTCAGAATTTACTTGAATTCTATGATTCAGTTTTTTCATCTGTCAGCTGGGAATAATGCTAACTTCCTCAGAGAGTTATTGTGAGGACTAAATGAGATAAGGAAAATGTGAAGCACTCAAGAGAGCCCCTCCCCTTCTCATCCTCCTATCCAGTGGAGGTCAGATTCTCTTCCCAACAGATTCTTTTATGACAATCCTAAGATTACTGAAATTTGACTTGGCACCCATTCTGCCCTTTTTCCCCATCCATGACACCCTTCTCAATCTCTGTCTCAAAATCTCTCATTTATTATTCAGAGTACATTTTTTTTTAACCCAGATGTTACCACTATAGAGACTACATTTTAAGTAGCTTCTGCTGGGACTTTTACTCTCTGTTAAATCCCTGGGTCAACAAATATTTCAGCCATATTTTATTAACTTGGCATAAACATATTCGTATGTGTGCTACTTTTTTTACTTCAATAGTTTTAAAATAGTTTTAAAAACACTTTAAAATGTTAAATTCCAATGAAATTCAGAGTTTGCAGAAATCTGAAGCTACCAGTTCTGTAGAAAAAGTAATACATTGAGAATAAACTTTAATAGTCTGGTCTACTATTTTTCTAGCAGTATATCTGACAAATTCCTAAAGCTTTGTGTGACTCTCAGATCCCGATACAAAGCTATTTTGGTAAATTGACCAAAAAGTCTGATCAAATTTTGGTCCAAGATACAGTATAACTCCAAATAAGTATAGTTATTTGTAACTTTAAAATACACATTAATAAACCAGAGACAAGCCAGTTTTATTGAAAAGAGTAGATACTGTGTATTTGGAGAAGTTCAAGGATCAGACTTTCTATTATAAATTAGGGGAGCAAATTGAAAAATGTTAAAGATGTTTACAGCAATATGATTCAGGCTGGGTATTAAACAGAAAAACTGAGGATGAGGAATTTATACACTATAAATAGACCATTACATTGTCTGATTGAAGGCACTTATTTTATTTTTATTTCTTAGTCATCTCTGTGTATGTGGAGTGGGGGATAGAGAGACTAAAGAGTAGACAGTCCTTAGCCAGAGAGGAACTATCAGGATTTGGTGATGGTCAGAGGTACGAACAGTTTGAAGATACAAACTAGTAACAGCTGGAGCGTGTGACTGCCTGTGCGTATGCACGTTTGTGTGTGTTGCTAGTATCTGTTTCCCACACTTAAAGTTAAAAGTAACTCACACCATTGTATTCCTTTTTTTTTTTTTTTGAGACAGAGTCTCACTCTGTTGCCCGGGCTAGAGTGCTGTGGTGATAATCTAGCTCACAGCAACCTCAAACTGCTGGGCTCAAGCAATCCTCCTGCCTCAGCCTCCCAAGTAGCTGGGACTACAGGCATGCACCACCATGCTTGTCTAATTTTTTGTCTATGTATTTTTAGTTGGCCCATTAATTCCTTTCTATTTTTAGTAGAGATGGGGGGGAGTCTCGCTCTTGCTCAGGCTGGTTTCGAACTCCTGACCTTGAGCGATCTACCTGCCTTGGCCTCCCAGAGTGCTAGGATTACAGGCATGAGCCACCGCACTCGGCCACGCCACTGTATTCTGTCTTGCACTTAGGATAGAAAAGCTGTTTTCAAGTAGACCTGGGCTTCCCCCACTACACCTAATAAAAATAGTAATGTCTATCTTTCAAAATCAAAATGAAATTTCTTCTTCTAAAATTACTTTTCTTCTATTTAATTTTAGTACCAAGGCTAATTTATTTTGAAATTTAAAATAATGTTGAAATAGGTTTAAATTAAATTCCCACTTTGACAAAATGTGGGCAGGTTAGAAATACAGAAGAAAAACCTTTGTGTGGAGAATCTTATTCTAAATTAGTCATACAAATGAAATATTTGTGCTTAGTGATAAAAACTCTCCTTCAAATTTTTTTTTTTAAGAGATGGGGTCTCATTCTGTCACCCAGGCTGGAGTGCAGTGTCATGATCACAGCTCACTGTAGCCTCCAATTCCTGGTCTCAAGCAATCCTCCCACCTCAGCCTCCTTAGGCATTGGGATTACAGGCATGAGCCACCGTGCCCAGCTAATTTTTTTGTTTTTAGTGTACACAAGGTTTCTCTGTATTACCCAGGCTGGTCTTGAACTCCTGGCCTCAAGTGATCCTCCTGCCTCAGTCTCCCAAAGTGCTGAGATTATAGGCATGAGTCACTTAGTCTGACCAAATTTTTGGATCAACTAGGCAATCCAATAGCTTAATTTTATTTACTTATCTGTTTTTAAGGTCAAGTGCAGTAGTAAAAAGAGGGAAGAGTAGATCTGTAACTGACTGAACAACTAATTGAGATAACTCACTACCTTCAGACCAGCCCTAATAGCTTAATTTTAGAGAAAAGGGAACAGGGACCAGAGATTGTAGAAGTGTTATGCCAGGCATTGCTATTGTCATGTTACAATGGTTCTCTGTGATATATGTGAGGTTACAAAGGAAGAACTCCAGAAGAGAACTAGAATTGCTGTGGATTACTTCTCATTGCTGTTAAATGGTGACTCAATTCCCCCTTCTCAATTCAGAAATATTTCAAACTAGATGTTCTAGATTTTTTTTTTTTTTTTTTTAGAGACAAGTTCTCATTCTGTTGTCCAGGCTGGAGTGCAGTGGCTCGATCATAGCTCACTCCAGCCTCAAACTCATGGGCTCAAGTGATCCTCCTGGCTTGACTTCCCAAAGTCCTGGGATTACAGGCATGAGCCACTGCACCTGGCCCAGATGTTCTGGATTCTTATATATTTACCTTCTGTATTTCTTTCTTTTTTTTTGAGACAGAGTCTCACTTTGTTGCCCAGGCTAGAGTGAGTGCAGTGGCGTCAGCCTAGCTCATAGCAACCTCAAACTCCTGGGCTCAAGCGATCCTGCTGCCTCAGCCTCCCAAGTAGCTGGGACTACAGGCATGCGCCACCATGCCCAGCTCATTTTTTCTATATATATAGAAAAAATGTTGGTATAGTTGGCCAATTAATTTCTTTCTATTTATAGTAGAGACAGGGTCTCGCTCTTGCTCAGGCTGGTTTCGAACTCCTGACCTCGAGCAATCCGCTTGCCTCAGCCTCCCAGAGTGCTAGGATTACAGGCGTGAGCCACCACGCCCGGCCCTGTATTTCTTAAGTTATCTAATTTTGTTAATTTTTTTGAGTTGGAGTCATGCTATGTTGCCCAGGCTGGTCTGGAACTCCTGGGCCTAAACTATCCTCTAGCCTCAGCTTTCTGAGTAGCTGAAGTTACAGGTGTGCACTACCACTCCTGCTTAATTTTGTTTAATTATAATTGGATATCTGATTCTCAATGAAAACTGTGAATACAAACAAAGATATATTTCTTCTACAGTGTAGTTTTTCTTCTGAAGGATAGTGATTGTCTAATTGCATTGCATTAGGATTCAAATAACAGGTCTATGAATATTCTTACAGGGTCAAGTGCAATGCTACAGATTTAAGATTTTTTTTTTTTTTTTTTTTTTTTTTTGAGACAGAGTCTCGCTTTGTTGCCCAGGCTAGAGTGAGTGCCATGGCATCAGCCTAGCTCACAGCAACCTCAAACTCCTGGGCTCCAGTGATCCTTCTGCCTCAGCCTCCCTGGTAGCTGGGACTACAGGCATGCGCCACCATGCCCGGCTAATTTTTTATATATATCAGTTGGCCAATTAATTTCTTTCTATTTATAGTAGAGACGGGGTCTCGCTCTTGCTCAGGCTGGTTTTGAACTCCTGATCTTGAGCAATCCGCCCGCCTCGGCCTCCCAAGAGCTAGGATTACAGGCGTGAGCCACAGCGCCCGGCCTCAGATTTAAGATTTTAAGTTTAAATCAAACTAAAGGAATTTAGAATAAAAATTTGATTTGCTTATGGCTCCTATACTTTTATATTAAAGAAAGAAGAAATAAACTTCACTGAGATGCAGAGGAATCTCACTTTACAGAAAATATATCTCTGACAAGTTAACTATAAATGAAATAAATGAATTTAAGTATAGTCCTGGAATTATGGAGACTTTCTGTAAAATAATCATTCCATAATTTATATGCAATTAACTTGTTTCACCATTACAAAGTTTTTTACTCTCATGTTCACATTACCTGGGGAAAAATTAATTACCATGTGAATTTTTTCCTAAAAGTATACAAGAAAATAATACTATGAAACTAGTTATGTATTTAAGATCTTCCTAATCAAATAAAGTGTTTCCTGAGTTAAAATCAAGCTCTATCAAAAAGCTACATTAGGCTGGGAGATGTGGCTCACGCCTGTAATCCTAGCACTCTGGGAGGCCCAGGAGGGAGGATCACTCAAGGTCAGGAGTTCAAAACCAGTCTGAGCAAGAGCGAGACCCCATCTCTACCAAAAATAGAAAGAAATTAATTGACCAACCAAAAATATATAGAAAAATTTAGCCGGGCATGGTGGCGCATGCCTGTAGTCCCAGCTACTTAGGAAGCTGAGGCAGGAGGATCGCTTGAGCCCAGGAGTTTGAGGTTGCTGTGAGCTAGGCTGACGCCATGGCACTCTAGCCTGGGCAACAGAGTGAGACTCTGACTCAAAAAAAAAAAAAAAAAGCTACATTAATATTTTGGGGCTGAGGATATCACTTAGAAAATTAGGGCTCCAATAACAAATTATTTTTGCAGCTCATAGCTCTACAAGAAGAAATGAAACACAAAAATGACTGTTTTAAACTTCAGTTTGGAGATCAGTTTACTTACCCAACAGGATTTTCTTTGTGAGTGACATGGCAACAACTAACTTAAATAAGTAATTAATGCTCCCAATGTTTGATAGTAGTTGTGAAAGTCCTCCATTGCTATAACTTGAAAGGTATTATTCACTCTTTGTAATATAATGTGTAGTAAGACCTAATTTACCAACTCAGGAAAAGAGGATAATAACAAGAGAAAATGCTTACACAGTGCTTATTAGGTTCCAGGCCATTGTTTTAAACACTTTACCTACATTCATTTAATCCTCCTAATAGCCCTGTAAGTTAGACACTGTTTTTATCTGCACTTTTCAGATGTGAAAACTTAGTTACTTGCCAAAGGCCACTCAGTAAAATGCTGGAGGAAGGACCCAAGATCAGTAGGTATGGCTTCAAAGTCTGTGCTCTCCCCCAGTGCTCTGGGTTTAACCCCATTACTTTTGGGTTTAACCCAAGACTAGTGATTCAGGGATGGTTATAATAAGACCATAGATGCATACGGTCACTCCCCATTCACTAGTGTGAATTTAGCTCTGGCCAGTTGTACCCTCTACACAAAAGCTTTTACTGGCTACTATGCATGTTTTGGCAGTTTTGATTTTGACCCTAGAGCATATCACAAAAGGTACAATTCTAATGGACTATTTGCTTTTAGTTGATCTCAACAGGAGCCTAAAATGCCTAAGAAGTGGATCAATCAGATAATGCGAAAGTTTAGGACAGTAAATTTCAAACTACTACTTTCACTATGGTGTGTTTACCATTTGTGATTGGATCTAATACTTCCAAAATTCTTAAGTCTGATTTGCTCTTTTAGAGAATTGAGCTAATCTTCCTTTCTACTTCTAATAAAACATGCCAGGCAAATGTCCATGGCAAGTTACAGATGTAAACTTGGTACCATTCTCATTCAGATCAGATGTCAGGGTAGACAACAGAGATTTTCCATGGCCTGGTTGGCTGCCCTTAGCCCAGAAGCACTTTTTTTCTACTCTGAATTTCACAATAAAGTATAGCAACATGTTACAGCTCCTGCTAAAAATGTAAACAGGAGATTAAAGTTGTCAGACACAAGAGCGTGTCCAACTGTTGCCCAGAGGATATTCACACTTAAATTTGTACTCATTTATATTTTACAATTTTTGAAATAGTATAAAAATCACAATTACTTCAGATAAAAATATTTCGATAGCAGGGCTATAATATACACCTTTAGGTTAAAAAGCAGGCAATTTAAAATATAAAAATGCAAGAGTGAGGAGAGGCAAAGAAAGCAGGGGCGATAGCAACAGAGTAGTTTTGGGATCCCATCACAAAAACAGTCAGAGCAACCAGGATAGCAAAAGAACACATTCATAGGCAATCTTTACCAAAAACCAGGTGGAGAAAACCGTCCCCTGTAACTCTAGAACACTAATGGGCAGGGCCAAACTACGGTTGCAGCTAGAAAAGGCAGAGGGTAGAGAGTAGAGGTTGTGTGTGTGTGTGTGTGTGTGTGTGTGTGTGAGAGAGAGAGAGAGAGAGAGAGAGAGAGAGAGAGAGAGAGAGAGCGCGAGCGAGAGAGAGAGCGAGAGCGAGCACGCAACTGCGCACACGTCCGGGCAGAAGTAGAGATTAGAAAATGAGGACTTGTGAGGGTCACAAGCTCCAAAGAACCCAGAAATCACCACCAAGTCATCACCCAAAGAAAGGAGTCCCACTAGAGTAACTGTGAACCTAAGAACCACAGTGGGAACTTGGAGGAGGCCTGGTAAGGGTCCCTATTGCCAAGGAATGCAAGGGAAGCTCTCATCCAGGACCTTAAAGCTCCCAGAAACATCCAATGGAAGCTCCTTTGCAAAAGGACAGACCCTGCACTGAGAGGTAGAGCACAATATGTATGTTGATAGCCAGCTAGCAAGGTAAGGCTGACAACAGCTAGGCCAGGCTGACCAAGTTTAGTAACATTGCTGAGATAACTAGATATCACGTGCCACCTGGTCTGCTGCAACAGGAAGTACATTGTATGTCTAATGGAGAAGTCTTTTTGCCAAAATTATTTTGCCAAATTGCAATTAGCCAAATGTGGGAAATCCTACAGGATAAATAAACTGGTCTCTTCAACAAATAAATGGCATGATGATGGAAGACGATGGGAAAGCAAATAATAAAAAGATCTAAAGACACAGCAACCATGGCCGGTCGTGGTGGCTCACTCCTGTAATCCTAGCACTCTGGGAGGCCCAGGCCGGTGGATTGCTCAAGGTCAGGAGTTCGAAACCAGCCTGAGCAAGAGCGACCCCGTCTCTACTATAAAGAAATTAATTGGCCAACTAATATATATAGAAAAAACTAGCCGGGCACAGTGGTGCATGCCTGTAGTCCCAGCTACTCGGGAGGCTGAGGCAGAAGGACTGCTTGAGCCCAGGAGATTGAGGTTGCTGTGAGCTAGGTTGATGCCACGGCACTCACTCTAGCCTGGGCAACAAAGCGAGACTCTGTCTCAAAAATAAATAAATAAATAAAGACATAACAACCAAATGAAACGTGGATTTTGTTTGGATCCTGATTTGAAATCACCAACTCTTTAAAAAATTTTTTTTGAAATAATCAGGGGCAATAGAATATGGACTGGGGATTACGATATATAAAGAAATCACCATTAATTTCGTCACTGTGATAATGGTATTGTGGCATGTTAAAAAAAAGTTTCTAATCTGTTAAAGATACTTGAAGTATGTACCAGTGAAATAATATGTCTAGGATTTATTTTAAAATTTTCCTCACATAGAAAAAAAGTAGCATAGATGAAATAAGCATGGCAAAATCTTATAATTATTAACAATGGGAGTTCATTAGAGTCTTTTTTTTTCTGTTTTTGCATGATTCAAATTTTTCAAAATAAAAAGTAAAAAAAGTCTATTACACAATTAAAAAATATCCAATTGTTATAAGAAAACCTTATAAAACAAAAGAAACAAAGAGCAGTAGGAGTTATTTTAAATGCCTCTAAAGAATTCTTCGATCTTTTTTTCTGGGGTAACTGTCATGTACTTTATGTTAGCCTATTAATAGAAAGACAAAACTAAAGTTTGCCATCGTTTAAAAATGTCTTTGTAAAAAATAAGTTTTTGTGAATTTATGCCAATTTAAAACATTCTCGAAGGGAGCACTGTCTCTAGCATAGATTTCTATGGCCAGGTGTCCATGTCTGGTATCATTCTTTTGAACATTCTCCCCTGCTGCTCCAATGGGAGACAAACCAAGCCTGTTAAATTATTACCTAGGAAAGTTTTGGCAATTTCCCATTCAGTCACATTTTCCAGTCATTTTGCTCTCGTGTTTACAGACCTGGTTGTTCACTCTTAGCCAATGTCCAGGAGGGACTTGGCTTCAGGCAATCTTTTTTTTTTTTTGTTCAATTTTGACATCTCTATGTGTTAGCTATTATACGTTATCATCACAGCCTATTTTTTTCTGACTCCTATTACCCAGGAGACAATTCCAGAATGAACTTGGACTAGAATTTTATATAGCATGCTGAGTGTCCTAAAGGTTTGGGTGTTTGTTTTTATAATTTGTAAAGGTCCCTTTCCTTTTCCACACAATGTATTATCCGAGTGGTTCAAGTGCCCTGCATGTATTTCTACAATTTTCTTAGCCACGGGCAATTACTGTAATGAGAAGTAAATACCTCATCTTAGTTGGTAGGTTAAAACGTGGTGCAGGTCAAAGATGCCTCCTCCTTTGGTTTTTGAACACATGTCAGCTCTTTCTCTGGGTTCTAATATTTCTCTGCTGTCTCTGTTTACAAATGTAAACACTATGTCATTTCCCTAAGTGACTGAATTACCCTGAAACTATCTAAAAATAATTTCAAACATGTAAATGATTTGGAAACCAGAGGCAGTAATATTGAACCCATTCATCATAGGACAGTAGGAGGCAGAATAGTGAAGGAAGACTTTATTTCCAAATACATATATACTGGTACATTCACTGATGTAAGAGTGAGAACTACTTCCTATTCTATTAAGGACTTGCTAAAGTGACCAAGAACTCTATCAGTTTTCTCTCTTCACTATGGAGGTAAAAATACTTGTCACAGCTTTTGCAAATGATATAAAAGGTGATTAGATTAGCATTTGTGAACCGGTTTGAGCTCTTTGGTAGAAGGATACCAGGTACATAGTCAGCAAGATAGAAAATTGTATGTTCGGGTGAGTAATTATGGAGAGCTATATATTTCTCAAATGCAGGGTTAAACCTCTTTGAACATCAGGTATTAGAATAAGTGGTAAGAAGGCATCTGAGTTTTATCTACTCCTGACTTAAAAGCCTGGAGTTCCTTAAGGTACTTTTGCTGACATTAACACATGCATATGAAATATGATAAGTCCTTCTTTGGTCAAAAATAGAATAAGCACATAGTTTCTAAGATTAGCTAATAGGAAAGCAAAACCACCTAAAATTCTAAATTGATGGCATTTACAGACATTCTTGAAGATAATCAGCAGTAGATAGAAACTGGGAGAATCTATGGGCACAGAGGAGAGATGAACAGGAATGATGAAAGGACAGCACAAATAGGAAGTTTCAAAGGTGAGACTGAAAGAGGAAATGACTCAGCCATAGTTTACAGACACGAGTTCCAATCAGGTGAGTTGTAGGTGATAATGTGATTTGGGAAAGCTCAATACCTACAGAGTACAAGATTCTAGAAGCTCACTGCAATGTTCTCAGGAGTCATGGATACAAAGCACAACATAATTTATGAAACATTCTCCCAACAAAGAAGAAAAATCTTGGTGTCTTTTACTTTAAAACTCAGCAGTTTCATTCATTGAACCTTAAGAGACAGCTGGTATAATGACAACAAAAACCAACAAAAACAACTGAATTGAAAGGACAATATTCATATTAGTCTAGTCTAAATTTAAGTTATTAATCAAATATTTATTGGGGGTCCACCCTTTCCTTGAAATTGGGGGTACAGTTTCAAACAACAGAGTCATGGGCTCTGCCCCTCTGTGAAGCTGCAATCCTGCATATAAATGACTCTATGGTCTAGAAAAAACATAGCCAAGGATAAAACCATAGTTAAAGTGAATGTAAACATGTTTAACTGCAATTCTTGAAATAAGGAGCATACTTGAAATTTAATTTTTTTTTTCTTTTTTGAGACAGAGTCTCACTCTGTTGCCTGGGCTAGAGTGCCATGGCGTCAGCCTAGCTCACAGCAACCTCAAACTCCTGGGCTCAAGTGATCCTTCTGTCTCAGCCTCCCTAGTAGCTGGGATACAGGCATGCGCCACCATGCCCAGCTAATTTTTTCTATATATATTTTTAGTTGGCCAATTAATTTCTTTCTATTTTTGGTAGAGACGGGGTCTCACTCTTACTCAGGCTGGTTTCCAAATCCTGACCTTGAGTGATCCTCTCGACTCGGCCTCCCAGAGTGCTAGGATTACAGGCGTGAGCCACCACGCCGCCGGCCCTACTTGAAATTTAAAAAGGTAGTTTTAAGACAGATCTGGACAAGACACTGAGGAAGCCAGAGTGGTTGGTGCTAATTTGCTTAACCTAGACTAGAAACTCAGTGAGGGCAGAGATTATGTCCGTTTGGTTCACAGTAGATCACCAGGGACTAGCAGAGTATCTGAAAAATAGTAGCCAATCAAGAAATTTTTAAAAAATACGTGAGCAAAGCAAAAACTTATGCGCAAATCTTGCTTTCATAGTGTTCAGTATGAGTGTTATTAACCAAACCAATATAAAGATGATTTAAATATAGTGTAATAAGTATTAAAAAGATAAATATGGGATGCTACTAGACTAGAACAGGATGTCTAATTCAGGGATCTAGAAGGCTTCCTGGACAAGCTAATGCTTGAGCTGAGTTTTGAAGGAAGAAGGGAAGGACGGACAATGGAGCATAACATGTGTTAAATCATTATAGTATCAAACAGCACACATTTGAGGGACCAAAAACAGGATAGTTTGACTGGAGAGAAGAATGGGGTGGCATGATGGTGTGATAGGATGCATGTAGAATTTGAAGCATCTTTACAAGCTAAAATTTTGGCTTTATTCTAAATTTAGAGATTGCTAAAATATTTTAAGAAGAGGAAGAACATGCGATAGGATGTTACTGAGAAAGGAACTGGATATGGAGGGTGAGTCAAAGGTACCAGAATGACTGCTAGGCTTCAGGTTTGTAGAACCACTTAATGAGGTAGTAACGGTATTAAAAAGAGAAGCAGAGGTTTTGTTTCTGTTTTGAGGATAGGTGGGGAAGAAAAAAGGTTTATAAATCAAGTCTTTCCTTGAGCTTGAGGTACCAGTGGCAAATGTAAGTGTGCATGTTTCTTTTTTCCTTTTTTTTTTTTAAGAGACAGGGTTCTCATTCTGCCACTCAGCCTAGAGTGTAGTAGCTGTCATGACTCTCACTGCAGCTTCAAACTCTTGTCCTCAAGCAATCCTCCTGCCCCAGCCTCCTGAGTAGCTAGGACTACGGCATGCACTTCTCTGCCTGGCTAACTTGTAATTTTTTTGTAGAGATGGGGGTCTTGCTATGTTGCCCAGGCTAATCTCAAACTCCTGGCCTCAAGCCATCCTCCTGCCTCAGCCTCCCAAAGTGCTGAGATTACAGGTGTGAGCCACCACATCAGGCTGTTCTTCTCATTTTGATGCTATCATCATGCAGGCCAACCACAACTTCTCACAAATGTTTCTTAGTGGATATGTAACGGGTCTTGAGCAAGTCCCCCCGAAAGGAATAAGATGAATAAACAGGTTATATGTTGATCAACACATCTTTAAAATGGAGAAATAGTACTTTAATAATATGGAGAAATAGTTCTTAGTAGTAGTACTGTGACTAAGACCTCATTTCATATAGAAATAAAACATGGCAGCATGGGTAACAAGACCAATTGGCTTTCCATTAAAGTATAATAACAGTAGAGCAGACATGATAAAGTAACATGTACTACTTTATCTCTTTGCAATTATATCCGGAGTGATCGGTAGCTATTACTCTATAGTGAAAATTTTATTAGCTTTTGCAGTGGAGAAGAAAAAAAAAGTAATGCAACCAATTTTATATGCAATGTTCCTGTATAACTGTAATTACTGAACCTCTTTTCCTTATGTTGTTAAATATTATTTTTGTCCTATTTTTCAACCGAATGCTTATTACCGATAGTTATATTAACTTTTAGAAATTTACTAGTGTATTAGGATATTTCCTGGGAAACTAAGCACATAAAAATACTCACTTAAAAGTGTACTTGAAAGATTAACCTTGTCTTCTAATATGTATGTTATATTCACTTAAACAACATTTAAAGACCCAGGAAAACATCTTTAGCCGTTCATTTAGGTTTTTAAATTGTATTCGCAATGCTTTTATTTTCTATTTCGATCAAAATATACTGTCATTAATGACAGTATCTGTGAGCTCATTCACATTTCAAATGTCAAGCTGTTAGTCTAGTCAGTCTCCTTCAAAATTACCTTTTTCCTTTTGCCCACCATCGTCAAGACCTAAAGGATTTCACTACCTTCTCTTCTCCCGCCCCCCCAAGAATGAAAACCATCGCGTCTGCTCCTCTCCAACCCTCCAAAACACTACCCATCCCAGAATAGGAAAGAAGAGGGGACACAAATTGGAACAAGTTACGACGGGCGACCGGGCGCACAGAAATGGGACCAAAGTCTGGTCTCGACACGGAGACGAGGAAGGACCTGGGCTATCTGCCAACAGGGAACGTCTCTCAAATCCCAGAAACTGGTGCTAAGAAGCCACAGATAGAGCGAGGGACGGACAGAGGAAGAGGGCCGACCCTTTGGGACTGCCTGAAACACGCAAAGAATGCGAAAAAAACGTCAGGAATTCGGGACGGGCTGCGGCCAGCCAGGGCGACAGCCCAGCTCGGAAAGCAGGCACACCGATGAGACCCTCTGGTGGGAAACAGCGCCAGGGCTCTGCCTGTGCGAAGGAAACTGATGACCAAGAAGCCCAGGGCCGACTCACTCCCAAAAGCAGGAGTCCGAGCCCCAACGTCCAGTAACCGCCGCCAGACTCCCGGACCCGGTCTGAGGGCGGGCCTAGGGGCGGAGCCTGAGTTCCTCCCCGCCCTCTAACGGCGACCCGGAGTGTGTTCTCAGTACGCTTGCGTAGGGTGAGGCCGGACTCTATTTGGCTATTAGGCATGCGGCGGCAGCGGCGTTCTCTACCCGGCATGCTGTGCGGCGGCGGCGGCCCTACGTCTATCCCCTTCCCAACCCTGCCCCCTCTTCCCCTCCCGCTGCGGCCCCCCCCTCCCCTAAAGTGAGTGAGTGAGACGGGCAGATGGAGGAGGGATTGTAATGGCGGCGACCGGCAGCTCCCTGCTCTGACCCACGGCAGGCACACAGCAGCGACCCCCTCCCCGCCCCTCTCTCGGCCGGCCTCCACCCCGCCGCCAGCGCGGGGCCACCCTCTCCAGCCCTTCCCCCGGCTGTCGGCGTCTCGCCCTGCGCCCCGGCCGGGGCCCCACACACAATGGACGAGCTTGCCGGAGGCGGTGGTGGCGGCCCCGGGATGGCGGCCCCTCCCCGGCAGCCGCAGGGACCGGCGGGGAACCTGAGCCTTTCGCCAGGGGGGAATGGAGCGGCGGGCGGCGGGGGTCCCCCGGCCTCCGAGGGAGCGGGTCCCGCGGCAGGCCCCGAGCTGTCCCGGCCGCAGCAGTACACTATACCAGGGATACTGCACTACATCCAGCACGAGTGGGCTCGGTTCGAGATGGAGCGGGCGCACTGGGAGGTGGAGCGGGCCGAACTGCAGGTACCTCGCTGGGGTCGGTGTGCGGGACGGCTGCGGCGGCTGGGTTCCCGGCCGGGGGGGTGGGGCCGGGACTCCCGTGAGCTGGAGCCTGCGCCTTGGGTGGCCGAGAGGAACCTACCTGTGCTGCTCCGGGCTGATGGTCCTGGCAGCGGCTTTTTCTGGAGCCCCCCTCCCCCTTTCCCGCTGAATCTTGCTCCCCTACCCTCTCCTAGCTACGCGGTGCGGGCTTCCTCGGGGCAGCCATTTTGGCTTTTAGCATGGCGTCTGCGGGGGCTCCTCCGGAGGCGGCCTTCCCGGGCCTCCGGGACTTAGGGCCGAGCACCTCTCTGTGGGAGAGTCCGGTTTGGGGCTGTTGGGCACAGAGTTTGCTTTTGTTTGCTCCTCTTTAGATGAAGAACCTGAGGAGAGGAACTGGGATGGGCATCTCACCACCTTTCCCGGACCACCCCCCCTTTCCTATTTGGCATGTCTGCCCCCCTCCCTCCGATTTGGTACGCACTTGCCCCTTGACAGCCACGCTGCTTTCCAGGGCTGCTACCAAGCACAATGGCTTGCCGCTGACCGGTGAAGTTTTCGTTTCCCACCATCAACTTTAAGTACCTTCTTACCTGAGATGCTGCCTTACTCGGATTCTCTAGTTATTCCCTAGTTAGTGACTCATCAACGCTTTCAACACTGAATTTTTCTTTTAGAGTACCCGTCAGTAGACCTCTCCCTAGCTCTACAAATCCCCTTCTTTACTCGTAAAACGCCAGACCACACTGTCTCTGAGAAAAGATTTAATGTTAGGTTGAAGTAAAACGTACTTGGCTCACGTTACTAACTCATGCAGAAGCAAAGTTAAATGTCCTGGGGACCCTTCATAGTTGAGCCTGACTTCGTTTCTCATAATGTGAGCCCTTGCTAAGGCTACCTCACTTAACTTTCGAAAGACTTTGTTAGTTTATGGCTCTTATCTTGGACTTCAAGCTTTCTCCATTTTTTTTGGGAAAAGAGTATTATGATTAACTTTTGGGGTATTTGTGTTTATTTTTAAATTCCTTTCCAGGGCCAGTTTAGGCTTAGTAGAAGAAAGCGTGCATCTAAATAGTTTTGCACCTGTTCTTCAAACTGTTGTTACTATTTGGGATGTAAGCAGTATTCGCCGTCATAGATGTCGGATGCCTGTGGTGAATAGTTTGGAAAAATAGTGTGTTGAAAGAAAGAAGATTGGATTATCGTAGAGAGGGTGTCCTCAAACAAATTGAGTCTCTCTTTTTGGGGGGTGGGGACAGAGTCTCACTCTGTTGCCCCGGCTAGAGTGCCTTGACGTCAGCCTAGCTCACAGCACCCTCAAAATCCCGGGCTCAGGCGATCCTCCTGCCTCAGCCTCTCAAGTAGCTGGGACTACAGGCATGCGTCACCATGCCCGGCTAATTTTTTCTATATATTTTAAGTTGTCCAGTTAATTTCTTTCGATTTTTTTTTTTTTTTTAAGTAGAGACGGGGTCTCGCTCTTGCTCAGGCTGGTCTCCAATTCCTGAGCTCAAAGGATCAGCCCGCCTCGGCCTCCCCGAGTGCTAGGATTACAAACGTGAGCCACCGGGCCCGCCCCAAATTGAGTCTCTTTAGTTTGTTTTTTTTTTTTTTTTTTTTTTTTGAGACAGAGTCTCGCTTTGTTGCCCAGGCTAGAGTGAGTGCCATGGCGTCAGCCTAGCTCACAGCAACCTCAAACTCCTGGGCCCAAGTGATCCTCCTGCCTCAGCCTCCCGGGTAGCTGGGACTACAGGCATGCACCACCATGCCCGGCTAATTTTTTTATATATGTATCAGTTGGCCAATTAATTTCTTTCTATTTATAGTAGAGACGGGGTCTCGCTCTTGCTCAGGCTGGTTTTGAACTCCTGACCTTGAGCAATCCGCCCGCCTCGGCCTCCCAAGAGCTAGGATTACAGATTTAGTTTGGTTTTGAACTAGTAAAACTTTTATTTGACTCGATGAAGTGGGCGAAGTTCAACTTTAAAAAGTAAAACTACTTATATATTTTGACACTTTATGAAGTCAAAAGATTATAACACCTGTTAGTTAATTCAGCGTTTTAGAATTGTCCTTTGATATACTATTGGGCTTTTAAAAAACTTTAAAATTTAAAAAAATAACTTTTGAAAAGCTTAAGTCAGAATTGTCTGTTTCTTTTAACTTGTGTACAGTCTGCTTTAAAATACTTGGGACTTACAGAGTTCTGTTGGTATACAACTTATCTGCTACAACATGCTGCAAATTTAATTATCTGTGTGAGCCAAGTTAGTAAAGCATTTATTTTTTAAAAATTGCATTGACAAATGCATTAAGGTTTGAGCCCACTAAATAATACTTCACCATTCCCTGTTAAAGTTTTTTGACCTTTGTACCGTGGTGTGCAAGTTTGGGATTTAACACTTTTCAATAAGCTTTAACAATGTAGCTGAGAAAATGTGTTACTGTGTCTGAATTAATAAAACCTATTTGTTAATGAAGCCCATATTGCCTGCGCTAGCCCTTGCTTTCACTTCCAATTCTCTCCTTAACAGGAACAGAAAAGTCCTTTAAGGAAGATTCCTTTTGCTTGCTTGTTTTCAGTTGATAAATTGGCAGAGTAGTTCAATTAATAATATAGCCATTCTATGTTTGTTTGGGTGTTTTGGAGAAATTCTACAGTGTTTTTGGACTCTTAATTTTTTATAGGGATTTTCATTATTTCATACTGATTCTTTTGGAATAAAACATTCATGTTTGTGTTTGGGTTTTTTTGTGCTATACATCTCTTTAAAATATTTTATTGAGTTAATAGGGTTTCATGTTTGCTTCTGGAATATTGAGTTTGCTTTAAGTACCTTCAGTCTTTAGTAAGACTGCTTGTGAGATACATATTTTAAAATGTATGTGTTGAATAAAAATTTTATGGAAGAGTTTCAGTGAATTATCCATGGATTTTACATGTAAACTTATTCCTAAGAAAGATAACATAGAAATAGGACAAGTTACTTATTCTTATATATAGCACTGGATACACTGTTCATCTACACATATTTTTGAAGTGTTCATTATTGAAATTATTCAAAAATTGAAATTTTTGAATAATTTCAATAATGAACATGAAGAGATTACAATATACCTGATTTTGTTGTAAAATGTTAATATGGAATCATTTTCTCTGGCTCTGGAAAAGATACTAATATGGAACTTTGCTGGGTGATTCTATTCTATGAAAAAGAATAGAAGACTTTTAAAGTAGGGGTCTGTCTTAGAAACTCCCAGCTAAAGTAAAAGATCTTGTTTTAAAGCTCTTTTATGTCTGTGACGACTCCTTTCCCTTGGACTCAGGTAAAGCATTGTTATTAAGGTTCTAGGACAAGGGTTTCTAAATAGGAGTGCCTGTCAGAATCACTTGTGAAACTTTAAAAAATGTACAGGCCTGTTATCCTCTAGAGATTCTGGATTGATTTGTTCTAGGGCTTGAAAAAAAATGGACTATCTGTGGGATTCTGGTAATTCATGTTATATAAAAATTATAACTGCCATTTAATCAGTACTATAAACTTATGAAGTAGGTATTCCTATTTTAACAGTTGAGACTAGATAGGTTAAATAACTTTGCCAAGGTTACCCAGCTGTAAAGTATTGCAGCTGAGATTTGAACCCAGATCTGTCTGATTCCAAAGCCAGTGTATGGTCTTATCACCACTCTTATAGGCACCAGGTAAACTGTTGTCTTATCATTTTTTTTTTTTATAGATATGGAATCTGACATAGTTTGTCTAGCATTGTGTGGCACATACCACTTGAATGCATTTCAGTAAAGCTTTATTGAGTTTTCATGATGTGGCAGGCCTACTTTACATGTTAATATATTGCAAATATATCATGATATTTTTTTCTGTAGTTCTTGGTATTTAATAAATATACTTTATTTATATATGATGGTAAACTTTATCATATAAATATACTTTATATGGTATAAATGGTATATCGTACACCATTAAATGGTATAAATATACTTTATATATTATAGTATATCCAAAATGCTTGTCTGCCAACTCTAAGAATATGACACAGTTAATACATAGAAAATGTAGTCCTGGAGCTTACATTCTAAAACTACTGATTCTCCAGCAAAAGTAAAAAATTTGTTAGCACACTCTGGCATACAGATTGGTCATAACATGACAGATGTTGCTGCCTAAATGTCCTTAAGTTAATAGTAGATATTTTGCTTAGACATAAATTGAGTTTTTCATTTTTAAGGGGAGAAAACTTGAACTGTTTCCCTTGCACTTTATATCATCAAGGTTTTCAAAGGCTGATCTAGAATAGTGATTTTCGAATCCTGGTGCATTTCCCATGACAAGATTTTTATGAATTTGCTATGAAATTACAAAACAAGTCAGAACAATGTACTGTTTTTCATAAAGGTGCTGTCTTTATTCTGGGATTTTTAGTCTTCATACATTTTTGGTGTTATGCAGTTTCCTATTTCAAATGATAATACAGTTAAAATTTTTTGATAGAATTAAGAGTTCACAACCTTATGTCACTTTCCATCTTGCTGTTTGAATCCCTTAAAAACAAAAGTTTGGGGACCACTGATCTCTAAAACATTCTCTTTATTCTCCTCTATTTACTCATTAACTCCAGTCTATAGTCTGCCTTTTTGCTCTATTCTCTCTTTACTCTCTTCTGAACTTTGTAAAACCCTATTTTTTCTGTTAATAGTGACTTTCAAATTGCCAAATACTGTGGTCTTACAGACCGTATATATGTACTGAACCAACACTTTGTGCTGTTGACTAATTCTTCCTCAAAATTCTTTCCTTTTGCTTTCACTCTCTTTTCCCTTATCACTTTTATGTTTCTTTTCCTTTGTTCCCAGTTGTTGTTACTTGGAGTTCTTGTTCTCTTTTATGTTTTCATATGGTATATTTAATTTGAAAGCAGATTTTAGCTACCATTTACCATCTTAATAATGTCTAACATTTATCGTTTACTGTTTGCTAAGTGTTATTCCAGTGCTTCAGCATGTACTTGTTTAATTCTCAAAACAACTTAGTGAAGTTGGTAAAATTGTTTTTTCTTTTTTCTAACGCTAAAATATTGAGGCATAAAGGTTAAATAATCTGCCCAAGATTATGCAACTAGGAGGCAGCAGAGCTGGGATTTAAATTTAGGCTGCCTTTAGAGTAGTGGTCCCCAACCTTTTTGATACCAGGGACCTGTTTTGTGGAAGACAGTTTTTTTGGGGGGGAGGGGCGTTGCTGTCTCAGCTCCACCTCAGATCATCAGGCATTGGATTCTCTTGGGGAGTGCGGCAACCTGGATCCCTCTCAGTTTGCAGTGAGGTTCCTACTCTTATGAGGGTATGATGCCCCCACTGATCTGACAGGGTGGGGGTGGGACAGGGCTGTGAGCGATGGGGAGTGGCTGCGATGGGGAGTGGCTGCGGGTGCAGGTGATGCTTTGCTGGCTCACCTGTGGTTCTGTTCCTGCTGTGCAGCCCATTTCCTGGGATCTGTGGCCAAGGGGTTGGAGACCGCAGCCCTAGAGGCCATGTTCTTAACTAGTCTACATTTTTGGCTTCCTGATGTCCCATATGCATTTCTAATTTCATGTTTAACTTTTCTACCTCAAATACATTCATTTAATTCATCTCAAGTTTTTGCCTCTTCCCTTTGACGACGTATATACTTATTCATTCATTCATTATTTCTTTCTTTTTTTTTTTTTTTTTTTGAGACAGAGTCTCACTTTGTTGCCCAGGCTAGAGTGAGTGCCATGGCGTCAGCCTAGCTCACAGCAACCTCAAACTCCTGGGCTCGAGCAATCCTTCTGCCTCAGCCTCCCAAGTAGCTGGGACTACAGGCATGTGCCACCATGCCCGGCTAATTTTTTTTTTCTATATATATTAGTTGGCCAATTAATTTCTTTCTACTTATAGTAGAGACGGGGTCTCGCTCAGGCTGGTTTCGAACTCCTGACCTTGAGCAATCCGCCCGCCTCAGCCTCCCAGAGTGCTAGGATTACAGGCGTGAGCCACCGCGCCCGGCTCATTATTTATTTCGTGTCATCATTAATGTTACAACTGTCCTTTCCATCACTAGATACTAGAGAGGCCGGTGGATCCTCCCCCATGTAGATGTTCAATCTCTTGAGTCTTATTCTATTGTAATTATTCAATGACTATATTTGCAGGCAACCTTGTGCTATGTGCTGGGTGTATAAGGATGTATTATGAAACAGAGACCTTGCCTTCATGGAGCTTATACTCTAGAAATAATAAAATGTTATAAATGTCGAAAATAAATGCTGAGAGAATAAATGGTGATGGGAAACCTATAATATAATGGGCTTTCAGATAATAGCTAATATTTATTGAGCACTTTCAGTTTATACCAAACATTTTAAGTTCTTCAATATATATCTTAGCTCATTTAATTCTCAAGCGCTTAAAAGTACACTTTTAGATTTGAAGTATGGGGATTACCCAACCACACAAAAAGCATTCCAGTTGGAAACAATGCCATTAGCAGAAGGTCTAAGCAGGAAAGAAAGAGTTTTGTTGAAAGTGTATGAAATGGACTATAATCATTCAAGGGGCTATGTAGTATAGATAGGCACTATCATAAAATACATTCTAATTCAGTAATTTTTAATTTGGGGGAATTGTAGTTTTCTTTGTTTTTTTGTTTTGTTTTGTTTTTTGAAACAGAGTCTCGCTTTGTTGTCCAGGCTAGAGTGAGTGCTGTGGCATCAGCCTAGCTCACAGCAACCTCAAACTCCTGGGCTCAAGCAATCCTACTCCTCAGCCTCCCAAGTGACTGGGAAGGAATATATTTTTGTTAATTTTTTTTTGCAAAATGCCTTTCCTGTATATTTAAATTAATTTTCTTTCGACTCCAAATTGTGTATGGTTGCTCTTGTGTGCAGGCATATACTAACCACCCCCCCCACAATATTTTTTAGAGCAGCTTTAGGTTCACAACAAAATTGAGCAGAGGCCGGGCGCGGTGGCTCACGCCTGTAATCCTAGCACTCTGGGAGGCCGAGGCGGGCGGATTGCTCGAGGTCAGGAGTTCGAAACCAGCCTGAGCAAGAGCAAGACCCCGTCTCTACTATAAACAGAAAGAAATTAATTGGCCAACTAATATATATATATATATATATAAAATTAGCCGGGCATGGTGGCGCATGCCTGTAGTCCCAGCTACTCGGGAGGCTGAGGCAGAAGGATTGCTTGAGCCCAGGAGTTTGAGGTTGCTGTGAGCTAGGCTGACGCCATGGCACTCACTCTAGCCTGTGCAACAAAGTGAGACTCTGTCTCAAAAAAAAAAAAAAAAATTGAGCAGAAAGTATAGACAGTTCCTACACAGCCCCCCTTCCATAGTTTTTCATTTTCCAGAATGTCATGTATGGTCTGTTGTTATCCTTGGGGGATTGGTTCCAGGACATTCCCATACCAAAATCCCAAGGTGCTCAGGTCCCTTATATAAGATGATGTGGTATTTATGTATAACCTACACATGTCCTCCAGTATACTTCAAATCATCTCTAGATACTTAAAATGTCTAACATCATGTAAATACTTTGTAAATAGTTACTACACTTTGTTTTCTAAATTTGTGTTATTTTTTATTGTCTTATTTATTTATTTTGAGACATGATCTTGCTCTGTCACCCTGACTAGAGTGCAGTGGTGTCATCATAGTTCACTGCAACCTCAAACTCCTGGGTTCAAGCGATCTTCCCACCTCCCAAGTAGCTGGGACTACAGGCACAGTGCCACCACACCCAGCTGATTTTTCTGTTTTGTAGAGCCAGGGTCTCCCTTTTGCTCAGGCTGGTATTGTGTTATTTTTTTATTTTTTCCCAAATACTTTCGGTCCACTGTTGATTGAGTCTGTGGATGGGGAACCCAGAGATACAGAAGGCTGACTGTGTAGCCACATATTAATAGTATGTAGCATTTTCACTTAATAGCAGTGCATTTAAAGTTCCTCCATGTCTTTTTGTTGCTTGGCAGTTCTTTTTAGGGCAGAATAATTTTCCATTGTATGGATGGATGTGCCACAATTTATTTGTCCCTTCACCCTTTGAAAGGCATCTTGTTTGCTTCCAAGTTTTGGCAACTATAAATGCTACCATGTTCAGACACTCATGTTCAGGTTTTGGTGTGGACATAAGTTTTCAAGTCTTTGGGTAAATACCAAGGATTGTGATTGCTAATCATATATAAGAGTATGTTTAGTTTTGTGAGAAATTGCCAAACGGTTTTCTGAAGTGGCTGTACCATTTTATATTCCTACAAGCAATGAATGAGAGAGTTCCTGTTGCTCTACTTTTAGCATTTGGAGTTGTTAGTGTTTTGGATTATAACTGTCCTGATAGGTGTGTAGTAGTATCTCCTTGTTTTACTTTACATTTCCCTAATAAAATACAATGTTGAGCATCTTTTCATATGCTTGCTTTGCTTGTTTGCTTTGGTGTGGGGTCTGTTCAGATCTTTTGCACATTTTGAAATTATATTCTATTTCCTTCCTCCTGACCTTTACTTTGTTTTTAGGTGGAATGATGTTGGGCATTGTTTGAAGTCATTTATGAGTAAGTGTTAAGTGGCAGCCACCATTTACTTGATTATATTTAGCACTTATATGTATACCTTTAAAAGGTTTTTAAACTCTTTTTACGGGTTAGGAGCCTGTGGAGGCCTGCAGGGAATAGGACTTCTAAAAGGCAAACATATCTGGAAGGCTATGTTCCAAGGTTGCTGACTGAGGTCTCTGGAACCAAAAGGAGCACACAGCTCTTCTTATAATTGATTTGTTTTTTATTTTTATTTATTCCTGAGATGACATTTAATTCTATTTGGGCAAGAGATGTGCTTAAGTGTAGAAAGCAAAGAACAACACAGTGACTCTTGGTGGCAAACCTAAGAGAACCAGAGTAGAGCAATCTGGGAAAACTTGTGCCCCTGGATATACAGTGGCATGGTTTGTGCTAAATTCTGAAGCAACCTTCCTGCTCAGGCTGTTGGACACAGAATACCCTTCAAGGGTATTGTAGGAAAACTCTAATGAAAAGTTAATAAATAAAAGTGGATTTGTGCTCTTGTTAAATAAAAAAAGAAAAAAGGTTCTTCAGTGGCTTAATCTAAAGGAAAAACTAATATTTTGAGACAGAGTCTTGCTCTATCACTTTGGTGGAGTGCAGTGGCATCATGTTAGCTCATGGAAACCTCAAACTCCTGGGCTTAAGCGATCCTCTTGCTTCAGCCTCCTGAGTAGGTGGGACTACAGGCGCGCACACCATGACCCCTGCTAATTTTTCTATTTTCAGTGTATACAGAGTCTTGCTCTTGCTCAGAGCTGGTGTCTAACTCCTGAGCTCAAGTGATCCTTCCACCTCGGCCTCCCAGAATGCTAGAATTAATGGCATGAGCCACCAAACCAGGCCTGTAAGAAAGACTAATTTTAAGATCACCTTGCCTTGGGCTCTCCTTCCAGTGGTGCTACCAAAGGCAGTGATTACATTTATTTGAGAGTACTTATAAAGTCTCTAATTGTAAAGGAATGAGACCTGTAGTGGCTCCCAAACCTAGCCAATCATAATCACCTGTGAGGCTTTAAAAATGCAAATTCCATCTCTGATCATTGTGATTCAGTAGTCTGAGTGAAATCTGTTTCTAAAATGCTTATCTGGTGATTGTGATTATTAATCAGGTTTGAAATTAGTAAGCTACAAGACCAAATGCTTTTAATGATTTGGTATAATCCATGGCTCCCAACCTCTATCCCTTCAACCTTCTCACTCTTATTTGCATTTTAAGCTTTAGTAATACATCACTCCCTTTTCTGTAATTGCATTGATTTGCACTGCACATGCTTAAGTCTTTGCACTTTTATTTTTTATAGTTGTTACTTTCACTTTTCTGTTTCTAGTACATTGAAGCCACTGTTAACAGGAACTGACTGGTTTTGAATATGCTAGGACTTTTTGTTGGATTTAATTGAAATACATTGTGGTGTTTGATTACTTAGGTGAAAGCATTACATGCCCATAAAAAGAACAATAACACTTGTTAACATTTAATGAATACTTTTCTGTGTGTTTTTAAATCAACTCTTTGTCATAGATAACTATTACTTCCATTTTACAGAGAAGGAAACATGAACGAGAGCTTAAATAGCTTGATCAACATTAAACAGTTAATAAAATAGGTAATAAAGCCAGGAACTGCTGAGTTGCTTTTGACCAATATGTAATGCTATCTCAAGTCAATACCAGTACCTTAAACTTTGGAAAAAGATTTTTAAAATTCTGATTAAAAATTTTAAACTCCTAATTTTATTTTTTGAATAAATAATAATACATGGCTCAAAATTAAGTCTTGTACTCACTGTGATCCTGTCTACCTACCTTCACCTCTGAATTGGTAACAAACCACTTTTTTTGGTACTGTGTCTCCATCCCTCTAATGTTTCTTTATGCCAGTGGATATAAGCAAATATTTATTTTCCTCCCTTTTTGATGCAACATGTGGTAAACTATATACCCTATTTTTCACTTTGCATTTTCATTTAACATACCTTGCTAATCATTCAAACCCTGCTAATAGAGAGCATTCTCACTTTTTTCTGGCAGCTATGTTCTGTGTGTATGGGCCATAGTTGATTTAACTAGTCCACTATTGCTGGACAATTATGTTAATAGCTGTGTTCTTTCTTAAATGTGTGAGCAACCAGCCTTGCTGCCTCAAAATAAACTCAGTGTTATTGCCTTTTTTGTTGTTACAGAGTTATTAGCAGTTGTAAAAAATTTAAAATTTTGTGTATTGCTTTATTGCATGGCTTGCATTTATATTTGAACTTAAATTAGGGGTCTCAGATGTTTTAGCTTTGAAACCTGTTAACCAGGGCTTGGGTTCCATTTAAGCTGTCTTTCACTGAAATGCTGTGAAAGAATGAGAAAGATGAAACAAAGATTTTAAAAAGGGGGTGAAGTGAATGGGAAGAGAAAAAAGTGAGGGAGAAACAATGGATGATGAGTGTAATATGCCACTTACAGTTGTCTCAGTCAGATAGTAAAACTATCATAGTGGCCTAGACTAACATTTGTTATGTTGCTTTTTCCTAAAACTTTTGAAAGTGTACCAGACTTACATAAACTTATATTTAAAAAGGAAATGTGGGAATGGGGATTGAGATTCTAGGAAATCTCTGTATCTGTGAATCTTTGTACTTTGCACATGTCACTGCATCCTGGTCATTTCCTTCTTAGCACTTAATGTAATTCACAATTTAAAATGTTATTGTTTATTGTCTGTTTCTAGATTGATTGTAAGTTCTTTGAGAGAAGAGGCCTGGTTTTTTTTCACTCATGTATACCTAGTGTGAGAGTAAAGGGCCTGGCACATAATAGGTGTTTGCTAAATATTTGTTAAATGAGTGAAGTTGCTGAGGACATTTCATTAAACTATTAAGAGATGGAAAGCTGACATAATTTTTGTGGTACAATTTATAATTTTTATGGTGGGTGGGTATATACACACACACACACACTAAGGGAAAGAGCTCACAGGATGGAGATAATGTATTGGTAGTAAATTAATACTCTTTCTCACCCGCTTATTTGATGTTGAAATAGAACTAGACTTACTGTTTTTTATTATAAGATATCAAAAATAATTTATTCTCTCCTCCCCCCCTTGAGAAAAGGAGTATCAGAGAAATCATGACTTTAATTAAAATGAATTGATTCTTGGGATTAATGCACTGTTGGGGTTACTTTTTTCCATCCAGAATGAATAATTTTTATGAGGAATGTTTAAAGACTTGGCAATGCTAAGGGAAAACAAAAAATAAAGACAAAGCTTCATATTCTGTACCATAAGTCAGCTGTATTAAAAAATACTTTGAAAAGGAGTACAGATATTTTTAAATACTTTGTGATTTTTGGTGATGGAGTTATTGGCAGCTTTTGTTTTCCTTATTTTTTTAAATGACTCAGCAAACATTATAAAGTAGGTGTTTTGTTTTATTAAAATTGGTAAGGTTCAGGAATAAATTGTTTATGCCAATATATAGTCATTGTTGCAAAAATAGTTTGTTATGAAACAGCAAAATGAACTTCGTATTTTTACTGAATTTGTAGACTAGTTTATCTTTCTCCCATTTTGTTTTTTTACTGATTTCTTTAAAAACTGGCAAATACACTCTAAAATTTTATTATATTATTTGTAATTGTATTCAGTCACTTCTATTTATTTTGAGAGTTTCTATATTTTTAATATTTCATTATTGTTAAAGTAATACATTTATACAAAAATTTAGCTATAGAAATGTAAAAAAAAAGTAGCAATAGTTTTTTATAATTGTAACCTTCCAGGAACAACCACTGCCATTTTTGGGGGTGCATATCTTTTCAGAGTTTTTTCTGTACATATACCAAAGTGATTTTCAACTGGAAGCAGTTTTGCTCCCATGAGACATTTATTTGGCAATGTCTGCAGGCATTTTTGTAACCAAAACTGGAGGCAGGTGTTACTGGCATTTAGTGGGTAGTCAGTGATGCTGCTAAACATGCCTGGGGTAGCTTCCCACCCCCCAGTTAAAGAAAATTAACTCAAAGTGTTATAATGCTGAGGTTGAGAAACCCTGATACACAACTATATATATGTGTGTGTGTGTGTGTGTGTGTGTGTAGATATATCCTTTCATGTCCAATACCTACAAAAATGCCTGGCAGTAATATAATTGTTGTGCACTAATTAATTGTTGGGTGAATATGTTGATGCAAAATAAGCTCTTACTATAGTTATTTTAAATATTGTTTCATTTCAGTGTATATACAGCTACCTCTTTTTTTTTTTTTTTTGAGACAGGGTATCTCTCTGTTGCCTTGGCTACAGTGAGTGCTGTGGTGTCAGCCTAGCTCACAGCAACCTCAATCTCCTGGGCTCAAGTGATCCTCTTGCCTCAGCCTCCTGAGTAGCTGGGACTACAGGCATGCGCCACCATGTCCAGCTAATTTTTTGTATATATATTTTTAGTTGGTCAATTAATTTCTTCCTATTTTTAGTAGAGACAGGGTCTCACTCTTGCTCAGGCTAGTTTGGAACTCCTGACCTCAAGCAATCCTCCTGCCTCGGCTTCCCAGAGTGCTAGGATTACAGGTGTGAGCCACCGTGCCCGGCACAGCTACCTCACTTTTTAACAGCTACAGTGTTACACTTATGAAATACTGTTATTTCTTAAATTTTACTCAACTCATACCCAAATACTAGAAGACTGTGGCCAAAATACATAGGGAAAATGGGAAATTGTAGTTAAATGTACCTTTATTTACAAAATATTCATTATGAAATTTTTCCTTTGTATGAAGACTTTTGGGACACCCTGTAGTTGTCCCTTACCCAGTCTAGCTTTTCAGAAGCAGCCACTTCCAACTCTTCTGATATTTACTTTCTTAGTTTTAGATAATAGACCTACACCATTATTTCTTGTCTCTGGCAGTATTAAACATAACCTTTTGACTTCACATTATGGTATAGAGGACTTACCACACCGTTTATATCTCCTTTCATCATATTCAAATATAAGTAATTAAGTCAGTTAAATTGTTTTTACATTATGACCATGTAATAAATACAGTAATTCTTAAGTATACTGTGATTACTTTTCATTTTCTGTACATTTTTTTTGTTGCTTTTCTTGTAGTTATTTGCCTCCTTTTTTTATTTGCTTAGTTTTTAAAGTATATATTGCTATATTTCCAAAAACTCTTGGCAACTATCAGGGTTTTCAGACTCTCAAGCACATCACATTATCTACCAATTCTGCCTCTTCTGTCCATGTGTGGAGGCGGAAGGAGAGGACTTGCCTTCCAGAGCTGTCCATCCCCTTGATGTGATGTAGACTTGTTCTTGAGATTTGTTATAGTGTTGTTATTCTGAAAGTAATGTCTTCTGCTTTCTTGCTGGGAATCCCTTTTTTACTGGCTCCTTTCTTGGCTTACCCCTTCATTTTGCTGAAATATGTTATCTGATCATATTTCTTTTCCTTTCCCTTCCCCTTCCCCTTTCCCTTTTCTTCTTTCCCCTTTCCCCTTTCTTCTTTCCCCTTTCCCCCAGACTCTTGCTCTGTTGCCTGGGCTAGAGTGTTGTGGTGTCAGCCTAGCTCACAGAAACCTCTAACTCCTGGGCTTAAGCTATCCTCCTGCCTCAGTCTCCCAAGTAGCTGGGACTACAAGTGTGTGCCACCACACCTGGCTAATTTTTTCTATTTTTAGTAGAGAACGGGGTCTTACTGTTACTCAGGCTGGTTTCGAACTCCTGAGCTCAAGCAATCCTCCCATCTCGGCCTCCCAGAGTGCTAGGATTGCAGGTATGAGCTACTGCGCCTGGCCAATTTCTTGAGAAAAGTTGCATAGCAGGTAAATTTTAGGAACTTGCCTCTTTTAAAAATTGCTGTATTTTATTCTTACACTTTATTGATTTTGGAAATAAATTTCCATTGATAAATTTTCTCACCAAAGTTTTGTTCTAGAAACATTATGTTCTGAGTTTTTCATTAAGATCTGTCCTAGTCTGTTTTGTGTTGCTGTACAGGAATACCTGAGGCTGGATAATTATAAAGAAAAAAAGGTTTACTTGGCTTATAATTCTGTTAGCTAGAAAGTTCAAGATAGGGCATCTGCATTTGGTTAGGGCCTTGGGCTGCTTCCACTAATGGTTGAAACCTGTGTGTGCAGACATCACATGGAGAGAGAGGAGGCAAAGGGGTTAGGAGGTGCCAGGATCTTTTTAACAACCAGCTCTTGAACTAAGAGAGTGAGTAATTAATTCTTGAGGGATCCACCCCCATGACCCAGACAACTCCTGTTAGATACCACCTCCAAGACTGGGGATCAAGTTTCTCAACACGAGGTTTGGAGGGAACAAACATGCAATCCTTAGCAAGGTCTGTGATCCAGTGTGAATTAATTTTTTTCCTTTTTTTTTTTTTTAAATTGTGGCACAATAAAATTCGGAGAGTTCTTTATATTCTTGTTACCACATCTGCAAGTTGTACATGTGCACAGTTGTACATGTGCACACATATTCCTTTCTCTTAGGTTGCTCTTAATATGGGAAAGGCATTTCTATTTTTGTTATAAGGCATAACTCTACCCATTATTTGCTTATTCATTCATTGGCTGTTTAGCACCTACTGTGTGCTAGGGACTGTAAACAAAATAAAGCTCTTGCCCTCTTGGAGGTTAAATTTTAGTGGTTAGAGAAAGGAAAAAAGTTTGTTGGGTGGTGATAAGTGCTATAGAGGAAAGTAAAGCAGAGAAGGTTGGTAAAGAATGGATGATGCAGCTATCCCCAACCTTCTTGGCACCAGGGACCAGTTTCATGGAAGATGGTTTTTCCATGGACCAGGAGAGAGGAGATGGTTTGGGGATGATTCAAGTGCATTACATTTATTGTGCACGCAAACCTCTGTGCTAATGATACTCTGTATTTGCAGCTGCTCCCCAGGGCTAGCATCACCATCTCAGTTTCACCTTAGATTATCAGGTATTAGATTCTTATAAGGAGTGTGCAACCTAGATCCCTCACATGCACAGTTTATATAGGGTTGGGGCTCCTATGAGAATCTAATGCCACTGCTAATCTGATAGTAGGAGAGCTTATGTGGTGATGCTGGTAATGGGGAGCAGCTGAAAATACAGATGAAACTTTGCTTGTCTATGTTTACCTCTTGCTGTGTGGCCTGGTTCCTGACAGTCCGAGGCCAGGAGTTGGGGACTGTAGGGGCTAATATTAGTAAGAGATTTTTATTTAAACTGAGCCTTGGAGAAGCCCTCACTGCTGGAGATCAGATACCTTTGTTTCTCTCATCTGCCATTACTGCCTTCTTTTATGGTTAAGATACTTTCTTGTGTACCATTTAACCTTTTTTTTTGAGACAGTGTCTTGCTCTGTTGCCAAGGCTGAAGTGCAGTGTCATGATCAGAGCTCACTGCAGCCTCCCACCTCAGCCTTCTGAGTAGTTAGGACAATAGGTGTGCACCACCATGCCCAGCTAATTTTTAAAGTTTTTGTTCGCTGTGTTGCCCACACTGGTCTTGAATTCCTGGCCTCAAGTGATCCTCCCACCTTGGCCTCCCAAAGTGCTAGGATTATATGTATGAGCCACCATGCCCTGGCTAAGCTCTTATTTTTATATATGTATATTTTTTCTTTTTTTTTTTTTTTAGTTTTCTTGGTGGTCACCCTGGAGATTACAGTTAACACCTTAGTTTATAACAATTTGGATTAATCCCAATTTAATTACAATAGCATACAAAAACTTTGCTCCTATAAAGGCCCATTCCCTTCCCTCTTTTTGTGTTATTATCCTACAGATTAAGTCTCTCTAGTGTATACCCATCAACCCAGATTTTTAATTATTGCTTAATGCAGTTGCCTTTTAAATCAGGAGGAAAAAAGAATTATACCTCCCCATACATCTATACTATCTATTTTTAAATTAAATTTTATTTTTTTATTTTTTTTAGAGATGGGGTCTATGTTGCCCAGGCCAAACTTGAATTTCTGGGCCTAAGCAATCCTCCCACTTCAGCCTCTTGGGTAGTTGGGACTACAGGATCATGTCACAATGCCCAGTTAAGTTAATTAAAGAAAAAAAATTTTTTTTGAGATGAGATCTGTGTTGTCAAGGCTGGTCTCAAACACTTGGTCTCGAATGATACTCCTGCGTCAGCCTCCAGAATTGCTGGGTTACAGGCATGAGCCACTGTGCTTGGCCAATTATGGGTTTTTTAATTCTTTGATGTTATGGTCAGGCAGATGAGGCCACACAGAAGGAGACACAGGAGAGCCTCAGGAACACAAGGTTTATTTTACTCACAGGTCTTACAGACGGCCACAGCATGCCATTCAGGGCCCTCCAGAGTAGTCAGGAGGCAGAAGACAGCAGGCAGGAAGGGGAAGGTTTAGGCCAGAGCCTTTATTAGGGTTTCCCTGGGAAACGTAAGACAGGTGTAGAGTTAACAGTCTAGGATTGGCTAGTTTGAATAATTTTGTCAGGGTCTAAGATATAAGAATGGTCCAAAGTTGTTTGGTACCTGGCAGTAGGATGATTAGAGCAGAAGAATATTGCTTTCTGGTGTGTAGGGGCCAGATAGAGGAGGTGTGGCTCTGGAATGACTAGTTTGAATATCAAAGGCAGGCTCCCTGCTGAGCTCTTGCTATCTGTAAAAAATGGCTAGCCTTGGGAGGGAAGTCTCTCCTTGCCAGAAAGGTTGAGATGTCAAAATATCATAATATGTGTGTACATATGTATTTATACACAATATGCTGGATATTGAAGATTTTTCAGGTTAATCAACTCATGTCACCATCTCATTTTTCAGGGTCCCAATTCTTTCCTTTTCCCATGTGGAAAAAGACATAGCAGAGCTGTTCAGATTGATAGTTTAACTTTCCTTGGTGCTCTGCTACTCTTATGATTAGGTCCTGGTCCTTAGCCTTTTGTGGCATCCTGCTGCTAGAAATGGAGTCATTTTTTTTTTTTTATGCTACTAAAGAACCTTCTGGCTTTCATGCTTAGTTTTTCATTGCCCATTGCTTACTTTTACCTCTTGTTATATTTTTCTGAAGGGTAAATTGCCTTTAGCTACAAGAAGCCAACTCCATCATCCTTATAATTGCTCCTTTCCTCATATTTCTCAAATACTTGATACATTGCACCTTCTCATGCAGAAGTTGGCAAACTGGCTTGCTGGCCAAATCTAGTCCTGTGGGCTTGCCTATTTTTGTGCTGGCTCATTATTAAAGAGTTATAAAACAAACAAAAACAACAAAGAAGACTATAAATGCTGCATAGCCCAAGGAAGGCATTTAGTTTGTGGCATACAGGTTTGCAACTTATGTATTTAATTCCACTAGAAGACTACCTGGTTTATCACCAAGTTTTAACAATTGCACTCCCACTTTGTGCTAGGAGCTCTCTGTTCTCCTCACCACCAGTGATGGGGTTTCTCTTTGTCAGCTGGGTGGCTAGGTGCAGGGTGACCCAACTCTAGTACTTAATTTTGGAGCCAACTTCATTTTCTTGTACCATTCTTGTCATCAGTGGTTGCAGGTTGGGTTCCCTGGGGTAGCTAACGAAGGCAGCAATTAGCATGCAGAAAGTTTATTAGGGAATATTCTCAGAATCAACATCTGTGAAAGGAAGCAGAGGGATAAATTAGGCTATAATGCAGTATCAACGAAAAAGCTCAGTTGACCCATTGGGGAACTCTGCAGCTGGGACAGCCCTCAGAATTTTCTTAGGTTGGTGCAAGGAGCTAAGCCCTTATACCATGTTTTGGTCAGTCATTGGATGAGGGCCACTTAGGAAGTTAACTGAATTTAGCTGAGGCAATTCCTGAAGAGGACTAACAGCTGAAGGCTATTTTCTAGCAGCATTCCCAGCAGCTGGTTGATAAATCCTTCATTGAGCCAGCACATCCCAGTGTCTGCTACATGTAGCCTCATGTAAGTTTTTCTAATTATAATTTACTTATCTATTTATTTAGAGACAAAGTCTAGTGTTGTCACTCAGGCTGGAGTACAGTGATCATGATCACTGCAGCCTTGAACTGGGCTCAAGCAATACTCCCACCTCAGCCTCCTGAGTAGCTGGGGTTAGAGGTGTGTGCTACCATTTTCTGCTCTTTTTATTTTTAAAAACTGTAGTAATTTTTGTATTTAATGAATTAGTTTTTCTTGTGAGCAAACTGTAAAAGACAATTCTCAGGTTCTGTACATTTTTACTAATAATGTGGACAGTTATTCCTAAGGCATTTTAAAACACTGAGCTGTTTGGGTGTTTTAATGTATGTAAATAACGAGTTAACCATATTAGTACTGGAAATATCATCATAGAGTCCTGAAATCCTAATCCTAGAGATTGAAATTTCTAGCTAGGAAATCTTAAAAAGATAGCTGATTCAGCCCTCATTTGGCAAATGAGGAAATTGAGAACAAGAGACAGAAAGTTATAAAGCTGGTTAGTAACAAGTAAGGATTACAGTATATAGGTCTCCAAACTCCCAGACTAGTCCCTTATCAATACCTTCACTTAATTTCTTATAATAATTTCTAAAGAGAGAGTATTAGAGTTCTGAAACTGAGCAAGAGTTTTTTTTTGGTATGGCCTGTAGAGTCATCGCTACGGACTCCTGGGAACAATGGTAAACAATATGCAGGTGTTTCAGTAAAAACAAAAAAATTATAAAGTCAACTTCTGGCGTTATATCATTTTGGACAGATGAATATGGTTTATTTTTAAACTTCCTGGAAGATGATTCTACTGTTATTATCAGGTAATGGAAACTTCACTATTTATTTGCTGGCAGAATCATAAAATGAACATACGGTTTTCAAATGAGGTCTGAAAGTGCTCTAGGATTAAAAAATTTAGTATTTTAGTTTCAGTGGCAGATTATCTTAAATGTAGATCATCTGACTCATAACTGTCACTTGACCCTGGGGTCAGAATTTGCATTTGTGTATGTTTATGGTGGTGCCAAGCAATAATTGTTGAGGGCTAATATTAAGGAAAATAATAAAGATAATCTTAATGAATAAGATGCTTTTGAAATAAATGAAGACTAAATTGCTTTCTAGTATATGGAATTAATGTTTCAGAATAATGTGAAACTGAGAAAAATTACATGACTTACCATGAGGTGTTCAGGAGTCAGGCATTCCAAACTTAAAGGAATCTTATGGTGGTGTAGTTGATAGCATTTACATGTTGTGAGCAGAGATTTAAGTTTGGCAAAACCACATCATTTCATTTTTTTTTTAAGTGTAACTTGTTAAATGGAATTTTGTTGGGAACTTTTGTAGTTTTTAGCTTATTTTAAGGTTTTGTGTTTGTGTAAGAACTATATGTATGCAGAGTATTTAAATAACCTTAGAATGAAAATAACTTATGTAAATATTAGAAACTGTCATAATCTACCTGGTAAGATCTGCTTGATAAATCCAGTAGTTATTAAATGCTTATTTGGGGTCAGGCACTACCTGTAGTTTCCTCTTTAATGGGGGAATATACATGTGTGAAAAAATAATGAATTGGCCGGGCGCGGTGGCTCACGCCTATAATCCTAGCTCTCTGGGAGGCCGAGGCGGGCGGATTGCTCAAGGTCAGGAGTTCAAAACCAGCCTGAGTGAGACCCCGTCTCTACTATAAAATAGAAAGAAATTAATTGGCCAACTGATATGTATATAAAAAATTAGCCGGGCATGGTGGCGCATGCCTGTAGTCCCAGCTACTCGGGAGGCTGAGGCAGTAGGATTGCTCGAGCCCAGGAGTTTGAGGTTGCTGTGAGCTAGGCTGACGCCACGGCACTCACTCTAGCCTGGACAACAAAGCGAGACTCTGTCTCAAAAAAAAAAAAAAAAAAAATAATGAATTGAACTGAGTACCAGTAGCAGTTTTGTTAGTCTATACTCTTGAAAAGATGTTTTACTAAGCTTAATTTATAATCTTAATAAGACATTTGTCTACATAATGTAACTTTTACTTTAGATTGCTCATATTAGTAAAATCACATAGTATATGTCTTTTTGTGACTAGCTAATTTCATTTAGCCTATTGTCAAGGAGGTTCATCCATGTTGTATCATGTGTCAGAATTCCCTTCCTTTTTTTTTTTTGAAACAGAGTCTTGCTTTGTTGCCCAGGCTAGAGTGAGTGCCGTGGCTTCAGCCTAGCTCACAGCAACCTCAGACTCCTGGGCTGAAGCAATCCTACTGCCTCAGCCTCCCAAGTAGCTAGGACTACAGGCATGCGCCACCGTGCCCGGCTAGTTTTTTCTATATATATTAGTTGGCCAATTAATTTCTATTTTTAGTAGAGACAGAGTCTCGCTCTTGCTCAGGCTGGTTTTGAACTCCTGACCTTGAGCAATCTACCCGCCTCAACCTCCCAGAGTGCTAGGATTACAGACGTGAGCCACCTCGCCCAGCTGAATTCCCTTCCTTTTTAAGGCTGAATAATCTGTTGTATGTGTATACCACATTTTGTTTGTCCATTCATGTGTTGATAGACACTTGGGTTGCTTCTACCTCTTGGCTGTGTGAATAGTGCTGCTATAAACATGAGTGTGCAAATATCTTTTGAGATTCTGTTTTCAATTCTTTGGAATATGTACTCAGAAATGGCATAGCTTCATCATATGATAGTTCTATTTTTAATTTTTTGAGGAACCTTCATACTGTTTTTTACAGTGGTTGCACAATCCCACCAGTAGTGCACAAGGGTTCCAATTTCTCCATATCCTTGACCAACACTTGTTTTCTGTTTTTGTGTGGGGGGGGGAGGAGTATATATAAGAGTCCTCTTTCCTGAATTTATACCCTTTTGTCCTGTTCCATTCCACATTTCTTAAATTAGAATGACACAGATGCTATTATATTCTCTGAGCTTTATTTCTTTTTTTTTTTTTTTTTTTTTTTGACACGGAGGCCCACTCTGTTGCCCAGGCTGAAATGTAGTGGCACCATCTGCAGCCTCAAACACCTGGGCTCAAGTGATCCTCCCACCTCAGCCTCCTGAGTAACTAGGATGACAGGCTCATGCCGCCACACCAGGCTATTTCCATTTCTTAGTGTAAGCTTATCATCATTATTGTCACCATTAAGTCTTTCAGTAACTCATAAGAATTGGTATTGTTAATATCATCCCCATGTTATAGATATAGAAACTGAGATAATTAATTTGCCCAGGGTCACATGGTTAGTGTTAGGATTGGAATTATGAATTGGAATCTATTACTGTCTGACTGTAAATCCTGTGTTTTTGTTCAAATGGCTGTTCTGTTGCACCTACTCCCCTAATTACTACCTTTGGAGAAACAGTCACTGTATCATTGGACTGCCACAAAGAGGAAGGCCTTTGAAGCCTTCTCTTAAGACTTAGATGGTATAGCTGTGAAGATAGAGGGAATTCAAATTGAAGAAGGTAATCAGAATTTTTGGGTAGTGTTTATAGCAGAGTACCAGGCTAGACAGGTGCCTGGAGCAAGAGGCTTTAAGTGTTTTCTTAGGGTAGGGGTGAGGAACCTGCAGCCTTAAGGCCACATGTGGCTTTCCTTCTAGGTCCTTAAAATGAGGCCTTTTGAACAAATCATTTTATTTTTATTAATACATTTTTGTTCACCTTTCATATTTTTATTTTATTTTTCAAATGAACTTATTTAAATACCAAAAAATAAAATAAATTTCAACGAAGTAGTCCTCCCAGATTGGTACAATTAGAAAATTAGTGAGCCATAAGGGCTAAATTGACAGCTGCTATATGCTTATTTAGTTCTAACTTCCTCCACCTGACTGGCGCCACTGCTGCAGGAGGCTGGTTTGCAAGAGTTTATGGGGGTTGAGTACCGAAGTAGTTACCACCTTTTGACAACGGTGCACTGTTTCTGTTTGAATTGGAATTTGTGAATAGTTGCATAGCTCAGTGGTATTTTTTAGTTCTGTCTGCTTAATAGCCCATCATGTCAGAGAAGACCAAGAGAAAGCTGAAGGAAGAAAACATTTTTTTAATGAGGATTGGGAATTGCAATATTATCTTGTTTCTGCTAAAGATAAGATGATTTGCTTGCTTTGTGATACTGCAATATCAACACTAAAGAAATTCAGTGCTCATCAGCATTATAACACTCATAAAGATCACAAATATTTTACATTAGAGGGAGAGGCATGAAGGGTTGTACTGCAGAAATTAAAAGATGAAAAGCAAAAGCAAAGACAGTTCTTTCAAGCAGCCACTGAAGCAACTTACAAAGTAGCTTAGATACTTGAGGGGGGGCATTCAGTGATGTAGAAATTTTGAAAGAAGGCATTGTTGAAGTTGTAGGATGCTTAGACCCTAGTAATGTTTCAAAGTACAAACAAGTGGGTCTTTCAAGGAAAACCGTAACTGATCAGTAGCATGAATTAGCCTTCAACTTAACAATTTCATGCAATACTTCAAAAGGAAAATACTTATTATTCAGTCACTTTGGATGAATCAACTGATACTGACTCAGTGCAGGTTTTATACTTCATTTGGGTCATAACGGAAGATTTTCTTTGCTGCAAAAAGTTACTTTGGGCAGTCTTGTGAACAGAACATGGAGAATAGTTATCTTCAACAACTTTCAAGATAAATGTGAAGTTGGACTGAATTTGGAAAATTTAGTGTGTGTACAGAAGGTGCACATGACAGGAAAACATGAAGGGTTTATTGCACAGGTACAAAAAGTATTAACAGATCCAGATGCTCTCATTTCTTGTCATTGTATCTTGCATCAGCAAATCTGTGCTAAAGCTGCTATTTTAAGTGACACTTCGCAACAAGTTATAAGTATTGTTACCTGTATTCATGCAGGTGCAACATGGCATCTCCAGTTTCCTAACATGCTGAAGTCCAGTGATGAGGTATATTCAATGTGCATTTGCCCTATCATTCTAAAGTATGTTGGCTACCGCAGGGACAGGTGTTAGCCAAAATTTTTATCTCTGTGAGAACAGATAGTTAAATTTTATGAAGAACAGAATCAGCAATGTGTATTATTGAGAGAAGATTTCAGCTGGGCGTGGTGGCTCATGCCTGTAATCCTAGCACTCTGGGAGGCTGAGGCAGGAGAATTGCTCAAGGTCAGGAGTTCTGAAACCAGCCTGAGCAAGAGTGAGACCCCGTCTCTACTAAAAAAAAAGAAAGAAAGAAAGAAATTAATTGGCCAACTAAAAATATATATAGAAAAAATTAGTCGGGCATGGTGGTGCGTTCTGTAGTCCCAGCTACTTGGGAGGCTGAGGCAGGAGGATCGCCTGAGCCCAAGGGTTTGAGGTTGCTATGAGCTAGGCTGGCCTGGGCAAGAGTGAGACTCTGTCTCAAAAAAAAAAAAAAAAAAAATATATATATATATATATATGTAATTGTTGCTTTTGAGGGGGGAAAAAGAAAAATATTAATAAGTAAATTAAGTAAATGAAATAATTTAATTAAATAAAATTTCTATAGGAATGTAGCATTTTTGTGTGATATCATGTCAAATCCAAACAACTTGAATATTTCTTTGCAAGGTAAACCTAAATCTATATGTGATATGTGGCAAAAAATCCAAGCATTTCAAAAACACCTTCTTTCAAAACACTTCTTCAAAAGGAAATTTTGGATGAACATTTTCCCCAGTTAGCAAGTCATTGATGAGTGGATGATATATGCAAATTATTTGAAGAATTATGTGGCTGTTATTAGTTGGAGAATACAATGAAAAGTGCACTGACTTTGAAAATCATGACATCACACTCAAATTAGCAGTTTAGCCTCACTTGTTGACATCACCAAGGCACCTAAAGAACATCAGGTGGAATTGATTGAGCTCTCAGTAGATGACATTTTAAAGTCATTGTTCAATGGTAAGAAAGATACAATTGAAATATGAAAAAATGCAGAATACCCACGCTTTCAGACAACATGCCCAAAAAATGCTTTCTTGCTTTTCAGCCACTTATTGCTGCGAATCTACATTTTCCTACCTAACCCAAATCAGGACCCCCATAAGGTCACAAATGACTGGTAACCATCTTAGAGGATCAGTTGAAACTGTGGACCTCCATGCTGCAGCCAAATATTCAAATTCTTTCCAACAAAAACCAGACACAACAAAATCATTAAAAGGTTAGTTAACTTTAAAATTAACAATTAGTTTCATTTTTTGAAATTATTAAATACGTAATAGATTTTTACAAAATAATGTATATTTTAAAGTATATCTGATTGAAGTTTCTTGAATACAGCCTTATTTTATTACAACTAAATTAATGTGGTCTTCTGACACAGAAAGGTTCCTCACCCCTGGGACCCTAGGAATAAGGTAACTGTTTCTATAACTTAATCAGATTACTTTGGATGATTCAAACTCCTTTCATTATGCGTCTTTGAGAGTTGAGAGTCCACCTGGTATAGCGAAGGCATTGGACTCCGGGAGGCCGGTAGACTTGAGATCTGCTATCCTGATTCTTCTATCTTTCTAGTAAGACAGTGTCCATGGGCAAATAACTTTACCTCCAGGGGAGGAGGTTTAGTCTAATTTGTAAAATAGTTGTAATGCATTATTGGTGGTGGAGAATGCAGGGCTTGAGTAGTCACTTTATACAGTGCAAATAGTGTGAAAAAGATTTAGGTGGCCATGAAATACAAGTTCTTCGTGGGGGATAATGCATGGGTTCACTTGGGATAATAGAGTACAGGGTAATGATGAAGGATAAGCTTAAAAATATAGGTTAATGGTAGATTGAGGAGAGCTTTGAAAATAGCCTATTGGGACAGTAGACAAGCCATTTAAGAGTTAGTAGGAGAAAAGTGACAAGACTGCTCTGTATTACACTGTGACCACATTTTCATTATTAACTATTCTTTCTCTTTTTAAATGTCCACATTCTTTTTTTCTTAATTTCAAAATATTAAGGGGGTACACATATTTTTGTTACATGGCTTGAGTCAGGGCTATAAATGTGCCCATCACCCAAATAGTGAATAGTGTTCATTGTACCTGTTAGGTGGGTTTTTGCCTCTTCCTTCCTCCCCCACCCCTTGCTTGATTTCCAATATAAATGTCCACAATGTGTGGACAGAGGAAAAAAAGTCAACATTCTAAAGACTAAATTTGCATTCTAGTCAAATTTTACTGTTTCATCTCCATTCATTGATATGCTTTAATCTTGTAGTTTGGCTCAGCAAATTTTTATTAATACTGTGTATTGTATGTGTTTGTTGATAAAATTAATGGTAAATAACAAGTAAAAATGTTGTAGTGTGTCCTAGTAATATAAAGAAAATGGATTTATTTGGCTCATGATTCTGCCAGCTGTACAAGAAGCATGGTGCTGGCATCTGCATCTAGGGAGGGCCTCAGACTGCTTCCACTCATGGCAGAAAGGGGATGTGCAGAGATCATACTGCAAGAGAAGAAGCGAGAGGGAGGGATGTGCCAGGCTCTTTTTAACAACCAGCTTTCACAGGACTAATAAAACAAGAACTCACTTATTACTGGGAGGGTGGCACCAAGCCTTTCATGAAGGATCTGTCCTTATGACCCAAACACCTCCTTATTAGGCTGCACCCACAACATTAGAGATCAAATTTCAACATGAGGTTTGGAGGGGTCAAATTTCCAAACTATAGCATAGTGCTAGCAGAAATAAGCATAACTCATTAAATTTGGAAGTTGGCATAAAGAGATAGGCATAGAAAAGTTAATGCCTAGAGCAGCTTATCGCTTATTAGCATTTAGTTTGAATATAAGGATCAGAGTTAGATTTTATCTCTTAGGATTCACTCACCAGGCCAAAGTGCTGCTCTTTTCACAAGACCTAGCACAGCATCTTAGATTTACAGATTTTAAAAATATCAGATCTGTTTCAGTCTTGTTCATTATAATAATAAACATTTATTAAATGTCTGGGATACTGAAAAATGTGGCTTTCTGTTCAGTGCTCACAGGTGAGTGAAAGAGTATAAAACTTTAATATACAAGGCATTTCTGAAGAGAACACTGCAAGAAGGGAGAAAATAATTATTCAGTTGAGTAGATATTAGAAACTACTATGAGGGGATCACAATGAGTAGCTAGAAGAATCTTTTTGGAATGCAAATCTAGATTATTTCACTGTTTTACTTTTTTAAACTTCCATGGCTCCCCCAAATTCTTACTACAACCTTTCAGGTCCTGATTGGCTTGGTTCTGACCTGTTTCTCTAGCCGCATGTTGCATCATTTTTATATTTTCTCTTTCCTACTGCCATCCCTCTGCATTATTCTTCATCTTCCTTTGGAGTTTCACTGGGCTTTATATCCTCAGAGTCTACCGCAGTTTATAGCCTGTACTAATAAATGTGTTTAAAGGATTGTATATCCTGTTGTCCATAAAAGAGGATAAGTAATGCAGACACTGAAATGGAGGAAAGAAATTTTGTTGGTAATTGGAGCTTGAGTATTCTTTTGACTCTTCTTCGGTAGAATGAAAGAAGTAGAGATACTAAAATACAAAAAATGAACTTTTTGCTTTGTGGATTTGAGAAAGACTATAAAGAATAAATTAAATATGTAGTGAGAGAGACAGGGTTGAAATTCAGCATTGTTTTTTCACCCCCTTTGATTTGGGAATTTCAGTTTGTATTAAAAAATTCAAATTAATTAGCACAGTTCACTAAAAAAAAAATGATACCTTCTATTAATATTTAGGAGTGAACCTCTATTTCTTTAAAGTAGGTTTGTGAGCCAGAATGACTTGCTCTTTTTTCTGTTTATTTCCTAGACTTGGGGAAACAATTTATTCAGTAAATATTTAGTTGGCACCTGCATTATGCAGAATGGAAAATGTAATTTGTGAGATGCTGGGGTAGCACTGTAATAGGATACAATGATGTGGCCTGTGTTTTTAGGGAACTTACTTTCTGCATAGTATGGAAAGTAAAAGAAATACAGGAATAGTGATATCAGGTAGAAGGTTTATTACCTTTTAGGTTAGGTACTTATTTGTAAATATATCCTGTCTATCTTCTGTCTAGCTACTACTATCATCAGATTTCCTAAGTAATGGTTGGGTTCTTGAAGGTGTTTCAGCTAAATATATACCATTTCTAAGCAAAACTCGGACTCTCCATTTCAATATGTTCTCACCATGTGAGTGGGCTAGATAAATGTAAATAAAAATATATGTCTCTCTCAATTTTCTTTTGAACCAAAAGTGGCCATTTAGTCCAGAAGTGGCCATTGTTTATTTTCCCCTCCCTTTGGACCTGCCCTGGTTACTCTTAGCATTTTAGAAGCATACCTATCCCTCAAATGGATCTATCCAATGAAGCCTTATGCATAGTTTTTAAAAGGAAAGGAAAGAAGAGGGACTTTGTACCTTCATTCTTCTCATGGAAAAATCATTCTCTCCCTAGGTTTCCCATGTCATGGTTCAGGCTGAAAATTCCTAAGAGAATGCTTATGATTGAGAATTAAAAGAGAGCTCGGGCTGGGGGTGGGAGATACTCAGGGACACTTAATGGAATTCTGCAGTCCCCAACTTTTTTGGCACCAGAGAAGACAATTTTTCCACAGACAATTTTTTCCTCTGTGCCCCCAGGGTTGGGGGCACAGAGCTCAGGTGGTGATGTAAGTGATGGGGAGCAGTTATAAATACAAATGAAGCTTGCCTTGGTTGCACGTAGCTCACCTCCTGTTGTGTGGCCCCCCTCTTCCCTGCCCATTCATAAGTTTCATGGAAGACAATTTTTCCACGGATAGGGTGGGGGCTAGGGTGGCAGCAGAGCTCTGCTGCCTGGTCCCTAATGGGCCATGGACCTTTACAGGAGTTGGGGACCACAGAAATAGATGATTTTGAGTAAGGTCCTAAAGAATAGGTAGGATTTGGACAGGAAAAAATAGAGAAGGATATTATTGTGAACAAACAACATTAGCAAAAGATAGTGTGAAAGGAAAACTTAGTTTTTCTCTAGGAGACATTTAAGCTGACAATTTAGGGGGCAATGGGTTATTAAGCTTTCATATTGTGGTGAGGATTGTCTTATGGTGAAACTAAAAAACATGGAACATTATATGTGTTTATGTGAGGATCTGAAAGAAAAGTTCTCCTAAATGGTATATTTTCCCATACAAGTGTATGTGTGTGAAGCTATTCAGATCAAATATTTTTATTTTTAAAGATCAAATATTTTTATTATAAAAAGGAACAAAACAATAGTATTCCTTAATTACATCCAGTGTTTTTAGGAGTTCAAAATACTTTAATAAAAAGTAACATATCCTGGAATTTCTGTATGCCTCACTTTCATCTATTCACATCATTAAATATCCATTACTCCTAAATGGGTACAACAGATTAAGCTATTAGAATTTCTAATGTCAAATTGTAGAAGCAGTGTACTCTATAACTGCTGTACTTCTTAGTAGTTCGAATGAAATATATAGTAATAAGTAATGTGAATAACTTTTTTTGAGATATTTAAAAGCATTTCTTAAAAAGAATTAAATGACTTATTAACAGCTAAGTTTTAATTTTATATCAAGAATTTTTCATAGGCCTTGTGGGAGGAAGTCATGGAATTCCAGAGAGCTAAAAGTTCAGGGTATCTTGCAAAAACCAGTGGCTGTGGGCCAAATCAAAGACATCCTCTTTTGCAGAATATTTTTTTTTTTGAGACAGAGTCTTGCTTTGTTGTCCAGGCTAGGGTGAGTGCCATGGTATCAGCCTAGCTTATAGCAACCTCAAACTCATGGGCTCAAGCAATCCTACTGCCTCAGCCTCCCAAGTAGCTGGGACTATAGGCATGCGCCACCATGCCCGGCTAATTTTTTCTATATATATCAGTTGGCCAATTAATTTCTTTCTATTTATAGTAGAGACGGAGTCTCGCTCTTGCTCAGGCTGGTTTTGAACTCCTGACCTCGAGCTATCCGCCTGCCTTGGCCTTCCAGAGTGCTAGGATTACAGGCGTGAGCCACTGCGCCCGGCCAGCAGAATCTTTTAATTGAAGAATAACAGTGTCACCATGAGTTGTTAAAGGGGTATTTCCAAAGAACATTATTGTTTTCTTTATTGACTTGCTTAAGGTTAGTTAAATATGTAATATAGAGATTATATTCAGATTTTTTCTTTGGAAATTTTAAAATTTAGGTTACATAACTATATATTGATTGGATTTAGTGCTGTAGTAAGGTGAGTATAAATACTTCACTCCTAAATTTAGGGTTCTTTCAGGCTGTTCATGTATAGTTTCTTAACTGTTTTAAATATTTAAAAAATTTTGGTCATTAATATACTGAATTAGAGTAGATTAATAGAATTTCTGCAATTATGAACACTTATTTGATCACTGTGAATTCTCCCTTTATGCATGTAAAAAACATCTGCCATATTTTAAAGTAATCTCATTTGTCATAGATGAAATAAGTACTTTTAGGTTTGAGATTCTGTAAAAGATTGTACATGTATGGTCATTACCATATTTTACAGTTGAGAAAACTAGAACTTTATGATTTGATTCATTTATTTATCGACAAAAAATTATTAAGTATTTACATATGCCAGGCACTGTATTAGGACTATATCAGTGATCAAAAGACAACAAAATTTATACTTTCATGGAGCTTATATTCTGGTGGCATTTGTTGAATTTAACTAATGGCTAAACAAGGACAATTGATTTGGTGTAATATTCCAGTGTTCGTAGTATGAAATTGGGCTTGCAGATATTTCTTATCCCACTTGCCAATTCAGATGGTTTTGTCATAGCTGCCTGGAGCCTCAGTTATATCTGCTTTAGGTGCAGAAGGGGCACTGGTAGTGTGATTAGATTGTAGCCCTAGTGTGTCTGCCTTTATCTCACTATCTGATTGTCTCTTCCCATTCTGTTGGGCAGCTTTATGGTTTGGTAAGCAGGAGAATATACTTTGGAGTGAGACTGCATAAATTCACATCTTAGCACCTCCACCGCTTTTTTTGGGATGTTGGGCAAGTTACTTAACTTGTTTGTACTTCATTTTGTGAAGTGGGGAAAGTAATATCAACTCAGAATCATTATGAGGAGTAGATGAGTTAATACACTTAAATACAGAAAACTGTGTTTGGCACATAACATCCTTGATGAATATTTGTGATGGTTATTACTCTTCTTCCTCTTTATTTATAATTCTGAAATCTAAAAAGTTCTGAAATTAAAGGATTTTTGTTAACTATTTGATGGCAGAAACCTTCCCTGAAGTGATGTGAGGCTATTTATATTCTTTGTTTCTCATACTTCATGAAAACTCATATACTTCTTTAAAAATTTTCTTTGTCTCAACTATTGAAAAGAGCACAATAATCATAGCAAACAATGTCTAGATTCTTTTTTTCCTCTAAAGAGATGGGATCTTGCTCTGTTGTCCATGCTGGTCCCAAACTCCTGGCCTTAGTCGATGTTCCTGCCTCCGCTTGAGTTGCTAGGATAACTTATAATTTATAACTTACCATGCCGTGCTAGAAAACTTACATACTTTTTAAAAGAGATATGAATCTGTTTGATTGTGTTACTGCCCCAATTTGTGTTAGATCAGATGTTAATGCAATATGTGGTATATACTCTCTAGTAATAAATTCTAGAACGTATGTGGTTTCACAGGCATTGGTGAAGGAATGTGAACCTCTACTAGTGAAAATTATACTACATAGCTAAGTCTTTTTCTCACATTAATAACAAAATTTGTAATGATTTAAAATAGCTTACCTAACCAGTAACTATCTTATTAATTATTAAAAGTACTTTGAGTTTTAAGAACAATACATGAATCTAAGTTATTCCTCTTGAAAACTTGCTTGTAAAATTATTTGTAATTTTATTTTCATTGTAAAATCTGAAATCTTTATCTCTTGAGGTTAATAAAAAGATTTCAAGAAACATACTACAGCTTAAGAATGTTAAATCTGCCCTACAACCAGTGTGTTTTCCCCCCCACTCATTGTGAAGTACTGTGTTATTTAATGTGTGGAAACCATTATTATTTGTTGTTTTATGATAGTTCAATCTTTCGTTTACTCGAGATTCTCTTGTCAGTGACTTCAACCCAAAGAATCAATCTTGTGAGCAGTAAAAATGAAATAAAAATATGAAAGTCATGTAATAGAACTCTTTAGTCTATTTTAAAAAAATGGATAGCCCACCATATTATATAAAGAATTTCATTTTCTTTTCAAAAATACAGAAATAACATAAGTTATAAGTAATAGAGTCCATTTGTTTTTAACTTAGTCATAATTTGGATTCCCAGCTTGCTGCAAAATAGAATGGTTGGGAAAAGAGGGAAGCATGTTGCCAGTACCGCAGTAGTATAGATAACAAGCCTCAGCAAGAGAGTGAGAAAACTCTTGAAGTCAACAGAATGTTGTTTTTTTTTTTTTAGACAGAGTCTCACTTTGTTGCCCAGGCTAGAGTAAGTGCTGTGGCATCAGCCTAGCTCACAGCAACCTCAATCTCATGTGCTTAAGTGATCCTATGCCTCAGCCTCCCAAGTAGCTGGGACTACAAGCATGCGCCACCATGCCCGGCTAATTTTTTCTCTATATATTTTTAGTTGGTCAATTAATTTCTTTCTATTTTTAGTAGAGACGAGGTCTCAGCGTGGTTTGAACTCCTGATCTCAAGCAATCCGCCCGCCTTGGCCTCCCAGAATGCAAGGATTACCGGCGTGAGCCACCACGCCCAGCCAAGTCAACAGAATATTTTAAGTATATAGTCTGATAGGGGAAATGCCTCTGTGCAGCTCAGGATGTGTTTAATTCTATTCTGCAGTGTTTAATTCTCTTCTGCAGATTCTGAGTCAGTGCCCTGTTATTGGCTTTTGCAGTATTTCAGAATTTTTATGAACTTTTATATTGTTTATAACAGATTTTAAAAAATGGTCAATATATCAGGAAACATCTTTTTTTTTTTTTGATAAGAGCCCCAGTGTTAAAGGAAACATCTTTTTATTTTTTTTATTTTTTTATTTCAGGGCACTTTTTTCCTGATAAAAGGAAACATCTTTTAAAGGAAGTACCATTAATGGCCACTTGAGGTGGCTCATACCTATAATCCCAGCACTTTGGGAGGAGAGCAAGGTGTGGGAGTTTGAGACCTGCTTGAGCAACATAGTGAGACCCCATCTCTACATAAAATAATTTTTAAAAAAGAAATGAAAATGCCATCAAAATGGCTTAAAGTTTCATACCTCCAAGGGGTAAACTTCCTGTTTATGGAAAAGGAGCTTATGTGTGGCTATGGTTTAAAATGCCAGATGAATATGAAGTTACTGGAATACAGGCTTGCCCTTTAAAAATTGAGTATCTTAGGTTCAGGAAAAAAAAAATTGAGTATTATGCTTTAAACCAAATTATTGCCATGTAAAATGACATTGGGATTTTAAAGGATGGTGGTGGTATTTGATATTTTATTAAACTTTATTTTAGGCTCTGTCATAAATAGAAGAGAGAAAAAATAAAGTATAAGTTTTCTTTGCTTTGGAACATTTTAGTATTTTATTAGTGTTTTTCTTTTCCCTGGAATTCTTTGCCATCAATAAAACTGGAAAATGTTATTTTTATGAACTCTTGTGTGCACTTTTTTGTTTATCCATTCTTGAAAAGATATTGAGTATGCACCCTGTTAGTGAGGGCCTTGACTACTTAAATACTTGAAGTATTTAAGTGATGATTATACAAAAGTTTCTGTGCCTGCCTTGACACACTGAATTATTAGATAAATCTGTGTGTGTGTGTGTGTGTGTGTGTGTGTGTGTGTGTGTGTGTGTGAATTCTAAGCTCCCTGGTGATTCTGATACAATGAGCTAGGTTTTGAAATCTTTGTATGATAACCTTTTTGGTATTCTTTGCTTTGTGTAAAATGTTAGTGGGTCACCTGGCTCTTTATCTTATAATTATTTACATCTGAACCCCATCTGGCCCCAAATATTTAAGTGCTTTGAATTCACATGTATAGTTTTAGTTGACTGTTAAAAGGGGCTTAAGGAGCCAGGGTACTGAAGTTTCTTGAGAACCTACTATTTTAAATAGTGGTATGGTTTTATTACTAATTGCTGTAATCTGAATTTGCCATTAATTTGCTTCCAGACCTAAAGTACTTACAAGTTTCTTTTTTAATTCCTTGGATGTTAAAGTTTGCTCCTGAATGATGTTGCAGTTTCTAAATATTTTTTTTAGTACTTCAGTAAGTGCTAAAAAGAATGTTTAAAATCATTAAATGAAACTCACCTAAATCTAATGTCTGCCTTTACTTACAAAATTTGTTTAAATAAAGAAAACTGTTGCAATAGAACAAATTTGATGAAATTTATTTCTTTGTTTTAAGCAAGATACTTTTTTTTTTTTTGGAAACTATAGTTGAGAATCAACCTTTAGGCTGATCCTTTAGCTCAATCAATGTTGAAAGTGTTGCACTGGTGACCTCTAGTGGTCTTGTGGCTAAAAAAGATTACCTGCTAGCAAATATCAACAAATAGGAAGTACTTCTCATGTGATAGTCACATACTGATTGTGGAATGAAATCAGATGATGTATAAATGTGGTCCCAAATGATCACCTTTATTTGTATTCAAAGGAAGAAAAGTTATCTTCAAAATCAACAGTAAGATTTGTTACCCTGAATTTTCAACTGAAATTGAATATGGAAATTAGTTTATAAAAGTTAGTTTTTGCCTTTGCAGTATGTTTGTGGTAATGAATCAGAAGCTAGTCACCTACTCAACCATTATATTCTTCAGATCAAAATAATTAAAAATAAATTTTGTCCACTTAGGTAGATAAAAAATGAAATATTTAGTATTTTTAAAAGTCCTTTTATTGAAGCAACCACACATTCCATTGTAGAGCCTTTTCTTCTCATATCTGAAGGACCTAGGTCTGTGACCTTATTTTCACAATAAAAACATACTTTTTCCTCCCTGAGACAGAGTCTTGCTGTTGCCCAGGCTAGAATACAGTAGCGTGATCATAGCTCACTGCAACCTCAGACTCCTGGGCTCAAGCAATCCTTCCATCTCAGCCTCCCTAGTAACTGGGACTACATGCCTGCACCACTATGCCTGGCTGATTTTTCTATTTTTTTGTAGAGACGAGGTTCTCATTCTTGCTCAGGCTAGTCTCAAACTACTGGCCTCAAGCAGTCCTCCTGTCGTGGCCTCCGGAAGTGCTAGGATTACAGGGATAAGCCACCACACCATGCCAAAACATACTTCTTAAATCTAATCCTTAGGAGTGAGATTTTTTTTAAAAAACTTTCAAAATCGTGAACTATAATTTATATATACAAAAAAAGCACATAAAACATAATTGTACAGTTTAACGAGTCACAGTGCATGACTTATGATGGGGTTACATCCTGATAAACCTGTTGAAGTAAGTTGAAAATATTGTGAATCAAAAACACATCGCATTTAATATACTTAACCCAAGGAACGTCATAGCTTAGCCAAGCCTACCTTAAATATGCTCAGAACACTTACCTTAACCTACAGTTGGGGAAATCATTTAACACAAAGCCCATTTTATACTAAAGTGTTGACCTTAGCAAATCACTAACATGGGAAAAGATAAAAAGTTAGAAGTACAATTTCTGTTGTATTGTTGTATTGCTATTAAAAAATTTAAAGTCAAACCATCATAAGTCAGAGACCTTCTGCATTATAAAGAGAACAACCATAATACTATCTCTAGAGAGATCAAGAGATAGCACATTGCCAGCACCCTAGAAACCTACCCTTCCAAATTACTGTTGCTGCTTTCCCCCATAAAGTTAGCCACTAGCCTTTTTAGCAATCCTTGTTTTTCTTAATGTTACCAGTTTAGTTTTGCCTGATAGTGAACTTTATATAAATGAAATTATATAGAATGTTCTTTAGTGTCTTGATTCTTTTTCCCTCAACATGCTGGTTCTTCTGTGTTATACATAGTTTGTTCATTTCTTTGGCTGCATAGTATTTCGTAATGTATGGTATTCATATGAGTCTACAGAGTTATCTGTTTTCTAGTTGATGGATGTTTAAGTTGTTTGCAGTCTTTGACTATTATGCATAATGGTCCTGGGTGTATGATTTTACCATATCTCCTAATACATACATACATTTATTAATTATTATTATTATTTTTGGGAGAGACAAGGTCTCACTGTGCCCAGGCTGGAGTGCAGTGGTGTGGCCATAGCTCCCTGGAGCTTCAAACTCTTGGGCTCAGGTTATCCTCCTGCCTCAGCCTCCTGAGTAGCTAAGACTATAGACATATGCCACCATACCTGGCTAATTTTTTAAAAAAATTTTTGTAGAGACAGTCTTGTGTCTTGCTATAGTGTCTTGCTATGTTGCTCATGCTGGTCTCGAACTCCCGGCCTCAAGCAACACTCTGGCCTTGGCCTCCCAAAGTGCTAGAATTATAGGCATGACCCACCATGCCTGGGCTGATACATGCATTTATACATGCCTTTCTGTTGGGTATTTTCCTAGGGAGTTTTGGTTTTAGAGTGTTTATATCTTCAACTTTAATTGGTAATGCAAAACTTTTCAAAAGAGGCTATACCAGTTTATAGTTCCATAAATAGTTTATAAGAGTTTGTTTTGATTCACATCTTCCTCCACAAATAGTATTGTTGTATTTTTTAAAATTTAGCCAATCTGGTATTGTGTTACTTTCTTGTAATTTTAATTCATTCTAAAGTTCTAAGCGACTCTCCTTTTCTCCCTTCCCCCAATCCCTGATAACCACCATTCTACTTTTCTGTTTTCTGTGAATTTGACTGCTTTGGATACTTCATAAGTGGAATCATACAGTATTTATCTTTTTGTGACTGGCTTATTTCATTTAACATAATGTCCTTAAGGTTCCCCCATGCCGTATCAAGTGACAGGATTTTCTGGCTATTTAAGGCTGAAATAATAGTCCATTGTATGTATATACTACATTTTGTTTGTTCATTCATCAGTTGATAGGTGGTTGGGTTGCTTTCATCTCTTGGCTATTGTGAATAATGCTGCTATGAACATGAGTGTGCAAATATCTATTCAAGACCCTGCTTTCAATCCTTTGGGATATACTAATAAGCCTAGAAGCAGAATTGCTGAGTTAAGTGGTATTGCTGTTTTTAGTTTTTTTGAGGAACCTCTATACTGTTCCTTTAATGGTCGGAACATTTTATAGTTCTAACAATGCACAAAGTTCCAATTTTGTCACATCCTCACTAACACTTGTTAATTAAGATTTTATTTTGAACAATTTTAATTTTACAGAACAGTTGATCAGATAGAGCTCCCGTAGGCTCCCTCCCCCTAATTTTTCTTTATTATTACATCTTGTATTAGAGTGGTACATTGGCTATAGTTAATGAACCAGTATTGATACATCATTACTAACTGAAGTTCATTTACTTCAGATCTATGGCTTTTGACAAATGCATAATGTTATGTATCTACCATTACAATATCAGACAGAGTAGTTTCGTTGCTCCTAAAAAATCCCTTGTGCTTCACCTATTCATCTTCCTCCCACCCTTGAACCTCTGGCACAACCACTGATCTTTTTGCTGTCTCTATGGTTTTGCCTTTTTCAGAAAGTCATATAGTTGGAATCATGCAGTATTTAGCCTTTTCAGACTGGCTTCTTTCACTTAAATATGCACTTAAACTTCCTTTATGTCTTTTTATGGCTTGCTAGCTCATTCTTTTTTTAAAAATAGACTTAAGAAGCAGTTTTAGGTTCATAGCAAAATTGAGAGGAAGGTATAGTTATTTCCTATGTAGTCCCTGCCCCAACACATGCATAGCCTCCCCCATTGTCAACATCCTACACCATAGTGGAAAATTTGTTACACTTGATAAAGCCACTTTGACTCATTTTTATTACCAAAAGTCCATAGTTTAGGGTTAAGGACCTCTCTTGGTATTGTACATTCTATGGATATAGACAAATGACATGTGTCCATCATTATAGTATTAAAAAGTATTACTGCTCTAAAAATCTCTGTTCTGCGTGTTTATCCCCTTTTCTCACCCCCTGATCGTTTTAGTGTTTCCATAGTTTAGCCTTTTCCAGAATGCATATAGTTGGAGTCATACAGTATGTAGCCTTTTCAAATTAGCTTCTTTCACTTAATAATGCATTTAGGGTTGGGTGCTGAGGCGCAAGCCTGTAATCCTAGCACTCTGGGAGGCTGAGGCGGGAAGATCACTTGAGCTCAGAAGTTTGAGACCAGCCTGAGCAAGAGCGAGGCCCCGTCTCTACTAACAATAGAAAGAAATTAGCTGGACAACTAAAAATATATAGAAAAAATTTGCTGGGCATGGTAGCGCATGCTTGTAGTTCCAAATACTCAGGAGGCTGAGGCAGAAGGATTGCTTGAGCCCAGGAATTTGAGGTTCCTGTGAGCTAGACTGACACCCTGGCACTCTAGCCCAGGCAACAGAGTGAGATTCTGTCTCACAAAAAAAAAAAAAAAAAGTAATAATGCATTTAAGTTTCCTCCATGTCTTTTCATGGCTTGATAGCTCATTTATTTTTAGCACTGAATAATATTACCTTGTATAGATGTACCACAGTTTCTTTATCCATTCACCTGTAGAAGGACACCTCGATTGCTTCCAAGTTTTGGCAATTATGAATAAAACAGCTTTAAACATTGGTGTGCAGGTTTTTGTGTGGATGTAGTGTTTCAGCTCATTTGAGTAGATACCAAGAAGTGTGATTGCTGAATCACATGGTAAAAGTATGTTTAGTTTTGTAAGAAATTGCCAAATAGTCTTCCTAAGTGTCTGTACCATTTTGCACAATGCCAAGACCCTAGTATTGAATGAGAATTCCTCTTCCTCCACATCCTTACCAGCATTTGGTTTTGTCAGTGGTTTGGATTTCATCCATTTTAGTAGATGTGGATCTCATTGTTTAAATTTGCTAATTTATATTTCCCTGATGACAAACAATGTTGAGTATGTTTTCATATGCTTATTATTATTATTATTTTTTTATTTTTTATTTTTTTTTGAGACAGAGTCTCGCTTTGTTGCCCAGGCTAGAGTGAGTGCCGTGGCGTCAGCCTAGCTCACAGCAACCTCAAACTCCTGGGCTCGAGTGATCCTTCTGCCTCAGCCTCCCGGGTAGCTGGGACTACAGGCATGTGCCACCATGCCCGGCTAATTTTTTTATATATATATCAGTTGGCCAATTAATTTCTTTCTATTTATAGTAGAGACGGGGTCTCGCTCTTGCTCAGGCTGGTTTCGAACTCCTGACCTTGAGCAATCCGCCCGCCTCGGCCTCCCAAGAGCTAGGATTACAGGCGTGAGCCACAGCGCCCGGCCTGCTTATTATTATTTTTAAGAGACAGGGTCTTGCTTTGTCACCCAGGCTAGAGGGCAGTGGCTTGATCAGGCTCAAGGAGTCCTCCTGGGTAGCTAGGACTACAGGCATGTGCTAACCATGCACAGCTGATTATTTTATTTTATTTTTTTTTTTTAGGGACAGGGTCTTGCATGTTGCCCATGCTAGTTTTCATATGCTTATTTGCCATCTGTATATCTTCTTAGGTGAGTTGTCTGTTCAGATCTTTTGTCTTTTTTAAAATTGGATTGTTAATAAGAGCTAGTTAAAATATAAGAGTTATTTTAGTAGTTCTTTGTATGTTTTGAATGTAAGTCCTTTATCAGATACGTGTTTTATAAATATTTTCTCTCAGTCTGTGGCTTGTCTTTTCATTCTCTTAAGAATGCCTTTTGCAGGGCAGAAGTTTGTTAATTTTAATAAAATCCAACTTACCCATTTTTTTATGGATTGTGCTTTTCATATTGTATTTGAAAACTCATCACCAAACCCAAGGTCACCTAGATTTTCTCATGAGTTACCTTCTAGCAGTTTTATAGTTTTGGCTTATGATCCATTTTGAGTTAATTCTTTGAAAAATACAAAATCTTTGTCTAGATAAATGTTTTTCATATGAATATCCAGTTGTTCTAGCACCATGTGTTGAAAAGACTATTCTTTGCTCCTTTGTCAAAGATCAGCTGATTATATTTTGGGGGGGTTTATTTGTGGACTATCTGTTCTGTTCTGTTAACCTATTTGTTTATTCTTTGACTTGTACTATGCCGTCTTGATCACTGTAGCTTTTATATTCAGTTTTGATATTGGGTAGTTAGTATCAGTACTCCAACTTTGTTGTTTTTCCATGTTGTGTTTGTTATTCTGGATTTTTTGCCTTTCCCTATAAACTTTAGTTAGAATCAGTTTTTCAGTATCCACAAAATAGCTTGTTGGGATATTTGTTGGGATTGCATTCAATTTATAGATAAAATAAGGAAAAATTAACATCTCAAAATAATGAGTCTTCCTATCTATGTACATGGACTACCTCTCCATTTATTTAGATCTTTTTTGATTTCTCTTAGCAGTGTTTCATAATTTTCCTCTTGTGCATGTTTTGTTAGATTTATGCTTAAGAATTTCAGTTTTTGGTGCTAAGATAAATGTTATGTTTTAAATTTCAAATTCCAATTGTTCATTGGTAAGCAATGGACTTTTGTATATTTCCTGCAACCTTGCTATAATTGATTATTTGATCCAGGATTCTTTTTGTTGGCATTTTAGGATTTTCAGTGTAGGCAGTCATGTCATCTGCAAACAAAGAATTTTATTTCTACCTTCTCATTCTTTGTCTCTCTTTTTTTTTCTCTCTCTCATCTATTGCATTAGCCTAGACTTTGATTATGATGTTGAATAGGAGTGATAAAAGAGGACATTTCTTCCTTTGTTCCTGATCTTAGGGGGGAAAGCTTCTAGTTTCACATCATTAATTATGATATTTAAACTATTGGTTTTTGGTATATATTCTTTATCGAGTTGAAGAAGTTCTCTTTATTCCTAGTTTGCTGAGAGTTTTTGTCATGAATGGGGATAAGATTTTGGGAAATGCTTTTCTATATGATCTTAGAGGTTTTCTTCTTTAGCTTGTTTTGCCAATTAATGATGGATTACATTAATATATTTCTGAATGTTGATCAGCCTTGCAAAGCTGAAATAAATCCTACTTTGTCTTGATGTGTAATTCTTTGTATACATTGTTGTATTTGCTAATATTTTGTTGAATTTTGCATTTATGTTCATGAGGAATATCAGTCTGTATTTTTCCTTTCTTGTAATGTACTTTACCTAGTTCTAATATTAGAGTAATGCTGGCTTCATCAAATGAGTTAGCATGTGTTCCCTTTGTTTCTGTTTTCTGGAAGAGACTGTAGAGAATTGATATAATTTCATCCTTAAATGTTTGATAGAATTCTCCAGTGAACCCATCTGGGCTTGATGCTTTCTATTTTGGAAGGTTATTAATTGTTGATTCATTTTCTTTAATAGATAGAAGCCTATTCAGAGTACTTCTCCTTGTGTGAATTTTTTTCTTGAAGAACTGCGTATTTTCCTTAGTGTCTATACCATTTTATATTGCCACCAGTAGTGAACAAAGGTTCCGATTCCTTTTTTTGTTTGTTTTGTTGTCGAGACAGTCTCACTCTTTTGCCCCAGGCTAGAGTGCTGTGGCATCAGTCTAGCTCACAGCAACCTCAAACCCCAGGGCTCAGGCGATCCTTCTGCCTCAGCCTCCCGAGTAGCTGGGATTACAGGCATGCGCCACCATGCCTGGCTAATTTTTTCTATATATTTTTAGTTGGCCAATTAATTTCTTTGTATTTATAGTAGAGACGGGGTCTTGCTCTTGTTCAGGCTGGTTTCGAACTCCTGACCTCGAGCAATCCGCCTGCCTTGGCCTTCCAGAGTGCTAGGATTACAGGCATGAGCCACCACACCTGGCCTCCAATTTCTTTATATTCCATACCAGCACATGTTATTTTCTGGTTTTTTGATTATTCCCATCGTAATGGATATGAGGTGATATCTTGCTGCAGTCTTCATTTGTATTTCTCTGATTAGTGATATGAGCATCTTTTCGTGTGCTGCTTTGTCCATTTGTATCTCTTCTTTGGAGCAATATCTGTTCAAACCTTTTGCCCATTTTTTATTTGGGTGGTTTGGTTTTTTTGTTGTTGAGTTTTAGGACTTAGCTATATATTTATTTTCATTTCTTTTTTGTTTTGTTTTTGTTTTTGTTTTTTTTGAGACAGAGTCTCGCTTTGTTGCACAGGCTAGAGTGAGTGCCGTGGCGTCAGCCTAGCTCACTGCAACCTCAATTTCCTGGACTCAAGCAATCTTCCTGCCTCAGCCTCCCGAGTAGCTGGGACTACAGGCATGCGCCACCATGCCCGGCTAAGTTTTTCTATATATATTAGTTGGCCAATTAATTTCTTTCTATTTATAGTAGAGACGGGGTCTCACTTTTGCTCAGGCTGGTTTTGAACTCCTGACCTCGAGCAATCCACCCACCTCGGCCTCCCAGAGTGCTAGGATTACAGGTGTGAGCCACCATGCCCGGCCATATTTTCATTTCTTGATTTTCATTTTTTTGGTGAAATGTTGTCTACACTGGCCTTGAACTCCTGGCCTCAAGTGATTTTTCCCACCTCAGCCTCCCAAAGTGCTGGGATTACACGCATGAGCCACCATACCTGGCCAGAATTTGTTGTGTATTCATTCTGGACAGAAATCCCTTACCAGATACATAATTTGTAAATATCTTCTCCCATTCCTTAGGTTGCCTTTTCATTCTGTTTGATGGTGTCCATCAATACAAAATTTTTAATTTTAATGAAATCCAATTTGGTTTTTCTTTTGTCTGTCCTTTTGGCATCATATCTAAAAAATAATTGCCATATTCACTGTCATGAAGATTTTTCCCTATGTTTTCTTGGAAGAGTTCTATAGTTTTTAGCTCTTATGTTCAGGTCTTTGATACATTTTTAGTTAATTTCTGTATATGATGTTAGGAAGGGTCCAAGTTCATTCTTTTAAATGTGGGTATCCAGTTTTCATAGTACCATTTGATGAAGAGACTGTCCTTTTCCCCATTGTGTAGTCTTGGCACCTTGTTGAAGATCATTTGACCATATACACAAAGGTTTATTTCTGAGCTCTACACTCTATTCCTTCTGTCTATATGTCCATATGTATGCCAGGCATACCATCTTGATTACTGTTGCTTTGTGTAGTATGTTTTGGAATCAGAAAGTTTGGGGACTTGAATTTACTCATCTTTTTCAAAGTTGTTTTTCTATTTTTTGTTTCTGTGCTGTGTTTTTGTTTGTTTTGTTTTTTATTTTCCATATTTAGTGGTCCTTGAGATTCCATTTGGATTTTATGATGGATTTTTCTATTTGTGCCCCAAAATATTGGGATTTTGATAGGGATTGCATTGAACTTGTAGATTGCTTTGGGTAGTATTGACATTTTAATAATAGTAAGTCTTATAATCCACAGTCATAGGATATGTTCCCATTTATTTGTTTTCTTTAAGTTCTTTCAGCAGTGTTTTTGTAGTTTTCATTATATAAGTCTTTCACATCCTTGGTTAATTTCTAGATATATGTATTTTTTTATGTTATCGTGCATGGAATGAATTTCTTAATTTCCTTTTCTGGTTGTTCATTGTTGGTATATAGAAATGCAACTGATTTTATGTGTTGGCTTTATATCCTATTACTTTGCTGAGTTCATTTATTAGTACTAACGTTATTGTGTAATCTTTGGGATTTCTACATCATGTAATCTGTGAATGGATAATTTTACCCTTTTGAATTTGGTTGCCTTTTATTTCTTTCCTAATATCTAGGACTTTTAGTACCATATTGAATGGAAGTGATGAAAGTGGGCATCCTTGCCTTGTTCCTGATCTTAGAGGAAAAGCTTTCATTCAGTCTTTCATCATAGAGTATAATGTTTGCTGTGGGTTTTTCACATATGGCTGTTATTATGTTGAGGTAGTTTCTTCTGTGTTTAGTATTTTTATCATGAAAAGGTGTTGAATTGTGTCCAATGACTTTTTTGTATTGAGATAATCAAGGCTTTTTTCTTCATTCTGTTAATGTGGTTTATTACATTTATCAATTTTCTTATATTGAGCAGTGCTTTTGCATTATAGACATAAAGCCCACTTGGTCATGAATATAATCCTCCTAAAATGCTGCTGAATTCAGTTTGTTAGTATTTTTTTGAGAATTTTTGTGTCAGTGTTCATAAGGATATATTTATTGTTCTATAGTTTCTTACTGTCTTTGACTGGCTTTGGTTATCAGGGCAATGCTGGTCTCATAGAATGAGTAAGGAAGTATTCCTTTCTCTTAAAATTTTTTTTTTTTTTTTTTTTTGAGACAGAGTCTCGCTTTGTTGTCCAGGCTAGAGTGAGTGCCGTGGCATCAGCCTAGCTCACAGCAACCTCAAACTCCTGGGCTCGAGCGATCCTTCTGCCTCAGCCTCCCGAGTAGCTGGGACTACAGGCATGAGCCACCATGCCCGGCTAATTTTTTATATATATATATCAGTTGGCCAATTAATTTCTTTCTATTTATAGTAGAGACGGGGTCTCGCTCTTGCTCAGGCTGGTTTTGAACTCCTGACCTTGAGCAATCCGCCCGCCTCAGCCTCCCAAGAGCTAGGATTACAGGCGTGAGCCACCGCGCCCGGCCTCTCTTAAAATTTTTGGAAAAGTTTGAGAAAGATTGGAGTTTGTTCTTGAAATGTTTGTTAGAATTCACCAGTAAAGCCTTCAGATCCAGAGCTTTTCCTTGTTGAGAGATTTCTGTTTCTTGGTGATTCAGTCTTGGTAGATTTTGTTTCTAGTAATTTGTCCATTTCATCTAGGTTGTCCGATTGTTGGTGTACATAGTACTGTTTTTATTTGTGTGGAATCGACAATAATGTCTTTTCATTTCTGGTTGTAGTAATTTTTTTTTTTTTTTTTTTTTTTGAGACAGAGTCTCGCTTTGTTGCCCAGGCTAGAGTGAGTGCCATGGCGTCAGCCTAGCTCACAGCAACCTCAAACTCCTGGGCTCCAGCGATCCTTCTGCCTCAGCCTCCCGAGTAGCTGGGACTACAGGCATGCGCCACCATGCCCAGCTAATTTTTTACATATATATATCAGTTGGCCAATTAATTTCTTTCTATTTATAGTAGAGACGGGGTCTCGCTCTTGCTCAGGCTGGTTTTGAACTCCTGACCTTGAGCAATCCGCCCGCCTCGGCCTCCCAAGAGCTAGGATTACAGGCGTGAGCCACTGCGCCTGGCCATGGTTGTAGTAATTTGAGTCTTCCCTTTTTTTTGGTCAATCTAGGTAAAGGTTTGTCAATTTATTTGATCTTTCCAAAGAAATGACTTTTGGTTTCATTGATTTTTCTCTTTCTTTTATCTTTGCTCTAATCTTTATTTCCTTCTTACTGCTAACTTTCAGTTTAGTTTATTCTTTTTCAAGTTTCTTAAGTTGTATGGTTTGAGATCTTTCTTGTTTTTTAATATAGCATTTAGCTATAAATTTACCTCTTAGTGCTTTCGTTGTGTCCCATAAGTTTTGGTATGTTGTGCCTTTGTTGTCATTTGTCTCTGTTTCCTGACGTCCCTGTGATTTTTCTGTTTGATCTATTTGTTAAGAGTATGTTGTTTAATTCTCACAAATTTGTGAATTTCCAGTTTTCTTTCTGTTATTGATTTCTAACTTCATCTGGTTACAATCAGAGAAGAAACTTTGTCTTTTTAAAGCTATTGAGACTTAATTTGTGACTTAACATATGTGATCTATCCTGGAAAATGTCCCATGTGCTCTTGAGAAGAATGTACATTCTATCACTGGGTAAAATTTTCCATATATGTCTGTTAGAGTTAGTTGATTTACTGAATTGTTCAGATCTTCTATTTTATTACTTATCATTTGTCTCGTTCTTTCCATTATTTACAGTGGGGTATTGCAGTCTCCAACTAGTATCGTCCATTTTTCCCTCAATTCTGTCAATTTTTGCTTAATGTATTATGGGGCAATAACAGACATGGAACCATCAGCGTCTGTGATAACAATGCCTTTTCTGGACTACCTCCTGGAGGACTTGCCTGAGGCAGTTTCACAAGTAACTTTTTTTTTAATAAGGAGGAGAAATACACTAAAAATGATAAGAAGTATAGGGTAGTTAATACATAAATCAGTAACATTGTCATCTATTAAATATTATGTACTATATGTAATTGTATGTACTATACTTTTATACAACTGGCAGCACAGTAGGTTTGTTTACACCAGCATTTTCACAAACACATGAGTAATGGATTATGCTGTGTCACTATGTGATAGGAATTTTTAAGTGCCATTATAATCTTTTGGGACCACTGTCATATATGGGTAGTCTATAATTTACCAAAGCATAGTTAGGTGGCATGTGAGTATTATATATTATAATCTTCCTTGTCTCTTGTAACCTTTACAAATTTTAAGCCTATTTTGTCTGATATTAGGTTTGCAAATTTTTTTTTTCTTTTCTAGAGACCTGTCACCCAAGCTGGAGTGCAGTGGCACAATCATAGCTCACTGTAACTGAATTCCTGGGCTCGGGCATTCCTCTGGCCACAGCCTCCCAAATAGCTGGGACCACAGCCCTGTGTCGTCATGCCCAGCTAAAATAAAAGTTTTTCTTTTGTGGAGATGGTATCCTTTTATGTTGCCCAGGCTGGTCTCAAACTTCTGGCCTCAAGTGATCCTCCCACCTCAGCCTCCAGAAGTGCTGGGATTATAGGTGTGAGCTACTGGGCCAGGCCTGAGTAGTATTTTTGAAGTGATCATCATTTTCTCGATGTTCTGCCCTGCTACCTTTCATAAATCATGTGACCTTATATGCTTTAGTTTGTTTCTGGGCTTTCTGTTTCTTTGACCATTTTTTTATCTCTATACCAATCATTGTCTTAATTTCTGTAACTTTATAATGCATCTTAATGTTTGGTAAAGCAATTTCTGCCACCTCATTGTTTATAAATTATTTTGATTCTTGGCAATTTGAATTTTGTGTAAATTTGAGTCAGCTTGTTCAGTTTTACACACAGACACAAATTCAGAGTTTGATTAGAATTAAGTCTGTTGATCAATTTGGGTGAAAACTGATATTTTTATAGTAATGACTCTTCTAGTCTGTTTTGGTTGTCTTTTATGCTTCTGTTAAATTTTTAAATTTTCTCTATGGATATCTTGCACATCATTGTTGGTTTATTTCTAGGTACTTTTATTTTTTGATACCACTGTAAATATATTTCTTGAGGCTACTTTTTAAAGTATATTTGCAGAGATGATGTTGTAAAATATAGCTGAAAAGTCCATTATCAGTGATCTTGTACCAAGTGCTAAATCTGTTATTTAATTGATCATTATTATGACTATCAGATATAACCTTTACCTTTTCAGTCAAGTACGCTCTAGATACTTGGCGATACTAGGTCACAAGGTCTGTTCCAGTCTTCATGGCTTCTTTGTCACCCCCTTTTTTTCTCCCCCACATGTTTTTGATTAATCCATGATTCTTTTTTCAAGTTTTCTTTTGCAAATTCTTGAACCTTTTCCTTGTCCTAAATCCTTGTGAATTATCTTCCTTCAGCTCCCTGTTCAGTAACTGCTTTGAGATTCTTGCTTTTTATGTGTGGTTTGTGCTTGTTTGTCTGATTTACTAGATTCTCTAAGTATGGATGGGTTGGTAACAAAAACGGAAGAGAAAGAAGTGAAAATCAATTCTCACAACAGTGTAAGATTCTAATAGGAACTATTACATGTGTAGTCTTTATTTTAATTTCTTAGAGGGCATTATGACTTTCACTTAATCTCAACGCCTTTCTCAATCAGAAACCACTTATTACTACTTCTTAAAAAGCAGAAAGTTTGTTTCAGCTTTTCACTGGTAATAGTAGAATGCTTATTATTTTAAAATTGAAATCACATAATGGTTTTATTGTATATGATTCATGTTTGTTTTTTTTAAATAGTTTGGCTACATAGGAGAAAAATCCAATCAGAATCTTCCTTGAAAATGTATGATGAAATTGACATGTTTTACCTTTGCTCCAAAGCTCAAGAGAGTCATTGATAAGTGATGCCATTTTTTTCAGGATCTTAGACTGTTAGATTCTGAATCTTTACCATTCTCCCAGACCTTTATTTTTATTTGGAAAGTTGTGTTTATAAGTGTTATGTTTATAAGTGTTATGTATCGGTTTATAATTTCTCAAGTGTTGAAGAGTTAAGGATGATTTAATATGAGTTTTTTAAAAAGATAATAGAGAAGAGTTTTGGATGACAGCAGTTATTTTAATGACAATTTAGCTTACTAAGTAGCTTTCTGTCTCCTACTGAACAAATATACCTATGTGTCATCTCAGTAAGAGCATTCTACCCTATGTGAAAGTTTTGTTGTGAATGTGTGCATAATGGTAAATGTCTACATACAGATGCCAGTGTCTTTCAATATTATCCTTTAGTGTGGGGTGGGTAAAGGAGGCTGACATTCTGGGAAGGGCCAGAAAAAGGCAAAGAATTGCCTTTCTTGGCAAATACCACAATTAGGAAGAAAAAATCCTTTCACAGTAGAAAAATGACAACAGAAAGTAATGAGGTCATAGATTGTATGGTGGCCCAACAAACTATTTGCCTATCTGGTATCGCAAGAATTGAAACACAATTTGGAGTGGCATGGTAAAATGGAAAGATTATAAATTTTCCAGTGTTTCAGGAAAGAAAAGCTTCCAAAATACTCTTCAGTTATTTTTTTGAAATAAGCAATGTCTCATTTTCTGAAATATATAAATCTACTTGTGGCTATAATACTGCCTTTCAGTTCTTTGTGATTTGTATGTTAGGAATTAGGTGTAATTTTTATGTATAAAAATTTCCTTTCAAGGTTGTATAAAGCTTAAATATTAATCTTAGGGATTCTAAGGATTGATTACAAGCAAATAGCTAATTTGTAGTTTTATTTTTAAAGTAATCATGTTATCTAACAGAAAGTTTGGTCAACCATTTTTATGAATTAAATCTTGCTGTCATGAGTAAAAGTGCAAAGGTTTGCATTATTATTTTCTTTTCAGTTCCCTATATGTGTTTAAGGAAAAATGAAAGTAATGTATCTTTTATATTTTTAGGCCCGGATAGCATTTCTACAAGGGGAAAGAAAAGGTCAGGAGAACTTAAAGAAGGATTTAGTAAGAAGAATAAAGATGTTAGAGTATGCATTAAAACAAGAAAGGTATGTGTGCTTCATTTTCTTATAAATCAAGTAGAACAATAGTATTCTCATTTATACCATTGTACAGTGTATTTAACAGCTTTCTAAAATCCTTGTCCACATAGAAGATGATATTTTGATTAGATTCGTATATGGGAAAAGAAAAGCAAAAGAGATTTAAAAAGTTAAGTTGAAATAATGTGTTTTATTAAAGAATTTAAATTTTGGAATTAAAAAGATCAGGGAAAATTTTTCTTCACTTGGATATGTGTGTTACTTGGGAAATTTGCTTTTTTTTTCTTTTACAGTGGTACATTCTTCGGTATTCTTTGCAAATAAAGTTTAAAGAAACACATTCATCTTAATGTTTTGTTATTGGAGTAATGAATAGTAATAGTCACAAAAGGAAAAAATTATTTTTTTAACAATGTATTATTTAATTTTCAGGGCAAAATATCACAAATTAAAATACGGCACAGAACTGAACCAAGGTGATTTGAAAATGCCAACCTTTGAATCAGGTAAACTGGATGCTTTTGTTACTTTTTTTTTAAAGGTCTCTTTTATGTAGCAGACATGTTGTCTTTACCCCTGTTTTGCTTTGGTAGCATTAGTTAGACAGATGATTGACTATTGTAAAGACTACTTAGAATTTGGGAAAAATATTAAATAAATAAAGGTAAGTAGTTTCTTCTACTTCTCAATCCTGAGCTTACTTGTCCTATTTTCCTTGCGTTGAAACCTGTGTAGAACTGCAGATGTATTTTTAGTAGTAATTAGAGCTAGAACCTAATGGAATAGCTGGTTTTCTACCTGGACAATTCTTTTCCCAGTCTGTATAAGCTTTATTATTATTTAAAAGTCCCTTTACCTGCTGACTTTCTTCAGGAAAATAAAAAAAAGAATTAAAAAAAGTCCCTTTAATCTGAAGAAGTTCTAATTAACTCATTTTAGTCCTAAACATAATTGGAAATTTGACTGGGTTTGGCATCTACAGAGTCAGCCAAATAGGAGAGAAGGAAAAAATTTTCTTCAGTTGGCTTTGTTCTTTACAAAGCAGATAGTGAGTGTGAGAGTAGTATCTGAGGAACAATTATGCAGTGAAGGAAGAGACTGGATATAGGAGAGGGCTAACTGTTTAATGCTAATTTTAGGGCTATGTGTGATTATAATTTGAATAGAAAGAGTGGACAATATTTTGATTAGGATTTGGGAAAATTACTAGCAATTTCTTATTTCTCAGGTATGTCTAGAACTTCAGTTATATACACATTTTTGATAGTGCAAATTAAAAGCTATACTGTTCTTGGTTGCTAGTTACTAAGACAAAAAAAACCAAAACCTTCTTTATTTGGATATACGATTTTTCATCTCCTTCTATAGTTGTCTCATACCTAATAAAGCATATATGGTAGGAAAAACAAAACTTATATGTGAATTTTTAAAGTTAGGTGTTATAGTAAAAATTTAGTTAATTGGTTTTTAGTCCAATATTAAATACTTAGAACTTGGCAGAAACATATACCATATGTACAGCCTACAGTGGATTTATTTTTTTGACTGCTTTCTTCTTGCAGCAAAACTATTTATTATTTGTTCCAGTTGTTATATATATAAAATTAAGAGACCAAGATGGGAGTGGCATAGGTTTTCTTTAATGTGGCTTTTTAGTGGTTATGAAGGCTCATTTGAATGTGAGGAAACTATATTATGATCTCCATGGGAAAAGCAAGCATAAATAATAGAAAGAAGGTCTATATATTTTGAACTTTGTTTACTACAGTAGTCCTATTACAGTTAGAGGGAGTACAGTGGCTTCACCAGAAGAAACCTGATGGATTCAGAGCTTTTTTTTGACTCATTTTCTTTCCAGTATTGCCACAATAATCAGAAAATAAGTAAACACTTTCTAGAACTAGAGGGCTTGGTCTTTGTAATATGAGGAAGGAGGCTAGTTACATACACATCGTACCTGGAATTCCTCAAGTTGAGGAATAAAATAATATCAAAGTAACTTATTTACATGAGACACAATATAACCGCAAAGTAAAATGTTTTTTACTTGTATAGAAAAACTATTCAGGATGTTTACTGGAAAACAGCTGGGTGCAGTAGCGCAGGGCTATAAATCCCAGCACTGAGGTGGGAGGATCATTTGAGGCCATGAGTTTGAGACCAACCTGGGCAATGTAGCAAGACTTGTCTCTTTAAAAAAAAATTACCTGAGTATGGTGGCGCACACTTGCATTCCCAGGTACTCTGGAGGCTGAGGCAGGGAGGATTGTTTGAGCTCAAGAGTTGGAGGCTGTAGTAAGCTATGATGATGCTACTATACTCCATCCTGGGCAACAGAATGAGACCCTGTCTCTTCACAAACAAAAAACAGCTATGCAACATGTCTAGTGGAAAACAAAAGAAAGACTGACAAAAATACGTTAAGCAAATAAAATGGTATAAAATTATTTATGTCAAATTATATATGGATGTAATATTAAGTGAAACAATGTTGCCTTTTGTATTCCCACAGATAGATCAATGTAAAAAAGAAAATGTGCAAAATATTGATTTGATAGAAGTATAAGACATGCAAGTGTTTATATCCCTCCCTCAATGCAAATATATATAGCCTAACTTAACCTTATAAAAGAGAGTATATCCAAATATGTCAAAATGCTCCCTTTGTTGTACATTTAGAAAATAGACAATATGATAGAAAAATGGGCAAAAAGCTTGAAAAGGCATCCTATGAAAGAGGATATCTAAATGGCCAGTAAACATATGAGATGATGTTTGGTGTTTATTGGTATTGGAAAAATACAACTTAAAACCACAATGGAATACAATTAGACACTGACCAGAATGGCTACAACTCAAAAGAGGCAATATCAAGTGTTGATGAGGATGTGGAATGATAGTGATCATAACTTGTAGAAATTATTGCTAGGATTGTAAATTGATAATGCTGCTCTGAAAGTGAGTTGACGATATTACTAAAGTGAATATAGCATACATACCCTATGACCCAATAATTCTCATTGAAATACATAACGTGTTAACCACAAGGCTTGTATAAGAATGTTCATAGTATCATTATTTATAGCAAAAATCTGAAAACAATGAGATTGCCCTTCACTATTAGAATAAATATATTGTGATATGTTAGTATAGCAATGCTGTTTAGAACAGAAGTGAGCAAACTACAGCCAAATGTGACAAAATGGATAGATCACATAAAATTGAAAATTGATAGAAATAATTGATATCAAATTCCGATATCTAGTTGTTAAAAATCAGGGTAGTATTGGCCAGGTGCAGTGGCTTACGCCTGTAATCCTAGCACTCTGGGAGGCTGAGGCAGGTGGATCATTTGAGCTCAGGAGTTCGAGACCTGCCTGAGCAAGAGCAAGACCCTGTCTCTACTAAAAATAGAAAGAAATTAGCTGAACAACTAAAAATATATAGAAAAAAATTGCCAGGCATGGTAGTGCATGTCTGTAGTCCCAGCTACTCGGGAGGCTGGGGCAGGAGGATCACTTGAGCCCAGGAGTTTGAGGTTGCTGTGAGCTAGGCTGATGCCAGGGCACTCTAGCCTAGGCAACAGAGTGAGACTCTGTCTCAAAAAAAAAAAAAAAATCAGGGTAGTAGTGATACTCATTTTAGAGTGGCTAGTGACTGGAGGGCACAAGAAAGCTTTTAGTGATGATGATAATGTTTTGTTTCATTTAGGTATTGATTACATGGGCGTGTTCAAAGATTTCTTGAGCTATATATTTGATGTACTTCAAGAATATCCTTAGCAACATTTACAATAGTGAGAAAATGGAAACTAATTTCAACATTAGGGGATTAATTAAATAGGTATATACTTTCTATAGAATATTATTTAATCCTTTTTTATGTTAATCTATACTGCCATATAGAGAATATTCAAGATACCTTAAGTATTAAAAGCAGATTATAGTGCGGGACACACATTGGCTCATTTTTTTAAAAGGGAGTGTTATATTAGTCATGTATATATTTTCATATAGAAAATATGGAATAATAAACTCTCAAGTACTAACAGTTGTTAACTCTTGGTGATAGGATTTTGGGCAATTGTATTTCTTCTTCTTTTTTTTTTTTTTTTTTGAATGTCTTTTTTCCTTCAGTGGTTACGTGGTATATGTGATTAAAAAGTAAAGTGTTAGCCGGGCGCGGTGGCTCACGTCTGTAATCCTAGCACTCTGGGAGGCTGAGGCGGGCGGATTGCTCGAGGTCAGGAGTTTGAAACCAGCCTGAGCAAGAGCAAGACCCCGTCTCTACTATAAAATAGAAAGAAATTAATTGGCCAACTAATGTATATATATATAAAATTAGCCGGGCATGGTGGCGCATGCCTGTAGTCCCAGCTACTCGGGAGGCTGAGGCAGGAGGATCACTTGAGCCCAGGAGTTTGAGGTTGCTGTGAGCTAGGCTGACGCCACGGCACTCACTCTAGCCTGGGCAACAAGCGAGACTCTGTCTCAAAAAAAAAAAAAAAAAAGTAAAGTGTTATAAATAGAACTAATTGTAAATAGAAAAATAAGCAGTGGGACTATTCGAAATAGAATTATTTCTAGAAATCAAAGGTGTGCTTTTGTTGAGAGAAGAATAAAAAGTTATTAATAATGTGATTGTTAGGGTTAGAGGAGTAATGCCTACAGAGGATACTTTAATTATTACCAGTAAGTATTAAGTGAATTTGAGGAGCCTAGGAGCCTAACAATGACTGTGAGCCATTCTAAGAGTTCTCAATATTTAGTGTGGGGGTTGACTTTCCAAGCCCCTCTCTTCTTCACTGTCATTATCGTAATAATGAGAATTTATGAGAAAATATTTCTGTAACATAAGTGCCCATAAGTAGTTTTAAATTTCACTTGAGATACTATTTGAGAGCTTAATTCACCTGCAATTACACTGTTTATTAAACTTTTTTTTTTTGGCGTACACTTCATTATTTGCAAATAAAACATGACTCTTTACCTGTAGTAAAAACTATTTTCTGGTTTAACTCTTAGTTACAAAAGTAAAATTGGCTAAAGTCTTGTATAGACTTAAGATCTACTGGTGCAGATTCAAATAAGTTATTCAGTATTTTTATATATACCTAATATCTTAGTCTTGATTTTTGAATAGCTTATGTAATACAGCTTTTTAATTTCAAAAGCAATCAATTCAGCAGCATTCTAGTAGTTAAAAAATCTAATTATCTTCATAATTTCATCTCAAAGCCTGGGGCTTTGATTTTTGAATCCCTAGTACACTGGGTTTTTCTAATTTTAAGATGGAAGAGGGTAGTATCTAAGTGATTGGGTTATTGGAACAAACACACTTCAATTGAGTGACCCACAGTAACTAAAGTTAATTTTTTCCTGTCTTTAGGAAATATTTAGGAATATTTAGGTTTTTGTTTTGTTTTGTTTTGTTTTTTAGGAATTAATCCCTAAGAAAACTTTAGCAGTATTTATAAGAGTTGAAATAAGCATGTAAAACTTCTTTTTTTTTTTAAATTTTTAGAAGAAACCAAAGACACAGAGGCTCCCACAGCACCCCAGAATAGCCAGTTAACGTGGAAGCAAGGCAGACAGCTGTTAAGACAGTGAGTAATGATTTATTTTCAGCTTTCTTTAAGGATCTAGGTATGAAAGTACTTACAATAAGTTAATTTGCAAGTAAAAATCATTTAGTTGTAGTGGGACAATGTGTATGTTTTTTGTGTTGCTGCTTTTTTGCTTTGTAGATAACTTGGATCTTTTTAAAAGTTTGTTTCCTCTGAGTTTCAGGATGATGATGTTTTCTTATTTACAGGGTAGAATGTCTCCAAGAGTGGATGATTCGAAGGCCAGAACAAAAACAATATAGAGTTCATGCTTCTAGACCTCTCCATCCCTGTCAGTGCAAAATTTACACATTTAGTTTCTCTTTTAAGTGGGAGTGTGACTGGTTTAGTATAGGAATGCAGCTGAAATTCCTTCTGGACTAGGTCATCTGAAACTTTTCAGAAGTAGATTGTTAAATCCTCCTTTAATTTTTAAGGAACCCTTTTGATGTTTGATTTCTTTGCTATATTGTCAGTATTGATACTTCTGGGGCAAATCTTATTTATTACCTTTTTACGTATTTTTTCTTTTCTTGGTATTTTGAAAACTTTGGAATTTGCACCCTATTGTTAACCTGGGTAATTTACAATTACTTAACCTTCTCAACTCTGAACATTTTTACCTTTTTAGTTGAGTAACTCTGTGAAATGTTTGGTCAGGCTTTTGATCTTACTACCTAAAACTGTACTACCTCTGTAATATTCATAATTTGGATAGTCATCATGTGTTCTTTTTACCTCTGTCACTCCAATTCTCATGTTATTTACTCTCTGACCTTACTTTGATCTTTAGATTCTTGACTACTTCATTTTCTTTACCATCTATCTGTGGTTGCTTTAATTTTATTTCTGTTTTCTTAGCTCCAGCATGAAGCCCATAATCCATTGTACTTTTCTAATACTCTTAGCTTTCTTGCTGCCCGCTGCTCACTCCTTTGCACTAATCATTTTACTACACTTGGCATAAAACCCCAGCCCTAATTCAGTTTTACTCTGCTTCCTTTACTAGTTAACTCTTGGACTAAAATTACAGAATCATGTGAATGCCATTATATATTTATTGTTTCCTATCCAAACTTTGCAGAGAGCTTTTCTCTGTAACTCTGATCATCCCCTGCTCCCATTGTCCTCAGTGGTTATTCTAAACTTTAACCACATCTCAGCCTACTCCTTACTCTTACTAGAGCATCTCAGGCTCTACTTTACTGAAAATATAAAGGCCATCAGGTGAGAACTCCCTTAACTTTTTGCTTTCTTTTTGTAAATATATTTAAACCTCATATCTATTACCTCAATTTCTTATGTTCCATTCAAGAAGATATTTATCAAATCTGGATTACTATAAGTGGCTAAAGCTTAAACAAAAGGAAGATTGATTGGAAAAATGCTGGGATAACTAACAGCATTGAAGGAAATGCTGACCAGTCAAGTATCAGAAAGTCAAGAGCTGAGGTAGCTTGGAGGACTGCTCAAGAGACTGGAAACAGCAAGGATACATTCATATTCTCTGGTTTTCTACTTTACTCTGTACCAGCCTTATTCTTTTCTACTGAAAATCACTTTTTTCCATATGACAGAGTACCCCGTTTTAAGAGAGAACAATTTCTAAGAAGGAATAGAGTTTTTTTGACTTGATCAAATAACTGCCTATGAGTCAGTCATTTTTACCTGGGTTGTATGAGATCTTGGCAGTTCATTCACACCAGATGGTTAGTGTATTGTGGGAGCTGTTCCCCAAAAAGAGGATTGCATATTTTAGAGGAAGAGTGAGGACAGCTGTAGAGAAATAGTTGTACAGTATTTCTCTCATAAATGTCTAATCTGTTGCCTGGATTTATAGTCTGTCTCTTCTCACCTTTCTCTTTCCCTTTGATTTTATAGCCAAACTCGTTAAGGATAGTTTATCTCTGTAGTCTTCATTCTTGTTCATATCTCAGCTGTCTAGTCTGTTTTCCATTTTGGTGTTCCTCTGAAGGTGCTATCATAAACATGTTCAAGAGACCTTTTTTGTTCATATTTAATATCTTGGAAAAATTTGACATTACCTACTCCTTTTTGAAACTTTTATTTTTGCTCCCATGACACCACTCTCTGCTGTAATTTTCCCCCTTAATTTTCAAAGTATTTTCTTTTCATTTTCCTTTGAGTTTCTTTTATTCTTCTAGCCCTTTAGATGTTTGTGTCACCAGGTTTTCTCTTCTTATTATGCTTATTCTCTGAATGATTTCATTTAAATTCATGGCTTCAAACACTACCAAAGATTAATGGCCCAAATCTGTATACCCAGCCCATTCTCTTCTGAACTTTTGATGTGTCTCATCCATCTGCCTAGTAAACACTGTCACTTGATTTTTTTTCCAGACACCACATGGTTGTCTTCTAGGTACTCTATAAACTTGATTCTGACTTTGTTACCTGTTTCATTGAGTGGAACCATCATCTAGCCACCCAAACTAGAAACTTGAAAATTGCCCAAAATTCTCACATCTTTCAATCTACTGCCACATTTATTTGGACATCAAATCAGAAATATTATATGTTATTTTCTTAAATTTATTCTTCTCTGCTTTTACTTCTTGCTGTGTTAGTGTGTTAACCAATCTCCCTGCTTTTAGCTTTAACCTAAAAGTCTTGTATTCTTCTGCTAGCAGTATTTAAGACTGCTTTTTAGCATCCTTCCTTTGGCCTCCTAAATACTTTAATTTGTCACACAAAGCCTTTCACAACTCATGTGTATATTGTGATCTGGTCCCTTCTTTCCAGTCTCACTTTGGATCCTAGGACACAGAGAAAGCTTGAAAACCTCAGGACTATAGAAGTGCTATAGGATCTTAGATTCTAGAAGGAGAACTAGCTGGTCCATGAATCTCTGATTAAGAACTTGGTCTAAACTTAGCATATTGCTGCTCTAATGTTCAGTTCTGCTTCTTCTCTACCACTCCTTAGACATTAAAAAATACACAAACACACAAATCAACTCCTAAAAGCTTTTTAAGACACCAGGGCTTTTTAGGTTTCAAGATAATTAACTCTTAATCAATGTTAGCCATACTTTATGCTTTTTAATTTAAATTTTGATTTGTGATGGACATTGTTCTCTTAGAACTGGAACTAGTCTGGGCTCGTCACAGTGGCTCACTACTGTAATCCCAGCACTTTGGGAGGCCAAGGTTGGGAGGATTGCTTAAGACCAGGAGTTTGAGAACTGGAACTAGTCTATAGAGAAGGAAGATACTGAGACAAAGAAGGAGTATATTTTATAGGACTATAGGTTTTTTAAAAAAACCTTGATGTGATTTTGAGTCTGGCAGGTGTTTAACAGGATGTGAAATTTAATAATTTTAATTTTCTCTTATAGGTATCTTCAGGAAGTAGGTTACACAGATACGATATTAGATGTACGGTCTCAGCGGGTAAGATCATTACTTGGACTATCTAATTCAGAACCAAATGGATCCGTAGAAACAAAGAATTTAGAACAGATCCTGAATGGAGGTGAATCTCCCAAGCAAAAAGGACAAGAAATCAAAAGGTATACTTTATACTTATAGGTTAACATTGTTTATGTAATGTATATTATGAATCTCTTTATGTTACTGTTGTTGTTGTTTTTGAGAGCAGGGTCTTGCCCTGTTGACCAGGCTGGGATGCAGTGGCATCATCACAGCTTACAGTAACCTCAATCTGGTAGGCTCAAGCAATTCTCCCACCTTAGCCTCTCAGGTAGCTAGAACTATAGGTCTGAGCCACCATGCCTGGCAAACTTTAAAACACTTTTTTGTAGAGATGAGTTCTTGCTTTGTTGCCCAAGCTAGGCTTGAACTCCTGGCCTCAAGGGGTCTTCCAGCCTCAGCCTCCCAGAGTGGTAGGATTACAGGTGTGAGTCACCATGTCCAGCCTTGTTGCTGCTATTAACAATTTTTAAAGCAAGTAGAGTTCAGATTTAAATCACCCACCCCCCAAATGGCAGCATGGGCAAATAAATTTCCTGTTTAGGTGCATTTAAAATGTATCTATGTTAAAGTTTTGATTCCAAGAGAATGGCTGTAATTCTGAAAGAGGTGCTGAATTAAAATTTAGATTTTAGGCTGATTTCATATCAGCTATTTTAACATGCTGATTTTAAAATTTTTACTAGTGTATTTTCCACAAATTATATTGCTACTCTGTCACTAGAATGAGCAATGATTATTTAGACACTGTTGTGAAAGAAACAAGGCTTTGCATTGTGTTTGTACTCAGAAAGCTACCAGATACATTTTTTAAAAAAATCATTATTGAGATATAATTCACATACCATAATTTACCCATTCAAGAATACAATTTAATGGTTTTTAGAATATTCACAGTTGCTCAGCCATCACCATAATCTGTGTTTAGAATATTTTCATCAGCCTGAAAAGAAACTCCGTACCCCTTATCTGCTACTCTTCATTCTCCCCTACCTCCCAACCTTGGACAACTACTACTCTACTTTATCTCTGTAGATATGTATATTCTGGATATTTCATATAAGTGGTCTTTGTGAGTCGTTTCTTTCACTTAGTATGATATTTTCAAGGTTCATCCATAGTGTAGCATGTATCAATACTTCATTCCTTTTTATTGCCAATTTATTTTTTTGAGACAGAGTCTCACTTTGTTGCCCAGGCTAGAGTGAGTGCCATGGCGTCAGCCTACCTCACAGCAACCTCAATCTCCTGGGCTCAAGTGATCCTCCTGCCTCAGCCTCCCGAGTAGCTGGGACTACAGGCATGCGCCACCATGCCCAACTAATTTTTTGTATATATATTTTTAGTTGGTCAGTTAATTTCTTTCTGTTTTTAGTAGAGACAGAGTCTCGCTCTTGCTCAGGCTGGTTTCGAACTCCTGACCTCGAGCGATCTGCCCGCCTCAGCCTCCCTAAGTGCTAGGATTACAGGTGTGTGCCACCACGCCCGACCATATTGCCAAATATTATATACTATGGATATATACTACCTTTTGTATTTCTTGTCTAGTCAGTGGGTTTATGTGGGTTGGTTCCATGTTTTGGGGTAATGAACAAGTTTGAGGAGCTGTCAAACTCTTTTCCAAAGTGGCTGCACTATTTTACCTTCCCACAAGTAATGCTATAAGGATTTCAGTTTCTTCATGTCCTCATCAACACTTTTTATTGTCTATCTACCAGATAAACTTTTGACTCATACAAACTTAACACATGCAAAGAGTTAAGCAGGTGGAACTTTTTTCATTTTTACCACGAGTTGTTAACCTCAAATAACAAGGACAGAGAAGAACAAAGAAAACAAAAAGAGAAAGGAAAGAAACCAGATGAGTTCATTTAGAGATTTGGAGCTTACGAAATTAATAACATGTACTGTTGTTTCTAACGTTTCATAACCTAGGTGTATTTTATGACATTATGCAGTTACCTAAAACATGTTCTATAAACTTCGAACTTAACATAAGCCTTTGATTTAGGGTTTTTATTTCTGAGAAATAAGCTCTTGGTTATTCTGTTTTATTTATTTATTTATTTTTGAGACAGAGTCTTCCTCACTTTTGCCTTGGCTAGAGTGCAGTGGTGGGATCATAGCTCATTGCAAGCTCAACTGATTGACCACCTCAGCCTCCCAGAGTGCTAGGATTACAGGCATGAGCCACTGCACCTGGCCAGAAATAAGCTCTTTAATAAAACTGATATGACATCAGATAGAGCCCTTATTTTCTTTACTCACATTTTAGGAAGCATAGAATGTTTTGTAGCATAATGAAAAAGCAAAAGTATTATTAAGCAATTTCAGACAAATTGGTCAGGTAACCAAACCTAGTAGTTCATAGGATTTATAAATATTTTAGACTAATGCAGTTTGCTGTACTGCACCTGAATCTGAATTAAAAGATCTGTGACAGATTGTATCTTCTTATAAAGCTTCTTCTCTTTGTAAGATTAAGACTTTAATGGTTTTTTTGGAGGTTTTTTGTGTGGGGGTAGGATGGGTAAAAAAACACATAACATGAGATCTGTCCTCTTAAGAAATTTTTAAGTGTACAGAACAGTAATAACATAAGCACAATGTTGTGCAGCACCTCTCTGGAACTTTCTTATCTTGTATGCCTGAAACTCTATACCCATTGAACAGCACCTCCCCATTTCTTCTTCTCTTCAGCCCCTGGCAACCACCATTCTACTTTCTGTTTCTGAGTTTGACTACTTTAGATACCTCATAATTAACACTCAAGCAGTTATTTGTCCTTCTGTGACCAGCTTATATCCCTTAGCATAATGTCATCAATGTCCATACATGTTGTCACATATGACAGGGTTTTCTTTTTCATAGCTAAATAATATTCCATTGTATTGTGTATGCCACATTTTCTTTATTCATCTGTCAGTGGACATTTAGGTGATAGTTGTTTTAATCGAGACCAATTTCCTTCTTAATGAGTAAATTTACATTTTCTGATTCTACACTAATGTAGGTGTGTTACATTATTAGGGCCATTTAAAAACCCATAGGAATAAGAAAATGATATAATATATTGATACAGATTGCAGCAAAATGGTGTTTATCACATTCTTTTTTATGATACGAAGAAATTAGAAGAGTCTCAGTGTCTAACACCAGAGGAATGGTAAATTTTAGACTTGTATTATTACAGGTCTGTATGCCTAATGGTTAAGAATGTGGATTCTGAAAACAGACTCAAATTTGAATCCTGACTTCACCACTTATTAGCTGTGACTTTGAGAAAAGAACCTTACTTTTTTGTGCCTCAGTTTCCTAATTTATAAAATGAGGATCACAGTATTGATATGATGAAGAAAGGAATTAGAATAGTGCCTGGCATATAATAAGTGCTACGTGTTCACTCTTATGAAATATTGTGTATCCAGTTGAAATGTGACCTCACTGAGACAAGTGTTCATTAGATTCTGCTGTTTTTTTTCTTGATTAGGTAGGGGCATGTGAGTATACAGTATATCATATCACAAATCATCTACTCTAAGAGGATTCATTGGGGGAGAGAGTTGTGTTAGACTTTATAAATGAGAAAAGCTGTACGGCTTCTAAATAATTAGTCTGATTTACCCCCCCCCTTTTTTTTTTTTTTTTTTTTTTTTTGAGACAGAGTCTTACTCTGTTGCCCGGGCGAGAGTGCCGTGGCGTCAGCCTAGCTCACAGCAACCTCAAACTCATGGGCTCAAGCAATCCTTCTGCCTCAGCCTCCTGAGTAGCTGGGACTACAGGCATGTGCCACCATGCCTGGCTAATTTTTTCTGTATATATTTTTAGTTGTCTGGCTAATTTCTTTCTATTTTTAGCAGAGACGAGGTCTTGCTCTTGCTCAGGCTGGTTTCAAACTCCTGACCTTGAGCGATCCGCCTGCCTTGGTCTCCCAGAGTGCTAGGATTACAGGTGAGAGCCACCGTACCTGGCCTGATTTCTGATTTTTTAAGAAATAAAATAACCAGGCCAGGGTGCAATGGCTCATGCCTATAATCCTAGCACTCTGGGAGGCCGAGGCGGGAGGATTGCTTGAGCCCAAGAGTTTGAAACCATCCTAACTAAGCAAGAGCAAGACTCTGTCTCTACCAGAAAAGACACTATCTGGGCGTGGTAGTGCACACCGATAGTCTCAGCTACTAAGGAGGCTGAGGCAGGAGGCTTGCTTGAGCCCAGGAGTTTGAGATTGCAGTGAGCTATGTTGATGCCACTGTATTCTACCCAGAATGGCAGAGCAAAAACCTCTTGTCTCAAAAAAGAAAAGAAAGAAAACAACTGAAAGATAGGTGATTTTACTGAAAACAGGAAGGTTATATGAAAATTTCCAGCTGAGCAGTAAGAGCCCCTATTTTCTTTTGCTATTTGGCTTTTGGTATTTTGGCGGCTACTCTTAAATCCCTTTCAGGCAGAATATTGAAATTGATCACATTAATAGAAAAGATCTAATGATACTGACAATTGGGATATGCTAGCGAAATTCGGCTAGGCCTCTGTCCTGTCATGCAAAAGTAAAGTTAGCTGTTTGACAAGACTCACCCATTTTCTTAGTCTTTTGGGGCTGCTATAACAAAATAACATAGACTAGCTATGTAAAAATAACAGAAATTTATTTCTCTCTTAGGTTGGGTCTAAGATCGGGGTGTCAGCATGGTTGGGTTCTGGTGAGGACTCTTTTCCAGGTTGCAGACTATCAACTTTCTGCCAGGTCTTACATGGTGGAAAGGGCAAACAGACTCCCTCTCTTTTAAGGGCACTAATCATATGCCTGTGGGTTCCACCCTCATGACCTAGTCACCTCCCAAAGGCCTTATCTCTTAATACCATCATATTGAGGATTAGGTTTCAACATATGAATTTAAGTTAAGGAAAGACTTTAGCGTCAAAATTGGAGACCAAAAGAACCAAACAACAAAAAAGAAGTCACAGAAAATGGGAAGCAGAAGACTTTCAAAATTATAATCACTCTCCTGAGAAGCTAATACATCTCCAAAACAAATTGGATGCTATTTTAAAAGGCTCAATCCAATATCAGAAAAGCTCATAGAAATAATTTCTATGAAAAACTTGGAAGATAAGGTTAAAGGATTATCCCAAAAATTAGAAAATAGGACTGAAAGATAGGAAAATTCAAAAATCAGTCCACGGGGGGCAGTTTCTGACTAGGAATTTCAGAAAGAGAGCAGATTAACTGGTCTTGAAAAGATTATTAAAACAATAATAATAAAAAATTCTGGAATGTATTTCTAAGGATGTTGTTTCTAGATTAAAAGGATTCTCCTCAAAGTACTCTATGAAATGAATGAAAAAAAGATCCATACAGAGGCCACTATCATGAATACTAAAAATTAAGAGGAAATTCTAAAATCTTCCATATAGAAAAATCGGACTACACTGAAAAGATTGGGAATCAGATAGGCATCAAATTAACATTCAAAGCTGGACTATAGTAGAGCAGTACCTCCAAGATTCTGATGGAAAGTGATTTTCATTGGTATACTGAACCAAGTTACTCTATTAATGCTTGTGAAAGTAGGCTATGGACACATTCAGACAGAAAAGTCTCAGAATTTGCCCTTCATTCATTTTTTTCTTCAGGAAGCTGTTAGAGGATGTGTCTTAGCAATCTGAGAGAGTAAATGAAGAATGAGGAAAATGTAGGATTCAGGAAAAAGGAAAGAAGAGAGGCAGATGAAGTTTCAGGAAACAGTTGTGCAGTGGGCCTGGAGAGTAATCAGAATAGAATGGAAGGACAGAACACTGGAAGGAAAATCTCTTAGAAAATATGAAATTAATATATTACCTTATGTGTTTGAGGATTTCGAAAAGAAATATATACAGTTCTGGAAAGTTTCAGGGAAAGAATAAGTCATGACTTTCTCGGAAAATGAAGCAGTTAAAAAAACCCATCAGGTAGTTATTTCAGGAAAGCCATATGTAAAAGAAAAGAGGTAGAATCATTGTTTGTGATGTGACTTAAATGGGATTAATATTTACATAGTTACAGTATAACCATGGAATATTATTATAACCAAAAATAAATTGGTATAACTATATTATTTTTGAAGGAGAAAGTGTGGAATATGGGACAGAAACTATAAGGGAACTACATCTTCATCAAGAAATAGTAGTCTAAGCCGGTTATTTAGAAATATTAGGCTAAATAGTAAAGGAAACTTCTAAAAGAAAAATTAAAAATGGTTGTTCCTAGTGTATAGAAATGAAAGATAGGAAGGGTAGGGCAGGGGATTCTGTTACTTATCACATGCCTTATAAAATTGTTTAACTTTAGAAATATTTGTGTTTTTCACCAAAGTGTTTCATAGCAGTACTTTATTATAACAAAAAATATATTGACTTGCTGATGGACCCCAAAATATTCCTAGCTAAACTCTGTTAGAGCCCTGAAAGTTGCCTGATCATCCTTTTCTTCTTTCATCATCTTTCTGGCTATGTCATTCTTAATTCCAACAGCTCTTCTAATTTCTTCCTACTCTTCATAACCAGTTAATTCCACTCCAGACCATGTTCCTTGATTTTAGTCATTCTCATAGGTTTGTGACAGTACTTCATTTTTGTTCTGTTTTGTTTTTTAGAGGCAATTCTCTATGGATCGGTCATATTTCTGAACATCTTGTGAGCAGAGATACTGATAGCTCTTTTATTCTGGACTATCTGTTTAAGCATATATGTATAACAAAAAGCCTTGGAAGATAGAGACAGTCTTTTGGGTTGTCATCCTTACTGTCCAGGGGAAAAGCTGCAAGTTCTGTAAGCTCAGAGTTCTTCAGCTGTGATTCAAATAAACTGCAGATGCAGCATGTACCTGATCCCTCTCTTTGCCAACATTGTGCGACTTGAAAAGTGAAGGGAACTTAGTGACTTATGCTTTTGCTACTTCCTGTGCCCTTGAGGAATAGAATTCTTTTCTGTGATTCAATCTTATGACTTCTTTCTGGATCAATGAAACAGTAACAGGCTAGGTTGTTAGCATGCAGGTAGGGTAAAATCTCAGACCTTTCATAGTCCATGATCCTTTAATTTTCATTTCCCTAAAGACTAATTTCCCTAAAGACTGTTGCATATAAGATCATGTCCTTTATTTGCCATCCACATATCATTTTAATGCAATGTCTATTTGAAAAATTTCTCCATTTTTTTAAATCGTTTTATTTGTTACCATTGAGATTTAAGTGGCTTTATATATTCTGTTCATCAAATAAGACTTGCAGATGTTTTCTCAGAATCTGTAGTCTTGTTTTTACATTCTGTTAGTGTCTTTCAAAAAGCAAAAGTTTATAATTTTGGTGAAGTCTGATTCATCAGTTCTTTCTTACGTGTTGCTTTTTTTTTTTTTTTTTTTTTTTTTACTTTTAAAGCCATGCACATTTTTTAAAACGTAGAAATAGGAGCTCTCACTTTAGAGCCAAACATTTCTATCCAAGGGACAGCAGTACTTAATTTTTCAAAGTTCAAAACAAAAATCTCATACTTCAAAAAAAATACCTTTTAAAGTTATTCCATCATTGATATGCCACTTTTGTCAAATATGTTCTTTGCCTTTCATTTAATCCTCAAATATTAAGATAAATTATAAATATTGAGCTGAAAAGTACCTTTTGTTATTGTGGTAAGCTTGTGTTTGTTTTTTGCTAATTTGCATTTGGAAAAACCATCTCTTTCTGTATTTAGTTTTTATACAGTTCCTTTAAACAGTGTGCTGGATTGGTGGGGTATAGGTAGACCTATTAAAACAAAGCTGTTTAATTCTGTCAAAAAATGCAATTGGCCCTCCATATCCATGGGTTCCACATTCTTGGATTCAACCAGCCATGGATCAAAAATACTGTATTGAAACAAAAACAATGACAATAAAAAATTGCAATACAGTATAACACCTATTTACATTGCATTTGCATTGTATTAAATACTAGATATTATAAATAATCTAGAGATGATTTAAAGTATATGTGTATATGGGAGGATGTGTGTAGGGACTTGAGAATGGGGGGAGGGTGTTGGTGTCCTGGAACCAATCCCTTGTGGAAACCAAGGGATAACTGTAGTCTGAATTGTTTTCTGTCCTTAATTTGGACTAACAGGGATAATTCAGTGAGGAGGGAAGAAAAAGCCTAAATTTTGGATTATTTTTTTTTCATTACCATGTACTCTTAGGGTTAGGAAGGACATTTGAGATCATCTATTTCAATCCTCACAGTTTTCAGGTAAAGAAGTTGAGGCCAAAAGATTTAAGTGTCTTGGCCAGATTCCAACAGCTAGTTGGTGGCAGAGCAGAGACTTTCATGGTGAAAGTCTTTGTTCAGCTGAATTTTCTACTGTTTCTGCCTTTATTGTTAGATATTTAAACAACTGTCTGAAAACCTTTTTTTTGTACATAGAGGACCTCAGTTTAAAAAAAGATTTAGTAAGTGAATAAAATAGATTGTCATTATTACCTATTAAATGAGTGGTCTGAAAGACTTGAAAGTATTTAATAGATTATGGGTTTTTTTGTTTTTGTTGTTTTTTAAGATAAGAAAATCTGTGAAATGGATTGGGATGTTTTATATCTGATTTACTATAACTTTAAGTCTGGACAGCCTGATAAACTTTGATATTGACTGTTTTAGTCTTCAAACATTTGAGCCAAGCTCTAAGAGATTATAGTTATAAGAAGTGCTGAGTTTCCTGTTCATGGCTTTATTTTGAAAATTAATGGTGTGTTTGAGTATCTAATACTTATAGGCTTTTATTTTGTTATAGTAATTGCCTAAAATAATTTGGATAATGAACTTTGGAGAAAGGCAACAGAGAACAATCAATTTTATTTTAATCAGAGAACATAAATAATCTTTCACATATTCTTGAGTAAAGTTTTTAGGCAATACATAATATGTAGATTATCATTTGAATCTCTATAGCTACCTTCAGGTACTGTTTTAAAATAAGAACCAGGAAGAAATATTAGAATCGTTGGATTCATGTTTTCCCTTCCTACAGGCCCCCTGGTGATGTTCTTGAGACATTCAATTTCTTAGAAAATGCTGATGACAGTGATGAAGAAGAGGAAAATGACATGATTGAAGGCATCCCAGAAGGAAAAGACAAACATCGCATGAATAAACACAAAGTAGGAACTAGATTTTATGTTCTTATTAGCTACATACTCATATATTTGGAATAGGAATTTTTTATATGTCTTAAATCACCCTGGGAGTGATCATTTTGTAAGTTTTATATGGTCTACTCTTTTTCAGTTATACACATATTGTAGGAATCATTTACTGTACTAGTCACTAAATGGGCAAGAAAAAGTCTGTTTTTATAGGACTAGACCATTGGTTTTGAAATTTTTAAAAAGTGACACCCTATGCTGGATATGATAGCTCATACCTCTAATCCCAGCACTTTGGGAGGCTGATGCAGGAGGATCACTTGAGGCCAGGATTTCAAGAGCAGCCTGGGCAACATAGCAAGACCATCATCTATACAAAAGCATTGTTTAAAAAATTAGCCAGGTGTGGTGGTGCATGCCTGAGCCCAGGCATTCTGTGTTGCATTGAGCTATGATCATGCCACTGTACCCCAGCCTGGGTGACAGAACAAGACCCTATCTTTAAAAAAAAAAAAGAAAGAAAGAAAGAAAAAATAAAACGACACCCTTTGCACTCCTGCCACAATTTGAGAATCTCCCGAAGTCTCTCTCTCCATGTACAGTACACGAGTAATAAATTAACCGAAGCAGCAATGAGGATACTTTTACCCTGGGTGAGGAAGTAATCTGTGGATAGTAAATATTTGTCAATATTCTTGTTCTTTAGCAAGGATTAATAAAAATAATAACCTAAGAAACATTTATCTGTTTTAGTGGTGATGGAGATTGGGGGTTAGCTATAGAAGCAAAAGTAGAGTTGATCGTCCATTTTTGAATTATCAGAGTGATGTTCTTTATTCCAAATATGAAAAAGGATAGGTTCATTTGTGGTACTTTGAGATTTTACAGTCTACAAAAGCAGCTTTCAGTCTTTCTGCCACATTTGTGTAACATAGTCTATTTAGTGAATAGAGATTTTGATCCTTTCAGTTATTTTGTTCTGGGAGTTAAAACACTGTCATAATTACCACAGCTATGGACTTATATTAGTTACTATGCCTTATTACTATAAGTGGTGGACTAAATATGCAGTTCTTGGTTTGTGAAGTCAGTTCAATATATGCAGGCAAGTGAATGGTTCTTTAATGGAGGGTAACTGTGAAAGTACTATAATTTAAGAAGTTAACTATTCTTGATGATTAGCACTTTATTCTTGATGATTCTATTCTTGATGATTAGCTATTCTTGATGATTAGCACTTTAACCATTTTTAGTACCACATTACTTGAATTGCATCATACAAATGATCTTGACAGCACTGTTGAACCATTTATTTGGCGATTTATGAATTACATAGGAAATCCAAAATTTTGGATCCAAGTAATTTAAAAATTAAAAAATAATTGTAAATATAGTTGTGTGAAACTATAAGTGAAGGATCCCTTTTCAGTTTAGAATAAAAGTAATTCTTGGTTTATATTCTATTTACAGATAGGTAATGAAGGTTTAGCTGCTGACCTAACTGATGATCCTGATACTGAGGAAGCACTGAAAGAGTTTGATTTTTTAGTGACTGCTGAAGATGGTGAAGGAGCTGGAGAAGCACGGAGTTCAGGCGATGGCACAGAATGGGGTAAGGAGATAAAGAAATAGAGGGTGGGAGGAATCTAGCCATGAAAGGTGGATTATTACTAAATATTATATGTGGAGTGTATGCATCTGAATGTATGGTGGCAGTTAAACAGAGAGCAAGGGGAAGTGGTATTGAATAATTTCAGGGTATTTTGTACTAATTTATTTAGATTTGGTGATTAAACTCTAATGTATGGCTTTTGGTGGATTTTGATTTTTGAAATCTGTCTGGATTTTAATTTGAAACATTTAATTGATTTGGAAATCCAGTTCTTTTCACCTTAGCTGATTTTTTAAAAATAATCATGTATTCTATTTTAAATAGTCCCTTTATTTAATTTGTTAATGTAAGTTTCAACTCTCAGTATGCCCATGTGATGCTGTCTACCTAATTGTAAAGGAATAAAGCTACTAATTTTGAATTATAGATCTATATTGAGCAAGATTTAATGAAGATATAAACTTCATTACATATAATATTCAGTGTGCAAATGTTAGGGCCTAAAATTTGCAAGTGGTAAATAATAACCCAACCATAATTAAAAGGGAGAAAACAGTTCCGTATGTACAGGATTAAAAACCTCTTTAAGAAGTAAATTAAAAACGTAAAAAATATTTTAAGGTGAAAGCTGACATTTATTATGTTTTTCCTATTAAATATGTTTATTTAATCCTCATTTAATATTAGTTACTTATATTAGTTACCTTATATTAGTTACTATGCCTTATTACTATAAGTGGTGGACTAAATATGCAGTTCTTGGTTTGTGAAGTCAGTTCAATATATGCAGGCAAGTGAATGGTTCTTTAATGGAGGGTAACTGTGAAAGTACTATAATTTAAGAAGTTAACTATTCTTGATGACTAGCACTTTAACCATTTTTAGTACCACATTACTTGAATTGCATCATACAAATGATCTTGACAGCACTGTTGAACCATTTATTTGAACCATTTAATATTAGCATGTTATCTGGTAGGTAGAAAAAAGTGTGTTTACTGAGCTTTATTGGAGGAGATTATTTTAATACATCAAAGTTTTCCTTAATTACTAGCTAGAGAAATTATCACTGGATTTTTAAAAAACAACTTTGGTGATAGGAAACACAGTTGGGTTAGAAATTGCCTCATTTATATATTAAAATGGAATATTACTAATAGTAGGAGATAGATAATAAATATTTATTGGCTATTTTGATATAAAAATGAATCAAGTACTTAAAATATTTGAATTTTGCCACCAATTGTCTCCTCCTTTATAATTTTCAAGTGTTGTTTTCAAACCTTCAGTTCCCTATTTTCCTAAATGGAAATAGAAGAAGCACACCACATTAATTCATAACATGGGAAAACTTCACAATTAGTTGCCAGACTTTACATTTTTGAACATATTATTTGAAAATGGCTATATTCTAGAATGTACTGTTTAGAATTAGCATTGCTCAGGAGAAGCAGTAACTAAGTTTTCTTTTAGCTTCTTAGTGCAGCCCAGCAGTGCTGGAAATAACTTATCTTTTTCCAGTAATTTTAGAAGTACTATTTATTTTTTCCTGATTCTTTTATAATTACATAAATATATAAAATTACATAAATATATAAATTATAATACAAGTCTGTTTTAGAAGACTTAGAACCTACAAATACATGTGAAGATAAACATTACTTATAATGCTACATATAGAACCATGCTTAATATTTATATAAATATATGTATATAATTATTAACAAAGGATTTTGCTATGTGCTGATTTGTAATGCATACTTTTCACTTAATAGTAGTTCTTCAGCAGCATCATTTTTAATAGCTGCGTAACATTATGTCAATATGTGCCATTATTTTATTTAACCAGGGCGCTACTGATGCACCTTTAGATTATTTTTATTTTAAAAAATCAAAGTAATTTATAAAACATCTGTTATTCATTCCTATTCCCTTAGCATTAAGTTGCTACAAGTTTAACTCTTAGTCTAAAGGATAAACATATATTTTAGGAATTTAATTTGTTGGAAATGACATTGTTTCTTTAATAAAAGTACCATAGTATGTAGAACTGATTGGTCCTTCTCTCCAAAGACTTTTGACTATAAAACAGCATTTCAAGAGATCAATTAGTGAGTGACAACTGTCAATATTTATCATCAATATTTGACAGTGACCTGGATCCCCTGTGTAAGTAGAAGTAACCGACAAAGTCTCTTCCAGACAAGTCTGAAACATCATCTTTAAAGCATTTTAAGTTCTTGATGAAGGAAAAGAACTCTTTTAAGTGCAAAATGATTCGTGTAGTTTTTTCTGTAAGAAACGACAACTGTAAAAGGGTTTATATAGTGTTTCTGAAGTTCATTGTTTCTACTTGGTGGGTGTCATAGTCATTTTTTCTGAAACGAAGGTAGATATACACCACCACTTTTATGTTTATTTAATTCATTTACTAAAATTTTGAATATATTTATAAATGGGAAAGTGGTGGTTTTCAGATTTAAATTATTGGGTAAATTAAAGGACAAAAACTTTTTAATAAAAAGAAAATCTTAAACATACCTTAGAATTATTTATGTACATTAGATTATCAATGTTTTTTATTTTATATACTAGCAGTCTCCTCAGTTGTCTCTGATTTTGAATCTTTTTATGTTATGAACCACTGCTTTTTAGAAAGTTTTTTGATCTTTTTCCTCTCATCTGTATTAGGTAATCTGATTTAATATTAGTAATTTTTAGTTATCATGATCAAAAATATTAGTTGGCATTTCTAATTTTGCTTTTTCTCTCATGGAGACTAGGCATTTTACACTTATTTTTTTCCCACTCTTTGAAACTGATCTGTATAAAGTTATAGGATTGCAAAATACAGTTAGCAGCAGCTGAGTGGATTTAAATGCAAAGGTTAATGTTTTGAACATGAATAATGTGAATAAAGTAAAGTTAGTTACAAATTTATGCTACAGTTAGTAGATTTGTGTAATTCCTCTGCTTTGGTAATTAGAATTACCATAATAGAATTTCATGTTTTTGTGGTTTTGAGTTGTTAAGAATCAACTTTTTTGTGCGTATTTGTGTTTTCTTTTAGACAAAGTTCCTATAATTGATTCAACCTCATTTCTTGGTATTTTTTCCCCCTAGATTTTTTAAAAACAGGATTAATATGTAGAAGATTATGCTGCCTCTTCCCTTTTGCTCTTAATCTATTTCTTATAAGCAATATCAAATCAGCCGTTACTTACCAGGCAAGTTTCAGGATGTTGTTCGTGCACATATGCATTCACCAACCTGTTCCTTGCACTTCCTAAGTTTACCTTTGTTTTCTAGATTTGAGGTTATCTTGCAAGTAGTATTTGGTTTTTTTTTCCCTTAAGCTCATCCTTTTTTTATTCCCTTTGCTATTTCACTGCACTCTCTTTGGCTACTTTAGTTAGAGCTATTCTCAGCTTCATTCTCTTTAGAAAGGTCTTTTAAAAAAGTTTGGCTGTCTTATTAAATTTTTCTGTTCTAATTTCCTGTATAAAATATATACAACTTAAGGGTTTTTTTTGGTTTCTGTGGTTTAAAAAGTATTTCCTCAAAATGTGTCAATTTGTCTTGCTTTAAATAGTTGAAAATAAGAATTGTTAGCTTCATTAAGATGAGCACAGATGATTAATTCCTTAGATCACATCATCCTTGGTGTATTTAGTAAGTTGACAGATTCCTGATATAGCATAGTTTTCAGGAAACTTCATGATTTGAATACATGAAAAGTGAATTTTCACTTTAAATCAGAATTATAACTCTTGCAAACAGTATCACAGTTTGCAGGTTTGGCAAATAATCTTACATGTAAATTTAAATCTTGACTAACCTAGTTTCAAGTAATTCAAGTTAGCAAATTAATTTAAAGCTTTGGATTTAACTTTTCACATACCACCTATGATCATAGGTAGTGTAACCATTGGAGGAAAAGTGATGATAATTGTAGTAGGAAAGACTCACAGTACAGTAAATATTTGAATTTCTGTGTGCCATTCAAATATACAAAATTTCTTACATTTACTACATACAGCAATCTATAAAGGAATAAAGGCTTTTTATGTCCACTTTATACCTTAAGCCAGGCCTAGAGAACTTAGAAGACTTGTGAGCCAAAATATACTGAATTATCAAAAATTTGACAACTATGTTTTCCCTAAAATCTCATTTCAGTCTCATTGATTGACTTAGCATATGTGTTTCGGTATAATTTTTGTTTAACAACAGGACTGTATAAACTCCTACTTGTTCTGTAACAGAGTATTAAACTTCCTGATAACATGGCTATTTTAAAACTAAACAAAGAAAGGAAAAACACTCAATATTTAAAATAATTGTCAAAGACCTTATTTTTATACTGCCTCTTTTTAATGCTGTTTTTTCCTCTAGTTTACTATGAGTAAATGTTTTTCTAGGCACATATATTTACTTAAATATGGATTTATTATTCAGCTAAAGTAGCTCAAGTGTCATCTTTAGCAGATGTACAGATGTATGTTTTCACTTTCCATGTTTGTCACTACTTTTACCCTAAAAAAATCAATTCTAAAAAAATTCTTCAGTGGAATTTGAGTGTTTTTTGTTTTGTTTTGGTTTTGGTTTTTTTTTTTTTTTGCTAATCTTAGTTGTAGACCAATGGGAAAAGGTAATGAGATGTTGAACTATTTGGGTGGGCTGGGGCAGAGGTGGTATTCTCTGAATGCCTTGTATGATTATTTGAGACTTTGTATTTTGGAACTATATATATGTATTATATTGGACTAGAATGCCTCTTCATTAGTACAGTTATCCTGTGCATGCAGAATCAGTGTCACAGAGGTGCATGGATATTGTCATCAATGAAGCAGCACTGACCTTTCCAGCTTGCACTTTTATGAGTAGTTTGCATGTAATGCATTCATTTGCTTTTATAATGCTGGCTGAATACTTTCTTATTAACATTTTTATAAAGATGCAGTGATCTATTTTTTATAATAAATTTCTAATGTCAGTCAACTGAATGATAACCTTCAAATTTGTCATTCATTAAAGGGAAGCACCATTTATCTGTCATTGGTATTATGTTTAGAAACTTAAGGGCACTTAGTTTGAGTTGTGAATACGAAAACTGAGACTGCACCTTTAAAGTATTTTGAGATGCTATTAGTACATTTTTATCATGATTATATAAAGTTATAACAGTTTACTGCCAACAGCTTGCATTGCCAACTGCTGATTTTTTTTCTTTTGATAATATGCTGCATGTAGATAAAGATGACCTCTCCCCAACTGCTGAGGTTTGGGATGTAGACCAGGGACTAATAAGTAAACTGAAGGAACAGTACAAGAAGGAACGAAAGGGGAAGAAAGGGGTGAAGAGTAAGTGCAGATTCTGACTATTAAATTTTTGTATACCAATATTGAGAAAAAAATTATTCAATTATGTTTTTTATGTAATTTTATTTTTTGTTTCATAAAGGGGGCAACTAACTTTAAACTTTGTCTGTTGTATATTTGAAATTTTTTGAATATAATTTAGGGAATATTATTGATCAAGCATGAAATCATTTAAAATGTGTTGGGTAAGGGTGAAAAGGAAGGATTTTGAGGGTTTGTTTTTTTTTGTCTTTTAAACCAAATTGTAAAGAATATTGGCCTTGAAGTTAAAAATAATAAAAATTTATTCAAAAGGGATAAAACTATAAATTTCTCTATTTTTGATACATTGGGTATTATAGCTACAACTAACTCATGACCAGGTTATATTTCTTAGTTTGGGACTCCTTAAATACAGTAAGTAGGAAATTTTCTGCTTTCTGGTCTTAATCCAACCACAAATAGCAACAGCAAAAAAAAAACAACAAAAAACTTCGTAGTTTTTTCTTGGATACCGTGGTGAGTGAAGGCCAAGGGGGAGGGTAGTGGTGGCAGTAGAGTTTGTTTGGTCAATAGCCAGATGTCTTACGGTGCCTGGATGTATTTTTCACTATTGTATCTTGACCAGTATAGTTATTAAAAGTGTAAATGCATTTATAACCCCTCTCTCAAAGAAGTAATTCATTTCCATTTTGTGTATCAACCTTATAGGCCATATGAAAACATTTTCACACCTATGAGTATTTAATGGAGAAACTTGAAACTTATTTTTGTGAAACTTTATTTTGAACTGGCCATTGAATCCTGCTAGTCTAACTTTTTAAATTATATCAAGGAGAAACTAGTGTATGACAAAGGCAGAAACCATATAGGCATTCTTTCATAATTTCTTTGGTAACAAATACATGCATTTATAAAATGGCAGGTATAATGGAAAAGGGTATGCGTTTCCTTCAGTAAAGCATTTTTTGAGTTGTTTAATTTGTTGTGGAGGCTAGTAAGTAAGGTTTTGGGGATTGTACCTATTACATAATTTTCTTTTATAACTTTATGCTAGTTTATGTTATTGCATGTGAGTAAAAAGACAAACTATTCTTTAAGTGTACAGTGAACTGCTTATTGTATTTAAAAACATTTGGTACTGGGCTGGGACTGTGTTCAGTTCTAACATCATTTACCTATAATGTATGCATGTTGAATATAAAAGTACTTTTGTGTGATGACTTTTAATATAGACAAAATGACTTTAGAATTTTAGGGTTTAGTTTTTTTTAATATTTAGATTACTTATTTTGGATATGTTATCATACTGACTTAATCTGCTGAAGGTTTCTTTGGAAATGTTACTTGATGTTGCTTCTTATTTAAAACAGAAGTATCCAATTTTTTCCCCTGATAGACTATGTTTAGACCTATATCTTTTTGAGATTTAGAAATAAATACAAGTCAACTCAAGGTCTTTTCTGTAGGCTTTTAATTTTTCTAAAAAGTTTTTTTTTAATTAAAGGGAAAATACCTGTTCAAGAAATATTAGAAACAGATAAACTTAAGTTTTAAATCCTCATATAGAATTTAAATTTATTTTTTAAATTGGGCTATAATATACACAATTTTATAATTGAGCTAACAGTTCATAGAAAACATTTTATGTCAACAAATAACTTTTTGGATATGTTTTTGATTTTTTTTTTTTCAAGCAGTATTGGAGAACCTAATATGTGAATTGGGTAAAAGGGCTGCTGTGATTGAATCAGTCTAGGGACCCTGGTTCCATAATTTAAGGATCTCATGGCTCAATAATATCTTATCTAGATATGTATGACATTATTCAGTCCATTCCCCTTTAATTTTGACTTTTTTTTCAAAAATTTTTTTATGTAATCACAAAAATAGCACATGCTTGTTATTTAAACAATATAAGAACTATGTAGGCATACAAAGAAAAAATAAAAAGTAAAAATCCCTGTAATCCTACCACTCAGATTAACTATGTTTGACATATATTCATCCAGCTTTTCCTAAAAGTCTTTATACATAAACCTCCGTTTTTTATATTTCAACTAGAATATTATTATATTGGTTTTTTTTTTAGTTTTTAGTTTTTTAGAGACAGAGTCTCACTTTGTTGCCCAGGCTAGAGTGAGTGTCATGGTGTCAGCCTAGCTCACAGCAACCTCAATCTCCTGGGCTCAAGCGATCCTCCCGCCTCAGCCTCCCGAGTAACTGGGACTATAGGCATGTGCTTGGCTAATATGCCTGGCTAATTTTTTGTATGTATATTTTTAGTTGGTCAGTTAATTTCTTTCTATTTTTAGTAGAGACAGGGTCTTGCTCTTGCTCAGTCTGGTTTCGAACTGCTGACCTGGAGCAATCCGCCCACCTCGGCCTCCCAGAGTGCTAGGATTACAGCCCTCACAGCAACCTCAAACTCCTGGTCTCAGGCGATCCTCCTGCTTCAGCCTCCTGAGTAGCTGGGACTACAGGCATGTGCCACCATGCCTGGCTAATTTTATTTATATATATATGTGTATATATATACATATATATAAATATATATACATATGTATTCATATTTATATATATGTATATATATACATATATAAAAATATATAAAATATATAAAAATATATATTAAAAAATATATATATTTTTTTAGTTGTCCAGCCTTTCTTTCTATTTTTTTTTAGTAGAGACGGGGTCTTGCTTTTGCTCAGGCTGGTCTCAAACTCCTTAGTTCAAACTATCCTCCTGCCTTGGCCTCCCAGAGTGTGTTTCTTTCCTAATGTTCATAGTCATCTATTACTTTGTTGCCCAGGCCGGAATGCAGTGGTGTTGTCATAGCTCATTGCAACCTCAAACTCCTGAGCTCAAGCAATCCTCTTTTGTCTTAGCCTACTGAGTAGCAGGGACTATAGGCATGTGCCACCATACCCAGCCAATGTTTTATTTTTTTATTTTTTGTATAGAGAGGGTCTCACTGTGTTGCCCCAGCTGGTCTTGAACTCTGAGCCTCAAGTTATCCTCCTCCCTTGGCCTGCCAAAGTGCTAGGATTATAGGCATGAGCCATTGCACCCAGCATATGTTTTGTATCTGAAACATAATTTTGGTGGTATTTCATTTTTTGAATTTAACCTAACCTTCATTAGTTAAACCTTTAGATTGTTTTAATTTTGAAACACTTTTGTAAACATCACCATCTTTAATGTTACTTAAATAAGTAGATACTGGGGTAAGCGTTCTAGCAAAGTGTCTCAGGAAAGAATAATTAAGAAATAATAAATTATGCTTGTTTATACTTTATGAAATTCTGTAAATTAAAAACTTTTTGCTCTTGAATACAGAGTTCACTGTTGGCTCTGAATCCCTGGCATGCAGGTGGAATTTAAGAAATTTTGTGCTTTATGGATCACAAACTTCTCATGGTCTTAATTCAAGTAGATCATATTAATACTAAAATATTATTTTAAGATGATGATTCAAGAATTTTCTTAGGATTTTTATTGTCTAATCTTTGTTGGTTTTTATTCTGGTTTCTTCTACATGTAGCTTTGAACAAGTCAGAATAACTCATGAGCTCTGTAGCCTTTTGATTCTTTCTTTAAAAAATGTTTATAATTGACACATAATAGTTGTACATGTTTATTGGGTACAGTGTAATGTTTGAATACATTGTATAATGATCAAATCAGAGTAGTTAGCATATCCATAATTTCTTTGTGGTGATAGTATTCAGCATCCTCTTTTCTAGCTGTATTAAAGTACATATTATTTATTGTTACTAGCTATAGTCACCCTACTGTATAACAGAATACAACACTAGAACTCATTCTTCCTATCTAACTGTAAATCTGTACCCATTGACCAGCCTTGTTTTGTTTTTTTTTTCTTTGTTCCAGAATGTGAACAAATCACACCTACAGTATCATAGCACTAAGTTTCTACAGATTTTTTCCCTCCGGTTTCTTAGAGGGAAGAAAACTGTTTGCCAACTTATCATATATGGAATCAACAGATGTCATCTAATCTAAATGTCTTTTTTATTCCTTTTTGAAGGGAAAGAGAAAAATGGCAAGACTGTTGTCTTTTTTTTTTTTTTTTTTTTTTTTTTAAGACTGTTGTCTTTTTAACTTTGTGAAGACTCATTCAAGATTTGATTCTTGGTGGAAAGGCTTCTAAAATCAAGTGCTAAGCTAACGTTTCTGTGTCTTCTAGTTTGTTCACTCCGCTCTTTTTTCCCCCACCTGAGGCAAGAGGAGATGGGTTAAAAGTGACACCTTTGCTTTTGAAGTGTAGACCCCCTTCAGTGTTTGTTTCTTACTAAGCAAAATATACTTAAAAGATGTATCAATATTTTATTTGTTGATACTTGTAAAATTCAAGACTACCAAACTAAAGAGGCTTGATGCAGTTACTTTGGTTTCAGACATCAAAGGGTTAAGCTTCCTTTTCTTTTTAACATTTTATTTTAACATAATTTCTTTTTTTTCTTTTTGGCCTTTTTTTTTGAGGTGGGATCTCACTGTGTTGCCCAGCCTCAAATTCCTCATCTCAAGTGATCCTCCCTCCTCAGGCTCCCAAGTAGCAGGGACTACAGGCATATCACATACCCGGCTTGACATAATTTCTGATTTAAGAAAAGTTTGCAAAAATAGCACAGAGAATTTCATATACTTTTTATCCAGGTTCCCCAAATGTTAACACACTACCACATTTACTTTATCCTTTTCTTTCTGTAAATATATACATTTTTTTTGAACAGTTCAGAAAACTGAATAAGTTATAGACTTGTTGCCTCTTAAATACAATAATGTATATGACCTAGCCACGAAGATACTCTGATCATGATACAATGATGAAAATTAGGAAATTGACATTAATTAAACAGTAATATCTAACCTAAAACCTAGTTTTCTTTACTTTTTAATTAAATTTGTAAGTTTTCTATAATTTGGGGAGAGAATGGGGGAAAGTTCTAAATTAATCTTTTGTAAAATTCTTGAGCTGATTACATTTTCTAGCTTTTTATGGTCTCCATTTTTGCTATATTTTATGTTTCACTGAAAACATGTAAATCTATCTGGACGTGGTGGTACGTGTCTGTAGTCCCACCTACTCAGGTGGCTGAGGCAGGAAGCTGATTTAAGCCCAAGAGTTTGAGATGCCGTGAGCTACGATGTTGCCACTGCACTCTGGCCGGGGCAACAGAGCAAGACTCTGTCTCAAAAAAAAAAAAAAAAAAAAAGGGTAAATAAATAATGATTAAAAATTGCACAGCGTATAGCATGAGAAGTAAGTATGAGGCACCTAAAATACAGAGCCTTTATTTAGAATATGAGAGAGGAACTAAAAATCTTTTAAGACTTTATTTTTTGACGCTGGTTACTGTTTATATTAAATAACATGAAAAATTTAAACTGTGTTTCTTATTAGGTGACATTATCTTAGAGCCCATTGTTACTCTTATGCCATATTATACCTATAAAATTTAGGATTATCAAGAAGATAAGATTATTTCATTTTCTTCAAAAGATTTATAGGCTTTTCCCATTTTAAAAATTCATGTATTGAGAATATGTGTTCGCAGTCCTGATATTTTACTGTGTGGACTTGTCTTAGTTTTCCCAATTATTCTCATTTATCTTAACTTTCTTGTCTTTTCTGTCTACAATATGATTTTTTGCCATCGTCTTTCTTTCCTGCTGTTACAGAATTGCTGTACATCTTCAAGCTTGAGTATCAGCACATTGGAAAAGGAACATCTTTTAACTTTTTTAACGTTTCTTTTAATAGAAATTGTAAGTGAGCTTCAATGTGTTTAATTTTCATATTAGTATTTGTTTGTTGTTCCAGATCCAGTATAACACATTGTCATCACAAATATAATATTTTTTGAAGTGTGGCTTCAAGCCAAATATTAGGCATTTTTAATACATTTAAGGGAAATTATTATAGCATTAATCTTCAGTAGGCTTTTAAAAACACCTTTGCACATACTATAAATTATCTGTGGTGATTAAGTTACTTCTGTGGAGCAGAGAGTATAATTTGAAGAGCCCATAAAATGTTGCTGTATTCTATCTCCTACATCAAGTAAAAGACAAAAATAGCACTGTTTCTCATTAAAGAGAGAGTTTAAACTAAGAAATGCAGTAGTTTTATATTATTAGCTATAATTTTACATTTTTAATACAAACCATTCAGGTCTTCAACTCTTTTTAAAACCATACGGTCACTTTGCAGCTAAAGTTATTTTTCTTTAACATTGTGATGTCATGTTTATTTAAGACAACAGTTGTCATGTGAAAGTTTCAATTTTAATGATATTCAGAAAATAGCAAACATGACTTAACTAAATTCTTATCCTAAAGTAAGCTTATCTTTTCCAGATTATTGCCTGCAAACAATTGGTTTCCCTTCAGAATATAATGTTGATCAGCAAAGGGAGGGCATATTCAAGAGAGGGAAAATGTTATATTTGTAAAAAATGTACTACTTTACTTACAATAATAGAGTATATGGGAAGATAAATTTCATGTCACAAGTGTGTGTGTGTAAGTGTAAATTTTAAAAAGCAGGAGTTAGTCCATAGCTTGGCTTACATGTGGCATATTTAGTGTGTTTTTCATTGTGCTACAGTCTATTTAGAGGATTGTACATGTATGTAGGACTTGGTAGTCATGATTAAGAGGTAGGTAGGTTGTGTTTTACAATTCACAGTAGTAAAAAGAAAGTTTTTGAAAAAGTAGGCCAGACACAGTGACTCAAGCCTGTAATCCTAGCACTTTGAGAGCTAAGGTGGTAGAATCACTTTGAGACCACGAGTTTGAGGCCAGCCTGGGCAACATAGTGAGACCCTGTCTCACAGAATTATTTTAAAAAAATTAATGGGTGTGATGGTACATACCTATAGTCCCAGCTACTTGGGAGGCTATGGTGGGAGGATGACTTAAGCTCAGGAGGTTACAGTGATCTGTGATTACACCACTGCACTACTGAGCAGCAGAACAACAACTTGTCTCTTATAAAACACTTAGGAAAAGTATTTCTACTTCTATAGATTCCAGCGATAATTGAGAATCAGTTTTTATTTTAATGCTTAATGATTCTTCAAATATGCCTTCAAATATTGGTTTTAGTATGATGTCTAATATTCCATTACACTTAATACCATAATAATTTTTCATTACTGCTAATAAGATTTCAAATTTTTTATTTGAAATTGTTCTGTTGCATTTGTTAGATTATTGAATAGACTTAGAAAGAAAATGAAGAATTAAATTTGCTGTTAAAAGATGCTTAACAAAGTAGAACAAAGACTGATTTCTGGTTATGAAATCTACTTTCTTCTTTTGGCATCTCTTACAAAACTAGGATTAGAGCAGGGAAGTTCCATCTTTTCCTAAACTGGGCATTGGGCCACATAGAGACTAAAGTTTAGCTGTAGTATGCAAATGATAATAATTATTATATAATCTAGGATTCTCCATTTGAACAATAACTTTCATATTGTCTCCTGCCTTACTTCCTATCTATGTCTCCCAGTTCATGTGTACAGGAAGATTATGACTTCACGTTATCTATAACAACAAAACTTTCTGTTAAGCCTTTATTATGTTTCACATTAGCTGTCATATAATGAAATTATTTACAAGATAATATTTAATAAAGTCAAATTTTATGGTATACACTACTATAATAAGGGTGCAGGGAAAGACCAACAAAAGCTGTGATGGTACATACCTATAGTCCCAGCTACTTGGGAGGCTATGGTGGGAGGATGACTTAAGCTCAGGAGGTTACAGTGATCTGTGATTACACCACTGCACTACTGAGCAGCAGAACAACAACTTGTCTCTTATAAAACACTTAGGAAAAGTGGAGAGGAGATGTAACTGGTTTGAAGGAAAATGTAGAATTAAGATAGGCTAAGGTGATGTTAGAAGACAAGAACTTGGGGGTGGGGGCAGTATTTTCAACTTTCTGAAGAATAATAGTAGGACAGATTTGACAAAATATGGCAGAAATAACCTCGGTGAACATTGGTACTGTACGGAAACTATTGGTACTATATGTTTTGACTGGAAAATTAAGGAGATTTATATTGTGGATAAGATTGGATAGAAAAAATAGGATCAGATCATGAGGCACATGCAAAGTTAAGTGCAAAATTTTAGTTAACCTTGATCAAAAGAGTGTTGAAGTACCACTTGTGGTTTTTGAGCAAAGGGCGATATAATAAATGTGATAATTTTGGAAAATTAATTTAGTTGTAATATTCAAATGTGATCAAAGGCAAATGGAGCTTGGAGATAGAAAAAACAAGTAGAAATCTATTACAGTAATTCTTGAGAATGAAAGCTGTAATTAGAACAAAGTCAATAGAGAGAAAGAGATTAACCTGAGGAATACTTTAAAGGAGGATTTTTTGGGAAGAAAAACAGACTTTTTGCCGCCTTATTTTTCAAATTGAAGAGAAATTGTTAAGATCTGGTTGGAGCATTTTAAAAACAAACTAAATCGGTGATGTCATACAATTGGGAAAGTTATAAAAGGAAGCTTTTTTGTAAGAAAGAATAATATTTATTTTCTTTCACGTTGAATTTAACTGGTGGTTGAACATCCAATTGGCAGTTTTTCATTTATTAGGGAGTTTGTTTGTAGTTACTTCACTGTTGGGGGAAAATCCTTAGGTAATGCTGAGCTTTTCCATTATAATCATTTTAGAAAATTTAGACTACCTGGCATATTGCATAATCCAGAAGTGGAGTTATTTAAGCATTACTAAGAAGTTAGGGATTACTATAAATTAGAACTAATAACTAAGATTCTACCTATTTCCATTAAGTTTTACCATTTCATTGCCTAGCATTCTATTAAGGATAACATAGCATAGGTAAGTGATAGTTCCCGGAGTTACTAACACTCAAATAACCACAGTAAACTTAATATTTAATAATTATATACCAGTCTAGGCCGGGCGCTGTGGCTCACGCCTGTAATCCTAGCTCTCTGGGAGGCCGAGGCAGGTGGATTGTTTGAGCTCAGAAGTTCAAGACCAGCCTGAGCAAGAGTGAGACCCCGTCTCTACTAAAAAAAAAAAAAAAAAAAAAAAAGTTAATTGGCCAACTGAAAAATGGAAAAAAAAAAATAAAGGAATAATTATATACCAGTCTAGTCCATTAATATTGACATTAGTGAATATAAGATCATAATGTTTGACCTTGGATATGCCTATTTTGTTTTACTTTATATTGATTATAAAACATTTTCTTTGTCTTTTCAAATTTTTTTTACATTCTTAAAACTACATTTTCTTTCAAAATACATGGTTGGAAATGATTCTGCTATTTCTGAAGTTCAAAGGTAAAGAATATTCCACAATACTGCAGAAGCTTTTGTGTTTTGTATATTTTGAATTATCCAGGCAGCAGCTGAAATTCTCCCCTTGAATTTGTGGCCTGTGACTGTTGACTTTTCATATCATTATGAGAAATTCAGAGAGCTTATGGGTAAATTAAAGATTTCAAATTTGGGAAAAGTAAAAAAAAAAAACATTTTGAGAGAAATTATGGTTGATTTACTATTGATGACAAATTTGTGCTAATGTGGCAGGAAAATATCCATGGAAACACCAGGTAAAGTTAATTGTTTGTTGCACCCTCATAAAAATCATTTGTACTTATTCCTTTGTTAACTTTTTTAAAACAGTGAATTAAATTGAAAAGCACCTGTTTTATTCTTTACACTGATAAACATTAACCTTAAACACCAGCATTTTTCTGTTTCAATGGTACCTTCTGTGTCTATGAGCTTATGGAACTTTGGTTGAGTAACAGAAGCCTGCCTCCCCACCTCCCTCACCATCCCCCTTTCTGTTTAAAATATACAGCAGAGATACATATATCTCTCTACAGAAATTGTGAATGTTTTAAATATTTAAACTCTTACTTTGTTTTGGGGGGTGGTGTGGAAAATTGAAGACATCTTTAATTATCTGATATTTTAATAGCCTGTTTTGTTAATAAATTGGTTTTAAAGGGTGCTGGCAAGTCAGGCGGTAGCCATTAAATGAACCTCTACTGCTGACGTTAATTTACAGGGGTCAACAGGACAAAACTCTACGACATGATAGCTGATCTGGGAGATGATGAGCTGCCCCACATCTCTTCAGGAATCATTAATCAGTCTAGGTCAGCCTCTACTAGAATGACTGATCATGAAGGTGCAAGAGCAGAGGAAGGTACAAAAATTTAGCTACCGTGTTTATTTACATTGCAGAAGGCCTTAACTCCAAATCACATTTTAATATTGCAAATTTGATGCTGTTTAAAATGTTGAGGATCATTTTATATGATCTTCAGAGAAGGTGTTGGGCAAGCTCTTATTGTCTTAGGGATTTTGAAATTTGGGGCTTCTATTTCTTTATATTTTGTTTTTGTTTTTAATGTTAGGTGGAGTTGTTTCTATCATAGGTCAATTCAGAATACCTTTCCTAAATCTACCTTTAACTTACAGATGTAGTAACAGGAAAATAGTAATTTATAAAAATAAACTCTAAATACATATAGAAAAAACTATTTACTCACTTTTGTCATATTGTCTAAATTTAGCCACTAGTAATAACTAGCACTTACTAGGAGACAACACGTCAGTCACTGTGCTTAGAACATTACATATATTCTAAAAATATGTGACTGTTGCCTAATTTAATCATTTTAGAGTAAGGCAACATCATTCTTTTTTAACTTGGTAGCAAGTACCTCCTAATGAATTTTCTAAAATTTGCCCAAATCACAAATGTGTAGGAAATGAATGTACTACTTAAGCATTTTTTCCAAAGTTGTTTTTAGCTGAAGATACACTTGAATAGTTTATTCTAGTTCTAGTTTGTTATAATTCCAAGTAGTGAATCTCATTTTTAACCAAATATTATTGTAATGTATACCATATAAGAAGAGTTTATTATCTAATAATTTGGCATAAAGATTCAATTTCATTGATGTTTCTGCCTTTGCTGTGTAAGGGGATTAATGTCCTAGTCAAAAAATTTTAAATACCCTTTAAGATTTCTCTAGTAGCACATTCTCCTTACAGTTAAAGTTAAATAATTTTATATTCCCTCACCTTAATTTACCTTACCTTTACTGCTCACCTTAATCTGTAAGAAAATTTGAGAAAAGATTTTAAAAATTACTAAAATAATAAAACGAAAGTAAAATGAATGAAAAGTAAAACAGTGTCTATTAATTTTTGTGCATCTCATGTCTCCTATTGAGCTTTTTTCAAGTTTAACTTGAAAAGTATTTTCTAAAATATACATACCAGCTTCATTATTTTTCATTTTATGCATTTAGTAGCAATTTAGTTTCTTTAGCTTTTGGTCCGTTTTATCAAATAATGCATGGTACAACTTGGTAAAATTTTTATAATTAATGTACATTTAAACTGTACATTTTACAGTTTAAGGCAAAGCCATCCAGTATGGACTCTTTTAAATGTTTCAAACCAAGGATTTATGGAAAAGGCCAGTCAAGGCCCAGTCTTAAACAAAAACCAATTTAGAGCTCTGTGTGTGTATTTATGTGTATGTGTGTGGTTTAAAGAAAAAATGTGAAGAAAATGTAATAATCTCTTTCTTAATGGTAGGAGGAGAATGGGCCAGAGGGGTATGGGGAGATTTGATAAGTGTGAACTTCATTTTACTTTTTCAAAGGGTAAATCTTACTAGAATTTGTTATTTGAAGAGATTTGAATTCGGCTTCAAGCTAAGAAGAAAAAACATTGGAGTTCATAATCTCCTATTTTCAGTGGCAACCCCCAACATCATACTTTCCTTTTGAAGTCCATGTTATACCTCATTTTATAAATAATAAATGTCTGTTTTCTAGGAGAGTTACTTCTACATTACAGACTTCTAGACTATTGTTAATAAAGACTTAAGATACAGCATGTTGCCTCTGGCATAAATAGAATGAGTTACTGGACTCTATACCCTTTAGGTTTGATAAAATTGGAGGAGAAAGGAGAAGTTTGATATGTGAGCTTACAGTTCCTTAGTCATAGTGCCCATAAAAAGGAAGGTTAGTTATAGAAGTATGAAATGAACCTTGTTATAAGATCCCATTTCATAGACCCATGATACTAGTATTCTTAGATTGCTTGATGAAATCTCTTTGGCTATATGATAAAAAGTATTATAATTTTCATCATTAAATTAAAAACTTCTTTTAATAATTATATTTTTCTTTGAATTGCTAATGACATTTTTATGTTTATGTAACTATGTGCTATAGAGAATTACATAAATGTTAATAAAATGAACTTATAGAAGTTAATTCCCTTTGCAGAGAACCAAGGGTATATTGAGTACCTACTGTGATTAACATAAGCCACAGTGATCAGTGATAGGAAAAGCAGAACTAATAGCTTAAAAGCTTTTTTACACATATGTATGTAAATAAGTTTTGAGTAAACACGATAGCTTGCTATATGTAGATGTTTGTGTATAGATAAAGGATAGAAATGTAGTCATATGATTAATTAGAAATGAGTATACCAATTTTTTGTTAAATACAGTCAATCTAAAACTGCAGGAAAATTAGCTAATATTGTCCAGATACTTCCCTTCACATGCCCCTAAATTGGTCGGTGGCTGATCAGAAGTATTCCTGCAAAAAGATGATGTAAAAATACAAAACAATTTGTTATGTTAAAGTTACTTTATTGGACTTTTATTAAAATTTGTGTTAGTGAACCTTTGTATCATTGCAAGTGGGAAGAATTAGTGGCATTTTGTTCTAAGTTAGAAACAAATTATGAGCTTAAAGAAAAAATATTTCTTTGTCCTGATGAAAAATGCTTTGATTAATTATCATCTAATGACTTTAAATAATTGTTCTTAAACATAATTGTAAAATATTGATTTTATTGTTCTTAGTTGCTTCTGATGTTACCAAAAACTGCACACTAGATATTGGGAGGAAAGATCAGTGCTATAGATTGTTCAGATTCTATGAGTATAATCATTTAGAGATTAATTAAATACTGCTATTCAGTATCCCTATGTACATATTTTCTTTCATATGCTTTCAGATTTACTCTAGATCAGTTGTTGAATTACAACTTCACTTTAGGATCCTAAGTCAAAAGTTATATAGTTTACTTGATGTAGGATAAAATAATAAAAATGAGATACTTGAAATAAAGATGAGTTTTACTTTTGTCATAGTATATATAAATTATACTCAATTATTTTCAATAGTTTTAGTGATGACTGTCAAGTTTTATTATACTTGTTGTGTTTGCTGTAGCATATTAAATTTATATCATTTTTTCATAGGAACTTTTCAAAATTGCTAATTAGGTTGAGGTTTTGGTATGTTTCTTTTTAAAATTTGTTCATGAATTTTAAGTATGTTTTGTTATGTTGAGTTGTTTTGCATTATAATGACTTGAGTATGTCTCTCTTGCATCTTAATGTTAAAATTTTGCTTTCAAAGCATGCTTCTGAAATGTATTAAGGATTATTGCTTATGCTATGGCTGTTACAGCAAAATCTTTAGAGTGTAGTCAGTCATTCAATTATGGCAGAGTTTAATTGGGGAATAGTATGTGTAGAGAAAAAATATTTTAAGTAATTTAATTGGAACTGCTGATATTAACCTGGAAAACTATAATAACACACATAATATAGATGAGAAAAGTAAAAAAACTTTACCTGAGTGTAGTTTTAAATTGAAAGTAATTCTGGTCAGAAACTTAAAGTTCTGTAGGTAGTTGCTCCATTAGTTGCTCTAATATAGATTAGTTGCTCCATTTTAGAAGTGTCAAAGTAAATAAATGGGGACATTAAAATACAAATTACAGTCAGAGCTTTAAACCTAGAAGGCATTCTGAAGATTGCATGGATTAACCTTTTACATAAAGGAAACTGATATTGGTGGTAAAACTGCTTTTTTTTCCTAAACCATTGCTGTTACTGAAGGCGTCTAAAAATTAAGGCTTCTTTTCAGTGAACTCATACAATATAGCAGACTATTTGAAAACCATTTATATTTGAATATTTATATTATTTTTTACCAGACACTAGAATGCCTAACACTTCTTTAGAAAACAAAAAGACTTAGCAACAACCTATTATATTTTTAAAATGCTGTGTGAGCTACTCTGAGGTCAGCAGTTAGAGGTTTTCCCCCAGGAATAGCTGAAATCTTTATACATAAGTCCATTATTTAATCAGAATTTGTCCTGTTTCTTAACATGTAAACTATAGTTATAATTGCACTGAAATGATAAAAGATTTAAATACACAAAGCTTTTGTGCCCCACCACCTACCCCAGAATAATATATGTAGTACACATTTGATTTATGGAAGATTACTACATTGTAGTTATAACACATTTGTTTAGTACTGTTCAGTAGTAGGATTTTTTGAGTAGAAGTGGGAAAATAAAAATTAATTATATTACTGAATATTATAACTGTTAAGTGCTTAAATTTCCCCCACAATATTGTCTTGTACTGTATGATTTTTCAGCATTTAAGAAGCGGTTTTGTTCTTTATAGCTGAACCAATAACGTTTCCATCTGGAGGAGGCAAGTCATTTATTATGGGTTCTGATGATGTTTTGTTAAGTGTACTGGGCCTTGGAGACCTTGCAGACTTGACGGTAACAAATGATGCAGACTATAGTTATGATGTAAGTGCAGTTTTATTTTTAATTTTTTAATGATTTAATAGAAGGCTCCTTATTTTTTGGAATCACTTATAAAACAGAATTAATGTCAAGGTGCATGGAAAAGATAAGTTTAAGTGTGCCATTGTGTTGATTTGAAGTGACATGTAGTTTTTCTTTTATAACTACTTTCTTTGTGGTGTTTAAATTTTTCTTAGGTATTTTGGTGGAGTAGCTAGACGTTTGGGATGATTACCTTAACATATGGGTCAATAAATATGTCTCGAGTAGTCAACTCTCAATTATCTCAAATGAAGTCATATTTTGGTGTTAATAAGAAAAAAAAAATAGATAACCTGAATCATTTACTTGTCTTTAGAATACTTCTTAAAAAGCATGTTTTATTTTTGAACTTTTATTTTCTTAATGGTATTGTTAAAGTTAGCTTGCATCATTTCCTGAATACTTAACACCTTCATTTGAGGAATGGGGAAAGGATGGAAGGGATGGGAGGGCCAATGTTGGAGGTGAAACGTGTCTTGGATTTAATTTTTTCTAGACATTTAACACTCAATTGAGAGTTAACTATATTTGTTTATATTTTTATAATAATTGCAGTTTTGCAGCAAGTTAAAATTTTTTTTATAATGAATTTCTTTTTCTACATTTTTTACTTATGTTGCATGCTTTTTAGAGACAGCCGTTGGTGGGCTGGATTATTCTCATTAATATTTTTTAAAGTATTTAAGCAACTAAATTCTAGTAAACTTTTGACTGCTTTAAAGTGGTTTTACAGCGTATCTTTACAGATGGAGAAATGAAGGTAAAAATATTAACTTTAATCAGTATCAAGAATTACGAACATGGGATGAAAACAATCTTAAAGGATCTTTAGTTCAGACTTTAAGAAAGCACCTTAACTTGCTGCCTTTAAAATTTCACATGATAAATTTTCTTGGATGACAACTGTACTGTTAATACCCTTTGGTATTTGCTAATAATTTTATTTAAGTTCTTTTTGTTTTCATGTAGAGTATTGCAGCAGTGGTAGTTATTTTGTTCTCATTTGACATTTAATAGGAGCTTTAGGTTTAGCTTGATAATTAGGTAAAATCAGATTAAGGAACTCTATGATCTAGGTATTTGTAAGGTTAATGAAGTTATTTTTCTGAGTTATTAAATAATAAAGATTCGTTATAAAGTTTTTAAGGTACATTAAATTTCCACTGGACATTTTAGCAAAATAGTTTTAAATATATGTGTTAAACGCACCAAAAAGAAGCAAACTAAAACTCCACATACCTACCACTTTATTATTTTTACCACTAAATATTGCATTCTTTCTTTTTAGTTGCCTGCCAATAAAGATGCCTTTCGAAAGACATGGAACCCCAAGTATACGCTACGTAGCCATTTTGATGGAGTACGGGCATTAGCTTTTCATCCTGTAGAACCTGTGCTGGTTACTGCCTCTGAGGACCATACCCTGAAACTTTGGAATTTACAAAAAACAGTTCCTGCCAAAAAGCAAGTATATTAATGTTAACCTAGTTTTTTTGTTCCAATTTTGCTAATATAAGTTATTATTCCTCTTTATTGTCACATATCTTTTATGTACACAATTGATGTAGCTACTCTTTAATATCAACCGGTGATTTATGATTATTTTCTTCTCTTTCCCCACCCTTTCACCCCCTCTTTTAGGAGTGCCTCTTTAGATGTAGAGCCCATCTACACATTTAGGGCCCACATGTAAGTTTTATTGAATTGGTATTTAATTTTATTGAATTGGTACTTAACAACCATAATTATTAACTGTTATTAATCCTCAAACCTTATAATTTTCTCAGTGATTATTTTATATTAGAAAAGACATATTAGTTAATATGTTTAATAATTAGTAATAATATGAATATAATAGATTTTTCAAATGTATACACATGTTCTCCTAGAACAGATTTTAGATGTCACATAAATTCGGCCACAGAAGAATGGGGATTTGAGTTTCTTAAGATTTGTAAGTAATTTTTTTTTCTTCTCTTCCTATAATAGTGGTCCTGTTCTGTCGTTAGCTATTAGTTCTAATGGAGAACAGTGTTTTAGTGGTGGTATTGATGCAACCATCCAGTGGTGGAATATGCCTAGTCCTAATGTGGATCCATATGATACATATGGTAAGTGAAAGGATCAAAGGATGTATTTTGGGGGTTAATGGAGCTGACAAAATTAAATACCTCAAATATTATTATAAGATTGTTTAAACATATACTAGTTTTCTCATTTAGTTCTTCCATTTGCTAGTAATGTGTTTTGTTAAAGAGAAAAATTAGGAAATGTACATACTATGAGTCTTAAACTTGTTCTCTGCTGGGCGCGGTGGCTCACGCCTGTAATCCTAGCACTCTGGGAGGCTGAGGCGGGTGGATTGCGCGAGGTCAGGAGTTCGAAACCAACCTGAGCAAGAGCGAGACCCCGTCTCTACTATAAATAGAAAGAAATTAATTGGCTAACTAATATATATAGAAAAAATGAGCCGGGCATGGTGGCGCATGCCTGTAGTCCCAGCTACTTGGGAGGCTGAGGCAGGAGGATTGCTTGAGCCCAGGAGTTTTGAGGTTGCTGCGAGCTAGGCTGACGCCATGGCACTCACTCTAGCCTGGGCAACAAAGCGAGACTCTGTCTCAAAAAAAAAAAAACTTGTTCTCTGTTGTCCAAAAAAGTATATTAGTCTATATTAATTGAATTGTTAATTAATTTCAGTACTAAAAGGAGAAGAAAACAAAATATTATCTAATAACAAATTTTTAAACTTAAACAGCTTATTATATAGTTTAAAAATATTACGCAGAAAACAGTGGAAACAAAGAGGGACAGTAAGGGTGTAAATCATCTTTTGGAGACCAAAAAATTCTTTAATTTCAAAACAGGAAAAAAAAACCCTTTGACTTACAAATAAAGTTTTTAGAAATCTGTCCTATAGAATTACCTACCTGTGTGTGTTCAGATAAATTTATGAGGGCATTGTCCCTGATTTTTAAAAAAGTATGTTTATGAGCTCTGAGTTTTTTTTATTTAACACATACTTGGTGCCTGTGTTTGTCACTCATAGTGTTTACTACTATGTCAAAAAACAAAGTTTAGTTTGATGGAAAAAATAGACCTTAAATAAGGAGATGGGGATCGATGGTTACAACTTGTGATAAATGGTAAGATCAGATTCTTTGAAAGAGAGTGATAGGCAGAACCCTTTGGATAAGTAGTCAGGAAAAGTCTATCTAAAATAGTGACATCTAAGCCAAAATCTGAAGAATAAAAAGGAGCTATCAGAAACGAGTTTTAAGCCAATAAGTGACCTAATGAATGCAAGGTTTAGAAAGATGACTGTGACTGTTGTGAGGATACATTGGGTTGGGAAGAGTGGAAACAGAAATGCCAATTGGGAGGCTGCTGTAATGTAGTAATCCAGTAGACTAGGTGATAGATGATGTTGCCAAGGTAAGAGTGGTGGTACCAGAGCAGTTAGAGAGAAGTGGTTTTAAGATAGATTAGGGAAGTATGGTAGAATAGACAGGATTTATTGATAAATTATATTGAGTAGATAAAAGTGATAGGTGAGTAATGCTTGATTTGGTTATGTATTTTTAATAGCTTTATCGAGATATAACTTACCATAAAATTCACCCTTCTAAAGTATATGGTTCAATAGGTTTTACTATGTTCATAAGGTTGTGCAACCAACCATCACCACTATCTAATTTCAGAACATTTTCATCACGAATCCTGGGTTTTTGACATGACAGCTGAGTATGTGATGGTAGCATTTATTGAAATGAGGGCAGAACGGGTGTGAGGAGATTTAAGATGGTGAGTTGAATTTTAGGCATGTTCAGAGATGGCAGTATCAGGTAGGTAATATACAAATATGGAGCTCAAAGAGATCTGGGTTGGAGATAAAAGTATGAAGACTCTTCTCTATACCAATGATACTTTAAGCTGTGATAATGGATGTTAAAACATAGGGAGAGTATGTTGTGTAGGGTAAGAAGAGAAGACAATCTGGGACAAAAGTCCTCAGTAACTCTGACATTAGAAGGGTGGCTACAGCAAGAGAGCCAACAAAGGGACACTGAGAAGTTGTGCCCCCCCAAGAGATAGGGAAAAGTGTAGACGAGTATGGAATCATAGAAGCATACCAAAGAAGAAACCATTTTGAGAAGGAAGCAGTCTATATTTTCACATGTTGCCGAGAGGTCTAATAATAGGATAGAAAGGTTCCTTTTGGTAAGATGGATGGCAAATACCTGGGTCTTGGCCAGATAGAGATTAGACACTGGGGCTAAGACAAGAGGACGAAGGGACCTCTGGATAACCTTATAACAGATAAGTCAGACTGTATGGATCAAAAGCAATATGATTTGAACAACCATCAAAAAAAAAAGTTTGTATCATTAAAATATTGCATTTGATGTAATAGAAGTCATTATTGGTGATCTTAGCAAGGGTTGTTTTGGTGTGGTAATGAAAACCATATTGGATTGATTTGAAGAGGAAACAAGGTAAAAAGCGTGTTTACTCAATATGCTTTTCTACTGCTTGGCAGAAGGGCGGTGGGGTAGGTTTAATGAAGATTTTTTTTTTGTTGTTGTTCATGTTCAAGATTCTGGGACATATATATATGAAAACAATAAACATGAAAGCAAGTTAGTGAGTTGAATGGAATTCACAATACATCTCATGGAATTAGCCTTTGATTTCTATAGAAGGACAAATTCCTTACTTGTATCTGGAAGCTAGGAGAAGATGGCTTTAATGATTTATAAATTGAATGGCAAGAAGATGGGGGAGGGGTTCCTATTTGAATGCTGTATTTTCTCACTGAAGTATAAGGCGTAATCATTCGTAAGGAAGGGAAGTTGGAAACAGAATAGTGGAGAGGCTAAGAAATATTCAAGGGAAGTGAGAGGTGTTTACTAGAAAAGCAAGATTGTCAGACAAATGGTGCTCAATGTTGTTAGCTATCACATGTTCATCAGTTGATAAATGGACAAATAAAATGTGGTATATCAATATAATGGAATATTATTTGGCACTAAAAAGAAATGGAGTGCTGATGAATGCTACAACATGGATAAACGTTGAAAATGTCATGCTAAGTGAAGGAAGCCAGTCACAAAAGGCCACTTACTGTATGATTTCATTTATATAAAAATTTCAGAATATCCTGAATCAAGGATCAGAGACAAAAATAAAAAATGTTCAGAATAAGCCTATCTATAGAGACAGAATAGATTAGTGAGTGTTTGCCTGGAGCTGTGGAAAGGTGGGGAGGAAGAATTGGGGGGAAAGTGGCTAATGAGTGATGAAAGTATCCTGAAATTGATTGTGGTAATGGTTGCACAACTCTGCAAACATACTAAAAACCATTGAGTTGTACACTTTAAATGAGTGAATTGTATAGTGTGTAAATTATATTAATATCTATATCTCAATAAAGTTTTTTTAAAAAGTATCTGTTCCTTATAGAAAACTATATGAAAATACAGAAAAGTATTAGATGAAAGGGAAGGATAAAAATAGGTCCAGCAATTAGTAGTAGCCACTGTGTCCATTTTGGTTTATCTTCTTGTGGCCTTTATGTGCATTTTTTATACTTAATATATGGTAATTTATCTTTATGTACTAAAGCATTTCATTTCCTTTAGCTAATTTTTTGTTTGTTTGTTTCTTCCCAGAGCCAAATGTTCTAGCTGGCACTTTAGTTGCTCATACAGATGCAGTCTGGGGTCTTGCTTATAGTGGCATAAAAAATCAATTACTGTCTTGTTCAGCAGATGGCACTGTTAGGTTGTGGAATCCACAAGAAAAGTTGCCCTGTATTTGCACTTATAATGGAGACAAAAGTAAGTAAATTTTGCTTCTATAAGAAACACTAATTTTTTTTTAATTTGGAAGATAAAAAGGACAAAGTAATTGATTTCTTTAGTGCTCCAAAGAGATATATTGAAAGAATTTTACTAAACTTGTGATACTCTTTATTCCTAGAAATTTTTTATTTGTAGTGCTTTGCAGCTATATTCTGTAGCTTGGCACTTTTTGACCTTTTCATGTTCCATTTTAAAAATACAACAATTTGTATATAACAGTGGGGGGAGACAAATAAGGGAACTCGGGGACAACAGAAGGCACTCTACCTGCTCCAGGTGGCTACTCACAAAGACTGAAAGGATTACAGTCTCAAGCATACTTGCAAACCAGGTATGGTTTTTCTGAGCAGACTGGTTGGGTAATCCAGCCATAATCACCCTTATCTGGGAAGTATGGATTCGGTTACTTTCATTATTTCAGATATTTTCCTATCAAAGAAGGCTTTAACCAGTTTACCTTTTTAAGATAATATGTGTGTGTCTTTGTGTGTAGCTGTATATAATCTTATTATTCTTATTTTCCAAGTCATTTATTTTTAATCAGACCTTTTATTAGTATTAAAAATATATATTGTTTTCATATATTTTAGTTGAGTAGTAAATGCTTAATTTTGTGTCTTTTTTGGACACCTTAGTCATTCTGCTAATTTTTCAATTACCCAAATTTTAGATGTAAAAATTAATTTAGATACTTGTTTCTTGCTTCATCCAGATAATTAATTGCTTGGCTCTAGGCTTCATCTAATTGTGCATTTATCTGGCTGTTTGAATTTAATCTAATACATTAAAGAGGAGAAATTTCTGCTCAGGCCACTTTACCATAGGTAGTACTACATCAGGGGATTCTAGAGTCCAAGCTTCATTTTCATAGATCTAAAAATTTGATTTACATTAGCTACTTGATAAAACTTGCAGGTCTCTGATAGGTTAACAGTTTCCTAAGATAATGATGTGAGAATCCTAATTTATCACCTTATAGTAAGAAGTATAATTGGCAAGTAGGCTAAAAGACTGACCTAGGATTTTTTTCTCTCTTAGAAAATACAGAGAACAAACAACTTTTGCATGTATCTACTCTTACTTTAAGACTTCTCTAGTTATATTTTTCTTATAACATTAAGTAAAATGTTACAAATAAAACCTTTTTAAATAATTAAAGAGAATTTGTTTCTTATCTCACCGTCCTGACACAATTGTGTCCTTTTTCATTGTTAACATTATTTTAAGAACATTTGCATTTCTTTTTCTTATTAGAAAAGGGAAGATTTCAGAATTACTGTGTTTACACTGTTATCTCTTTGGACTCCTTACAGAGCATGGAATACCTACATCGGTTGACTTTATAGGCTGTGATCCAGCTCATATGGTGACCTCTTTCAACACTGGGAGTGCAGTAATTTATGATTTAGAAACATCACAGTCATTGGTGATGCTTTCATCACAGATAGATTCTGGTAAGTTTTCATGAATTCCTTTGAAATCTTAAAAAGGATTATTATATAACACAAGTTGATCTTTTAGCTAATTTTGTATTTTGACTGTTTATATTTAGGATGGCAAAATAATTAGTTTCATTATGTTACAGTTGTACTTGTTTACATTATTTCTGTTATTTCCTTAAATTATGTGTAAAAGCTTGTTGGTAGGCGTATGGGGAAAGAAGAGTGAGTAGAACAGTGTGAAGGTGAAAGCAAAGGAAATAATTTAAAACTTTTTATGGGAATTCTTGTGAAAGTAGAGAAAATAATATAATGAACCTGATGTACTCTTCATTCAGCTTCAGTAATTATCTGTAAATGCCCAGGACTATAAATGTTGATATGTGGTATATGTTTTATAGTTTACTTAAATTGGGATCCAAATAAGATCCGTGACTTATGATTGATTAATAGGTCTCTTAGATCTCTTTTCATCCATAGATTCTCCCTCCATCTCTTTTATTTTCCTTGCTTTTTATTTTGATGGAAGAAATTGGCTAGTTTGTCTTAAGTTTCCCATAGTCTGGATTTTGCTGCTTGCATCCTTGTGGTGTCATTTAATGTGCTCCTCTATTTCCTGTGAATTGATTATAGATCTAGAGGCCTATTCAAATTCAGGTGCAACATTTTTCTTCTTTTTTAAATGTCTAAATGTTTTTGGCAAGACTATTTCATAGGTAATTTGTGAATTTTTAACAGAAGTAAATATTGTCTGGTTGCTTATCTTTTTGTGATTTTTTTTTTTTTTTTCCTTTTTGAGACAGAGTCTTTTCTCTGTTACCTCAGGTAGAGTGTAGTGGCCTCATCTTAGCTCACTGCAACCCCTGACTCCTGGGCTCAGGTGATCCTCCTGCCTCAACCTCCTTACTAGCTGGTACTATAGGTGTGCGCCACTGTGCTTAGCCATAATGTTTTCAGTCTTGATCAATGTCTGGTTCTATTAATTCATTTACTGTTGAATAATGATTTTCTAATTCTATTGGTCCTCCTCCATTTATGAGCTAGAATATTTCTGTAAAAAGGACCATCCTCATCAACAATTTGATTACCTTGGAGTTAGTGTTTGTTAAGGAACGGCAAGGTAAATGACTGATTTTCCCCCCTTTATTTACCAGTTTTCAAAATAATGAAGTGGTTCACTAGTATATCCTCCAAAGATAACTAGCGAGTCTTTTGAGTGTTTTTGGTATCATCATAATCTCTCGTGGAAATAAATGTATTTCAGTTTATTATAGGTATTATCTTTATTTCTGCTCACATTATCTCATTTTGGTCAGTGGGGCTTATTCAGGTTGGCTCCTGAGTCCTTTTGATATGACCATGGTACTTGTTGATAGTTTTCATGCTTTATGATATAACGAGATGCTCTGGGTTCATCTTGTTTATTTTGTGCCCCAGATCTGAAATCAGCTGTTTCTCTAAGGAATTGCGGTTTCTTTTAGTGTGGAATGGCATTTAGATACTACAATCTGGAAGCTAGGGTATTGGGTTGCTCCTCATGGTCTTCATGGCTCCTGGGTCATTGATTATTTTTCAGTGGACAGAGCTAGGAAATAATGCATTTTTTAAAGTAAAATATTTCAAATTCAGATTTATCCTGGTTCTCAAAAAAAATCATCATTGTTTCTTATTTGATTTATCCTACAGTATACACACAGTCATTTCAGTAATAAAATCACCAGCAAAAGTTGAATTATTGATAATTGTTTATACTAAGGGTATATTCTACTAGGGATATATAATCCTAATGACTATGCTTTAAAGTCCCTCAGAGTAGTTCGTTTCTTTGTGTTTATGCCACCAATTGGATATATAGTTAAGTTCATTTGTTTAATTTTACTTTTCATTTTTTTAGTGATTTCTTTTTAAAAAACAATTGTTTTGTAATTATATAAAATATTTTCACAGTACCATGGTCAAATCTCAAACCAAAATTATCTTCAAAGTACCTTTCTTAGTGTTTCCTCAACCCTATTCTTTCTTCCCCCATAGGTTATAAATAAATATCCTTTTTATGTGTTTAAGCTTAGTATATGAGAGTTTTTGTAACATAAAGGATGATTAGGCTACAGCAGCCAGAAGGAGGGCTTGAGGACTGGGACTCAGAGCAGGTGTGGCCGAAGCAGGCTGGGCTTGGGAATGAGGGCCAACACCCTGGGGCATGGGGCCCAGAAGGAAACCTGCAGAGGAGCTAGATCCTGACTGCAGGGCTCTCTGACTACAGAGGCCTGGAGGGGACATATTATAAAGGGTAGCTGAACCAGGCTCCTCCCCCTGTTAAAGCCCCAGGTTGCTATAGGTCCCTGAGACAGCTGCCTGTGCGGCTTGCTCCCACCCTTTCCACTTCCTCCTACTTTCAAACCTTTACATTTTCAAAGATCCTCAGCCTGGGTCCCTGGAAAATACTCCTTTCCCAGCTTCCTGTGTCTTCTGTGTGCTTGTATTAGTATTAGCTGACTATGTGAATCCATCGTATGGGTGGATAAACTGAGGCTCTGAGTTAACTCTGTCCCGAGAAGAGTCAAGAATTTGTCTATCCTCTCAGACCCTGAGATTGGAGAAGGAAGGTCTCTGCTAGTCTAGGGTCAGAGAAGAAATTTGAGTTGGCTAGTGAAAGATTTAAGTGGGGTGAGGGGCATGGGAATGTGTGGGAATTTTGGAGGCAACAAATTGGGTTTAGTTTTAGCTGGATTAGGGGAGAAGACAGACAGGATGGGGAGTTCATTTAGTTTTGAGTTTGCCTGTCTCAGAGTAGTCCCTGCTTGGGACCTAAGGGTTTCTCTAGCTAGAAGGGTACCTGTCCTAAGAATTTGGCTGCTTTTGATATAGTGCTTTTGGACTAGGTTAGGGAGTACAGCACAGTTTTAAATTCTCCCTCTTCTCCTTGGTGCATACTCAACTTCACTCCACACTAATCCCTGCCCTGCCTAGCCTGACTACCTTTGAAGAAGGGGATACCTTTCCAAAGATGAAGTCTCAAGCTGCTGGCCAGCTATTTTTTTTTTGAGCCACTCACTTTTTTATTGCCTCTAAGCCTGGGTTCTACATTTCACCATGTAGTAGACACAAAGACAGTTCGAAAGGTTTCAAGTAGCGCACAGTCTTGTGTGGGAGATGGTCACAGAAATAGATTATATCACTCATACTTGGGAAGTAGTTCCTTTGCAAGTGAAGGTATTTTGGATTGAGGCCTTAAGATTAGGAAAATGTCATTTGTATGGGAGGCATGGTGATTTCTGGTCTTAAATTCTCCAAACATCCAATGAACATATACATTTCCTATGTCCTTGCTTCATGCCCAGTACCTCACTTTACCTACCTGTTAAAGAGGAGACAACAATAACCCTGCCTACTGGGAGAGCTGTGGCCTAGTGGGAAATTGTCCCTTAAAGCATACTATGGGCTGGGCGAGGTGGCTCATGCCTATAATCCTAGCAACCTGGGAGGCTGAGGTGGGAGGATCATTTGAGGTCAGGAGTTCGAGACCAGCCTGAGCCAGAGTGAGACCCCGTCTTTACTAAAAAAATAGAAAGAAATTAGCTGGACAACGAAAAATATATAGAGAAAAAATTAGCCAGGCATGGTGGCGCATGCCTATAGTCCCAGCTAATTGGGAGGCTGAGACAGAAGGATTGCTTGAGCCCAGGAGTTTGAGGTTGCTGTGAGGTAGGCTGACGCCACGGCACTCTAGCCCGGGCAACAGAGTGAGACTCTGTCTCACACACACACAAAGTATAATGTGGATTTCTGCAGGCAATGAGTCAAGAAGCCTTATGAGAAAGCCTTATAAGCTTTTAGCAGGAAGGGAGAGCTGGGCTTTGCTTCTCTCCTGAATCTCCACTTTTCGCTTGATGGGCTCTCCCTTCTGTTCCTAACCCCCAGAGAAAGTGCTTAGTCAGTGCTGGGTGATTTGAGGCCCCATGTAGCAAAGGCCCATTCACCATCCAAAAGTCCCTCTTTTAGCTCTTGGAAAGGCCCATTTCCCACTCTCATCTTTACCCATTTATTATAATAAAAATAGATGGGTCACACATGACAGATTTCCAAGGGTTTTTACAGTTATCTCATTTGCCTCTTGCCAGACATCTGTCATAAGCTATGGGTTATGTCTATTCAAAGATAAGGGAAAAGTTCAGAGAGGCTCCGTGATTTAGCCAAGCTGAGAAGTGCCATAGCTGACGTGTTTAAGAAAAAATTTTAAAAAATGGAAAAAAAAAGAATGATTGATCTAAACAAAGTCTGTTAATGCCGATGATCTTTTTCCCCTTTGTTTTGATCTTTCCCTGTTTGCCCTCATCTCTGATTTAATCAAAAATTAAGGACTTGCTAGTAAAGAAAAAATCTCATCTTTAAAGAGTATTAATTATAGTTCTTTGCTGTTTTGTTTTTGTCAGTGTGGGTAGGATGGGGGGTTGTTCCTTGCAAACATCTAATTAGCACTTATGAATTTTTTCTTCTTTAAATGCTTATAGTTTTTATGAGCTGTTAGAAATAATTATTGTGAGTCTTAAAATTCTAAACTACGTATATTAAGTATCTGCATTAAAACACTTCTAATTTTTTCTAAATTTGAGCCTACTACCATACATATTATGGGCCATGATAAATTGTGTATTTTTATAAAAAATATATCTCCCAAGAACCTTTGGTTCTGAAACATTTTGTTTTATGCAAAAGCTTATAGTTGTTTTGTTTGAGACAGAGTCTCGATTTGTTGCCCAGGCTAGAGTGAGTGCCATGGCGTCAGCCTGGCTCACAGCAATCTCAAACTCCTGGGCTCAAGCAATCCTGCCTCACCCTCCCGAGTAGCTGGGACTACAGGCATGTGCCACCATGCCTGGCTAATTTTTTCTATATATATATTAGTTGGCCAATTAATTTCTTTCTATTTATAGTAGAGACGGGGTCTCACTCTTGCTCAGGTTGGTTTCGAACTCCTGACCTCTAGCAATCCTCCCACCTCGGTCTCCCAGAGTGCTAGGATTACAGGCGTAAGCCACCGCACCTGGCCAAGCTTATAGTTTTTAATCATTCTTATATTTTAGCCAGACTAAAAAGGCCATCATCCAATTTCTAATTGAAGGTTTGAATTTTAATGTATTGTTTGTCTTTATTTTTCAGGTTTACAATCCAATACTCACATTAACAGAGTAGTAAGTCACCCCACGCTTCCTGTTACAGTAACTGCTCATGAAGATAGACACATCAAATTTTTTGATAATAAAACGGGTAAGCAAATTGTTTTCTTTTCATATTAACAATACTGTAAATTTGATATGATCAAAATGCTATTTTATATAGGTATGTTGAGTTTTTGGCTATGATATTGCCAAGTTAAACCATTTTAACTCAGATTTTTGCTTTTCTTAATGTAGCACACTTAATGTACATTAAGTTTTATCCTTAACTATACATAATCCCTTGCTTACCTATTATAATTTCTTCATGTCATGTTAAATATAAAGCCTCCCTTTTGTAATTTTTTCCTTCATATTCTGTTATGAATAAATAAAGCAGAAGAGGTCTCTCTGGTGTTTAGCATTTCAAATATTTTCTTAAAACTATTTTTCAGTGGATCAAATGATAGTATAGTTTATATATGATGACATTGTTTATTGTTATCATCCCGGTATTTCTTGTTGTAAGGAAATGTATCTGTTTTGTTGAAGTCAAATCAAATTTTAATTTAGCCATAGGTTGTGCTATTTTGTTTTTGGAAGTCCTTCTCTTTATCTGTCATTATGTAGACTACTATATAAAATAATTGCTTGCTCTCTTTCAGGAAAGGTCTGACCCCTAGAAAGGTTACTTTGAGAAGAAGCTAAGAGAGTCAGGGTTTTGAAGTATTAAAGGGTTTCCAAATAAGAAACTTAAATGTTAATCACTTACATGGCAACAAATTGTCAAGTAAGACAGCAAACTAGAATTATAGGTTTCTCTTTGAAGGTTATCTAGGACATGGCAATGAGTTTTAGTTTTTAGAGTCTTACATTAAGATACTTTTGTTCAAATAACACTTTCATAGACAGATTCCTTTTAACTCAATAGAACAAATTGGGAACAGAATGAATATTCACAGGTCTACCTATTGCACAAGAAATAAGATTCACATTCATGTGGATGTTCTCAACACCTTATCAAATCAATCCTTTGAACCATTTTTATGAAGCCTAAATGTCTTCCTCTGCTTCAAGAACAGAGAGGTAATTTCCTTTGTGTTTCTAAAAAGATTCTTTTTATTAATTATTGAAGATTTACATTTGTAGGGAGAGGTTCATAAATTTTAGTAGTTGTAAATTACAGTAGCTCACACCTGTAATCCTAGTACTCTGGGGCCAAGGTGGGAGGATTGCTTGAACTCAGGAGTTCAAGACTGGCCTGAGGAAGAACAAGACCCCGTCTCTTCAAAAAATAGAAAACTTAGTTAGGCATGGTGGTGTACGCCTATAATCCCAGCTGCTAAGGTGGTTGAGGCAGGAGGATGGCTTGAGTCCAGGAGTTGGAGGTTGCGGTAAGCCACAATGACAGCACTGTACTCTATCCTGGGCAGCAGAGAGAGACTCTGTCTCCAAAAAAAAAAAATGCAGAGTCTTCAGAGCTATTTTACTAGCAGAAATCAAGAAAGTGGTCAGTAAAATTTTACCCAATAACAGAAATAAGGAGCATATAGTCCTTCAGATTGTTTCTAAATTCTACCAATTCTTTCTGTTAACTAGTCTAATACCATTAATGTGAAGATCATTGAAGCAATAGGCTCCAAACAATGGAAAGATTCTTTCTAAATTGATATCTTGGTCTCTGCTCTCTCTGACTCATACATACACCTTACTGAGTTACATTAAACTATGAATCGTCTTCAGATAAGGCATTTTCAAAGAAATCCTTCTTTGAAAATTGGTAATTCACTTAAATGCAGTAAATTTAGACTACCTCCATAACTGTTATTGCTGGTTATCAGAGTTATTAATAGAGTATTGTTTTATAAAAGGAATAGTAGCTTTATTGGATTTGTTGAATCTGAAACATGGAAATCGATACTGTGAACCGGTTCAGTAAATATTTAAATGAGTAAATCATTTTGATAACAAAAACATTTAGCATTTTGTGTTCTGTGCTGGATACTATCATGTGTAAGATGTGGTTCTTGCTACAGTATCTGGAGCTAACAGATGCATATGTGCATGTGTGTATGTATATGTAAGTATGTATATACACACAAAAGATGAGCCCTACTAGATAGAACAGTTGTGTTATCTGTAGCGTGGGTGGTTGAGCTTTGTTTAAGGAATGGTAAGTTTTTTTGTTTTTAAGTGAAGAAGAAGGTAGTAGGAAATTCCAGATTAGAGGATATTTTGAGCAGAGACATAGTGATAGGAATAGAAGTTTCTTACAGGGAAAGCCAAAGATAAGTTTGGAGAAAGAAACTAGAATCTACTGAGGAAGACTTTTTAGAGCCAGGTTAAGAATATTGGGTTTTTGTTTATGATATATTCTCTGGGAACCACTAAAAATAGTTGAACAGAGGTTTGCAAATTGGTTTAGAAAGACTAATCAAGTCACGCTTCTCACTATATGGTATATCTTTGACTTTAAGGGCTTTATAATTTTCAATTTCTACTCTTTATTCCAGAGAGATCTTCAGGGCCCATTGTTTTTAAAATTTTTGGTAGAAGAACAAATTTGAGCTGCCTGTACTATTCCGGAAAGACTTAGGTAGTGAGTGACTATAGGAGAAGGTGTGGTGCAAGTGAGGGATGTGCAGGAGTGAGAGAAGTTCTTGAATCAGTTGTGGACAGATTCATCCAGCAAAATTTATTACGTGTCTACCATATACTTGGCACAGTTCTTGATACTTGGTGAACAAAAACAAAATGTCCTGTCTTCTTGGAGCTTACAGACCAGCGATATATTGCTTACTCTTTGTGAGACATTGTTTTATTTGATTCATATGTTAACTCATTTGGTCCTTAACTCTATAAGGTAGATACAGTGCTGTATTATCCCCATTTTACACATGAAGTTAAAAGGCTTAAAGAATTTAAGTGAATTGTACAGCGTTATACAACAGATAAAAGTTGCTGGGTTGGGATTCAGACTCACACAGTTTACTTCCATAGTTCACCTTTTTTTTTTAAACATCAGTCTTTATTTCCTTTCCATTTCATAGAAGCCTACAATATCAATTGGCCAGTAAAAGGACTTAAGGTACCGGGGAGAGGAAATTGAGTGACTGTGTGTTTCTACTCTTTATTCCCTTAGTTATAGGAGGAAAAAATTAGTCTTGCTGGGGAAGATGTTAGTAGAGCCGTGGGGCCAAAATGAAATTGGTTAAATGGGAGAAGCTGCAGGTATCTATTGGTGAAGGAGGGGTACTAGTTATTGGGAGGGATCAGCAGCTGTGTGATTTATGTGATCACCAGTGGAAGGCCCAACATCCAACTTAGTCCAGCATTGTACATCTTTATTCCTGGTCCATCTGAAGGGATTACTCACGTTTTTGAAGTGATTTTGTAATTATGTGGAGAAAAAGGGTTGACTCTGAATTGACTTAAGATATCAGGCTGAAGATTAGTACACAGGCAAAGGGGCTGGAGTTAAACTTAGAAAATTATATCACCCTTAAAGAAATGTATAGATCTGGTGTTGGATAAAAGAAGTCTTTTGGTTTAAGACTTGTTGATTTTAGGAGATAATACAGTTATTCTTGGGAGAGAAGTCAGAACCAGATCTGTGAATCTGGTTAATTAAGTAATTAAGACAGTAATTAAGACTTACTGTCATAAATTTGACATTTTCAGGGTAAAAAGTGAATGATGCTTGGTACTTAACTCCTCGTATTTTGAAATTATTGTCTTAGAGGGCAACCATTTTATACACTGGGTTCGTTTATATGAATGTTGAGAGGAGTGGGTTCTAGAATTGATAAATGAATTGTGTTGTACTAAGCAATTATAAAGATTGTATGTGGAATGATTTTTTTCTGTTCCTCAAGCTAGCAGAGAAGAGTTTTCTAAAATTATTCTGTTAATTAATCTTAGTATTAATGAGAAACAGACAACTGTGGTGTGAAATAAGAGACTTTTTAAATTTTGTCCTCAAGTGATTAGTGTTGCCAGAAAGTGATAAGACTCTGTATGGTTTTTTTGGAGTATGTTTTGCACATTTGATTATGCTGTAGTTTTGCATTCAGGTCAACAGCTATAGCTGCATCACAAGTAATAAAAGTAGACCTCTTTCATATCCACAGTGTAGAATGTCCTCAGGGGACCCAAAGCATGACAAATGATTATAGCTAGAATTTTTGTTGAAAGCCCCCATCTCTTATTAGAGGCATCCCAGGCATTTGAGTAATAAAGTGAAAAGGGAGTAAATTTTAAGTGTCAGTATTTGCTATTTTATTCCTTTCTTAGATGAGGTAATTTATGATACTGCTTTCCATCCATCAAAAGCTTATATTGCAGGATGCCCTTGCCCCAAAGTATTTGCACCATACAACTTTTATTCACAATTTGTTTTTTAAATTTCAATTTGCTGTTGAATTCCACTTGCTTGCCAAGTCTTTAGTGAAGATACTCATTAAATTACATTTTCCAAGAGCGGTGTTTTTGTTTATATCTGAGGAAAACCAGAGTAACTTGATATATTAATAGTTCTGCCCCCTCGCCCTTTCTTTCTTTCAAATATATAAAGTGATTGACGTTTTAAAGGATAAATGAACTTGATACTAGAATTTTTAGGTAGGAATATATTTTCTGTGGATTTATTTATCGTTCATTAACCCATGTATGTAAAATAATCTTAAGGTCTCTTAATGAGAGAGATTCTATTTTCATGTTAATTCCAGTTTACATGATCTTAAGCCTTTGATGAAACCATATTGTCACTGTGTTTTACAGTATCTATCAGATACTCTCAAATTCACATAGATGTCTTTTTTAGGAGTAATTATCTGGAAAGTTCTGCATTCAAATTAAAATTCGTTTGAAAATATTACTATAATGGGTGCATCTTGCAAACATTATATTAAGTGAAAGAAGCCAGACACAAAAATCACATATTGTATAAGTCCATTTATATGAAACATTCAGACTAGGCCAGTCTATAGACAGAACAGATTAGTGGTTGCCAGAACAGATGAGGAGTGACTGTAGAACGGTACAAGTTTTCCTTTTGCAGTGATGAAAATGTTATGAACTAGGTAGTGGGGATGGTTACACAACATTTTGAATGTTCTAAAAGCCTGGATTGTGCACTCTCGAAATGGTTAAAATGGTAAATTTTATGTCATGTCTTTTTACCACAATTAAAAAATATGTTATAGTGATTGTCTATTTTATGTTGATATATTGTGTTATAGTTTCTGATCTCTCAAGTTAGTATTTGTGAAAACTTAATCTTCTGTTGTGTTTTATTTAGGTAAAATGATCCATTCTATGGTAGCTCATTTGGATGCTGTTACAAGTCTAGCAGTAGATCCTAATGGAATTTATTTGATGTCTGGAAGTAAGTCTGAACTTCTGTACTTCCCACAAGCTTTATAAAAGAATTGTTAACTCAGTAACAAGCTTTGTTCTTGTATTACAGGCCATGATTGTTCCATCAGATTGTGGAATTTAGACAGCAAGACATGTGTGCAAGAAATAACAGCTCATAGGAAGAAATTGGATGAATCAATTTATGATGTTGCTTTCCATCCATCAAAAGCCTATATAGCCAGTGCAGGAGCTGATGCCCTTGCCAAAGTATTTGTGTGAATCAACAAAAACTTGCATCATAACAAAAGGTTTTCTTGGACAGAAAGAGGGTCTGCATCACTGCCATCAAAAAGGTTACTGATATGACACTACATGTGATCTGCCTGGTGAAGGCTATTTGGGGCAGGCATAAATTGGTGGAAATCACATCTTAATGTCAGGCTCATTAATTTAACTGTAATTACTGTATTTTGTGGGACAAAAAAAAAAGGACTCCAGTATTTGTGGCCTGTACTGGATATGAACTGAGCGTATGTCTGTTTTTTAGGTGTCTTTAAGCCAATGTGGAGTCTGATCTTACAAGAAGACTTTTTTTTTGGACTCTGTGTGCTGCCTTAGGGTTAGGAATGTGGTGCTCTTGTTGGGGGAAGTGAGCTCCAAGAGTAGCTTTTTTTCATCTCTTAGTGATCTTGTGTTTATCAGTTGAATGACACAGATTCCCTTTTAAACTTATTTTGCTTTAAAAAAAAAAAAAGAAAATTTAACTTAAAATATTTTAGCATTAGTTGCACAAAATGTTTGGATAAAATTCTAGTTTTTATAAGTCTTTTTATATATTTAGCCTGTCACAACAGTGCTCAAGATTGTATTGAAGTTTTTCTGCATTATACAACCCTAAAACACAGAGATCTCACTGACCCACTGCCCTGTAACCTCTTTCTTTCCTCCTTTTGCCTAATACAGCTCAGCTAAGTCCTTTCATAAAGATGCTAAATAACCTTCATCATCACATAAATGTCTTCATAAACCAAGGACTATTAAGTGTATTAAAATGAAACAGTGGGGTTTAGTACTCCAAATGAACTCTTAAAAAAAACTAATCTTGACATCCTATCACTATGTGATATTTTGTACATCTTACTGTATTTACAAGTTTATTTATCAAGGATTATCCATCTTGCTAATGGCCTATTATTTATTTCACTTTTTGTTGGTCTTTATATCCTTTTATTAATGTGCTAAAGGAACCTGTATATCTATTTTGGAACTCTTTGAATAGTCTAAAATAGACTAAAAATGGAATATTTTATAGTTTAAGTTACAAACCAAGGTGGTTCCCCCCAAGATACATATCTTGGTTTACCATGATTCCAAACAAAACTAACTTGTTTAAAATATTTGGAGTAAAATTTTATTTGCATTACAAATAGGATACAAAAATAGTTGAATCAGGATACAGAAATCTGCTGTGTTGGACTAGTTATCCCTGTTTTATTTTTTTAGATGTGCTTAATTTTATGGTGTAACTGAAGATTTTGTTTGTGTAATGCATGATTAAGACAATAAAGTATTTTTTCTAGTCTTCCAAAAAATTTTTCTGATCAGTTTGCGAGTTTTGATGAGTTTTGTAAGGTTTTTGTTTTACAAACTATGAATCAGCAAATTTTTAAGATTGTACCACATAGCAAACGTACAGCTGTTGAAAAATAATGTATATAAAATGCATATAATAAATATTAAATTGTGTACCTGTATGCTACTGTTGGCTACATCATTTTGTGTTGAATAATAAAGTGCAATACTTTATTCTCCACAATTAAACTAGGAAATGGAGATGATTTCTCAGTGAGTCCTTCATTTCTATGCTGTTTAAACTTTGTACTGCTTATTGGTATTCTAGTAAGATTGGAACAGTAACACTATTAAGAATGCCTTTCTAAGTATTCACCCCATTTGGGGATTTTTTTTTTTAATCTATTAAGTTAGGCAATTCAAAATAGCCAAAAAAAAAAAAAAAGAGATGCTGTTTTAAAATAATTTTCTTAGATATCCTTTTACTTACTAAATCCAAATTCCACTTAATGACAGTGTTTTTCTTATCTAGCCATACCTGTTTCCACAAAAAAACCCAAGAAATAAACTGCATTGAATAATAATTAAAAGTTTTCCTCATAAATAATAAGTATAAATATCTTAAAACTTTTCTTCAAAAAGGTTATTCTTTTGCTTTACAGAGAACTGCAAATGAAATGAGAAGGAAACACTACAAAACTTTTGTGAAAAATTCTATTTGAATGCCTGCCAAAAATTTGAAAAATTTTGTTATCGACCATAAAAATCCAGGTGGCAATTTTAATCATTGTTGATGAAATACAAACTTTTCAGAACTTAAAAAAAAAACTTCTTGTTTTTCTGAACTGAACATTTAGTATGAACAAATTCAAACTAACGAATAAATTTAAAAGGAGTACTTTTCTCCTTTTCCGTTTTGAAATAATTTAAGAATAAGCTTTTCCAAAGTTAGTAGTGTTTTGACAGTTATTCTAACCCAATACATTACTGTTTAACTGAAATATGGTTATTATTGCAATGCATAAACATTCACCTCTTTTGGAATGTATTAAAACTGACTTGAATCAGAATTAGTATATATGTTTATTTTTCTCTTGTCTCCTTTGGTTGTATTTTCTCCATAATCATCTGGAAAGAGACCAAAGGGATGCAAAAAGAATGTCATTTTATTTGTGTGTTTCCATTTGTGACTTATGGGAAATTAGGTAGATTAATTTGACAAATAGTACTTTATACATAAGCTTTAAGCATATTTTTATATACAGACCGTAATATGTTGACTTCTTTCCTCAATATTGAATCATACTCTGCCTTTTATTCATATTTTCTCATTATTTCAAACTAGGTAACTTAAGTTATCCACTGAAGAATAAAATCACATTTGTTGCACTAAAGAGTTATATACGGGCTAGCATTTTTTAAATCTTGACATGCCTGCTGACACTGGATGGTAATATATCTTTTTTAAAATACTTTTTACTCTATCTCACTTAACTCCTTATCCTGATTGTTTACTTATAAAAATTATCGATAGTAACTTAAAGGTTTGATTTCTGCTCTCTCGCTGTTCTTCCCTGCTTACCTCAGATGCCTCAAAAACTTTGTCCTGTATAAAGAAAAAACTTAATAGCCCTAGTGACTAGAAGCTTACTTTTCCAAGGGGTGGTACTCCTGAGAATTTGTACTCTTTACTGGGGAAAGATCATGTTAAACCCATTTTTGGTGTTTAATTAAAATTCTTGTTATGTGGCTGAATCATATTTGTAGCTTTTCATGAAGGAGGGGGGGAGAAGGGAGTTCTCTTAAACTCCATCTTAACAAATTTTTATGTAGTAGCAAAGGCATTTCCAGTCTTGCCTCTCCTACACATAGTCCTTTTATTCCTTTTACACAGGCTATAAAATTGTTAGACTGAAAAGATTTAGTGGAGAGTATTTTTCCAACTAATTAATACCTTTTTCAGGTCAACTGGTTGTAAACAGTTTCAAACAGGATCAGTGTAAGTTTGAAGGGAGGTGGGACGCAGAGGTGGATGAGGGGAGGGATGGGACCTGTCTTTAGAGAAGACAGGCAAGATGGGATGATAGAGCACCTCTGTGGGGAGGGGCTTTGGTGAATCATGTAAGTCATATTAAGTTCTGATGTTACCCTTTCTTAGAAACCAACTTCACAGCATGTTTAAGTAAAAATATTAATTGTAAAACATTTCTGTTGCAGCAGGTACTCAAAAGTACACTCATACTGTGTAACCTTGTAGTAGCTTTGTATAATACCCAGAACAGTAGGCATTTAATACATAATTTAAGAAAAATACATATATACTTGGTATTACTGTATGATTTAAAAAATTGAGATTGGTCTTTCCACATGAATTAGTGAATATAAAATTTTTACCATATCCTTGGGAGAGACACTTGTAATAATAAAAGGCAGTTTACAGTAAGTCACTAGCCATTTTATTGTTTAAATATTCAAACTACAATATTTTTTCCTGCAGTTATTTGAAATGCCTTTTTCTTTAAAACTAAATGTTTATAGTATAAGAAGTAAAAACTTTGCCAGCTTAACATTTTTTCAGTACTTGACTGATTTTAGAGTATAAGCCAGATATATCTATACACATATAAAATTAAGGATATAAATAGAAAAATACCAGGCAATCCTGTTATCTTGTTCAGTGTCATACTTTTAGTCATAAGTTATGAAAATACACTACAAAATAAGCTTGATACATGATCCAATATCACCTATACTTTTTAGTATGTGAAGTAATAGCTATTGTTGATGGGGTTTTAAAAAAACATCCACTTCAGCCAAAATATATTGAACTATGTTAATAGAGCTGTTTTCCATTTAGCTTCTCTTTTTATTGTATAGTCAGTACAGAATGATTAGAGATGTTGCTTTTGATCTAAGTATCAGATTATTTTATTGAGCTGTGGAATTTGCATATCTATACATTTAATAGGCATGTTAGAACTCATTTTAATCCAAGGTATCTCCTCTTTCCTGAGTTTCTAAGGGCCATGATTATGAAGCCTCAGCTGAGTGTTTTGAACAATTAAAGTATACTGTAACCAGAATGTAGTAGCTTTAAAGAAAGGCTTATTTGCTTAAAACAGCTGTTGATATATTTAATAGTTTTGTATCTGATCCTAGTATGCTATTTCAGTATTATGAGAATACAGTTTACACATTAGATCTCCTTATACTTCATTCAGTTGTCAAAATGTCACCATTATTGCTGGGATTCTAAGAAATCTCTACAGATGCCTCTAATGACATCGGAAACAATTGGTTCTAATCCTGTGAATTCTCTTGTGAAGAAAGCATGTGACTCCTTCGGTTTGGAAGCCATATCTTTTAGGTCATCCAGAGGTGCCCACGCCACACCAACAGAGAAGATGGTGATACCTACAATGGAAATATTTTAAAGTAAATTAAAACCAAGTCCAGCGTATATATGCAATTGTGTCTAACATAGCTGCAGAGAAAACTGCCCAGTAATTTCTAAAAATTTAAATCGCCTATACTGAAATGTTAAGTTTTTACAGTCATTGTGATGAGAGTGGCAAAAAAGTTTGCTAGCAAAACTTTTGGTTTTTGACCAATGTTACCACATAAAACAGATAAGTCATGATTAATGATAAAAAATATTTAAATAAAGGTAATATGCCAGAACATAATAAGCTAGGAATAGAAGGCAACTTTCTTAACCTAATAGAGTATCTTAAAAAAAAAAAAAAAAAAATCCTACAGCAAACATACATGGTGAAAATTTCTCCTCTGAGACTGACATAAGGAAGGACTGCCTGCTGTCATCACTTCAGTAAACACTAGAGTCATAGCCAGTACACTAAAACAAACAAGAATGGCACAAGAGGTAAGTAAAAGGTTAAAGTTTGTAAGGTTGCATTGTCTGGAAAATGGTGACTAGTCCTATGTGAATGATAACTTGTTTCTTCCATTTTGATTTTTGTGGTTATATTGGCTAACTGTTTAATAATCAGAAATTGTTAGTTTATAATTCCCCAAAAAATCTGGTGACAAAACTGCCAGCAAGAGATTTCTATGAAGATGGAATAATTTCTTCGAGTTTCATTGAGGCATTCCATCTGCATTCACTTGAGTTACTAGAGGGCTTTAAGTGTACATTTTAGTTAAGGTGATAGCACATTAGTGGAATTCACCTCAATCCCAATTATAGAAGTATTTGTTTAGAAGATTCTTAGTATAGAATACCAACTATCTTCTGCTGGGTGAAATTTCCCATAACATTTTTGGCATTCATATATAGCTGCTCCCCTGTGTATCTAAGGCTTCATCTCCCTTCTAGTGGTATACAGTGCTAAGAGTTGTCAAGCTTAAGATACAAAGCAGGTTTAGGTGATGCAAAAGCCACTTGAAAGAATTTATAATTTATCACCACCAGCCAATCTCTCCAGTTTTGGCAAAAAAAAGTCAAAATATTTTTTCCTTTTCTCAGTTTCCTCACTACTTTTAAGTTCTCCATTCCAGTTCAGATTATTTAGCTCAGGCCCAGTATATAATTACAATATAAAAACAAAACAATTATGATCAAAAGTCTACTCTGCTTTCTTTTGCAACTTTCCCTATCACCTAGGAATCATTTTCATGAGACTTTAAGTGTGGCATAACCTCCTAAAGTTTAATTTACTGTAGCCTGAATACACTCCTGTTAACCATAAATTAGTTCAGTAAGCTAAGTATTAAGAAGCATGACAGCAAACGGGTCTTAACCACAGGTTAGTTACTGATATATAAAGAATACTTTTTATAAGATACTAAATTGGAGCTTAAATTGCATTTATCAGTTCTGTCCTATTTAATAAAAACAGTATTTCATCAATATCTATAAAAGTACATTAGCAGAAGTGATGTATAGGAAGGAAAAAGGTTAAGTCATTAGGAATTGAGTAGGGAAAAGGAGGTGAAGAGTATACAAAAAAGCAAGATTGTTGATTCCCCTACTAAGTCATTCAGTTATGTCCTGAAAAAGTGGAACCTCAGCTTTTTGCTGGCCTATTTGATCTTAGTAACACATTATGCTAATGTCTTCAGAGGGTAGGCCTTTGCCAAAAGTAATATTAAGGTTGGGGTGAAGAAGAAAGGAACCCTTCTTATACCCTTTTATAACACTAGAGTGTTTTCTTTATCTCAAGAATACTTAAGAAGTTTAGATGGGATTAAAGTCTTACTGAAGACCTTAGGAAACTCATGCCAGGCTAAAACTTCACTAAAAAGTTAGGATAAATTATTGAGTGGTAGATTCATGGTAGGTTACGATAAACTTATTATTTCAGAATATATTCTGAGTTTAAGCCAAATGTGAGCACCTGTGACATTTCCTTGCCACGTGATGTTCTCGTGGCAGTTTGTGACTCTGGCGCTAGAGGGCCTGGGTTTGGATCCTGGCCTTACCACTTACTGGCTGTGTCATTTTGGGGAAGTTTGTTTTCTTACCTGTAGAATGAGATTAGTAGGGCTGCTTTGCCAATTAAGTCAGTTAATAGTGAATAAAGCTTTCAGAACGACTGCCACACTGCAGATGTTTGTTCAACAAATGCTTAAGTTTTTATTCCTAAAATTCACTGAATCCCTCCTCAGTTCCCTCCCTATACAAAGGACCTTACCTGCATCATGTGCAGCAGCAGCAGGGCCTCGGACGTCATCATAGGACTGCCCATCTGTGACAATGACTAGGAAGTTCTTGTTGGGGCTCTCCCTCACGGGGCCAAACACATTTCTAACAGTAAAGGAAATGGCATCACCAGTAGCTGTTCCACCACTCATATAGCGGATGTTTCTGATAACAGCTAGGACGTTCTCTTTGGTGTTGTAGTCGGTGAAACTGAATTCTGTGCGCTGATCGTAAGTAAACTGAACAGCAGCTATCTTGGCACCAATGTCTGAGATTTCAAAAGTCTTGGCTATGTTGGAAACAAATTCAAGCATGAGGCGGAAATTACTATCACCAACACTGCTGGAGCCATCAATCAGAAAGGCAATGTTCACTGAGTTATAACAGGTCTTGCTGCACATCATTTGCTCATGAGAGCAGAGCTTCTGTACCAGAGGCTTTACATATTTTGTGGTGCCAAACCAGTTGGGCATGTGGTAAGAGAAGAAGCCATTACTCCGACAGACAGCCTAATGGGGGAGATATAAATGACATCCAAATGGATCAAAAGCTGTTTCTTAAAAATTAACAAATCTCGAACATTCAAAAGTCAATCCAGACACGGGCTATTCAGCACAATGCTTATAGGTCCAAAATCGAATCACTATCACTGTAACAGAAAATATCCCTCACTACCTTACCTTATCAACAAATGCAACATCCTGAACCATTCCCAGTTCTTCAGGGATAGGTTTGGCCACAGAAACTATAAATACATTGACACCAAACTCTCTGGCCACAATGCCTGCTTCCTCGATGTCATCAGAAGGCCAGCCATCAATGAATACCACCACCACCTTGGGGATCCCCTTTCTCACTCCAGCATCTGATGTGAAGAATTTCTGAGCAGTATGCTTCAAAGCTTTTCCTAGAAGCAAATGAGCAACATTTACCACTGTTCAAATGACATTTCTATTTCCCTGTAGCAACTTGATGCCACTAAATTTAAGAATTACATAGAACTCAGTTCTATAATAGATGCATCAGATGGGAAAGTTTAATTACCTATCAAGCCGAGTTTTTGTCTTCACAACCCACTTTTCTTCCCCCTTCACCTCCCAGAAGCCTCACATTTCCTTACTGCACATCACCAGTCAGAAGCACAAAACTGACTCCTACTCCTGTGAATGCTCTCTCTATCTGGCCCCTTGGTGATTGATTAGTACCCTAAAGACTCAGAATAAGAAATTTCTCAGGGTTAACAATAGTGCTACTCTTAATTCTTTCTGCCACATCTGCATTCATTAGGTAAGTCTGTTGATCTGCCCTTTTTAGTATTTATAAACAGGTACTTTTCTAAAGTGATATCTGGCCAATACAATGCATAAAGATTATAAATCCACATTGCTTTAAGTTTTTAAAAAAAAGAAATACCAACTCTTTGATACATTGTCCGTTATAAACTGAATATTTCTGAGATGCTCAAATGCAGACCTAGCCAAGACTTTAGTGCCAGGAGGAGGAATTTCATATCTGCTTATATAAAATAGCATAATACTGTTTTACATATCTGATCACTGACACCCTCTCATACATTACATCCCAGATGTCAAAGTCTACTTACCTGTATTGGAATTACCCCCTCTGAAACCTACTTCCTTTATGGCAAACAAGACATCTTTGGCTGATGTAAAGTTTTTCAAATAAAATTCTATTTTGGGATGTTCGCTAAGTGGAAAAACAAACAAAAAATGTTATCCAAGGAGAAATGAAAAGACAAACAAGCAATGTTACATGTCTTAAAAATACAGTTTTAAGGTGTGGTGGCTCACACCTCTAATCCCAGTGCTTTAGGAAGCCAAGGCCAGGAGTTCAAGATCAGCTTGGGCAACAAAGCAAGACTCCATCTCTACAAAAAAAATTAAAAACCTAGCCAGGCGTGGTACATACACCTGTAGCTCTAGCTACTTAGGAAGCTGAGGTGAGAGGATCGCTTGAGTCCAGGAGTTCAAAGTTACAGTGAGCTATGATTATGCCACTGCACTCCAATCTGAGCAACAGAGCGAGATCCTACCTCTATAAAAAAAAAGTTTTGAAATCAGACAACACCCAAGTTTCTTTATTAATCCCACAGTATGTATTCAGCTAAGGCATTGTATCCTTACTTGAATTATTTGGGATATTTCAGAAATTTAACAATTTATTACATTCTGGGTAATACACCCAAAATATATCATATGTATAATCTTATTTCATCATTGCTCTTTGAGGTAGAAATTATCCCAATTATGTAAATGAAGAAACAGGCTCAGAGCATTTAGGTAATTTGCCCAACAAAACATATCTGCATTTTGAATTCATCTTGTGTGACTGCTTGGCTCAGGCCCCTGAGTCTAATGGAAATCTGCAGAGTTGGGCACAGGTAGCTAAACTAAAGTATTAATAGAAGGCAGCTGTGGGTAAGACTAGGTCTGCTTTAATGGGGAACCCCTGAAGCTCTAAACAGTGGGAGTCTATCTACCGAGGTTTCTCTAGTTGGAGGAGAGAATTTCAATGACACTAAGGCTAACATTTTAAAAATAGAAAAAGTTATAAGAAAGTGAATATTACAATATTCAATTTTTCTTATAAATGATAATTACATTTGCTAATCTTAAAATTATGTATAACACTCTTGAGATTTTATGTTCCATATTTACTATTAAAAGAATTTCAGCTCCCTTTTATAACCGCTCAGTGTTATTAGAGACCATGTTGAGGATAAACAAGGCACAATTTGTTGTGTTTAGTCTTTAGATAAGTCAGTATTTCATAAGTGTAAAAATTTAAAATCTTGGCATTTATCAGTAGCCATTTTATAAATCAAGATTTTTTGAGGGACAAGTATAACACTGATTTTATTTCTACATACCTGATAGAATGAATGTTGGGTCACAAAAATCAGATTTTATGGGTTGTTAACCTTTTCACTGTTATGGTCATTTTTCAACTATCCGAATTATGACTTATGAAATAAGTCTTATTTTTGCATTCTTAATAATACAGTCTATTCTTCTACTTAAATATGAACCCTTGACATAGTTGATTCCAGTGTTCTTTCCAAAACCGAAAAACTATGAACCAGTTTTTATCTTGAAAAAGAATTGAGTCAAATTAGCCAAAAAAAAGTAGCGTTGGCGGTATAGTGGTGAGCATAGCTGCCTTCCAAAAAAAAGCATGTGATGAAAAGTACTGTAGGGGAATTTGCCTCATGAGATGTTAAAATGTAAGATAAAGCTATAATAATCAAAGCAGTGTAGAAAAGATACAAGAATTAGCATATGGATCAAAGAAACAGACTTGCCCAAACTTGTTTATAAAAGCAATACTGCAAATCAGTGGAATAAGTAATCCATTTTTTAAATGAGGGACAAATGGTTAAGTTGTGGAAAAATCAAAGTTAAATTTTCATCCCATGCCAAAAAATTCTACCTAAGAGCAGAGCCAATTCTGAAAAAATAACTTAAGAAGAAATGAAATATAAACAAATCTTTGTAATAGTATTGGTGACACCCTCATATACTGCTGATAGTATTATAGTTTAAACTGCTTCAACTTTCTAGAAAACAATTTCACTATTTATATCAGAAGCCTTAACAATGTCAGAACTTCACTTCTAGGAATCTAGCCTAATCAAATAATCAGAGATGGGCACAAAGATGATATAGGATGTTTATCACAGTATAATGTGAAATGGTGAAAAAATAATAGAATAATGGTTAAACATGCAAAAGAATATTATGAAACATTTTTGGTGAATATTTCTGATATGAGAAAATACTCAAAATACTAAATGATGAAAAAACAGGATGTAAGACATTTTTATAGTCTGAGCTTTTAAAAAAAATACATAGTCAAATATTTTCTTAAAATACTGAAAGGAAATAAAACAGTGATTAACTCTAGGGCACACAATTTGGGAAATTTGCTTTTTTGTGCTTTATATATTTTCAAACTTTCTATAATGAGCATATTATAATTCTAAAAGCCATTAATAAATATTATTTTTAAATGAATAAAATAAAAAGGTCAAGCTTCAGTTCTCCAACCAAGTGAATACAGAAAGAGCTAAAGAGAATGACACAATAGGGAGGGAGAATAGAAAGAGAAGAGAAATTGGGAATTGAGCAGAATAGATATGCAGGGGTGATTTGTGTGAGCAACAGGACTCTTCAGCCTATCTTCTGGTCCTCATATAGATAGCACACAATTCTCTACATCCCTTTATTCCAAAAAGGCAGCACTCAGACCAACTCAATCTGCCAAGGCAGTCTTAAATCCTGAACTTACAGTTTGGCAATCCAGTTTGTCCACAATTCAACATGCTTAAATTGAACTGAAACTAATGTACCTACTACAAGGATTAATAATTTGTTAAAATTCAAGATATCATTCAAATCTCCCATTTGATTCTGAATGTTTCCAACACGAAAAATGATAAATGTTTGAGGTGATGGATATGCTAATTACCCTGGTTGGACCACTGGACATTCTGTGTATCAAAGCATCACTATATACCCCATTACACGTACAACTGTAATGTGTACACATGCAGTTATCACATCAGTTAAAAAATAAACAATTGTAATGTGTACATATAATGTATAATTATAATGTGTCAATTTAAAAAATAAATACATAAAAAAAATCTCCTCCCATTTTAACAAGGTTGGTACCTGGCTTGAACAAGGCCCACGTGTGGTCCTTCTGTTCCAATTCCCAACATTAGAGCCACTTTTCCAACAAAATTCTTCTGTAAATTAAATCGGCGCTGCCCAATATTAAAACTTCCATCAATCAGAAATGCGATGTCTGCTTTACAGTCTGTGAATAGCCAAACAAGTCCTTCTGTTAATCTCATGAGGAGGGAGGGAAAATGCAATTTTCCCAAACAGATATCTTGATTCTTACCTTTATTGCCAGTTTTCTTCTCAGGTGTCTTCTTTAGTCGTTTACCTAAAATAAAGCAAGCAATTGCCATTAGCAAAAGGTAGACAGTTTCATAGCAAGAAGCCCACATGGGGAAAAGCTTATGATAAGGAGTGTCATTCTTAAAAAGATCTTTTTTAAAAAATTAATTTCTCATGATTTTATGGACTGGGGAAGCAATGACCCAACAAATAAATCAGGACTATAGTAGGTCTACATATTTGATATGCCTCAAATCCAGGACTTTGATATCTCAAACCCACAGCTGGTGCAGGAACTCAGAGTTAAATCTTAACAGTCTTAATTTCTTTGACTTTAAAACTGCCCCAGTCCTAGCAAAGGGGATCCCTGGCTATTTCTTGCATACGCTAATTCCTTTTATTCATATGACAGGGCAGTGATTAAGGGAATTTAATGAAGCAAATAAAAGAGGGAGAAATTCCTGATACTTTTACTTTGCTCAGTTCCTAGGCACTGCCTATCAAATCAGGGAGAAATGGTAGGACTTCAAGAGAACAATTGGTGGCGGAGTTCATAACTGAAAATATTAGGATAAGGTGAAGTATAAAATTAAATGTTTCCATATGTAATATAGCAGTAAACTTAAAACATATGCTTTGTCTCTCTTTACTATAAATTTTTAAAGGAAAGCTTCTACTAACAACACATTTATAACTTCCAAATACTGTGCCAGGCAACTAGGAGGTAGGTTCCGTATTTCATACCTGTTGGTGGACGTGCTGTGGACACCGCTAGTCCTGTGGCTTCCTGGGTACCACTTTTGCCTTCTGTTAAGATAAAGGGATATTTATCTTTTTCTTCTTCCTCCTTCACTATCAAAGCACTATGAATCAAATGTAGGGCTCTATAGGATGGTATATATAATAGGGCAATGGTGATTACAAGTAAAAACATCATGCTGCACGCTAGTTTCAGAGAACCAAAATGCTTACCTATTCTATTTTAAAAGGATCACCAAAAGTGAATTCATTAGTTTTTCAGTTTAGTGTTACTAAGGGATAAGTGTCTGAGCATTCTGACTACAGACACTTCCAAGTTTCTATTGTCATCATCTATTGCCATCATCTAACAGTAAGATTGTCTTTCTCTCATTCACCCAAATTTCGCTTGAGTGGGTAACTCAGTCTACCCCATAGTTGACCTCCTCAGTCTTGATCACAGGTTTTTCCATCAGAGTTAAAGAGAGTGGACTAAAAAAGGAAAATACGTTTTTAATAAGGAGAGGCAATATTTACACAAAAGTGAGAACAATGTAATTGTACCTACTAGTCACTGTGAAAGAAGCAGACCATCTAGAAAGCGTTTGAGACTGGATGCCATTGGCATCTACTGAGGAATAGTTTTCTCGACCTGGTAGGCTATAGACTCGCACAGGTCCCCCCGAGTTGCTGATTACGCCCCTGCAACACAAGAATAACAGCTGAGATACCATCCACATTTTTTTCAGGGCCCCCAACTGACTTACAGTGCCATGTTGCATCCATTGCTTTGATTAATCAAGAACATAGTTCAGCAGGGGAGTCATCTAAGGATGCTACTAGCCTTTTAAAAACTTACTTACACAGGAACAAAATCTGCCTGGGGAAATGGTTTTGTGCTGTCAAACTTCTTAAGTGTTAATAAGAACACACTTGTAGTATCCTGTCCCCTACAGCCCAGAGATTCAGAATAAAAGAGCACGAAACAATTTTCCTAAGATACTCACTTTAAATGCCTTTGGACTACATTTTTTAAAAAAGTATAATAGTGGCCATTTTACTGCAGAATAGCATGGCATTTGCCAACAATAGTGACCTAGGACCTAAGACACCTGACAACTCTCTAAATTCAGTTTCTTCATCTGTAAAGTGGACTAAGATTGTACCTACCTTGTACAGTTGTGGTGGAAGTTAAAACAATGGCTGACACCTAGTAAAAACTCACTAATATCTGACATGATTGGGAATATTTTAGAACCATAAGAATCTAGTCATCGAGAAGTAATGCAGTGTGTCTTCTGTCAGAAAGTTTCCCTCATGTACTTGGTGTTTCATGGATATCCAGGAAAACCTTTAAAATGTATCCATCTTCTATGGTCAAAATTAGCACCAGAAGAAAAAAATGTGAAGAGGAAGAGGGTCTAAATGGCAAAAGCAGGAAAAGAAACAATCATGCCTGCATTTCTGTCCCCCCCTGGCATGTTCAGGCTTACCTGTGCACAGCAGCCCCACAGATACTTGACACAGAAGCATACACTATGTTCCCAAACACGGAGAATTCCTCAAGAGGGCAGCCCCCTGGGCAGAGGACATCTACTTTCTCTTTCCTGATGTCCAAGCCTCTGGTAGAGCACGTGATAGCAATAGGAACTGAAGAGAAAGGATGGAATGTAATAAGCATTCTCAGGATTTCCTGGGGTGTAGTGGCAGGGAAACCAGAGTATGAGATTTAAGTTTTACTTTCCTAATTTATACACTTCTAGTTAAGAATACTGACTTATCCATTCCATGCCATTCCAGATGTTGGCAAGCCACAAATTGTTTTTCCAATTTAATCTAGTCCCCAACCACTATAAGAGTCTCATATGAGAATTTTCTCAGTTCTTAATCAGTTTGGAAATAAATAATTTAAAATATATCAGAACTAGAAAATAACATTAGTCACTGAATGTTTATTCTTTCTAATAAAAATTGCAACTCTAATGGCAGTGCACTGATAGTTGCTTGAAGTGAAGACAGTAAATCTGGATTGAGTCTTTGTGGAACATTTTCATAGACACATGAACAAATCTAAGCCATCCTGTCTTCATAAGACCGTTTATCCTAGTTATCCTACAAACACAGAGCTGTATGTAAAATCACATGTTAAGCTAACCAGTAAAAAAATGCTTAGATTCACAGAATGTGATTTAGCTCAATCATTCATTTTATAGATGAGGAAATTAAAGCCATGGGTTTAATTTGCCCCAGGAACATTCTACAACTCCCGAATGACAGGAAAAAGGGAAGTTAGTCCCTTCAGAATAGAGCATTTTTATCATAATTGAACCTGATTATTTCTGCTCCAGATCTGTCCAAAGAGATATATCAGGCAGTGAATGCATTTTTAGAAAGCACTGTTAACATTCAAGTTTTACACTGTCACACTAACTAATAAAGTTCCTACTACAAAAGATGCTAGGAAGAGACAAACCTTTGGCAACATAACAAGATAACATAATACAACATGTTAATTTGTCAATTTACCGTGGATATGAAATTGGGATTAACATTACCAAATACTATTTTCCAAACATGGGAAATTGTGGTTATCCAAACCTTTCTGAAACATACGTCAATGAAAAAATCTTTTATCCAAGGCAGAAGAATACCATTTGGTCATACTGCCTGCCTCCAACAGGATCCTCTTATGTGCCCTCTGTGTTGAGCTGTACCTGGGACTGAATATTCCATGGAAGGGAAGGAAGGATGCCAGGCACAATGCCCATTTCTTAGCTTTGAAACACTCCAGAGAGCTGAAGAAGTTAAAAATCCCTATCAAAAACAGTTGCCTCAGCCGGGCGCAGTGGCTCACGCCTGTAATCCTAGCTCTCTGGGAGGCTGAGGCGGGTGGATTGCTCGAGGTCGGGAGTTCGAAACCAGCCTGAGCAAGAGCGAGACCCCGTCTCTACTATAAATAGAAAGAAACTAATTGGCCAACTAATATATATAAAAAAAAAAAATTAGCCGGGCATGGTGGCGAATGCCTGTAGTCCCAGCTACTTGGGAGGCTGAGGCAGTAGGATCGCTTGAGCCCAGGAGTTTGAGGTTGCTGTGAGCTAGGCTGACGCCATGGCACTCACTCTAGCCTGTGCAACAAAGTGAGACTCTTGTCTCAAAAAAAAAAAAAAAAAAAAAAAACAGTTGCCTCACACCTATTATCAAACAGCCTTAATCCTTCCCATTTTGGGCTCAGGTAGGGGGTGGCACTGGTATTCGGTGCAGTGACCACCTTTTTAGTTGCTAACATTGATGTTATTGGGAGTGAGGGTGAGAAATACAGCCGGGTGCAATACTTACCCTCATGTCTACTTTCAAGGAAAACAAAAGTCGATTTTAGAAAAGAGCTTGTCTTTTACATTGTAGAAAATACACCTATACCCGGACCTTTACTTGTGGAACAAACTTTGTAGACTTTCTCGCATACAAATTTGGACCTTAAACACTGCATTTTATAGGGGTTACACCTGGAAACACAGCTAGCGGGTCAAAGTTGGACAACGACATCAGCCTCCTTCACTCTTCGCTAACAGTGTGAAGTCGGACCACCCGGGAACTTGCGTGCTCATCGGTGGGGCTCAAGAAATATTCCTGCCTCGACCTCCCGCTGCGGCGCTTGGCTTGCTTAGGAGCTCCGCGGGGGGTGTGGGTGGGCATGGGAGGAGGCTTTCTTCTCCAGCCCTTGAGAAGAACGCCCCCGTCGGACCCCAGAGACCCCTCCCGTAGGAGAAACAGGTAAACCCGAGCAGACCGCTAGGCAGCGGCTGTAGCTTCAGCGCCCTGTGTCTCTGGCCCTCGGGCCAAGAGCCAGGGGCCGATCTGAATCTCACTGCTACCTGCTGGTCCTCAGCCCCTACTGTCACCTGGACCGACGCTGAAGCCCTCAACTCACCGGCTCCCTCGCTGCCCGCGGGCTCCAGCAGCAGCAGCAGACAGACACCTGCGGAGAGAGGAAAGCGCGAAGGCTGGCTGCAGCCTCCGCCCGACTGGGCGCGAGGGGCCGGGGCGCAGCGGGGGGCGCGTACCCACCGAGGCAGAGAACCGGGATCCAGGCTGCAGACATGGTGGCCGAGGGGCTGCTCAGACCTGGGAGGGAGGGAGAACGCGAGAGAGGCTTGCGGGGAGGGAGAGGCCCCCACGTCCTCACCACACAGAGACCCCCCACCTCTTCCTCCTCCTCAGAGCTCCCGCACCCCTGGGAAAGCCAGGGGCGACCGAGGGGCGGAGGACACCGAGGAGCTGCGGCTCCGGGGCCAGCACCCCGCTAGATCTGGAGGCGGCGCTTCGGCTGCGAAGCGAGTCAAACCCAGAATCGAGTGCAAGCCCGGACGGGGGAGAGGGAGGTCGCCAACATGAAGACGGACGGATAGGCTGGGAGCGACAAAGGAGAGCCCGGCCCGACAGGCGCCAGGGCGCCCGCGAGCCCGCGCCCGCCGCGCGAGGTCCCGCACCTGCGTGGGATCCGCCCGGCTGCGCCGAGTGCGGCAAGCGCGGCGCCCGCGGCCGCTATAAAGGCCGGGCGCGCGCATGAGCACTGCGCGGGGGGCACGCGGGAGGGGGCTGGGGCCGGTCCCCCGGGGCCGGGCGGCGGCCGCGCAGCTCCGCCCTCACCCCGTCCCCGCCTGGGGGTGAGGCCGGCGCGGGGCTGGGTCACCTGGACGCTGCGTCGGTCCCCAGGGGTGGAGCGAAGGTCCCAGACGGAGCCCGGGGACCCCGCGGGGTGCGGCGTCTGAACCAGCGCGGGAGGGCGGCGGGGGGCGCGCCCCTGAGACCCGAGCCCACGGGCGGGCCGCACCGCGCTCCGGGAGGGCACGCTGCCCGACGTGTGGCGCGCCGGCCCGGCCGGGGGTGACGGTCCCCACGCGCGGTTCCCGACGGCGGCCCGGTTCGCCTGGACCGGAGCGGCAGAGGGAGCGCGGCCACCCCGCGCCTAGAGGCCTCGCCGGGTAGGGCTCCCGGTGCGCGCGGCCAAGAACAGAACTTCCCGCCTCTGCGCTGTGCCCTCGCTGATACAGAGTTCCTGCTTCTAAAGTCACACCAACCCGGTGTGGCGAATGCATGCCCTCCCTGCATTAGTTAGAAGCCCTGTCGGTGACGGGTTCCTCGGACCTTCAGGATTCGGTCGTCCCACTTCGAACCGGCCCCGTTTACGGTAGTGCGTGGCGTCCCGCGCGTGAGGTGGCCCGGACCCCCGGACAGCGGTTACATTAGCCTTTGCTTCTGTTTTAGATCAGGAAGAATCTATGCCTGATTTGCCTTTCCAAGTTCCCAGACCCGGTGTCTGTGGTGACTGCACAGAATCTCAGATTTGGTAACGAGTTCTCCCCGGTCCCTGACCCTGATAACTTTTTGTAGGTGGCCGTGGAGAAAGAGGAATTCACGGGGAGTTAGTGACAGACAAACGGCCTGCGTGGTGGCTGAGGAACCACTCCCAGACCTAGACACTGATCTACTTTCTGGTACAATATTCTTTTTCCTCAAATAGGTTCATTTAGTTACAATGTATATGACGTAAAATCCATTTTAAGTGTACAGTCAATGAGTTTTAGTAAATTTATGGAGTTGAACAACCATCACCACAATCCAATTTTAGAACATTTCCATCACCGCCAAAATGATCCCTCCTGGCTGTTGTCAGTTGATTCCTTTCCTCATCTCTAGTCCTAGGCATCTAATCTATTTATTGTCTCTATAGAGTTGCCTTTATAGACATTTCATATAAATGGAATCATACATTATAGGACTTCTTTCACTGAGCGTAACGTTTTTGAGGTTTATCCATGTTGTATCATATATGAGTACTTCCTTTTTATTGTTGAATAGCGTCCCCATATTATTTTGTAGTGAGACACAAACAGACTACCACCTCCTGGAAGCCAGACAACTATCTTCCTGATTTGAATGAGTATTTCCACTAGGCAACTGGGGAGTGTTGATTTCATTCCCTTCATTACCTGAATGTCTTCTGGAAGGAGAGAGACCAAATAGCACTTGTGGGCTGAGAGGTTTTGGCTGCTTATTTTCATGGTTGCTTTAAAGATTTTATCCCTTCCATGGTAGAGAGAATTACCCTTTTCTTAGAAATCCAGTCATCTAGCCACAGCCCCTGGTATCTTCCTTGGGGGAAGTTTCAAGCCGCAGGACAATTAAAGCTGTCTTTTTCATGATTGTTTATTGAATGTCCTTAATCAGGGTTGGATAACCTCCTCCAATTCGGCTGGGCAAATTGTCATGATGCTATATAATTAGGAAGAGTTCGTGTACTGGAAAAAGGCTGCCACTCTACAGCTCAGCAGGCAGGTGCCCAAATGGCCAAAAGAGAGCAAGCTTTTCAGAACTCCCGCAGGGCCAGGCAGCCCTCCTGTGATGTAACTTCGCTGAGTGATTTGGCAGAGTCAAAACTATGCAGCTATTTCCATGATAGACCCTGAGTCTGTGACTATTAAAAAAATAAAGGAAATACCTCATTGGGTTTCATGGTTGTTTAGCCGAAGATTCATTTTAATTATTTTGTTTTGAAACATTTAAGAGGTTAGTCTTTATTTTATTTTTTCTTTTTGGAAAGGCCAACCAGGGAGGGTGGAGGAGTGGGGAGGAGCGTTCCCATTCTCCGTTAGTTTGTACCTCATGCTCACCCATAAGTATATGGAGGAAAAGTATCTGAATTTAAGAGGCAACTGCTTCTGCTTTGGAAATATCTGAAAAAGAGGGAAAAGTCAAGTATAGGTTCATTCGATTTAAAAAGACAAATTGTTAAAATAACAGAGTTCTGTCTAATGTTCAATGGAGTTACATTTCAGAGTATTGTACTCCTAAGATGCCTAGTTAGTTTATCCTGCTTTAATTAAGAGCATTTGATATTCAAAATTTAGACTAACTCCTGTAGAGCAGTGGGTTTCTAACTGGGGTGTGCATTGGAATCACCTGGGGAGCTTTCAAAAGTACTAATGCACTAATGTCCCACCCTAGAGATTCTAATGTAATTGGTGTGGAATGGGGCCAGGGCATTAGAATCTTTTACAGCTCTCCAGGTGATTCTAATGTGTAGCCCAGGGTGCACAATATTTAGCTCAATGTTAGAGGTTAAGCTAATAATCCTAATTTTTCATTCTACTTTCATTATCTTTTCATCAAAACACCACCTTTAATGTGCCTATTTTATTCCCCTGATAAAACATGGAAGCATCTTCTGGCCTGATGGTTGTTTAAAAATAATTCCTAACAGAAAGGTTGAAAACTTAATTTCAAAAGTAATTTTCCCTGAGTGTGTTGTGTGGTCACATTTCTAACTTTATGCAGAATGAGCAGGCTGCCTCTAAAACAGATACCCTGGGTGGCATTTTCAGGCTTCCGGTTGCTGCTGATAGCCCTAAAGAGTTTCTCTAGAATGGCATGGTTATCCCATCAGATTTGGCTCATTATCTATATAGATAAGCTCTTAGTTTCTAAGTTCCCTCTCTGTTCTGTTGTTACCTAGGTAGCAATCTGGTTACCCTGAAGTTTTTATATTTTTGTTTTTGGTCTTTTATTTTTAAAAAGAGTATCAGTCCTGTCCTGTCGCTTATACCATTTAAGCACCTATGTAAACTGTTACTTAGCTAATGCAATACGTAGTAACTTGGTTTTATTTAAGGTATGGTGACTTTGCGTTTGTTCTCTTTTAGGAAGTGTACACTTATCTTGCAGTATCCTGTAAGTTTCTATAATTGATTACAGGGCTAACGCAACTTGGGGGTCTCATCACTTATGTTATTGAACCCCCATTGAGGTTTATTCTATACCTAGTTTTCCTGATTCTTTTCCATTGTTCATGTCTTACACTAAGCAAGCATGTACATCTAGCCTTTCTGTGTTTGATGATGTCTAGCAGCAAAATAAATGTCCACGGCTCTAAGGAGTGAATATTAAAAAGTTGATTCAGAGATAGCCCTGTGACCATTGGACCTCACTTTTTTCCTCCTGTAAAGTGAAAAGGATTAGACCAAGCAACTGGAAGAAACTTTCCTCTGATCACATTTTGTGACTGGCAGATGTTCCCAGGACATATATATAGGTTCCAGGGGCTGTGTGTCTTCCAGGGTTTGAGAGATGTTAGGAAACACTGGCTGTGCCAGCTGGCTCCCAGCTGTCCCAGGACCCATTCTTTCTTATTCAAAGTCTCTTGTTATTCACCTCTTACTTCTAAACTATGGCCTAGATCATATTTGCCTCTTATTTAAGAAGTAGTAATGAAGTCACATTGTCACTGGGACTTCCCTCCTATGGTAGGAAGCTGTGAGAGGGAACATAAATTAGTTCTGCAAGGCTCAACACACATCCTATATAAACTCCTCGAGGGTCAGGACCTTTCTCCATTTTGTTCATTGCTGTTCCTCAAGTCCCTGGAAAAGTGTCTAGCACACTCAAGAAATATCTGTTGAATGAATGAATCAATCCCATCTGTCTTGGCATTTGTTACCGTGTGAGTTTTTTAAAAGAACATTTTTATTTTAGAACAGTTTTAGGTTTTACTGAAAAATTAATAAGATAGTACAGAGAGTTCCTATATACCCCACTCTCAGTTTCTCCTATTAGTAGAAACATCTTACACTAGTATGGTACAGTTATCACAATTAAAAAATCAATAGCGATACATTATATTACATTAATCATACATTTAATTAATATTATATATTATTAATTAAAGTCCATATTTTATTTAGATTTTCTTAGTTTTTTTTTTCCTTAGTCTTTACTTAATGTCCTTGTTATGTTCTGGGATCCCACCCAGGATACTATAATGTATTTAGTCATCTTGTCTCCTTAGGCTCCTTTTGGACTTTTTCTCAAATTTTCCTTGTTTTTGATGAACTTGACAGTTTTAAAGAGTATTGATCTGGTATTTTGTAGAATGTCCCTCAATTGGGATTTGTCTGATGTTTTTCTCCAGTACTAGACTGTGATTATTGTGTTTTTGGGAAAGGATCACAGATGAAGTGACATTCTCATCACATCATATGAAGTGTGCATAATAGTGATATGACTTATCTCTGTTGATATTGACCTTGGTCACTTGGCTGAGGGAGTGTTTGTCAGGTTTCTCCACTGTACAGTTTCTCTTCTGTTCTGCCTTTCCATGCTGTCCCCTTTGGAAGGAAGTCATTATGTGCAGCCTACCCTTAAGGAGTGGGGAATTAAGTTCAACCTCTTTTAGGGCAGAGTTTCTACATAAATTATTGAGAATTCTTCTGCATGGGAGATTTGTCTCTTCTCCTCTATTTATTTAGCTACTGTTTGTTTCTTATTTATGGCAATTCCCCAAAAGGCCGTACATTCCTGAAAACAGAAACTACTCCATATATTCTTCTCTATTCCCAATAACTGACACAACGCTTTGGGGTACAGAGTAGATGTTCAGTCGCCAATGTAGAGGATGGTCTACTAGCTTCCAGGCCTGGGGGTTTTCTGTTGATGGCTTATTCTTTTTTCTCACAGCAAGATTTGGGCCACAAAGTTGCCCATTTGGCTTTGGCACAGGTGTACCCAAAATGCTAATAATAGAAGTGATCCTGACACTGTGCCAAGCTCTTTATACACGGTGAATTTTTGTAGCATACCTGCAAGATGGATATTGTCTTGATTTTACAAACGGAAGATACTGATGCCCAGATTGATTAAGGTCAAATCACACAACTAGAAAGTGGAACCAAGATTCAAATCTAGGTCTCTAACGCCCATGCCCTTAACTACCAGATTATGCTGTGCTTTCCCTCATAATAGCCAAAAAGCCACAAGGAAAAGTTTGGATAAATGCCAGAAGGTGATAGAAATGACAAGTGCTGTAAAACTGTGGAAAAATTAAAAAGAAATAACTCCCCGAGTGGAGAGTGACTGGTGAGATCTTCCAGGCTGTGTTGTCCTTGAATTATTCTATGAAACTGGTACATCCTTAAGAGAAACACACAATGTGTATGTTAGCATAACAAGACAATTAGAAATATTATATATTCTAAACACAAATGCAGCAGGTTCCGCTCATAAGATTCTTAACATTCAGGTTGAACAATAATTTCCAAAATATATCTATATGGAGCAAAAGCTTAAGGTGATTCAGTTAGTTTGTAAGATAGGTAGAAATTAATGCTGATCCCGAACTCTTTATTCCAAGGATTCACTCTAGAAATATTTTTTAAAAATATTCATATCATGGGGCTATTCATTCTTGTCTTCCCTGGGAGCTGTGTTTAGTTTGTGGTGTGGTGGTCAACTGGTCGTGACAGTACTGATTATTTGAAGTCAATGATGCAATAAACTTTCTCACGTTGACTGTTAGGATCTGAACTAAAATATCTTGTACATGTTCTGAGGAATTATATATTGATGATGGTGCTAAAATGGGAAGCTCACATAACATTTTCAATTGAAACATAATATAAGTTGAATACAAAATATTTTCAAATATTTATGTATGGCAAAGGCCAATTCCTTCATTCCACATTAATTTTCAAAAGTGGGGTAATGGAAAACAGAAATATGGTATTTATATAATTTGAAATGTTTAATATGGATCAATCACTAGTTTTGTAGTTTCACAGTTCTGCTATGATACTATAGTATCTGCTATGATACTATTTTCCTATTATAAAATAATTATTGAAGACATTTTAATGTGTTGTTAAATATAGGCTATAATAAAATATAAGACACATAATATAATTTTAAATAAGAAAAAATGCTTTGGGAAAACTATGCTGATTGAAAGATGCATCTCAATTTTAGATGTGTTAAAATGTGGATAAAATGTGCATTGTAGAAATAATGCAGAAGAAGAAAAAAAGGAGGAAAATTAAAAAAAATAGAAAAATAAAGTACTCACCAGCAAATTGGTATTAACAGATCAACACCTAAGTGGACATATAGGAATATTTGGATATATAGGAACATTTATCAGGTGTCAGGCAGGTGGGAGGGGGGAGGAGGGGATGGGTATATACAAATGCAATGAGTAAGAGGTGCAGTGTTTGGGGGATGGACATGCTTGAAGCTCTGACTCGAGGGGGGAGGGGGAGCATGGGCAATATACATAACCTTGACACTTGTACCCCCATAATACGCTAAAATAAAAAAATACAATAAAGTAAATGATATTTTAAAAAAACTGAAAAAAAAGAAACAATGATATACATTATTCCTAGTTCTAAATGGTAATTTTTACAATAAATGACTTGTATAAAAAATTTTAGGGCCGGGCGCTGTGGCTCACGCCTGTAATCCTAGCTCTTGGGAGGCCGAGGCGGGCGGATTGCTCAAGGTCAGGAGTTCAAAACCAGCCTGAGCAAGAGCGAGACCCCGTCTCTACTATAAATAGAAAGAAATTAATTGGCCAACTGATATATATATAAAAAATTAGCCGGGCATGGTGGCACATGCCTGTAGTCCCAGCTACTCGGGAGGCTGAGGCAGAAGGATCACTCAAGCCCAGGAGTTTGAGGTTGCTGTGAGCTAGGCTGACACCACGGCACTCACTCTAGCCTGGACAACAAAGTGAGACTCTGTCTCAAAAAAAAAAAAAAAAAATTTTAGGCCTGGCGTGGTGGCTCACGCCTGTAATCCTAGCACTTTGGGAGGCCAAGGCGGGTGGATTGCTCAAGGTCAGGAGTTCGAAACCAGCCTGAACGAGACACCGTCTCTACCAAAAATAGAAATAAATTAATTGACCAACTAAAAATATATATACAAAAAATTAGCCGGGCATGGTGGCACATGCCTAGAGTCCCAGCTACTCGGGAGGCTGAGGCAGTAGGATCGCTGAGCCCCGGAGATTGAGGTTGCTGTGAGCCAGGCTGACGCCACAGCACTCACTCTAGCCTGGGCAACAAAGTGAGACTCTATCTCAAAAAAAAAAAAAATTTTAAAGTATTTAAACCATATTGAAGGGAAGGGGAAACAAACAAAAAGAATAGTAATTAAATTTAACTTTGAGTTTCCTGGAAGGCTAGGTATGAAAAGAAAATTTATTGTACTATTTATTGCATGATTAAAAGGATTTATCCCCTTTGGGATGGAAAACTTTTTTTAATGAAATGGTGTTATAAAAAGAACTGCTTATTTGAGATATACATGAGCTCAAGGCAATGTAAAGGACATTGTCTTCAACAACTGTTTTAAAGAAGATATAGAAACAGTTTTATCTGGCTGTTTTTTCAACCCTTGAAAGCAGAGTGAAAATTTGAACAATAGCTTTAGAAATTTTAAAATGAACCTAAATTTTTATTTAAATTTCTTAGCCAATATTTTACACTAAAGAACATCTTTAGTAGTAATACTCTGCCCAGTGTGATATATATAGCAATGAGATTTGCTGAGCTTTATATTACCCTGAAAAGCCACAATTGTTTGAAATTTAATTGGTACTAAAAATCATTTTCATGGATGGGCGAAGAAAAGCTCAAGTTTCAGCTGTTTTTATTTTATTTTTAATTTTTATTTTATTTTATTTTATTTTATTTTTGAGTCAGGGTTTCACTTTCACCCAGAATATAATGCAGTAGTTCATACCTTACTTAGGTATGTATAGCTTACTTCAGCCTCCAACTCCTAGGCTCAAGTGATCCTCCAGGGTAGCTGAGACTACTGGTGCATACCACTATGCCTGCCTAATTTTTAATATTTATTTTTGGTAGAGACAGGGTCTTGCTGTGTTGCCCAGGCTGATCTCAAACTCCTGGCCTCAAGCAATCATCCTACCTTGGGCTTCCAAAGTCCTGGGATTATAGGAGTGAGCTACCACACCTGACTTCAGCTCTTTTTATTAATAGCTTGAGCTATTTCAGATCGATAGTTTTTAAATTGTAATAAAGCTGTTAGGACCAAAGCTAACTCAAATTATGTATTATGCCCAAGAGTTGAATTTTGAGTTTTAGATTTCTTCTTCTGCTGCTTTTTTTAAACAAAACAAAAATTTTGTTGTGGAAATTTTCAAAGATATGCAAAAAATGGACAAAATAGTATAGTGAACTGCTGTTTATCACTCAGCTTGAAATAATGATCATTTATGGCCATTTTTATTTCTTCTGTGCCCTTACCCCTGATCATTTTCAAAGAATTCCAGACATTATTATCATTAATCTCTACAGATCTTTGTCTAAGGCAAGGACTTTCTTTTTAAATATAACCATATAACTATTGTCATATCTTAAAAACTTAATTCCTTAATATCATAGCTATTCAGGGTTTACATTGCTTCAGTTGTCTTATAAATTTTGTTTCTAAATGGGTCATTTGCTGAATCAAGAGCAAAATAAGGTCTACATTATAATTGTTTGATGTGTCTCTATAGTCTCTTGACATATTATGGGGGTTTTCTTCATCTCTTTTTAAACATTTTCATTTTTTGTTTTTTGTTAGAAAATCTAAGTTATTTTCTGTAGCTTTTCTTGTGGTCTGTATTTTGCTGATTATATCTCCATGGTATCATTTAACATGTTCCTCTGTCCCCTATATTTCTTATAAATGTAGGAGTTAGATACAGAGGCTTGATTAGATTCATGTCATTTTTAAAAATATGGTAAAAAATATTAAATTTACTGTCTTACTCATTTTTAAGTCTTCAGTAGTATTAAGTATATTCAAGATTCAGGTAATTGTTTTTTGTGTGTGTGCAGGCAACTTTATAAGTGGCCGTTTATACTTTCAAAGCATTGGGGGTATAAAATGCTTCCTTTTGTGATGATATCATCCATTACTAATCATTGCCTTGATCTATTATTTTACTGGGGTTGAAAAAAGGTAATATTGTTAATTTAGCATTCCTTCATCATTTATTAGCTGGGATACTAATAAATAAAGAATCCTCTCATTTGGTTACTCTGAGGTATAGATCATATAAGAAAGACAGGATACATGCTTCTTTTTTTACTTTTATTTACCACTTGAAAATAATAGAATGACAGGATCTGAGGGGAGGGAGGAATGGGGAATTATTGTTTAATGGGTATGGAGTTTCAGTCTGGGAAGATAAAAAAAGTTCTAGAGATGGATGGTGGTGATGGTTGCACAACATTGTGAAAATGCTTGATGCCAATGAACTACCATGTTTCCCCGAAAATAAGACAGGGTCTTATATTTATTTTTCCTCAAGAAGACACCCTAGGGCTTATTTTCAGGGGATGTGCTATTTTCCCCTCAAAGCCTCAGCTTGCAGCACGCACAGGATGGCCGGGACTTGACAGGGTGAGCCGACCTTGTTGGTGGGGCTGCCCGCACCTTTCCAGTCACCTCTGGGATAGTAGCTGTCAATAGGGGCAGATGAGAAGGGCTGCTGTTGTCTTTACCGCTCTGCGACGAAATTCATGGGTTGTGCAGACATGCTGTGTAGCCACGCCCATCACTAGGTCTTATTTTTGGGGTAGGGCTTATATTGCACAAATGCTTAGAAATCCTGCTAGGGCTTATTTTATGGGTAGGTCTTATTTTCAGGGAAACACAATATAAACTTAAAAATGGTTGAAATGGCGAATTTTATGTATGTATATTTGGCCACATTTTTTTTAAAATGTTGTTTTTTTTGCATCCTCCAAAAGTGACTGAGTTTGTTTTGTTCTGAGTATTATTATGAACTCATGGATTTTGATGCATTTGATGTGTTTCAGTTAGTTCTAGTTACCGGTCCTCATTCATGCTAAAATGTCCCAACTTCAGGCAGACTACAGTAAACTGTTGTTATAAGCTTTCATGCTGAAACTGGCCCACTTTTAGTCTCTGAGGTTTTCTGGTTTGCTCCTGAGTCCTTTTGATATTGACTCTAGTAGTCTTTGATAGCTTCCTTGCTTGCTCTTTGGTAAAAACAAGATGTTCCAGGCTCATCTTGGAAATTTCCTGTTCCAGACATGGAATTAGCTAGTTCTCCAAGGAACTCTGGTTCCTTTTGGTGGGAAATGGTATTTAGAGATCGTAATCTAGGTACTAGGGGTGCTCATTGATACTAGTTTGGTCATTATTCCTGGGCTTTTTAGTGGACAGAGCTAGGGATAATTTTTTTCCCCATAAAATATATTATATTTCTATATGGGTACTTCTAATTCCAACTCAGGACTACAGAACATTTACTTAAACTAATTGCTTTTTATATATTTATTGTTTTTAAAACATACCTAAAATCTCAATTCTCAGTGATAATACTTGAATTAATCATTTAATGTATTATGTAACACATGAAAACAGTTTCAGAATAACAATACTTAAAATACAACAATACTTAAAATATGACAATATTTAAAATACAAAATGATTATGATTATGATTTTTTTGGTTGGTCACAATCATTATTTTGCTTCTCTCTCTCTTTTTTTTTTTCTTTTGTTACGTTATCCCAGAGTCCAAACAGTATTTCAGATATGATGGAAATCAAACAGTTTTGGACAAGTTGAGAACAGACAAACAAAAACCCAACAAAACTAAATGACAAATAAAATAAAGATATTGGCTGGGCATGGTGGCTCATGCCTGTAATCCTAGCACTCTGGGAGGTCGAGGCAGGAGGATCGTTTGAGCTCAGGAGTTTGAGACCAGCCTGAGCAAGAGCGAGACCCCGTCTCTACTAAAAATAGAAAGAAATTAATTGGCCAACTAGAAATTTATAGAAAAAATTAACCGGGCATGGTGACACATGCCTGTAGTCCCAGCTACTCAGGAGGCTGAGGCAGAAGGATTGCTTAAGCCCAGGAGTTTGAGGTTGCTGTGAGCTAGGCTGATGCCACGGCACTCTAGCCCGGGCAACAGAGCCAGACTCTGTCTCAAAAAATATAAAAAAATAAAAAAAATAAAGATATCTATCTGGATTAAGTTTTAAGAATCTCAATAAGATTATTTGATAAATCTATAGAAGCAGATACGGTCTCCATTTATGTCAGCACAGCATATTTCTGTAGTTTATGAGAACCACAGACTACTGGGAAGAGGTGAAGTATAAGGAATGCTGAGTATTTAGTCTGTTAAGTCAGCCTTGCTAAACTGGGGTTCCAGAAAATTATTTAAGTGACGATTTTCTCATTTCTCTCAAAGATGGCCCATGGCAAGTACTGTTGCAGCAGTGTGTACAGCTAGCATTACAGCTCTTGTTACAGCTCTTATTCATTTGACCGGGGAAAGAATCGAGCGGCACATGAAGAGTCAGAGAACAGCCTTTATTCTTCTACAACAGACTCAGCACACCTACTGTTACAGCTCTCTTCATGTCTTCTGATATTCTCCCCTTCCTGCCCTTCTGCCCCTGCTTTTATACCCTTGGCAGGGCTCAAGAAGCGTCCAATCAACTACAAGCTTTAACATCCAATCAGCAGCAGGCTTTAACATCCAATCAACAACAAGCTTTAACATCCAATCAAAAACAGTGGGATTCAAAAATTACCCAATCAGGATCACACAAACAGTGTGGCTGGAAACTGGCAGCGGCAGCATGCGGGTGCCCGCGGGGTCCAGGGCAGCTGTGTTTCCTCCAACTGGCCACGTGCAGCACTGGCCCCTGGAGATGCAGAACTAGGGGGAGGCAGCAAGCAGCTGCGTCCCAGCGCCCGACATTTTCTGCATCAGTACCACTCTAGATGTAAAGGAGGGAAATTATTTCGTTACATACAATGGATGCGTTAAGGCATTAGAGCTTAGGGAATGGGTTAAGAAGGGCTGCTTTCAATTTTTCTAGTAAATTCAGATTCCTTAGGCAGAAGTTGTTTAAGATTAAAAGGGCATTTGCATTGGCTTCCTCCTAGGAGGGCATTTGCTAGCCTAACTTGTTCCTACAAAGGCTAAAGAAAGTCTTGATCTGTTCCTGTTTGTTCTTTGGAGCAACATGATTTCCTTACTTCTAAAAATTTGTTTTGGATTGTGGCATAATTGAGACGATCATTTCTATACTCAATGACATCTGTTTGCCTGGACCTGCTAGAAATTGTTTAATTTAACCATGGTGTGTTCTTCACACATTACTGTATTTGACAGACTGGAATTTTGCTGTTTGATATTTGTTTTTTTCATTGACTCTTTTTTTTACTTCTTTCAGTCATTAGGGTAGTGAAGTTACCAAGATAAAAGCATATTGCCTTAGGCATTGAATAAAACTTAGACTTTAAATGTACTTAGAAGTTGCTGAAAATATGGAAGTAACAAATATAAGAAATATTACTCTTGTTTTCATCTTCCCTTTGAGCCATAACTAGTTTTCTAATTACAGTAACTCTTAAAAGCCTCTAGTGCCCCATTTGAATCCAAGGGAGTGATGGAATTGAGAGAGCACGCAGTTTAACTCCCTCATTTTGCAATGAGGAAACAGATCAGGAGAAGCTGAGTGTGGTACTTAAAACCAGATAACCAGTTTACTGGCAAGATCAGAATTAGCGAAGTTCCCTGGGCACTTTCTAGTATAATGACACTGCCTTTCACCAGATGGAAAGCTCAATCACTTTCTTAAATACAGCACTAGGACTGCTGTTTATGGACCAATTTAGATGCAAGTCTTGTGAACAGATAAAGAGATGTGAAAGAAGTGCAGGAGGCTTTTGTGATGGACTTTTTGCATTAGGCTACTCTAAAAAGATAACGGTACAGAGAGACATTTGCTATTTGGGGACCACTTCTAGATCCAGAAAGACAAGAACTTTCTCATGATTGATACATTTTGTATTGAAAGTGAAAAGGGTAAATGAAAAGTCCCCGATTTCCTGCATGGTACCAAGGCACTGGTTTCTTGCTCAGAGAAGGGACAAGGATGGCAGCTGTGTATAGCTGCCTTCTCAGACTCTGAACATTCACGTCCTCACCAGTATTGACTGAATGTCTACAGGAGCAGGTGTCAGGCCGCATGCTAGGGAAACAAAGATGAATACAACAAAATCCTGCTGTCAAAGAACGCATCCTCTGCTGCAGGGGAAGAGGTAGGGAATGCTTAGCATCTCTCATTCCTGGAAATTTTTCTCTTACATCAATGCTGAATTCCTCATTGTAGCCTATTTTCATTCTTTTTGTCCTTAGTGAACACGAGTACATATAATTGCAGACTGTTACTAACTTACATATTTTTATTTTCTTGGAGGTAAAGTTCCCTTCCTGTTTTTACTTTGTCATCATTGTTGTTATTTTCTGTTTTGTTTTTACTGTTTTGTCTTTCTTTAATCTTTAAAGCTCTCCTCTTTGGTGTCTGCCTTGTGTATGCAGTATAACCATGTAATTTGTAAAACATTCTGCTGCGGAGTTACCTGGCAAACTTAAGATCTGTATCTAGCTAGGAGAATTAACCTAAAATGACTGTTTTGACAGATGATTCTTGAACTTGCAAGTATTTCCATAGTAACATTAGGGTTTGACTTAGAATTCAAAAGAGGTGCTTTATAGGGTGCAGGGTATAAATAACATCATTTTAATGTCTTAAAGTACTTTTACATCTATTATCTCTTTATTCTTTCTATAATCCTGGAACAAGGACAAGTATGATTATCTTTTTGACAGATAAAAAATGCAACACTAAAAAATTATGTTGCATAACAGATACATCAGTTAGAATGGGGCCAAGCTGACAGATTAGTTGTCCAGACCCCTGGGCTCAAGCGAGCCTCCAGGCTTAGACTCCCAGAGTGCTGGGATTACAAGCATGAGGTTTCCATGTGATGTTTTTATGAAATCATCTAATACTGACTGTACTTTGGCAGGAGAGGGAAAAACTGACATATCTACCATAGGCTCACTAGTCACTTTGACCTTCCTGCTCACTCCCCTTCTCAGAGAGTCTGATACAACCCTCCCGAGTGTGCAGCAGACCAACCTCATGACTGTGCCCTCCCCAGCCATAGCTGATTGGCCAAGGGATGGACATCTGACCCTAGATGTAATAAGCTCTTCCAGAAACTTGAAATTGACTTATAGGAAGTACTCAGCATTTGTTTGGCTCTTGAACAAGGAATCTGTAATGCCAGGGCTAACCATGTACAGATTAAACCAGGAAAGCTCGTTGTGACAGAGAGAAGACTAAAGCAGTTGGGCATTCACCTCCTGGTCAAATGAATGCAGTCCCTCTTGAGGCCAGCCATACTGCCTGGCTGTGAGATACTTGGTATCCATCCAATAAATTCCCTTCTTGCTGAATTGAAACCTTGCATGGATTTCACTTCTTTACAATCAAATGAGCCCCAAACCCAATCAAATGCTCTATTAAGGAAATCATCTTAAGATGATTTGTCCTGGGGCTTTTACTTTCTAAGTAGAGACCCCATTTGTGTCAGTGTTTCTTCAGGTTTTCCAGTAGTACTGATGGAGTGTTTGTGGATTTCCTTGGGAGAGTAGGGAGAGGAACTTTCACCATCTAAAACTTCCCCAGCATTGGGAGGTTTTTTTTTGTTTTTTTTTTCCCCTGCTTCTCCATTTGATTCCAGATCCACAGGAACTGGAGGAAAGACTATGTCATGATTCTCACATCTGGGGTTTGCAGGTGGTGGTGCACAAACTCCAGCGTGCCCCTAGGGGGCAGTGGGAATTCCTCCTCGGCAGAGTTACACTGTGGGATTGCTGTTGAGTAGCTCAGAGAGTCCTTGCCGGTGGGTCCCTTCTCCACTCCTATCCCCTCTCACCTGGGCTTGTTAGGATCCTAGAAACCTCAGAATTTGACATTTCTTAGTAGATATTTTATTTTCTTAAAACAACAATAAACATCAGAATGCACTGTCACCCACCAAGCATGTATTGTGCCACCGTGGTGGACATTGTTGTGATTGTCTTTGCAGCATTCATTTTACCTTTCTTTCCCTGTGGTGTGATACCTCCGCATTCATTCTCCCCAGCTCTACACATTCCAGTGCATGGCATTTGTTCACCTGGCCACAGTGGCTAGTTAAAGGGCCTCCAAAGCGGAGGATTCTAGTCCAATGTGAGACGTCATATTCTCACTTCCCTGGATGTGAAGGAAAAAGCCTGGCAGCTGCTGGCAGCAATGAGAAAGCTGGCGTGAGAGTGAGGCAACATACAGAGTAGGGCAGAGTGGAGAGAACTGCAGAGAAGTGGAGCCGGAGACTTCAGTGAATAGTACCACCAATGGACTTTTCAGTTACAAGAACTAATGAATTCCCACTATTATTTAAGCCACTTAGAGTTCGATTTTCTGTTATTTTCATTATAAAATAATTCTGATAGGTACATAGCTTTTAGATTCATTTACTTCTTTAAAATTTTGGGTCTCCAATTTTAAATTCAAATATTACTATTTAGTTAGCACCTTCAGAGTACTAGCACAGAGCTAGGTACTTCCCATACCCTCTCTTATCCTCATGACAACCTTATGAGACAGACACTATCCAATACTGTTATTGAATTTCCATTTTTCAGAGGAAGAAACCCAGGTTCTGAGAGTTTGTGACTTCTCTAAAGACACAAGGCCTATAAGCAGCAGTAAAGTCTGAATTTGAGCCCATTCCAAATACCATATTGCATCTATTTCTTACAGAAAAAAAAAATATTAAAACTCAAAATTCAGCTTTGTAGGCTGATAATCCATATTTGTAGAATCCTTTTTATTTCTTTAAAGCACTTTTAAACTATGCTACACCATATTGATAAGCATCAACAGTCGATTCTAGCTGAGGCCAGTTGCAGAGGCCAGACACAGATACTACATGGGAAATGAGTCAAGATGTACTTATCTAAAGCATGCAGATGGAAGAAAGTGCTATCAGGGTACTCAGTAGAAAGATCAGCAATATTCTTCAATGACAGACAGAGTGTGTAAGCCTCTGTGTCCCACAGAAGGATTTCAACATTTGTATTATACATGATTAAGTCTGAGTGAGCATCACATTGGAACTTGGAAGAGGTCCACTATCAATGGGCAGAATCTCCTCCCCTGCCTCCAAAGCCCAGCTGGGTCCTCATGATCAGATCTATGCCAGGGAGCACTTCATCAATCTTGGTGTTATACACTATAACCACAGAGGTTGCTATAATACGCTGCACACTGGCATCGACGTTACCCTTTTTTAACATCTTCATTCTCCGCAGCCTAGCACAGTCTGGTCTAGGTCCTTTTCTGATCACAGAGCTGCAGAATTAGAGCAAAGTGTTACCTGGATGTCTCTGAGAATCTTACAGGCCCTCCGACCAGCTATAGGTCTGTCAGCATGATTATCACAATTTTACATATGGGAAAGCTAAGACGGTTAAGTTAGAGGGGTTAAAATTTTGACTCGTAGTGTTCAATCTTTGCTTAACTAGAATGCCTTAGTTACCACAGGAAGTTACCTAAGCAAATTTTGTTCTAAATGAAGCCCATAATTAAAGTCAAGAACACCATTGGAAGTCTGGGCCTGTGCCTTTAAATATTCAACCTGAAAGGACTAAGTCTGGATTTGTTTGTAGTCATTAATGTTGAAGAGTTGACAATGATTCTAAGTACGTGGTTTAACCAGACTGCCTTTTGGTGACCCAGAACAGACACTATGATGAGTATGACACTAATGATCACCAAGACAATGCTGGTTTCCCACCAGGGTGAAGACTTCAGGACCATAATGTTTTCCATGACCTTCTCACATATATCTTGATTAGTGATTTTTTGAAAAAATGAGTAATAGTCTTTCTTCTCATTGCTAATATCTCATTTTGCCATACTAATAAGGCCTGAAGAAGCTTTTTGCCACCATAAATTCTAAATGCTCTTGGCTAACTTAACCTTATTAGATAAACTATCATAGAATTGGGAGCATCTAAAATGAATATATTGTCTAAAATGAATATTTTTGGACAGTTCCCATATCTCACATTCTCATTCATTAAAATATTTATTGAATACATTCTGTGTGTTGGACACTGTGCTAGGTCTTGGATATGGAATAAAATAAAAAACAGATGTGAACTTTACACTATGGAAGCTTTCAGCTGAGTGGGGAAGTTGGAGGAGAAAACACAATTAAATGTGTAATTGCAAAACATGATGGAATGAAATGGAAAAGAACTCAGTGCTGTGAAGACATATACCAAGGGGGGCACCACTTTCTGAAGGAGTCACATTTATGCTGAGATCTGAAAGATGAGAAAGAGCCAGCTAGGTAAAGTGAGAATAAGAGTTTTCTAAGCAAAAGAAAAAGACATTACTATCCTGATGAAGGAAAAAATCGTGTCCGGTTGGAATAACTGAAGCTAGAGTATGTAACTGAAACTGGAGGGAGGAAGGTGAACCATGAAAGATAGGTAGGTGCAAACTCATGCACTCCGGTCATTTGAACTTCAGAATTTTGAGATATCTGGATTGAAATCTTGGCTTCTACTCTTATTTAGGATCTTGGACATATCACTTAATTTTTCAGTTAATCAGTTTCCATTTCACTAAGGGTAAAATCATCTACCATGCAAACTAATGCAGATTAAGTAGCTCTAAACATCTGATCCACAGCAGTGTCAGTTCCCTTCCCTCCACCATCTGCTTCCTTTTCTCTTCCTGCATTTTTATTTTATTTTTATTATTTTAATTTTTTCATAGAGATGGGGTCTTGCTATGTTGCCCAGGCTGGTCTCTAACTCCTGGCCTCCAGCATTCCTCCTTCCGAATTAACTTCCCACAGCTCTGGGATTTCCTGCGTTTTTATCCAGAGCCATTGATGTGGTCTGCTTGGATGGCAACTTTGTTTTTTTTTTTTTTTTGCCCTCTCCCATTATCTTGGGTGGAAGTTGATAACAACCCAAATAATCAAAAGCTGAATAATCTAGAGTTAACTATTATTTAAGAAATTCTAGTGTCTTCATTGACATTACTTTTATTGATCGTAACAGATGGATTTAGAATCAATTGTCAAAGCTTGATGTCAGTTCTGACCTTCAGAGATACTCAACTTCATGTCTGTTTAATTTTTTGTTTACAAAATAGCTATGGTTTTTTTTTACACTTGGAAAAGACTTTCTGTTTTGATGCATAATATAAAAGCTGATTGTGTGACCAAACCAAAAATATTTATTCAGAAAATATTTTATTTCAATTATCTGTCATGGTGAAAAGGCAGTTTTTGTTTCAGTGTAATCAATGCAACACAATATGTTTTAGTTTATCAGCTCTGTTGGTTGAGAGTGGTTCTAAGAAAACACTTGGACGTCTATTCCCAAATCTAACAAGCGACCCAGATCCTCAGAAGTTGAGAAGATGTCACAGGATATACCTATTATTCCAAGTAAATGAACTAGATCAAAGAGTTCTGTTTCTTTCCTTCCCTAGCCTTATTATAATGAAGCATATTGGGAATGAATTTTCTGAAGTGGGAACCAGCACTAATACCTTTCAAAAATGCTTTTTTTTTTTTTTTTTTTTTTTTTTTGAGACAGAGTCTCGCTTTGTTGCCCAGGCTAGAGTGAGTGCCGTGGCATCAGCCTAGCTCACAGCAACCTCAAACTCCTGGGCTCGAGTGATCCTTCTGCCTCAGCCTCCCAAGTAGCTGGGACTACAGGCATGTGCCACCATGCCCGGCTAATTTTTTATATATATATCAGTTGGCCAATTAATTTCTTTCTATTTATAGTAGAGACGGGGTCTCGCTCTTGCTCAGGCTGGTTTTGAACTCCTGACCTTGAGCAATCCGCCCGCCTCGGCCTCCCAAGAGCTAGGATTACAGGCGTGAGCCACAGCGCCCGGCCTTCAAAAATGCTTTTATAGGGAGTTTATGCTTCACACCATCTTAGTGGCTAACCCTGTCCCTGGGACTACCCGCTTGGCTTCTGTGGGCCTCAATGTGAAACCGAACACTATTATGTTTCCTGCCGCTCTCACAGGGCTGTTGTGGGGGTTACACTAAATGCCATTTATGACATAGTTGAGAGTGGGGAGTCTTCTTTCAGTAAATCCAGCTGAATGTAAGGAACTAGAGGAGCTCTTTCCCAGCCTGGCCTAAGTATGATATCTTATGTGATGCCTGTATAATAACAACCCTACAAAGCAGTCAGGACTATAAAGTTCTGTAGAGTGCTAGATAAACAGTAGGTGCTCTACAATAATGATTTCTAAAATTCACTTTTTATACGTCTCCAAATCCACAACTACTCTATAGCTCATTTTGATACTTACCACCCTTTACTGTCAGTAAGTTCTTTTCCCTATATAACCTCCGAAACCTTTCATGCTTTACCCTGTACCTTCTTACTTTTATCAGTGAATTGCAAAATAGCTGTCAATGACTTAATCATTCGTTTCTTAGCCTTCTCTTTTAAAAAAGTCACAATTACACCATATCTTGTGGTTCTCTTTCTTTCCTCTTCTTCCATAGTTCTGAGTTTTATAGTTCTCCTTCCAAACTTCCTGAGTGTTCCCTCCTAGATTTCTTTTTCTTTATTTATTTTTAGTTATTGTCTTTGTAGCTCCCTCTCTTTTCCCCACAAAAGAGTCTTTCCTTCCCCAAAAGAGCTGTTTTCCTTTTTTAACCGCTGAATTGTAAAACTGTTAACTTTTCTGGCACACGGGCCCAAGACCGCTGGGCAGCTTTGGGGAGGGCCTCGCGTGGAAAACTACCGGTTACTTACAAGGCGGACACGGGCTGTCCCCCACCCCGGCCACCCCACTGCAGGTCGGGAGGCCCCATTGCTGGGGACGTTTCTCCTGTCATGTCCCGGTGGAAATGTTTCCCCTTCCAGGACAGGGGAACTGACAGATCAACTGGCTGTTGCTGCAGGTGAGTTCTGTCCGGGGGGCTTACTCCTTGCCTATAAACATTCATCCGAGGGTGTCATTCTGAGGGGAAGGAGAGAGCCAAGGCGGGTTGTGTTGCTGCTGTTGACTCCGCGGTGTCTGCTTTTCCTGGCAGGGCTGCTGGGGGCATGCTGTTCCCGCCAGTGTCCTCATGTGCTGATCTGTCTCCCTGTCCAGGGCAGCACAGAGGTTACCACGGAGTGGCTTGCTCGGCCACCACCAGCATGGTAAAGCAGAGAAAACCAAGGGCACCTTCCTCACCTGGCAAGGCAGGAAACAAAACCAGGAATGAAAGTCCTGAATCTCACGCTTTCCTTCAAGAAGGAGTGTAAGATGGAAATTCTTGGAAGCACACCCTGTAAATATTTTCACCCTTAGTTTATTTTCCTTAGACCTTTTGTTGTCAGGGAGAAACAGAAAGAGAAAAAAGAAGAGAGAAGAGCAAAGTTCAAAGAAAGCTTGGGAACTTGACTCCTGGAACTAGACTATTTAAGGATGCACATTGACACACTGTTGAGAGCCACTCTGACTTTACCGAGGGCAGGATGAAGAGGGTGCACTAAACTTATCAACTCCTAGGTGTCTCATATTGGAATGTAAAAGGCATATGAATTGGTTTATTTTGGACATGTCAAAAGAAAGAGGTGTTTCACAGGGCAAAAAAAAAATGCTATTCAGTTTCAAGAATAAGTAGAACAGAGTCCAAAAAATTAAAATTCTTTAAAAATGGAAATCATCTTAATTATTGGCAAATATCAATTTTATTGGATTCATAATAGTAAAATACTAGTCCTGTTCTTAAAACCAATGCATTTATTAACATTTAGTTTTTGAGATAAAATACTAAATGCAAAATATATCTCTAAAAATAAAGCTCTCCAACCTGTAATTTGAGAGCTACCCAATTTTAATATGAATTTCTTTGACAAGCTCTGTTTTCCTCGTGACACAATGTCTCTTTTCAGTTTGAGTCGTCATCGCACATTTATGAAATCTGACAATGCTGTTTTTGTACAGCCAGCCTTAGACATTTGGGTCAAAGTGATGAGTGAGACATGGCAAAGGTGGAGTAATTTGACAGCTTGAATGTGGGTGGTGAGGAAAGGTTGGGAGAAGGGTGGGAGACGATTACAGAAAGAAGTAGGGGAGAACACAGGACATCAGAGATTAATTTTACTGCCTTTACCATTTTGCCTGCCATTTGAGTTCACACATGCCCGAGGCTGTTGAATCCAATCCTACATTCATCTTTGCTCTTATCCTGGAAAGGGACTTTTCTTGTAGTTAAGTCCAGGGTTCTGAAATTGGGGCCACACGTGTCTTTGATTGTAAATTCTGTACTTCTCTGCTGAGTACATCATCTATTCTCGTTTAGTTGGTAATGATTGTTATTTTGGAGAGTGTAATTTCTTACTTTTTTGTTTGTTAGTGTTTGTTTCCTATTTTTATTGACAGAATATCAAGGGACCAGATTTCCTGTGCCACAGGGGTCTGAGAGCTTATGGAAACCACTCCATAAAGAGGGACAAAAGGAGGCTTTTCTCCTTGGCTCTCGCAGAGAATGCATTACTGGCAACCTAACGTGTGTAGCATGGGGAAGGCCACAGCTGTGAATGCAATTAATGGCCCTTGCATTTGCAAAAAACACAGATCCATAAACTTCAATGACGTCTTTTTAAATGTGTGCCATATTTTGGGGGGGAGCAAAAACATTATTTACAAGCAGGGTGGGATTGTGCTTAAAGCAGACAGGCATGTTTTTAATGTGCCATGGTATGGGGTGGAGCATGAGAATGCCCAGTTCTACCATAAAATATTAAGATCTGGTGTTCTGGAACTTTTGTAGTTGCTTGTCTGGCCTTTGCAATGCCTCTGCTTTCTGTCCAGATCTGGACCCAGATTCTGACCGGCTACTTAGGCCAGAGAACTAAATGGTTTCATATGTTACCAGCACCCAATTCTTCGAAAAGAAAATAACAGACAAACAAGAGTCTAATGATTTACTTTTTCTATAAGTTTGCCATGTTCTTGGAATTTTTAGGTGTATTGTCTACCAGATTGTTTACTACTGTAGTGCTTCTTTGTAATACTGACAATGTCTTTTTAGGATGCCTTTGATCAGTGGTTTTTAAACTTTAGAGTGCATCAGAATTATCTGGAAGTCTTGTTAAATACAGATTGCTAGGCCTCCCTCCCATAACTTCTGATTCAGTGTGTGTGGGGTGGGGCCCTACAACTTGCGTTTCTGACAAGTTCTCAGGCGAGGCTATGCTGCTGGGCTGGGAACTATGCTCTGAGAAGCACTACTTTAGATGTAAGTTTCTTCGAGATTAGTTCAAATATTCCAGCTGGATTTCTTTATTAGCCCCTTGAGTAGTCCTTAAAATACCTACTCTTAATAAGGATTTCCAAGAAGTACAATACTACAAATTAGAGGAACTCTTATCAGTTCATAAGCTGCCAGAACCTAGCAACATTCCACTGGAAGACTTTTAGGACACCGTGTTGACCACTTGGCATCTACTGCACCTGTAGAGTTTGTCAGTGTCCTCAAAAGGATGGAGTTGCCAGGGGCCGTGATGTTAGACCTGAACGTCTCATCACTCCCAGACGACTTTCGATTGCATCTCACAGGCTGGATCACAAAATCTCAACCACTGTTGAACTTGGTGAGATGAAACCTCATAGGCCCATATTTTGTTTGGTTGGCATAGTAGACCTTTTGTAATGGCAAGTTTTCTAGTGCTTAATAAGCAGAAGAGTCTTTGAGTTTCTTTTTGTTTAAATAACAGGTGGTTGGAATTGTTACTTCTGTTTTCAGTAACTCTGTGCAAAAGAAATATTTGTCAACCATTCTCATGTGGTCTGAGGGGGAGCAATTAGGTCAGATACTAAGCTTGCTCCTCAATCTCTTAACATCTGGATGGAAGTTAGGAGAGGAAGCTTGAAATTTTTACTACAGACACCTGCATGAAAAGAGGAAGTTTCACATTTATTTGAAAATCCCTAGAAATAACTAGCAAAAATAGCCATCTTCAGTGGCTCTCTTACTTTACCCTGGTTTATGTTTTCTCTAGTACTTTTTACATTGGACCTCATATTATTTGCTTACTTATTAAGCCATCTGTCACCATCGAATGTGCAGGCTGTGAAGGCAGGGATTTTTCTCTTGTTTATTCCTGCATTTCCAGTGCCAAATGGTTTCTGGCATGTAATTGTTGCTTGATGAATATTTGATGAATGAATGAATGAATGAATCTACCTTTTCCAGCAACTTATCTCATTTCAAAATTATCAACCCACTAATAGATTTGGCACTTTCTTTTAAAAAGCTGGTTGCATATATGTTATAGGTCTACAGGACTAGTTTCTGTAGAAACTAGTTTCAGCACATGGGAATAACAGTGGTATTCTCAAGTAATTATTTAGGCTAACAGGTTGAGCTCTGGCAGAGAATGGGAAAGACAGCACACTGAGTGATTTGAGTAATTGAATTTCTTATAATTATTGTCAAGACTATAAAATTAATAGTACCTCTTACCCTGTTTTAATAATAACTTTCCTTTACCCTATACAGTTTCTTGAATTGCTGCTCTTATTTTTGAGTTAAATCTTTTCTTTTTTTTTTTTTTTTGATACAGAGTCTGGCTCTGTTGCCCTGGCTAGAGTGCTGTGGTCTCAGCCTAGCTCACAGCAACCTCAGACTCCTGGGCTCAAGCGACCCTCCTTCCTCAGCCTCCTGAGTAGCTGGGACTACAAGCCTGTGCCACCATGTCTGGCTAATTTATATGTGTGTGTATATATGTATATATACACATATACATATATATGTGTGTATATATATATATATATACATATATATGTATTTTTTTTTTTAGTTGTCCAGCTAATTTCTTTCTATTTTTTTTAGTAGAGAAGGGGGTCTTGCTCTTGCTCAGGCTGGTCTCAAACTCCTGAGCTCAAACAATCCTCCCACCTCGGCTTCCCAAAGTGTTAGGATTACAGGTGTGAGCCACCACACCCGGCCATGTTAAATCATTTCTAATAGTTGCCTTAGTAAGTATAACTGGCTATAAAAACTTTTGTCCGAGGATCTCTTATTGATGGATGCAGCCTGGGTGGAGAGCTCCTGTGCCATGCATTCGCTTGGGCTTTACTTGATAGGAGAGAGAGGATAGTTTATGAGTTATCTGTGAGAGTTTAAAAATTTTGTGTTTCCTATTTTTCTGATAATTTTTAAAATACGATGTAAACATATTCTAGGTTATCAGGTTGATCACATCATAACTAAATTCTGCTATCATGTTTCAGTGCCCACATGTGCATCTTGTTTATGATGGTTGTGTTGGGGCCATGCATTTGTGAGAAACTGTCATGCATTTATGAGGAAAAATACTAGGCAGCTCGATATGTAATGACACCCTTGTGGTGAGTGAAGATCAGAGCACAGAGAGCAGAGACCCCCTGTGGAGGAGCTCGGATTTGATCTCATAGATCCTCTGATGACAAACCACTGAAGGGACTGAGCTCATTAGAGCTAGTGAAGATGGAGAGAAGAAGGGGTGTTTATGATGTTAAATCCACATGGCTTGGTGACTGTCTGTCTCGAGGATGGCAAGTTAGGATGGAGAGGGTTAGAGGAACTAGTCAAGGATGACTCCCCATGTTTCTCAAGCTGAGCAATGAAGAGATTTCCCCTAAAGAAAAAAGAAAGTTCTGGTGTTAACTTGAATTAATTATATAATAATGTTACTTAAATATGCATATACACAAAATTAGGGATAAATTTCTTAGTCTTATAAAACCAAAACTTATTTACAAATGAAATATAAAGACCTATGAAACCAGTTATTCTAAATTAACAACTTTAATTTAATATGACAAATGGTGCTGTTTGGGTAAAACTAAATCACTACTTGGCAAACTAAATATAGCACAGACTGCTATAGTACAGGATATTTTGAGTTAGGATGGAGAAAAGTGGTGAAAGAATTATCAACACACAACTCCTGAACAGACTGAACCCTTTTAAAGAAGAGGCCCTACATTTCTTTTTTTTTTCTCTCTCTCTCTCTTTTAGTTATTTTATTTATTTCGGCATATTATGGGGGTACAGATTTTAAGGTTTCAATAAATGCCCATTTCCCCCCCTCCCCCCACAAGTCTGAGTCTCCAGCATGACCATCCCCCAGATGGTGCACATCTCACTCATTATATATGCCCTACATTTCTTAAGTTCGAGTGACTTGTATTGAGACTCAGTTCAAGGCTCACTTCGTTTGCAAGTCTTCTATGACAAACCCAGCTTGAGAACTGCCCTTGTGGATCTGTGCATGGTCCTGTCATTTAATTTATCTCACGATATTATGATTTATATGTATTTGTCTATCCTCAAAAGCAATTTTTTTATGTCTTCAGAGACTGGAACAGTGCCTAGTATGTAGCAGGGGCACAATAAAGTTTTGTTGGTTGAAGGAAAGCTTGATATAGACATTTTGGACTTAAAAAAAATGATTGATTAAGTTAAAAAGCCCTGGAAGTATATTAGTCAGAGTTCAGTCTGAAGAGAAGAGAGACATTGTGAGTGTTATGGGGTAAGGGATTTTTATAGGAATTAGATCTTACACAATTGAGAAGGAGCTGGGAAGTGAAGGTCTAGGAGGGGAGCCAGATGGCCGGAGACGGGGTCAGCATCTGAGAAGCCGCAGTTAATGACTGGGAACCTCATGGGAAGGCCCACGGGAGGCCGTTTGGCTACCACCTGTGTGTCTGGTCATAGGTGTGTGGCTGCTGTTGGTCAGCAAGGTCCACGGTTGGAAAGAAAGAAGAGCTGGACAGAGGAACCCATCTGGGACACAGGGGAGCAAGGGCAAGCTGCGCCTGCTGGGTACCTCTCCGTATTTCTATGACTGCGTCTCATGACAGGTTTTCAGAGAGTAATGTTCATTGATTCAATTCTGCCTTCTAAATCTCACACAAGTTCCTCTTGGCCAATCAAACCCACAGACCACAGAAGGGAGAAGATTTGGGGAAATGCAGATTCAGCTCAACCAAGTTTACCCAGAACGACCCATCCCAGGTTTCTGCTTCTGGCAGTGTGGCTCTCTAGGACGCACTCTCTGAGGCATGTCTGGTCTCATAAGAGGCAGTAGAGGGCTCCTAGGACCCTCTCCCAACAAATGCAACAACCAGGCAGAGCAGTGGACAATGAAAGCATGAGGCGGGCTTTCCCTTAGGGTAGATGCCAGTAGTCATGCTGCTACCGAGATACTGAGCATCGGTCTGGTGGCCAGGTAAGGAAATTGACCCCGAAATATCCAACGTGAGCGTAGACTGTGGAGAGGGGCTGGTGTCCTTCCAGGGTAGTGCTGCCCCTTGCTGCTGGCACAAGCAGAAGGAAAAAACAAGTTGCCTCTGGAGGAAATCTTCAACAATTTGGTTTTCAGATTAAGCAATCATTTCACAATAAAAGGTCACTATCCACATTGGAAAGCAAGCCATTGTGAGTGAGATCAGCAGAAAAAATAAACAACAGATTTAGACCCCCGAATACTGCAGTGTTTAGAATTGTCAAATACAGAGTATAGGGAAGGTATGTTAAAAGTATTTAAAGAAATAATGGAAAAATTATAAAGATGAATAAATAACAAAAGACCATCAGGAATATATAGGTAGACCTGAAAACAAAAGGGAATTTTTGTTAAAATTTCAAAAACGCAATGATTCAGGTTAACAACAGATTTAATAATCACCACAGGAAAGGGAAAAAAAATGAATTGGAAAATCTGAGAAAGGAGATATATGAGGCAATCTAATATATATTTATTTGGAGTCCCAGAAAGTAAGAATAGAGAGAAGGTCTTAGGCAATATTTAAAGAGATATGGGCTTTAAGTTTTCCAGAACTAACCTACTCCATAGATCCTAGAAACAACCTGTTTCAAAAAGAAATGACATCTGTTGTACAACATGGTAACTATAATTAATAACAATGTATTCTTGAAAATTGTTGAGAGTAGATTTTAAGTGTTCTTATCACAAAAGAATGATAGGTATATGAGGTAATGTATAATATTAATTAGCTTGATTTAGCTATTCTACAATGTATACATATTTCAAAACATGTTGTATACAATATATATAATTTTTATTGCTTGATTAAAGTAAATAAATAATTTATCTATCTCTTATAGAATGAGGAAACTCATTCTATATGAGGCCACTGCTACCTAATATCAAATCCAGGCAAGGTCAGTTAGAAAAAGGGATGTTACAGGTCAATCTTACTCATTAACAACATATACAGACTGAATCCATCAGCTGATAATGAACATCCAAAGGATTTTTAGTTCAAAATTCAATGAAATGGCTAAAGACAAGTAAAAACAAGGAACAGAATTCACCAGCATTAAAATCAGGAAACACTAGACTGGGCACAGTGACTCAAGCCTGTAATCTCAGCACTGTGGGAGGCCGAGGTGGGAGGATTGCTTGAGCTCGAGGATTGCTGGTTCGAGACCAGCCTGAGCAAGAGTGAGACCCCATCTCTAAAATAAATAAATAAAATCAGGAAACACTGCCAAGTATATTCTATGCACTTCTGTTTATAAGAAGAGGGCACACTCTACCATAAGTGGTGGGCACATGAGTAGTTACAAGGTTTTGCAGTGTTTCCTTTCTTAGATTGCCAAGAATATAGGGTGTTCTTTGTCTTATTTTGCTTAAAACTTACATATCATTACATGTATTCTTTTGAATACATCAGAATGATATATAGATGTTTGTGTATGTGTATATATATGTGTGTGTGCACATATCTGTGCATATGTATATATATTTTTCTTCAATGGAAAGGTGATGGTATCAAAATTAGCTTGTAATGGAACAAAATGGCCAAAGAGATGTAAGTAGGACAAACTGCATTGGCACCGAAACTAGGAAATAATGCTACTTTCGGGAATTCCAACCTGATAAAATATAATTTGGACTCAAGTGATGGAAGTTGCAGCAAACGAGCCAGTATTCAACTGCCTGTTTATAAGATAAATTCAGTATTACAGAAAGTAGGTGGAAGAAATCCTCTAAGATCTTCTAATATTCCTTTGTCAGTGATTCTTAATTTTGGGTCAGGGCCCTAGGGTTTCAGAATCTTGTGAAGACTTTTCCAAATGATACACGTTTCTTCACAGGTTTTTGGTATATACTCTTTTCTATGAGACTCACAGCCATATTTCAAACTGATCAAGGCTGGAGCCAGGAGTAGTTTATGGGAAAAAGTCTCACAGTGGAAGTACCCCTCCCCACTGCAAATCTGAACGCTGCCTTTGTAGGCCAGGTATGCCTGGAAGGGGGAGCGTGCAGTACTTACTGCCATTTTCTACTGACCTGACAGCGTCTTTATGTTTGTTCAGATTTGCTTCAGCGGGGGAACAGCAAACTTGGACTGGCAGGTGAGGGGTTTAGATCCACTGCTTATTATCTGTGTGACCTTGAGCAAGTCATATTTTCTGTCAGAACTGGTTTCTCGACTGTCAAATGGGGAAAATAATTCTTACTTAGCAGAGTTTTTGTGGATTAAACAGGAAGTATGTAGAGCTCTTAATATAGAACATGGTACATAGTAAACCCTCTGTAAATAAAATTACAGTTTATAACAACAAAGGTATAACTGTCATAAGCCTTTATTTACAACATGCTTGTGCATATGTGTATATGTATAAATATTTGAAAGAAAACATTTGTTTAATGGACTTGGGTTGTTTTGCATGTTTAGCAATTTTTAGCATCTGTGGTAGCGGCCCATTCAGATGTATTTACTAAAGAGCTTGTTTGAAGAACTTCATCTAATTTATTAGAATCCTGGTACTGCCAGCAAACTGAAAAATGGCATTGATAAATGATCTTTGAATTCCTGCTCTGTGATTCCACAGTGCACTCTGGAGGTTCCGTGGCTCAGACCTTGACTGAGTTTTAGGACTGAGACCTGTGGCCTGTCTTGGTACCAGACGGTTGAAATTGCTTCTCTCGTAGACCTCCTCCTAGCAAGCTTCTATTTTTTATTTCACTAGGCATTCACAGGGGTGCTAGTGTAACTATTGCTTTCTTTTTCGAGATTTTATAAGAACTGCAAAAAAATTAAAGAGAGCTTATTGAGTTCAAATGTCCACTGTAATTTTTTGCAAATAGATTAGTTGTGGCCATGAAATTAATCAAATACAGAGCCTGAAACAAACAAAACAAAAGGAAGGGCAAATGTAGCTAAGCTGTAGAAGAAGACAGTTGTTCTACCTCTAGTTGAAGAGTAATTAGACCCCAAAGTATTGAGATTCTCATTTTGTCCTTCACTTGAAGTCAGTATATCTTCCTTTTCTGAGTTCTAGCCTCTCTGATATTTGGGGTTCTTAAAATTATATTGTAATATTGTTGAATTGTTAACATTATTAAAGTCATTGTAACAAAGTTATAGCACTTTAGTCCCTAGAAATTAAACATTTTTAATTTGCCTACTAATGTGCTCTTATATTCTTTTATTTCAGCAGAAGTTATTACAAAGTCATAAGACCCATAAAAAGATACATTAAAACAATCAATTTTTTTTATGGAGTTCCCTTTAAAGCTTTTGTTAGAAAGTATACATTAGGGCTCCACTAGTGCAATTGGTTAATGTGTGGTACTTATATAGAAAGTGTACATTAAGATCTTGCCAGTTTTAAATTAAATGTAAGCAAGGCTAAGACACTACACATATTTTTTATTTCTCTACCACGCAATCCTCAGCATAGTCAAGAAAATTGCAGGAATATATTTGCATGTATAAGAAAATATTATATATTTATTATATCCAGTAATCACTCTGGCTTTTACTTTAGTTGCTGAATTTCTCCAAATGTGTTCTCTGTTGCTATCGTATTGACATACTGTAGCTTAAACTGTTTTTGTTGTCATATATAACACAGGTACAGGAAACTGCATGAAACAAATATATAACATAATGAATTATTATTAGTTGAATACCCTTGTAACCATATTGAAATTCTAAAAAAGTGAATTATATAGACATTTTTATACATTGTGCAGGGGAGGTAAATTGGTGCAGTGTTTTTGGAGGGATATTTGACAACTTAAAGTACTCATGCGTGCTTTGGTCTAGGAATTTCACTTCTAGGAATTTACACTAAAACATTCACAAATGCACAAAGATATGTATATATAAGGATATTTATTGCAACGTCCATTCATTCCACAAACATTTTATAGGGTGCCCGTTATGTTTCAATATCCCTGCCTTTGGAAGTACAATGAAGAATAGGATAAATAAGATTGTGTGGAGCTTACATTTTAGCAGAACAGACAATAAACAAATGAACATAAAGCATCCGGTAGTGATAAATATAATAAATATAAAATAGGGGTAGAGATAGAAAGAGAGCATGTTGGGGGGTCAGGTATTTTATGTTTGCTCAGAAAAGGATACTCTGAGAAAGTACATATGAGTTGATGCTTGGATAAGACAAAGGCTGTGTGTCAGTATATATTTCCTAAGAATAAGGATATTTTCTTATACAGCCACATTAGAGTTATCAAGTTCAGGAAATTTAGCATTGAAGCATTGATACAGTACTTCTTATCAGTCCATATTTCAGTTTTGTCAATTGTTCCATAATGTCCTTTATATAGTATATTTCCACTCCTCCCCCTTGGTACAGGATTACATAATGGATTTAGTTGCCAAATCATTTTAGTCTCCTTTATAGGAACTTTATAGAAAGTTCCTCAGCTTTTGTGTTTCACAATGTTGACAATTTTGGAGAAAACGGGTCAGTTATTTTACAAACTATTCTTCAGTTAGGTTTGTCTGTTGTTTCCTTATTAGATTCAGGTTGTTCTTTTCCAGCTGGAAGGTTACATAAATGATGTGCGTCTCACAGTGCAAGATGTGACAGGGATGTGCCCTATCACGTCTTCCAGCTTCTAATTGGTGATGTTAATTTTGATCACCTGGTCAGGACTTTCTGTCTTTTCTCCACTATATATAGTTATTTTTTCCTTCTTCCTCTCCTTTCCCTTAGCTTGGTATTTTTTTAGTTTGTTATTTAATGTCATTCTAAAGAAAAATTTAAAAATTAAGCTATTGGCATAAATTTTACTGTTCATCACAGTAATTTAATATGCCACTCTTATTGAATACTAGATTTCTCTATTGTAATTGAGTCTGTTTCTAGATTTTCTATCCTACTTAATCCGTTTATTCTCATTACAGAGGTTAGTCCTCCCTCATAACCTTTTCTTTTTCAGTGTTTTCTTGCATCTTCTTGCATGTTTTATTTTCCACGTGAATTTTATTATCAACTTGTCTAGTTCTAAAAAAAGAAACAGCTCATTGGTATTTTAGGTATTTTTAATAAAGATCCTGTTAAATTTACAAATTTTTTAAGGAGAACTGACATCTTAATGATGTAGAGACATTCTAATCAAGAACAAGGATGTCTTTAGATTGTATAATTCTACTTTTGTGTTTTTCAGAAGTATTTTTAGTTTTCTTCATTTAAGTTTCAAATACTTCATGTGCATGTGGGTATGTTCTTAATTAGGCTTTTTTTTTTTTTTTTTTTTTTTTAAGATGGGAGTCTCACTATATCGCTCAGGCTGGCCTCAAACTCCTGGGGTCAAATGATCCTCCTGCTTCAGCCTCCAGAGTACCTGGGACTACAGGTGTGTGCCATTGTGCCCAGCTTAGTTATTTTTGATTGCTATTCTAAATGAGATTTTCTTTGCCATTATATTGGGAATTCATATATATGAAAGCCATTGATTTTTGCATGCTAATTTTATATCCTGCTGTCTTATTGAATTTTTATTGTTTGAATTTATTAGTGATTCTATAAGGCATGTCATCTGCAATAAAAGTAGTTTTACTTCCTTTTTTCCTATTCTTATGCCTTTTCTTTTTTTTTTTTGGTCCAATTGCTGACTAGTGTCTCCTGTACAATGTGAAATAGTAGTAGAGAAAGTGTGCATCTTTCTCTTGTTCCTGGCCTCAGTGGAACACCTTCTAGTGTTTCTCCATTAAGTAAGCTGCTGCTGGCTTTAGGAATAAGGTATATAACATATTAAGGGAGTATCCATCCAATCCTATTCTTACAAGTTTTGATTTGAAATGGGTGTTAATTTTTTTGAAAGACCTCGTCAGCATATGTAAAGATAATCATATGATTTTTTTCTCTCTAGGCCTAGAATAATGGTGGACAATATTAATATTAATAGAGTTCCTAAAATTGAAGTATCCTTGCAATTCTGGTGTAAATCCCCTTGGTCATGGTGTGTTACTGTCCTCATGTGGTGTGAGGGTCTGCACAAAAATATTTTATTTGGGATTTTTACATCTGCATTTATAAGTGATATTAGATATTAATGTTAAACTTGCTTCATGAAAAGAATTAGAAAGTTTTCCTTTAGTTTTTATTCTCTAAAACAATTTATCTAGCACTGGTACTATATGGTCTTTAAAGCTTTGGAAACATACTTCTCTGAAACCATCTGAGCCTGGTTCTTTTTGGTAGGGATAGTTTTCCCATAACTTAAAAAAAAATGTTTTTTCTGTGGAAATTAGTCTACTTAAGCGTCCTATCTTTATGGGATAAATTTTGGTAAATTATATTTTCTAAGAAATTTTCTATGTCTTCTAGGTTTTTAAATTTATTTGCTTAAAGGTGTATAAAATAGTCTTTGGTGATTTTTAATTTCTTCTTTATCAAGTTATTACTTATATATTATTTTATATAATTTTTTGTCTTCCTTTTTGTCTTGATTGAACTCTCTAAGGTTTTGTCTATTTTGTTGACTTCTTAAAAAGAATCAGGATGTTGATTTATTAATACTTTGATCTGCTTTTCTGTTCATCTCCCTGACTTCTGTTTTTATTTCTATTATTTCCTTCATCGTGCTTTATTCTGGATGTACTTTATTAGTCTCTTTCCAGCTTTTTGAGTTGGAAACTTAATTATTTTTAGTCTGTCATTTTTACTGATATGAGTGTGTAGGGCTATATTTCTTTCCCAGGGCTGTGGGGTAATAAACTACCACAACCGTCATGGCTTAAAACCACAGAAATTAATTTCCTCACAGTTCTGAAGGCCAGAAGTCTACCATCAAGGCATCCACAGGGCTGTACTTCCTGCAGAGGCTCTAGGGGAGAGTCCATTTCTTGCTTCCTCTGATGGCTGTTGGCATTCCTTGGCCTGTGCTCATATCACTCCAGCCTCGGCTTCCATCTTTACATTGCTTTCTCCTCTCTGCACCTGTCTGTCTCCCTCTGCCTTGCTGTCAGAAGGCTACAGGTGATGTTATTTAGGGCTTATCTGAATAATTCAGCATAAGCCCTTCCTCTCAAGATCTTTAATGTAATCACATCTTTTGCCAAAGGCATTATTCACAGGTTCCAGAGATTAGGAAGTCAGTGTATCTTTGGGAGGCCCTTCTTTCAGCCTACCGCAAAGGCTACAAACCTTTGTACCAAATCATACGGTAATCCTTGATTACTGCTTTAAACGTAACCATAGATTTTCATAAGCAATGTTTTTATCATCATTTTTCAGATATTCCATAATTTTTGAATTTGTGATTTGGCCCAAGACTTGTATGATAGAAAACTTTCTAATTTTCAGCAGAAGTGGCTTTTTATTTTATAGTTTCGTTTTAAAATTTCTGGTTTTATTGCATGGTCATGAGGTAGTGTCTGTGGTATTTCTGATCTATGGAACTTAGTGATGTTTTTCTTGTGATCTAAAATATGATGAATTTTGTGAATGTCCCATATGTACTAAAGAAGAAAGTATATTCTTTATTATCAGGCCATAGTCTGGGAGAATTATCCCTATGATCGACCTGGATTATGTTGTTGAGATGTTCCATATCCTTACTTATTCTTCATTCACTTGACCTGTCTGTACTGAGAATGGGGCTTTGAAGTATCCTATGTACTGTCTACTTCTCCTTCTAGCTCATGTAGTTTCTATTATATATAGGTAGTTACTGGATTATTTGGTACATGTATGTTTATAACTATTATTTCTTTTTTGTGAGTTGTGGCTTCTAGCATCATTAAGTGTCATCATTTGTTTTTTTAGTGCTTTTGGCCTGAATCCCACTTTGGCTGATACCAACATAACAACTTCTGTATTCTTACGGTTTTCATTTGCTTAGTATATTTTTTGCCTATGCCTTCATTTGTAGCCTTTTTGAATGACCATGTCTTAAAAATGTCTGTTGTATAAGGTACAGAATTGAATTTTGATTTATGAGTCAATTTGAAATTCCTTTTCTTTTAATGGGTAAGTTAAGCCCATTAACATTTATGATGTGACTGATATGTTTTATTTCAACTTTGTTATATTATTTTGTGTTATAATTACTGAATGCAGTTATATTTACTGTTTTCCTCTCTATAAAGTGAGAAGTATTTAGGAAGATTTGTATTGTTATTCTTGTAGTTTTCTTTGTATTTATCCTTTTAATAGTGCCCTTAATCCCCTTTTTTCTTACTTAATTTTTTCTAGCTGGTCTATAAATTTTAAATGATATCCATTGACTCCCAACTATTACCTTTATAACATTCAATGATCTTATTCTACTACACCCATTTCTCTTCTTTCTACTTCATTTTTTTTCCTGGTTGCATTCTTTCTATTTTGTCCGAACATGTAATGTCCATAGACTATTCTTCCAACCCTGTCCCTGCCTTTGTTTTATTCCTGGTTCTAAAATTAGATGTATTAAATGCTTACTATGTCAGTTTACTGATGTTTCTCCAGTCATCGCTTACTTGGGTAACACTTATTCTCTAGGCCAAGGGTTAGCTTATTTTTTCTTAAAAGGGCCAGAGAGTAAATGTTTTAGGCTTTATTGACCCTATACACTCTTTGCTGCAACAGCTGCTGTTTCTTCTCCTCCTCCTCCTCCTCCTGCTGCTCTTCTTCCTTCTTTTACAATCCTTTAAAAATGCAAAACATTCTTAGTTTGTGGGCCATACAGAAATCCATCACAGACCACATTTGGACTGTGGGGTATAGTGTACTAACTCCTGTCTTAGTAAACACTTCAAAAGGGCTTTGGAGCACTATATTCTCTGAGCTCTTAAATGTTTTTATATAGACTTGATGCTTGAAGGACATCATCCTGTAAAATTCTTGGCTTATACTTTCTTTCCTTGAGTTTGGTGAAAATACTGCCCTCTTGCTTTATGTGTTACTCTTGTGAAACCTGAGGCCAGTTTAATTTTCTTATGCCTATTGGTAATTTCATCTCTTTTTTTGCCTGAAAGCTCTGAGGACTTTTCTTAGCCTTTAAATTCTAATAGTTTTATTAGCATATATCTTAGAGTTGATCATTTAGGTCAATATTTTCAGGTAAATGATGGGCCCTTTAAATATATGATTTAAGTTTTCTTTTTTTTTCCCCCATAAAGCTTTCTTGGATTGTATTATTAAATATTAGTTGTGTTCCACTGTTTTGCTTTTCTTTGTCAGGAATTCCATTTAACCACGTGTTGGACCTTCTTTGAATGTCTTCCATTTCAGCCATTTTTCACTCCCTGATGATTTTTGCTTTTTACTTTTATTTCCTTTGGATACCTTGTAATGTATTATTTATTTCTGAAATAGTTTTGTCTTTCTCTTTGATTTGTTTTAGCTCAGTCTATACTCATTACATTTTTTCCTTTGTATATAGATCTTCCTGAGTCTATTTCTGTTATTTGTTTTTAAATTTCTGATTCTAGACTTTTCAATATCTCCAAATGTTAGTTTGATATCATTTAAATCAGCTCCAGTGTGTGGTCTTGTTTTTTCTTGGAGACGGGGGTTGGAGGGGGTCTTACTATGTTGCCCAGATTAGAGGCAAACTCTTGGGCTCAAGTGATCCTCCCACCTCAGCCTCCTGAGTAGCTGGGACTACAGGCCTGGCTTGAGTGCATTGCATTTGTGGTTGGTATTTTAAGGAAAATTTTCACCAGTTGAAACGTTTTGATTTCATATGTTCTATTTTTTTTTTCTTACAATAGCTTTGTATTGAATTTGTTCCTTTTTTTTTTTCCTGTTCCAAGGCATTTCCTAGGCAGAATTTCTGGTTCATGGCACCCTCTTCTCTCATGTAGTGGATGGAACATGTTCTTTTTCTCCCTAGTGGATGGTGATGCTGGTGGTGGTAGTACGTGGGTGAAGGGTTGGCAAGTCTTATTTCTCTCCTTTTTCTGCAGGATCCTTAATTTTTGCCATTGGCTTCCTTACTTCCCTTCATTGCCACCTCCAAGGGGCTGCACCTCTTCTTTATTTATCTTTTTCGCTCACAGAAGTAATATGTTCTCTTCTGCCTCTTCTGATCCTGTTCACTTTTAAGTCCTTTCCCTCTATCAGGTGCCATGCATTACTCGTGTTTGGTATTTTATCACTTATGTTGGGCTTCCTCTATCTGCAGGTAATTTTATTTATGTTTTAAGCCCTCACTTGTCTTCTCCTCTTTCTACAGAGCGTTTTAGGCCTCCTATGTCAATGTTCTCTACATCCACAGGTTTGCATTGGTGGTGGGAGCTATGTTGGAATTTAAGTTTTATTTATTTTCTTTCAGGTAATTTGAAATGTGTGGTATTATTTGGTTCATAGTGATGTTGAAGGCATGTATTTCTGGGAGTTGGCCACCCTCCCAGCACAAACAGGTCCCAAACAGGCAGGATCGTCTCAAGAAATGTGGAGATAAGAAAGAGATGATATATTATAGATGGAGAAATAATTGAGACAGAGACAAAGAGCAGTTTAAAAGATGGGGGAGTCAGGAGTTCTCAGCTTCCCGTAGGCTGAGACCCTGAGTGAAGTCCCACATCAGTATTTATTGGTAGAGCAAATAGTTGTCTTTTGTTAGAGAATTATGTTTACAGTTCATTTTTTGAGGTTTCCAGGGGAACCTTACCTAATTCTGCCTACAAGAATAGACAGTTACATAATTTTTCGAAGATAAGCATGTTAAGCTCTAAGTTAGAAACAGACCTAGCTGAGCATACAAATTAAAGATAAAATGAGAACACTGAGTCTGTGTACTACTCTAATCTACTTCTTCTAAACACAGAGACATGTAGTCAGGAGTGAAGCAGGAAAAGCCTTGAAGTCTAGGATAGCTCCAGCTGCACGTTATCTGCTGGGCAGGCATTTTAATCAGCTTCTTCGCCAAGGGCCCAAACTGAGCTTCTGCTTTGCAAAAAAACTCAAGGCGATGGCCAGCAGCAAGAGAAGAAACATTGCTTTGCAAAAGTTCTCTGACAATGTCCCCCCTTGTTGGAAGCAGCTTCGGTTTTGTGAACTAACATGTCCACAGATTCCTTCAAGACAAAGACATGCAAAACCCTTGAAACTTCTCAGGTCTCTTAGTCTATTTCCCAACAATGTATCACATTTTGTTTTATTTGCACTCCTTGTTGGTTTTATGGGTTTTTTGTTTGTTTGTTTCTTTGAGGGTGGGTGGAGAGATTTGAATTCAGGTTGTCACCATTTATCCTTCATTGAATTCCTCTGATGACTCTTGTTGCTGAGTGGTAAATGAATTTTAGGAGTCAAGAGTGAAGGCTGTTGTGGTAGACCAGGTAAGAGATGATGTTGGCATGAAGTCATAAATTATAGATTATATAGTTATAGATTAAATTGAAATCAGATTAAATTGAAATCAAGATTAAATTGAAATCAAGAGATATATCAACCAAATGTAATATGTGAACTTTGAATTGAATTTTACTCTCAAAAACATCCTACTTTGGATAATAAATTATATGATCATTCTATTTATCAATTTTCAGAGTAAGGAGTTGGTATATTAGCAATCTTCATAGGTGGCTAGTGAGTTGTTTATTTTTTTTGTTTTGTTTCATTATGAACTAAAGCTTTTTTTTTTTTTTTTTTTTTGAGACAGACTATGTTGCCTAGGCTAGAGTGTAGTGGCATCAGCATAGCTCATTGTAGCCTCCAACTCTTGAGCTCAAGCAATTCTCCTGCCTCAGCCTTCCAAGTAGGTGGAAGTACAGTGCATGCTACCATGCTTGGCTAATTTTTCTATAATATTTTTTGTAGAGATGGGGTCTTACTCTCGCTCAGGCTGGTCTCAAACTCCTGGCCTCAGACAATCTTTCCACCTTGGCGTCCCAAAGTGCTAGGATTACAGACATGAGCCACTGTGCCTTGCCACAAACTAATGCATTTTATATTGAATACAGAAAGAAATAATCTATAGCCTCCTTAATATATCCCGTTATTATTTTAATTTTTACATGCTGTCTTCTGATTTTGTCCATTGGCTTACATAATTTTGCCTAGCTGTCATTAACAGGTATAGTTGATTTTATATTCTGCCTACTGTAATGGAATGCAAATGTAATGGGAGTAAGAATTTTATTCTATTTTGAATATATTTCCAGCATCTTGAATAGTGACTGGCACAGAGAAGGTGCTCAATAAAGGTTTGCCAAATAAATAAATGAATAAATTTGCTTCAGAAGTATTTCTTTTAAATATGCTTTTAGGCTAGGTATGGTGGCTAATTCCTGTAAGTCCAGCACTTTTGGAGACTGAGGTGGGAGGATCTCTTGAGGCCAGCAGTTTGAAACCAGCCTGGGTAGCAGAGCAAGACCTTGTCTCTACAAAAAAAAAAAAAAAAAATTAGCTGGACACAGTGGCACATGCCTGTAGTCCTAACTACATGAGAGGCCGAGGTGGGAGGATTGCTTCAGCCCCGGAGTTGAAGGCTGCAGTGAGCTATGATCATGCCACTGCACTCCAGCATCTGCGACAGAGTAAGAACCTGTCTCTGAAAAAACCGAAAAGGAAATAAATATGCTTTTAAATTCATCAAACATATTAAAATGTTTTGGCATAGTTAAAGAGTACTGTTGTTTTCCCCATAGCAATTCTATTAATTCTTTTGAAACTAATATTTACCAGTCTTTAAAAAGTGACAGCTTGGAAGAAAATGCACCATTACATTTCCTGGAAATAATTAAGAAAGTTGTTATTTGTGTCATGTCAATTTGGGAGGAACACAACAACGGGTGTTTTAGAGGTATTATTTTTAGGCTATGTTCCTTGATTTGTTTTTTACATTTGGAAAGATATAATGAAAGGAACAGTACAAGCTGAGTGTGGTTGGGAAGTACCTGGAAAGATATTATTAGAATTCAAAATGGTCTTAGTAATTGAAGGAGTGTGAAATGTGGTCAGAATAAAATGCAGTGTAGTTACTTGTTTTGAGGAGGGGAAAACAGATTACCCTGATATACAATGGAGACTTGTAGACAAATATGCCTTCCTGTGCCTTAAGCAATCAGAGTGAATAAGGCGATGAAAAATCTAGAGATCCATTTTTATTGTTATTAACTATCATTATAGTCTAGAGATACTAAAAACAAATCAGATCCACATGGTCAAGCTGATCCATCATTAAATGCGTGAACTAATGATTCTGTGTAATCAGGGCCACCCTTTTAAATCGCCAGGTCTTCCAGTTGTTCACTGTTGTCCATCAGAAACCGACAGTTAATTCTTAGAGAATGTTGGTGAAAAAGGTACTGATGGAACCGGACTTTCTCTAAAGACTTGTTTAAAAGCAGTGCAGGGAACAATTTTTGACTGACATCTCAGAATGTTAAGACATGACATAAAAGAATTGATGCAGGCCAGGCGCGGTGGCTCACGCCTGCAATCCTAGCACTCTGGGAGGCTGAGGCGGGCGGATTGCTTGAGGTCAGGAGCTCGAAACCAGCCTAAGCAAGAGCAAGACCCCGTCTCTACTATAAATAGAAAGAAACTAATTGGCCAACTAATATATATAGAAAAAATTAGCTGGGCATGGTGGCGCATGCCTGTAGTCCCAGCTACTTGGGAGGCTGAGGCAGAAGGATCGCTTGAGCCCAGGAGTTCAAGGTTGCTGTGAGCTAGGCAGACACCATGACACTTACTCTAGCCTGAGCAACAAAGTGAGACTCTGTCTCAAAAAAAAAAAAAAAGAATTGATGCTCTAGATCAAATGTTGATGCTATGATAAAATTTGTTGGTAATGGACAAATAATGAGAAACTTGAGGAAGACAGGTATTATGTACAATCTTTTTGGAGGATAGTATGACTTTATGTTTCACTTGATGCATGTATTCTTTTTTGTTTGTTTATTTTAGAGACAGGGTCTTGTTCTGTCACCCAGGCTAGAGTGCAGTGACATGGTCATAGATCACTGTAATCTCAAAGTCCTGGGCTCAAGTGATTCTCCTTCTTTAGCCTCCCAAATAGCTAGGACTACAGGTGTGCATGACTATGCTCAGCTAATTTTTTTCTTTCTTATTTATTTATGTTTTTGAGACAGAGTCTCACTTTGTTGCCCAGGCTAGAGTGAGTGCCATGGCATCAGCCTAGCTCACAGCAACCTCAAACTCCTGGGCTCAAGCAATCCTGCTGCCTCAGCCTCCCGAGTAGCTGGGACTACAGGCATGCGCCACCATGCCCGGCTAATTTTTTCTATATATATTAGTTGGCCAATTAATTTCTTTCTATTTATAGTAGAGACGGGGTCTCGCTCTTTGAATCATTAAGCTTACTGTTGTCTAGCCTATTTCTCTCCAAATTATTTCAAAGGATATCCCAGGAAACAGTTAAAAACCTTGAAAATATCCATATATATAAATATATATATTGTGTATATGGCACTCCTCTTAACCACAGTTCAGCAACTCTGTCAAAAAAAAAAATTAGATTGATCTGACATATGTTCCTACAATCATGCAGCTTCCCTGTGTGCTCAAAAAAACCCACTATCCTTTTATCTAATCATACAACTTTGACAGGAATTGTGATTAATCTCCCCTGTAGTTGCCTTTTAGAATGTATTCATTATTGACTGAAAGCCAGAGTCCTTATTAAAATCCAGTCATATTTAGAAGAGAATTTCACAGATACAGATACTACTGGACTTTCTCTGATGCCTCTGGTATGTCCCTACATATTGTACCATTGGTAACTCGTATAGACATGTGGCATGAGTATGCACCTTAGAGATACTGCCACCCTCAAATTATTGGCTACCTCTAAGGATGTTAAATCTTAGTTCTATGTCAATAAAGTATTATCCTAAGAATAGATTCCTGCAAAACCTCTAACTCTGAGGTCTCTAATTAGAGGTTTTATAGTAGAGACGGGGTCTCGCTCTTGCTCAGGCTGGTTTCAAACTCCTGACCTCGAGCAATCTGCCCACCTCAGCCTCCCAGAGTGCTAGGATTACAGGTGTGAACCACCACGCCCAGCCTTTTCTTTCTTATTTTTTGTAGAGATGTGGATTTCGCTATGTTGCCTAAGAAATCCTCCCACTTTGGCCTCCCAAAGTGCTGGGATTACACACATGAGCCACTGTGTCCAGCCTTAATGCATGTATTATTTAAACAAGCAATTACATTCCTAGGAATTTAATAGATATTCTTGCACATTTCCTATAATGGAGATATTGACCTTAGGTTTTTTCTTGACAACTCTAAATATGGGACTGGTTTGTCAGTGATGAAAATAGTTTGCTAAGGATAAGAAATATTTATATTGATTTTGTCCTTATTTCATTGGCTCTGCAGAATTCTATAACCTGCCAGAAGCTATGTCTAGACAGCTATAATATACCCACAAAGGTTAGAATCACAATAAATCAAAATGACACTGCTTTATGACATCTAAGTTATTAAGGATAATATGCATTTGCTTTATAATGGCAAAACTAAAAATGAGTTTCTAAAACTTCCAAAATGTATTAATATAATATGTGGAAAAGAGAGAATACAAAATTATTTATGTACTATGGTTATTTATATACTATATAAAATACGTACATATGGGGCTATGAATATTTATTGGAGCATGCTCATAATAACATAAGAATGGAAATATATGTATGTCGATATGAGACTGGTGAAAAAATTAGGATTTATTCATATAATGGAAAACTTTATAGCTGTGAACAAAAAATGAGGTGTTATTTGTGCTGATATGAAACAATCTCCAAGGTATATACTAAGTAAAAGAACAACTTGTAAGACCGTGTGTATGATATGATCAATTTGGATTAAAAATGTGATATATATACATGTATATGTATGAAAACATAAATGTGCTTGAAAATGCACAGAGTACTTCCAAAGGACACACAAAACACAAGTAATGTTTGCCTCTGGGAGAGAAGGAAGATAAACTTTTAATTTTTGTACTCTTTTTTGAGACAAGAGTCTCGCTTTGTTGTCCAGGCTAGAGTGAGTGCCATGGCGTCAGCCTAGCTCACAGCAACCTCAAACTCCTGGCTCAAGCAATCCTCCTGCCTCAGCCTCCCAAGTAGCTGGGACTACAGGCATGCACCACCATGCCCGGCTAATTTTTTCTTCCATTCCATTATGCTTGCATGCTGATTAATTACCCTTCGAGATTTTACTAAGAATCTACTCATACAAATGGGACAACATCAAATTAAAAGCTTCTGCACTGCAAAGAAACAATAAACAGAGTGAGAAACAACCTGCGGAATGGGAGGATATATTAATATTTGCAAACCATACATCTCATGAGTTAATATCCAAAATATATGAGGAATTCAAACAACTCCATAGTAAGAAAAAAAATAACCTAATTGAAAATGAGCAAAGGACCTGAATAACATTTCTCAAACCATAGAAATGCCTAACAAGTATATGGAAAAATGCTCAACATCACTAATCATCAGGGAAATGCAAATTAAAACCACAATGATATATCATCTCACACCTGTTAGAATAGCTATTATCAAAAAGACAAACCCTGTCTCTACTAAAAATAGAAAAATTAGCTGGGTGTCATGGTGTGTGCCTGTAGTCCCAGCTACTCGGGGAGGCTGAGGCAGGAGGGTCACTTGAGCCCAGGAGTTTGAGCCACAGTCCATTGGGGTTGGGACTGTGTCTTGCTCATCATTCTAGCTCTACCTAGTGCCACAGTATCTGGCATCTAGCAATGTTTTGTTTGTTTGTTTGTTTTTATTTCTTAAGATAGGATTTTTCTCTGTGTCCTGGTTTAGAGTGCAGTGGCGTCATCATAGCTCACAGAAACCTCAAACTCCTGGGCTCAAGCAATCCTCCTGCCTCAGCCCCCCAACTAGGTAGGATTATAGGCATTCGCCACCATGCCTGGCTAATTATTTATATATATATATATATATATATATATATATATATATATATATTTCAGTTGTCCAACTAATTTATTTCTATTTTTTTAGTAGAGACAGGGTCTTGCTCTTGCTCAGGCAGGTCTCGAACTCCTGGCCTCAAGAGATCCTCCCATCTTGGCCTCCCAGAGTGCTAGGATTACCTGGCCGGCAATGTAGAATTTTACTGAAGTTAGGAGAGAGATTTTACATAAGACACTCCCAAGTTAAGTCAGGGGAGAGATTTATTATACACATTATGCACTCCCAAGTTAACAAGTCACCCCTCCCATCAGACGTCTGTGTAGTACTGTCTCTTGGCTGCTCTGCTACCCATCGGGGTTCTTTTCAATTTTTCTTACATGTTTCCTAGCATTCTTGGCTCTTCTTTCTCTCTCTTTCCCCCAGGCATTTCCAATTCCTTTTCGCTGTATAAAGCAGAGCAATCTGAGTTGAGCCTACTTCCTCCTTCCAGTTCCTATGTCCAAGCTATATACCCAACTCCATCAGGGCACTAGTCGAAACAAGAAACTGGCCAGCATAACAGGGTAAATAAACCTTCTTTGAAAATCAGGCAGGAGTATAAATAAAAAAGAAAATGATTTTTATACCATATGTGACTTAGATAAACATTTTAGAACATGTGTAGAACAGACTGATTAGGATGGTGAGGGGCTCAAAACCATGTTGTTCTTGTTGTCTATTCCTGTGTAACAAACCTCCTAAAATGTGGTGGCTTAAAATAATTTATTATTTTCTCTGCAGTTGTGACAGTTGACTGCTCACCTGAGCAGTTCTCTCTTGGGGCTGTCTCGTGCAGTTGCATTCAAACAGTGGCTGGTGTTGGAGTCACTTGAAGGCTTAACTGGCTGGATATTCACTCATATGTCTGGTACCTCAGTCCTCCTCCATACATTTATTTTTTAGAAGAGTGGCCTGGACTTTTCTCATGAGGCTCAGAGCTCTAAGAAGAACACGTTGAGAGCACATGTTCTACGGCAGGAGATGCAAGGCCTTTGGTAACCTGTTCTTGGATGTCCCAGAACTTCATTGTCGCTGCATTCTATTGATCAAGGCAAGTCACTAAAGCCAGCCCAGATCTCAAGGAAAGGGAAATGAGACCCCAGCTTTGGATGGGAGGAACAGCATGCATTTTCAAGCAGGGAAGGAACTGATGGTGTTGTTTCTGACTTTCATCCACTGTCTGCCTTCTTGCCACCACAATTCACCTCCCTCCCACATGCAAAGTTATATCATTCCCTCCTAATGTCCCCAAAGTGTCCTTTCATTTCAGCATTAAGTCAAAGTTCAGGAATTTGTCATCTAATCAGGGACAGTTTTAGCTCTTTGGGTACCACGCCTTGAGTTTGCTTTCTCTTAATTAGAAGACCTTGAGCTAAAGAGACAAGTTGATTGCCCTCTGCATGCCTCAGAGCAGAGGTGATACAGAGGTACCATTACTGCAAGGAACATTCCTAAAGGGAGGAGACTGGCGCAGTAGTCACTTGTCTAAGACAGGAAACACTTGTCAACTGTTCTTTCAAGTGGGCCCAATCTTGCTCCCTGGGAGTGATTCACTTGAGAATGATTCTTGGCTTTGACCTCCGAGTCATCCTTTCTTTTCCGTAAGAAACAGCTCCTGTTTGCAACTGAGTAGTTTTCTCAGCCTGTACTTCCTCATAGAAGGGGTTTGGGGGTCCAAAGACTTGTTTGTTCGTTTGTATATAGCATAAATGGAATTAGAAAGCATACAGTCTTCTGTGACTTGTTTTTTGCCATTCTACCAGTGTGCGAGAGTTCTCAATGTTCCATGTCCTCATCAATTGTTTATATGGTCAAACTTTTCTTTTTTTATTTTATTGTTTTTATTTTATTGTTTTATTTATTTTTTAATTTTTGATTTCATCATGACAGCCTATGGTCAAACTTGTAAAATGTTGCCATTGTAAGGGTACAAAATGATGTTTCATTGTGGGTTTAATTTGTATTTCCCTGATTACCAAAAATAATAGTGAATTTGAACATTTTTTTAATGCTTTCAGATCATTTATATTTTTTGTTCTGTGAAATGCCTACATATGCCTTTTGCTCATTTTCCTTTATTGACATTTTCTAATAGATGTAGAAGTCTTTCTGTATTCTGAAATATAATGATTTTTAGGTTCTTTGTGTTAAAAATACCTTTTCTAGCTTGTGCTTATCTTTTTGCTTTCTTTATCATGTTATTTGAACAGAAATTCTTCATTTTAATGTATTTGAATTTATCAGTTCCTTCCTTTATGGTTGTACTTTTTGTTTCTTAGGACATTTTTTTATCCTGAGTCATAAAGATATTATTTTTTTAGTTTGAAAAGTTTTATAGTTTTGATTTTTATATTGAAGTCATTAATCCATATGTAGGGTGTGAGTTAAAGGTCAATTTAAATTTATTTATTAATGATATCGATAACCTATTTTATCAGCCTCATCTGTTATATGTCCTTTTAACGTTATCTGCAGTTCAGCTTTGCCTTAAATCAAGTTTCTGTATAGTCACAAGTCTTTTCTATTAATAAGATCTCTATTCTACTAGATACCTGTGACCAGAGCTACACTGGTCTCTAGATCATGCCATATTGTTGAATTACTATAGCTTTATAATAAGTCTTGATATGTGGCAGGTCAGGTCCCCCAGCTTGGCTCTTCAGGACCTGGACCTTCTTGCCTCTGTGCTTTCCCACAAATTTAAGAATCAGCTTGTCAAGTTCCATAAAGACAACACAAAACAAACAGGCCCCTATTCGCAGTGTGATTGGAATTGCAGGCTTCACTACAGTGTCACTGTCGCTCCCCCTCATGCCCTCAGTTTCTTCCTAAACCAGTTTTGATTCCAGTGATCATAATCATAAGATCAAATTAAAAGTGATCATAATCACTTCCTTGCAAATACCCTGAACTCCCTTGCCCCTCTCTCCCTTCTTTATACTTCTACCATGTAATTGCTTGCTTACACTGTGTCTGTACTGAACTCAGCTAAAATTGCTGGAGAAAAACAAATAACTATACTGAGTGGTTTCATTTAAAATTCATGACTACAGATCTCAAACAGGCGCCCAAACTGTCTAAATGTTCCATGACACTTACCATGCTCCAAAATTAGCTCTATAATACCTTTCCCTCTTCTCAAACCTCCAACTCCTGTCCCTCCTTTCCTGACTCTCAGCTGATGATCTTGCTTCACACTTCACTGAGGAAGTCAGAGCGAAGATCAGAAACTCCCTCATTGTCCAGTCTCCAAATCTGTCCACCACACCAGTACCCACAGTTTCCGCCCTCCCTGCTGGTCTAAGAGCGGACTAAGTGTTCCTATCGATGGCCAACTCTTTCCCTTGTGTTCTGGATCTCATCCCCTCTCATTTTTTCAAGATGTCTCCTTTTGCATTCTATATCTTCTGCATCATCAGTTTTTCACTTTCCACTGACTAATTTCCATCAGCATAAAAAGAGACTCTATTATCAAACTAACAAATAAGCAAAACCTCTTAGGATCCCTTCTTTCAGCTAATATGCCAGCAGAGCCAGGCAGTATGAGGTAGTGGTTATGAGCATGAACTCTGATGCCAGATTCTTTGGGTTCCAGTTTCTCTGTCACTGTCATTGTGATCTTGGGCAAGCTCCCCTGTTCAGTACAGTAGCCACTAGCCACATCTGGTCATTTACCTTTAAGTTTATATTAAATTAAATTAAATATTTAGCTCGAGAGCCAAGATGGTAGACTAGAAGCAGCCTTCACAAGCCGCTGTCATGAAGAGGACTGAAAGTGGCGAGTGGAATATTCACCTTTGGATGGACCGTATAGGGAAGAGCATTGGGAACCAACAGAGAGGCAATAGGAGGCTCCCAAAGTGAAGGAGAGGGAAGTGTGGTGACGTACTCGGCAGGATTGGAGGTACATGAGGAAGGTACCCACGCTTAGGGAAGGGACAGAGGAGAGGCTCTTGGGTCTCTACACTTCCCCCCCAGACATTGCAGTTCAAGGCGTGGGAAGGACCCTCCACGGCAGCAGGCTACCAGACAGACACAGGGAGCTGAGTGGAGGTGGCAGCGGCATAGCTTCAGAGAGAAGGCACAGCAGGGTCCTGCTGGCTTTCAAACTCTGGGTGCTGCAGCTGGTGCCATTTTGAGATTCCCATCCCCAGAGTGCTGGGTCTACCTGAGAGTCAGATCCATTGCTGCTGCCTCCCTATCGCCCCTGCTGGGCCAGGGAGGGAACATGGAGCTGGGAGTTCTCGTGTATTCTTTGGGCAGATGCCGCATGCTCCACTGCTGGGGGCCTGGGCTGGGCAAATGCTTGGGCCGCTGTGCACCCTTCCCCCCCCCCACTGGCAGACTCGGGTGGGGCAGTGCTCAAGCCGCCATGGGCCAACAAATACCACCATTGGACCTGGTCACTGGCCATACGTTATTAATATGATGCGGTCATACAGTGGAGCACTGGGGAACAGTAAAATGACTAAATTCATCTCCATTTTATCAGTGTGGATAGATCTCAAAAATCTAACAATGAACTGTTTATTGCAGCAAATTCACAATAGCAAAGATGTGGAATCAACCTAAGTGCCCGTCAATTCAGGAGTGGATTAACAAAATGTGGTATATATATATATACCATGGAGTACTGTTCAGCCATAAAAAGAAATGAATTAATGTCCTTTGCAGGAATTTGGATGGACTGGAGACCATTATCCTAAGTGAAATATCCAAAGAATGGAAAAACAAACACTATATGTACTCTCTAATAAGTTGGAACTATTTGGTGGGCACAGAGGGAAGTAAAAGTCATTGGAAATCAAGAAAAGGGAAGGGAGGAGAAGGGGAAGAGTAAAAACCTACCTGTCAGGTACAATGAACACTATTTAGATGATGGGCACACGAATAGCCCTCACTCAAGAATTATAAAAGGTATCCATGTAACAAAAACATTTGTACTCCCTTAATATTTTCAAATTCTAAACAATCTAATAATGAGTTGAAAAGAGCAACTAGTAGATGAATAAACATGCTATAAACATTTATATAAAATTTAAAAACACAAAATGTAGCATCTGTTGTCACATATATGAGTAATTAAAGTTTTAAAAACATTGATGGTAAGGACATATCTAGATTGACACCTCTAGGGCCAGAGGATATGGAATGAGATCAGGGACAGGTACAATAGAATTCAACAGTGTTTGCAAAGTTTTAGTTCCTTTAAAAAATTGGAATCTAACACAAGAATATATGTTAACATTTAAACAATCAGGATGATTGTTATATTTTTGAAACATTTTATAATTTTTTTAAAAAAAGTAAGCTGTATCTGTATGAAATGATGACACGTCACATTCATTCAACAGTATTTCTTGAGAATCAATTGTGTGTGTTGCGCTGGTTGCTGAGGGTTCTAGAGGAGTCATGTAGGTTGTGGGTTTTGCTCCCCAGAATCCTGCTGTCTTAGTTGAAACAATAATACATCCTTTCATTGAGCAGTTAAGCCATGGAAGGGTGCATATAATTATATATCAAAACGAGCAGTTGAATTAAGTTCTATAGAAGCTCGGAAATCAGAGTCCCTGACGTAAGTGGCGAAGACCTACTGGGGGAGGGGTAACTCGAAGGGTGAATTTGGATAGACAGAAGGGAAGTTAAGTACATTCCAGGCTGGGGAAGTGTCATACAGGAGGTTTGAAAGAAGTTAGTGAAAATAATCCTGTAGAAGTTGAGTTTTTTTTGGAGAGAAAATTGAATAGATAGTGTGTGACCCTGAGATACTTTATGCCGTATCTATGAATATAAAGTTTCTCCAACAGATAATGGGGAAACATTGACAGCTGTGAGGAATTGGAGTGCATGGTTGATTTGATTTCTTTGAATGTTAATCTGATTGTGAAGTGCAGGGTAGACTGGAATACAGGAAGACTAGAAGTAGGGATCTCAGCTAAGTGGTTGTTTCAGTTAGAAAATGAGGGACTCAAGTGAGGTGGTAGTAATGACAATGGAGAAAAAAATAACTAATGTTTCCCAGGAGGACAGGTGTTATTTGCCACATTTTATTAATAAAAAGGCACAGAGAGAGTAATTTTTCCAAAAGTCTCATAGCTATTAAGTGCCAGAATCTAGCATCAAATACAGGTCTTCTTTTTCTCCAGAGTTTGTGTTGAGATTTTGAAAAGTAGATCAAAAGAACTTGAGGGGCAATTGGATTTAGAAGATGAAAGAGAAAGAAGGATTAAAAAAAGCAAAGAGGTTCTGATTGCCAGTAAAGCACTTGATGAAAACTGGAAGTTTGCAAGGGTAAGCTGGTTTGGTGGAAAACAAAATGAGTCAGTGAGAAGATGGAAAGTCTGAGTTGATGCTGGGCCATCCCAGTGCAGATGGTTCGTAGGCTGTAGGAGCTCTGGTGGTGTAAGCTCTCAGATCTAAAGTGTTGAAAGTGATCACCCTAGAGTCGTAATTAAATTCTGAAGACAGCAGTTCACAGAGGAATGAATGGAAATATAGAAAAGAGCAGAGCAATGCCCAAACCTATGACTTTCACTTGGTGAACTGGAAGTGCCAAGAAGGAAAGCAAGAGAGGAGCAATTGAACGAATACAGGAGAGGAACAAAGCTCACTTGCTTGTCTGTTTTATTCTGTGCCACCGAAGCCTGTTCATTGAAGAAAGTTTCAGGAAGAAGCGGGTGGCTGACTGCATCAAATGCAGGCATACGTCATTTTATTGTGCTTCACTGTACTGTGTGTAATAGATACTGCGTTGTTTACAAATTGAAAGTTTGTACCAACCCTGCATGGAGCAAGTCTATCAACAACGTTTTCCCAAGAGCATGTGCTCACTTCATGTCTATGTGTCACATTTTGGTATTTCGTGGAATATTTCAAAATTTCTGATTATTATTATATCATTTATGATGATCTGTGATTAGTGATTTTTGGTGTTACTATTGTAATTGTTTTGGGATTCTGTGAACCACACCCATAGAAGATGGCAAACTTGATCCATAAATGTTATACGTGTTCTAACTGCTCCACTGACCCACAATTCCCCCCTACGTCTCCCCCTTCTCAGGCCTCCCTATTACCCTTGACACGGAGATATTGAAATTAGGCCAATTAATGGTCCTACCATGTCATCTAAGTGTTCAAGTGAAAGGAATAGTCACATGTCTCTCACTTTAAATCAAAAGTTAGAAATTATTAAGCTGAGTGAGGAAGGCATGTTAAAATCCAAGGTAGGTCCAAAGGTAGGCCTCTTGCACCGAATAGTTAGCCAAGTTGTGAATGCAAAGGCAAATTTCTTCAAGGAAATTAAAAGTGTGACTCCCATGAATACAGAAATGGTAAGAAAGAGAAACAGCCCTATTGCTGATACGGAGAAAGTTTTAGTGGTCTGGATAGAAAATCAAACCAGCCACACTATTCCCTTAAGCCAGAGCCTAATCTAGAGCAAGGGCCCTTCCTCTCTTTAATTCTGTAAAAGCTGAGAGAAGTGAGGAACCTGCAGAAGAGAAGTTGGAAGCTCGCAGAGGTTAGTACCCATGACATTTAAGAAGCTGTCTCCATACGATAAAAATACAGGTGCTGATGTAGAAGCTGCAGAAAATTATCCAGAAGATCTAGCTAAGATTATTGATGAAGGTGGTTATACTAAACAACAGATTTTCAATGTAGGTTAAACAGCCTTATATTGGAAGAAGATGTCATCTAAGACTTTCACAGCTAAAGAGAAGTCAATGACTGGCTTCAAAGCTTCAAAGGACAGGCTGTTTTGTTAGCAGCTAATATTAATACAACAGGTGACTTTAAGTTGAAGCCATGGTCACTTACCATTCTGAAAATCCTAGGACCTTTAAGAATTATACTAAATCTACTCTACCTGTGCTCTATAAAGGGAACAACAAAATGTTGATGATAGTACATCTTTTTATAGCATGTTTTACTGAATATTTTAAGCCCACTGTTGAGACCTACTGCTAAGAAAAAAGATTCTTTTCAAAATATTACTGCTCACTGACAATGCATCTGGTCACCCAAGAGGTCTGATGGACATGTAAAAGGAGATTAACCTTCTTTTCATACCTGCTAACACAGCATCCATTCTGCAGCCCATGGATCAGAGTAATTTTGAGTTTCAAGTCTTATTATTTAAGAAATACATTTTGTAAGAAAATAGCTGCCACATATAGTGATTGTTCTGATGGATCATGGCAAAGTAAATTGAAAAACTTGTGGAAAAGATGCACCATTTTAGATTCATTAAATTTGTGATTCATGGGACAAGGACAAAATATCAGTATTACCAGGAGTTAGAAAGAAATTGATTCCAATCCTTATGGATGACTTTGAGGGGTTCAAGACTTCAGTGGAGGAAGTAACTGCAGATGTGGTGGAAATAACAAGAGAACTAAAATTAGAAGTGGAGCCTGAGATGGGACTGAATTGCTGCAATCTCAAGATCAAACTTGAATGGTTGAAGAGTTGCTTCTTATAGAAGAGTAAAGACAGTGGTTTCTTGAGATAGAATCTACTCCTGATGAAGATGCCATGAACATTGTTGAAATGACAACAAAAGATTTAGAATATTATATATACTTAGATGATAAAGCAGCAGTAGGGTTGCAGAGGGTTGACTCTAGTCTTGAAAGAAGTTCTCCTGTGGGTAAAAGGCTATCAGAGAGCATTGCAATGTTGCAGAGAAATCTTTCATGAAAGGAACAGTCCATTGTTATCTGTTTTGGATTTCTTCCTAGTCCAATCTTGGTAGGTGGTGTGTGTCAGGAATTTATCCATTTCTTCTAGGTTTTCCAATTTATTAGGCCAATAACTCTTAGATTTGTCCTTTTGACGCTGTTTTCTAGATCTTGTAGGTGTGCTTAATTCTTTTTCCCCTTTGACTATGTATTTTCAAGTAGCCTGTCTTCAAGCTCATTAAATATTACTTCTGCTTGGTCAATTCTGCTGTTGAGAGACTCCGATGCATTTCTTAGTTTGTCAGTCAAATTGTTAAACTACAGAATCTTTCCTTTTTTAAAAACATTTTGATCTCTGTTAAATTTCTCTGATAGACTTCTGAATTCCTTCTCTGTGTTGTCTTGAAGTTCATTGAGCTTCTTCAGGACAGCTATTTTGAATTCATTGTCTGAAAGGTCACTATCTCGATCACTCTAGGATTGGTCACTGAAACCTTATTTAGTTCGTTTGGTGAGATCATGTTTTCCTGGAAGTTCTTGATGCTTGTGGATGTTCGTCAATGTCTGGGCATGGAAGAGTTAGGTATTTATTTTAATTTTCACAATCTGGGCTTGTTTGAACCTGTCTTTCTTGGGAAGACTTTTCTGATATTCCAAGGGGAATTAAGTGTTTTAATTCTTTAGTCACTGCAGCCACATCAGCCCTGGGGGTGCCCCAAGTTCAGTTACTGCTGTGTCTCTTGCAGACTCCTGGTGGTACCACCTTGGTGAACTTGGGTAAGATACAGGAGAATCCTTGGGTAGCCAGGCAAAGTCTCTCACTCTCTTCCCTCACTCTCTGTGCTGGGCTGCTGAAGTTGGGGGAGGAGTGATGTGGGCACTCCTTCATGGCCACTAGCACCGGGTCACACCTAAAGCCAGTGCAATCTCACCCAAAACCCCTGGTGACTGTTACCTGGCTACCTTTGATGTTTATTCAAAGCCCAATGGCTCTTTAGTCAGAAGGTGGTGAATCCTGCCAGGACTAGGCCCTTCTTTCAGGGTAGCATGTTCCCTTCTGGCCCAGGCTGGGTCCAGAAATGCCATCCAGGATCTAAGGCCTGGACTCAGGGGTTTCAGGAGTCTGCTTGGTACTTTTATTTTAGTGTGGCTGAGCTGGTACCCAGGTTGCAAAACAAAGTCTTCTGAACTCCTCCCTTTGCTTTCCTCAAGTGGAAGAAGCCACATTGCCTATAGTTGGGGGATGGGGGTGACACAGGCACTGTCTTGGCCACAGGTGCTGGTGTCTTGCTGGATCACATGCACCCCAAGTCCATTGGCTCCAAACCAGCACAGCTGCAGGAATTGCCCAGGGACTGCAGCCTTTTTGGCCTGACTGCCTTATGAATGTAGTCCAGGGCCCAGGCTGCTTTTTGTCAGCTGGTGGTGGAACTAGCCAGAATTTGGGTTTCAGGACAGAGGATTTCCCTCTGGTTGGACCAGTCTAAATGCTCCCTTTCTGGGAACCTGCGGAATTCTGCCCTGTGATGTGCTCCCCTGTGCCAGGGTGGCCCTGAGGTTTAATGCAAATTTCCACAATCATTTCACTCCTCCAGACACGCAGATCCTCTCTCTACTTGGTGCGCTGGTGTGCCACTGCCGGGGGCTGGGAGAGGGGTGGTGTAGGCAACGCGAGACTGTCTTTCCTGCCCTCCTCAGTGCCTCTTTCCTCGATACAGTGTCAACACCAGGTAGTATTGTCGCTCACCCGATTTTGGGTTCTTCTGAAGTGCTTGTTTGTGTGGACAGTTGTTGAATTTGGTGTTCATGCAGAGGAACAATGGCTGGAGATTTCTATTTGACCATCTTGCTTCGCCCCCTAAACATAACTTTTATATACACTGGGAAACCAAAATAATTCATGTGACTCGTTTTATTCAGATATTCACTCTATGGTGGTTGTCTGGAACTGAACCCCCAATATCTCTGAGGTGTTCTTGTATAATAGTGTTGGTTAAAGAGGTTGACAACTGCCAATGGATGGTTCTAATGTCCTGTGATTGTATAAAAAGCCATGGGATGAAGAAGAGGCCTAGAAAGTGTGGTTCCTAAACTTTTATATTTCACAGAGCAGTAATAGTTCAATAAATATTTGGAGGAACTAAATAAGATTATCAAAAATGTAATGATCTTTCTTCAATCTCATTTTCATGAAAGAAAGGAAACCCCTCATCACACGAATTTAGAAGGCCTTAAGCATAGGGTAAAGGATGGTTCATCCTAAGGGAACCATTTTTTATGTGACTCTATCCCTGAGTGGAGCAGATCTGAGAACTTGCATTTCAGAACAATTGCACCAATATATATGTGGGACCCCCCTCTGACTTACACACCCAGTAAATCTGGTGTGTTATTGTTTTTAAAACTAACTTTTTTTTATAAAACATCTTTATTCAGAGCACCGAAGGTGAAGTTTCAGGAAGTTTAGTAGATCCTTCTACATTTAATGGAGGCAGATTAAAATTAACCAGGTGGTGGCAAATGTTTGGGGAATATTTCTCAGGTGAGAACAGCACTCGAGGAGAGAGGGAGATTGTAGAAGTAGCAATAGTTTGCTCCATGAAATTATAGTGGGGTTGTTCTGTGTGGCCAGGTGAAAACCCAGGAACTGTTTATTCCCTGACATTTCAAAGTATTTTCAGTGCCCAGGAGGAATCCAGGAGTCTAATAATTCTCCAGGTCCAATTATCCTTGTTGTGATGTGAAGACAACCCTAACTCTGTGACATAGCTCCTGAAATACTATAATCTTTGTCCTCCTTTTATGTCTGCCCGCCCCAACCAAAATGGAGATTGGAGGAAGAGCTTGACTTTTTCATGAAAGCCACATGAACTGGGCAAACTCAGAACCAGGCTGGACTCAAGGAATAAGGCTGGCCTGCAGCCATATCAGATTCAGAAATAAGGTCCGAGGCCGGGCACAGTGGCTCACGCTTGTAATCCCAGCACTCTGGGAGGCCAAGGCAGGAGGATTGCTTGAGCTCAGGAGTTTGAGACCAGCCTGAGCAAGAGCGAGACCCCGTGTCTACTAAAAATAGAAAGAAATTAACCAAACAACTAAAAAGAGAAAACATTTAGCTGGGCATGGTGGCATGTGCCTGTAGTCCCAGCTACCCAGGAGGCTGAGGCAGGAGGATCGCTTAAGCCCAGGAGTTTAAGGTTGGTGTGAGCTAGGCTACACCATGGCACTCTAGCCCAGGCAAGAGAGTGAGACTCTGTCTCAAAAATAAATAAATAAATAAATAAACAAATACATAAATAAATAAAGCATAATCTTACAGTGTGGTCCATTGCAGCACAAGCTCAGATGGGATGTTTATGTATGGAACCTGAAGGTTTATTGCACAAAAACAGTTTTCTGCTGATTTAAGAAAGAATAAGAGACTAATTATGCAGGCTCAACTAACAACAACAAAAATGTATTATGCATTAAAATCTGTTTTGATTTTTTAAAATAAGTAGCTCTCAGGCAGACACTGAAATTAACAGATTTCAGTGCCAAAAAAGATCAAAATTTCCCACCCACTCACCACAAAATATTATCCTTTATCTATAGCATGTGTTTCTATTGGTTCCCCAATTATATTTGGTAGTCTTTTTTTTCCCACCAACTGTTCTCATAATTTTGAAAATACTGTCTTTGGTTGAATTTCTTCATTTGTGTGATTTGCAAGAAGTGGGTATTTCTAAATTGTGGGGAAAAGCTTTTACAGATCAAAATAACACTATGATAATAATGAAACCACTGAGATGAAACACATTTCCACAGAGACTGTCATCAAATAGTCTCTGAGGAAAAAAACAACAATACCACTTATAAAACATATTTTAAAAGGCACTACTTCATTATTTTTCCTTTTATTGTGCAATATAAGTATACACAGAAGAGTATACACAACACATGCATGTACAGTTTAACGGCTAGTTATATGGCAAGCACCCAGGTAGCCACCATTCAGAGTAAGAAATTGAACCTTGCCAGCACCAAATAAAGTCCCATGTCTCCCTTCCTGATCACGTCCCCATTATCCTCTCTGGAGACAACAGATGTCTTACATTTTAACATAGTAATTCTTTGCTTTTTAAAAAGTTCTACTACCTATATATGCAATATAGTTCAGTTTTATCTGTTTTTGAATTTACATCTCTAGCCGCTTTTGAGGTTTTCCTTTTGTCTTTGGTTTTCAGCAGTTTTGTTAAGATATGCTTTGGGCTTCTTTGACTTTCTGAGTCTTCTGTTGGTTTTGGAAAATTCTAAGCTATCATCTCTTCAAATATTGCTTCTACATTCTCTTTTTCCATTTTTCTGAACTATAATTATATTTACATTAGACCTTTGTGTTTCCTGCATTTCTCATGCTATTTTCTGTATTTTCTACTCTTTTATTTCTCTATTTGTCATTCAGTATTTTTTTCCTGGCTTCTCTTCCAGTTTACCATTTTTCTCTTCAGCTTTATCTAATTTGCTGTTAAACTCACCTATTGAATTCATAATTTCAGACATTGTAGTTTTTAGCTTTAGAATTTTCATTGATTCTTTTAAAATCAGATTCCTACTCTTCAACTGAAATCTTCCATCTTGTCGTATGATTTCATAAACATTAATTATAGTTATTTTAAAATCTATATTTGATAACTTTAATATCTGGATTGCTTGTGGGTCTGTTTCTCTTTGCTACTTTTTTTTACCAGTAGGTTTTTGGTCAAAAGAATTTTCTTCTTTTCAAATTGCTGGCTAGTTTTGATCGGGTTCTGGAAATTATATGTAGAAAATTGTAGGGGTTATTTCAGGCTTTGATTGATTTTTATCTTCTAGAAAGAATTTACTGTTCCTTCTGTCAGTCACTTAGGCTAGGGACCGATCAACTTAATTTGATTAAATACTGAGCTGATTGACAACTGGGCTCCAGTCCTTGTTAAGTGTCTATTTCTAGTTTATCCTTATTCCTGAGGTGAAACTGGAGCTCCCACCAAAATCCTGGGGTATTTGCCAGAGTCTCTTTCCTCTGCAGGCTCTGAACTCCAGTCCCCAGCCCTGTGAATATAGCCGGCTTCTCAGTCTCTCAGCCACTACTTTTTGTTTAGCTTCTCAGCTTCTTGGCCGTCATTTTCAATTTGGCACGTGCCTTGAGGGCAAAAACAGTTTCAAACTGTGGGCTTCCTTCTCTGGGTGCTCTTCCTCTTCTGAATCTTGGCCAAGTTCTTGCTGCTTTTGTAGTGTTCCAAAACCTTTTAAAAAATATTTATTTTCTGGTTTTTCTAATTGTTCTCAGAGGGAGGTAACTACCTCGCCTGTAGCAGAAGTGTAACTCTGAGTGATTATTTATAATAATTCAAATTATATAATAATTTTCAAATCATACATCATTTATTTACTTGTATCTCTTGATTTATTCATGTTTTGCCTATAGCTATAGTCCCTTCATTTTCATTTCAATATAATGTTGCATTCAATTACCATATCATACCAATTTATTCTACTGCTGATTCATTCTTACACATGTATTAATATGTAGATGCACATCTTCAGGTAAATACTCAGGAGTAGAATTTTTTTTTTTTTTTTTTTGAGACACAGTCTCACCCTGCTGCCCTGAGTAGAGTGCAGTGGCATCAGCCTAGCTCACAGCAACCTCAAATTCCTGGGTTCAAGCAATCCTCCTGCCTCAGCCTCCTGAGCAGCTGGGACTACAGGCATGCGCCACCATGCCCGGCTAATTTTTTTCTATTTTTAGTAGAGACGGAATCTCACTCTTGCTCAGGCTGGTCTCACACTCCTGAGCTCAAGCGATCCTCCTGCCTCAGCATCCCAGAGTGCTAGGATTATAGGAGTGAGCCACCGCGCCTGGCCAGGAGTAGAATTCTTGAGTCCACCCCATGAGGAGCTGCAGAACTTTATCTGACTCAGCCTTAATGGGGTCTCGTCCCATGCAGAAGGGGCATACATCCTTATGGATCATGCTTTTGGTGTCAATCTAAGAAATTGAGGAACTCTTAGAGGGGCAAGAAGAAAACCAGGAAACAGTGTCATGGAACTCCAGGGAAGATAAAGTATTGACAAAAAGGGGAATAAACACTAATGTCAAAACTTACAAAATGTTCAAAAAAGATGAATGAGGCAAAAAGGTCACTAAATTTGGGGAATACTACTACTAATAATAGTGACTAATTATTTATATTAATATTTATTGAATGCTTATTTTATGCCAGGCCCTATACTAATGATCTCATTTCTAGTTTCAGTAAATAATTGGAGGTTAGATACTCTTTCTGAATTTCTGAATTATTAATATTATCAACATATTTTCCCCTATGCCTCTAAAAAGATCCAGTGGTTGTAGCATGGGACTTGGAGATGGTAAATTCTTTTCAGGCTTGACTTCTACAACTTTTTAATTATGGGCAAGCCACTTACCCTCTTTTGAAACTGTTACTTCATTTGTAAGGTAGGAATAATCGTTACCAATTTCCAGTTGAGGCTGTTATAAGAGATAGTGTATGCGAAGCACCCAGCATATTGCCTGGTCTAAAGTGTATACTCAAAAATGGAAGTTATAATTACTAATTGCTATAGCAGATGAAGATCTGAAAATGTTTTATAAACTGTTGCACTCTATAGAATATATTATTAGAACTATTATTAATACATAGTACTTTTTAGAACCATAGTATGCACTGTAATACTGTGTTTCCCTGAAAATAAGACCTACCCATAAAATAAGCCCTAGCAGGATTTCTAAGCATTCATGCAATATAAGCCCTACCCCGAAAATAAGACCTAGTGATGGGCGTGGCTACGCAGCGTATCTGCACAACCCATGCATTCCGTGGTGGAGCGGTAAAGAAGACGAGCAGCCCTTCTCATCTGCCCCATGAGAGCTCTATTGCTTGACATGAGAGATTGGGGCCAATGGTTCTAAAGGAAATAGAGTCATAAGAAATTCAGGATGGAATTCAGGGTTTGGAGAGTTATGATGATGTTCCAGAAGAAGACAACTTAACTATATTTGAATAAATGTAGATTGTTGTACCATACTTAAAAAAAAAACACATTCCCTGAAAATAAGCCCTAGGGTGTCTTCTTGAGGAAAAATAAATATAAGACCTTGTCTTATTTCCGGGGAAACATGGTATATTGTCCTGTTTTAATTTTTAAAAATACTAAAAATTTTGCTTATAAAAGTATTTTAATTTTCCTCCTTTCTCATCATCCAAAGATAACCAATCCTCCTTTATAAGCAGATTTATTAAGACATGATTCACTTCCTTACAATTCACCAATTTAAAATGTATAATTCAATGATTTTTAATATATTCACAGTTATGCAACCATTACCACAATCAATTTTAGATGATTTTCATCACCCCTAAAAGAGACTTTGTACCCGTTAACAGACTCTCCATTACCCACCAAACCCCCTATCCCTAGGTAATAACTAATGTAACTTTCTGTCTCTGTAGATTTTCCTATTTTGGATATTTCATATAAATGAAATCATACAATATGTGATCTTTTTGGCTGGCTTCTGTTAAAGAAAACCAGAGCCAGACAATAATTAAAGCTGTAAAAAAGATATTTTATTCAGGAACCATTGCAATTGGGGAAAAGAGACCCCAGTATAGAACTGTGCTTAGTTCAAATACAATATACAATACAATAGGGTACAATACAATACAATAAGGACAATTGGGATTTATAACAAAGAAATAGGTTGAGTGGGAGACTGGAGGTGGGGGTAGAAAATTACTAATAAGAGACATCAAGGGGAGGGGGAATTCTTGCTAATCCTCCCTAACAGGATTTCTGCTGAAGGCTCAGACACCTGAAGGATGATGGGGGAGGAGGAATTTGATCATATATTGAGGGTGATCAAACTTTGAGGGTGGGAGATTCTGCTAAACTGATTTAGGATTCTTGCTAAATCTGAGCTGTGCAGGCCTGAGCACAAGGCCCAAGGATGAAGTCTAGTTGAGAAAAGGGCTTAGAGGAGGCTGACTAAAGTTTGGTCAAGGAGGAAGTCTTTATTATTTCTTTCACTTGGCATGTCTCATGTTTCATCCGTGGTATAGCACGCGTCACTACTTCATTCCTTTTTATTGCTGACTAATATTCCATTGTATAAATAGAACAGATTTTGTTTATCCATTATTTGTCCAGTGAATGGGGATTTGGGCTTTTTCCATTTTCAGCTATTGTGAATTATGCTGCTATTAACATTCATGTACAAGTTTTTGTGTGGACGTATGTCTTAATTTCTCTTGTGTATACATCTAAGAGTGGAATTGCTGGGCTATCTGGTAACTCTATGTTTAACCTTTTTTTTTTTTTTTTGAGACAGAGTCTCACTTTGTTGCACAGGCTAGAGTGAGTGCCGTAGCATCAGCCTAGCTCACAGCAACCTCAAACTCCTGGGCTCAAGCAATCCTCCTGCCTCAGCCTCCCGAGTAGCTGGGACTACAGGCATGCGCCGCCATGCCCGGCTAATTTTTTTCTATATATATTAGTTGGCCAATTAATTTCTTTCTATTTATAGTAGAGACGAGGTCTCACTCTTGCTCAGGCTGGTTTCGAACTCCTGACCTCGAGCAATCCGCCCGCCTCGGCCTCCCAGAGTGCTAGGATTACAGGCGTGAGCCACCGCTCCCGGCCTGTTTAACCTTTTGAGGAACTGCCAGGCTTCTTTCCAAAGAGGCTACACCATTTTACAGTTCCATCAGCAGCATATGAGAATTCCAATTTTTCCACATTCTCCCCTACACTTATTATTATTTGTGTTTTTGATTATAGCTATCCTAGTGAGTGTGAAGTGCTATCTCATTGTGGTTCTGATTTGCCTTTTCTGATGGCTAATGATGTTGAGCATTAACAAATACTCCTTTAATCCCAATGAATTATAGATAGGAGCTGGGAGATTTAAAGGATAGGAAACAATCTGCGAATGGCCCATTAGCATGTTGCTGTTGGAATCTATTACCCGTGTCTTCAGAGTCTTTCTGGGATGGAAACGAACTGGGAAGGCCAGTGGATTTACTCATTTCCTTCAGCCCCTGTAATCTTTTCAATACAGGTTCTAGGCCCTTTAGGATCTAATATAAATATTGGTCACATGCCATTACATCCCTCAAACCTTGCCCAAAGTCATGAAAAGGAAAAGGAGAAGAAAAGAGTTTGGTATGTTAGTAAGAGACTCCATAGGAATCCATGATTTGATTTGAAAAAATAAGTGCAATCCTGTATTATTGTAGAAATCTTGAATCATAGATCAAAAGCCCCTCTTCATGGTCACTGGGAAGTAAAGAAAATTCTAAAATTCTTCTATTTGCATAGATAGGGATCAGCAAGCTTTTTTGTAAAAAGCTGGTTCGTATATATTTTTATTTTTGTGAAAAGCTGGTGAGTCAGAGTTTCTGTTTCAGCTACTCAATTCTGCAGTTGTAATGCAAAAACAGCCAGAGACAATACAGAAACAAATGGGTGTGGTTACATTCCAATAAAACTTTATTTACAAAAAACAGGTGTTGGGCTGGATTTGGCCCACAGGCTCTATTTGCTGATGTAGAAGAAAGAGGAGATTCTTGGGAAAATTCATTTCCATAGTAACTTGAAAATGGATGAGAGCGGATGCTTTTTATTTTTCCTACACAGATGTTTTACAACTGGACTTGGCTTCTCACTACCCTGGGTGGGTCAACTGATTGATTTTGCAGAGGTTATTTAAATGTCTCTCTCCTTTTTTTTTCTATGTTTTTTTTTTTTTTTTATTCCTAGGACAGTATCTTTGAGGCATTTAAAACTAGACCACAGAGAATTTCAGAGCTATCTTTTGGAACAACTTTTTCTCATTTAAAAAAAATCTGAGATCTCAGATTTAATTAATTATTCCATTAATTGCTTCAGTTATTTTCAATCAGTTTAAACTTTTTCATGTGCTTCTTTTATTTCTATTACAATAAAAGTGCCCATAAAATGATACTAGTTATGCAGACAACTAGAGAAAAACTTGTTTTATCTCATTTCTAAGTCTAAATTACTATAGCTGTTGTCTTTAAAAACACTCTTTAAGCTGCTTAACTGAATCAAGATTTAGATTACAGGAGAAGCATCAAGGAACAACAACCCTTTGGTTTAAGAGGTTAGGCTGGAGCATGGTCTGAGGAAATGCTGAACCACATCTGTGATCTACTCTAGGATCCTTCCTAGCTATGCAACCTAATAAACTCCCCTTAGGCTTAAGCTAGTCAAGGTGTATTTCTGTGACTTGCAGCTTAAGGAGTCCTAGCTAATAAAGAGAACTTCATATTGGAGTTGAGATTTGAAGGATGATGGCTGGGTACCAGGTGGACAGCGAGGGACCGGGATCCAGGCAGAAGGAAGGGCAATGCAAGGTTTAGAATATGGACCTGTATGAGAAAATTGTGTTCTGGGAATGGCAAGACCTTTTTTTGTTGCTGGAGACTAAATTAGAAAACGATAGAGGTAGAAGAGGCTCTACACATGGACCAAATCACAAAGGGCCTTACATGCCCTTTCAGGTGTTTAGATTTTATCCTATGGGGAGCCATTAAAGAATTTTGAGCAAAGGAGCAACATGGGCAGGTTTGTGGGCTTGAAAGATGGTTCCAATGGTGGCACAAAGGACCCAGAATGGAGGTGAGGACACCCGTTAAGGGTTGGTTGCAGTCGTCTAGGTGAGAGATGATGGAAGCCTGAGCTAGGACGCTGACAGCAGGAAGGTGCAGCATATGAACGCTATTAAGGAAGGGGAGTGAATGGTGATAAGGAGTGACTGGGTGTGGAGAACAGAGAACAGGGAGGAGTCTGGGATGACTCTCAGGTTCCTGATTTGGATAACTGTATTGATAAAGGTATTATTTCTCAAAATAGGAAATAAGGTATGTGTGTGTGGAGGGGCTGATATGAGAGGAAGGACATGGGCAGAAAGATGATGAGTTTAATTTTGGACTTGTTGAGAGAGAGATGCATGGGGGCTATCCAGCTGGATTCTGCACGAGGCAGTTGCATTATCAGATATAAGTGACGGTTGTTGAAGAGAACGCTCAGAGTTTGCACGGTGAGAAACGAAGAGGTACAGACCCTTGAGGATATGGCCATTTAAATTGTGGTCAGAGCAGAGAAATAACCAGGAGGAATGTAAGTAACCAAAGTAAAGGATGAGATAAATCTAAGGAGGATTATTTGATTTTTTTATTGCTGATTTGCTTGAGTTCTTTGTAGATTCTGGTTATTAGTCATTTATCAGACGCATAGCTTGCAAATATTTTCTCCCATTCTGTAGGTTGTTTGCTCTGTTAATTATTTCCTTAGCTGTGCATAAGCTTTTTAATTTAATCAAGTTCCATTTATTTATTTTTGTTGTTGCTGTAATTACCTTTGGGGTCTTCTTCATAAATTCTTTGCCTAGGGTGATATCTAGAAGAATTTGGATGGAACTGGAGATCATTATACTAAGTGAAGTATCTAAAGAATGGAAAAACAAACACAAGTACTCACTATTAAATTGGAACTAACCGATGGGCACACGTGTGCATAGAGGGAAGTAAAACTCAATGGAAATTAATCAGGGAGGAGGGGAGAAGAGGGAAGAGAGGATGGGTGAAAACTTACCGAAGGGGTATAATCAAAAAGTATGTGGGTGACAGGCACTCTTATAACTCAAGCATTATAAAAGCGATTCATGTAACCAAAATTATTTATACCCTGTAATACTTCGAAAAAAATTTCTAAGGAGGATGAAGAGGTTAAGGGCATCCAATATGCCAGGGATAGCAAACTCTATAATGGCTGAAAGGGTGTGCTGAATTTGGCTACTAATGGTTAACTGGTAGTTAAAATGGTTTCAGGTGGCTGAAGGAAAGCCCTGACTGCAGAGCTTGGAAGAGGAGGTGGGAGATAAAGACTCTAGGCAGCCAGTGTACAACGCTCTTTTTACGTTTCACTTTAAAGGACAAGAGAAAAGGTAGCCTAGAAGTTGGGAACATACAAGCCTAGGAATGGTGGTAGTTTTTCAGTTATGGAAGAGATGAAGCATGTTCATGGGCTATGGGGGACAGTCACTGACTCCAGGTAACGACGTGATAAAGAAAACAATGAGGCCGGGCGCGGTGGCTCACGCCTGTAATCCTAGCACTTTGGGAGGCTGAGGCGGGCGGATTGCTCAAGGTCAGGAGTTCGAAACCAGCCTGAGCGAGACCCCATCTCTACCAAAAATAGAAAGAAATTAATTGACCAACTAAAAATATATATACAAAAAATTAGCTGGGCATGGTGGCGCGTGCCTGTAGTCCCAGCTACTCAGGAGGCTGAGGCAGTAGGATCGCTGAGCCCAGGAGATTGAGGTTGCTGTGAGCTAGGCTGATGCTACGGCACTCACTCTAGCCTGGGCAACAAAGTGAGACTCTGTCTCAAAAAAAAAAAAAAAAAAAGAAAGAAAGAAAACAATGAAGAAAGGATGAAGGAAGGAGAAAGAATATTGATGGAACAAGGACCAAAAGGATGGGACCCAGAGAACAGGTAAATGGATGAGTGATGGATGCGGTCATTGCTGTCGTACCCGTTTCTTGTGGTTGTGTATTCACATGGTGTGTATTGCGGGCATACTAAATAAGTAGAAAATGCAGTACTGACGACCATGGAGATGCTCGCTTCAGCTGGAGAGACAAACATGAAACAACATTGATCAGTGCTAAGCAATTATTGATGTGTATAACAGAGTCTAAGAATTTTGACAGGAATGGCAAGAATATGGCACTCGAACCCTAGTTTGTCTCTTCTTGACCTCTGGCAAACAACAGTAACTGATCACAGTGTCTCTTCTCTGCTCACTTGTGGACTGGGAGTTCATCACAGGGCTTTAGGCAGCCTCTAACAGTTTGTGAGAGTTGAAGCTCGAGTTGAAAGCTATGTGCCATCTTTGGTTTATGGTAAAAATGGTAAATACCATAAGAATTTGAAGAAAGTTGTATTGTTTCCCAGAGTAAATTGTATGCTTTTCAAGGAAAAGGACCATATGTTCTATTTCTTCAGTAGTGCTCACACCATTACAGCGAGAGGCTCAGTTAGGGCTTGATGAATTATTTTCATAATTTTTAGGAGATCTTATAAGGACTTAAGTCAACTCAATATATGTTGTTATTTTATTGCTTATTGCACTTCTGTAAGTCCTAAAGAAGTTTTTTCTTTAAAACAGTTTATATGCTGGCATCTGACAACTTTTTCTACCCTTACACTCATTGAAGCTCGTTTTCTCTTGTTTTCTTTGTTCTTATGGAAGATGGAAAACAGCTGGTCAGCATTGTCAGCTACTACTTGTTAAATGCCTTTAGCTTGAGGACCTCATGCTAAGAGAAATAAGCTAGTGGCAAAGAGATAAATATCGTACAATTCCACTTATGCGACGTACCTAGAGGAGTCAAATTCATAGAGACAGAAAGGAGAATGGTGGTTACCCGGGGCTGGGGAAAGAAGGGGATAAGGAATTATTTTTTAATGGATGCAGAGTTTTAATTTTTCAAGATGAAGAGAGTTCTGTGGATGGATGGTAATGATGGTGACACGACAATGTGAATGTTCTTAATGCTGCTGAACTGTACATGCAAAAGTGGTTAAGATGATTTAAAAAATCCTTTAGGTACATACAAAGGCATATCTTTATCCAGTGGGGGTATCAGAGAAACTATTGCCTGGCAACCCCATCTTCTCTAGAGGATTGTTTGCGCTATTCCATTTGTTTTTCATCTTCGTGGCCTCTCTTCCCATTCTTCCAAAAACTTTTGTTGCTCTTCTCTGGACCATCTTCAAGCCTTCCACAAACCAGATGTAGTTTTGGAAAGATGGCAAAGCCAGTGCAGTGGGGGTGCTCAGGGGTGTTAGGGTTTTGTGCGGCAGTAGAGTTGCTCATGACAACAGCGCTGCATTGCCTGTGGTTTGTCCTAGTCCGTAAGATATGACTTCTGTCCTTTCCTTCTATAAACTTGGGGTGGGTAGATCAGATGAACTCTAACAACATTTCCAGCTCACCATTATCTTTGGCCTTTTTCATTGTGAACTTGTGTTAACATTCTGCCATTTTTAGGTTTATGTAATGAAATATACATTGGTCTTTCAAAATTCTGGATGTAATACATATATATTTTGTGAACTTGTTTTTCCATTTTTTTTTTTCTGCACTGAACTTTGGCACAATTTTAAAAAATAAAAAGCCTTGCTTTTTGGTTAAGTACCATGATTCCTGAATAGAGCACCAGAATATAACCAGTACTATGTCTTAATTAGCGTGTTTTCTCCCCGACCCTCTAAAACACTAAGCTGAAAGTCTCTGATTTCCTAGTTTATAACTTACAATTAAATGCTGTGGGTCTTGGGCTTTATTGGGAATGCCTCATCAGCAAAGCAGTTCAGCCTGGCTTAGTTTTTTTTTTTTTTTTTTTTTTTTTGAGACAGAGTCTCGCTTTCTTGCCTAGGCTAGAGTGAGTGCCGTGGCGTCAGCCTAGCTCACAGCAACCTCAAACTCCTGGGCTCAAGCAATCCTACTGCCTCAGCCTCCCGAGTTGCTGGGACTACAGGCACGAGCCACCATGCCCGGCTAATTTTTTATATATATATATTAGTTGGCCAATTGATTTCTTTCTATTTTTATAGTAGAGACGGGGTCTCGCTCAGGCTGGTTTTGAACTCCTGACCTTGAGCAATCCGCCCGCCTCGGCCTCCCAGAGTGCTAGGATTACAAGCGTGAGCCACCGCGCCCGGCCAGCCTGGCTTAGTTTTAAATCTCTTTCCTTTGTTCTTATCTAGCAGAAAAGCTTTTGGGTGAAAACCTGGAAATGTGGATAGGAATCCTTACTCTGTTACAGTTAGTATGTGATTACGGTCTGGTTGCCTCAAGAAAAAAAATTCATATAGCACAGTTATATGCTCATAAGCCCTTGTCTCCACAATTTGATGCTACTGCTGTTGGTTTGGCTGGGTATTTGCTTTCATTTATCGGTTGTTTCAGTGAAGTGAAGAGGAGGAGGATGGGAAGGTATGTAGTAGAATAATGGCATGTAAGATTTATCCAACACCAAGAAACTCAACTCCCACTTTCTAGTTCTCTTTCTAAATAAATATAAATGTGAGATTGGTGCTGGGCTAGTCAGAAATTGCAGGTATGTGTGTGCATCTCACTTCTGTTATTACTGCCCAGAAGGTGCTCTCATGCCTTCTCCCAGCTGATAACCCTCAAGGTTGCTGTTTCTGCTTCCCAATCTGAGGAATTTCATGAATCGTGGCTCCAGTTTTAGTAGACTAATCACATCCCAAGACTTGGGTGGCTTTAGATCTGACCTGTTATTAAAATACTCGGCATTCTGCGAAGTGACACTAGAGGATCTGAGGAAGAAGTCTGATGTGGCATTTATGGTAGGTCCAAGTTTACTCTGCACCCAAAGAAGTTAGATGCTCCCACCACTGATTTATAGAAGTTGATGTTGGTCTGGAGCTCAATGCCATGCTGGCGCCATGCTGTCTGCTGGCCTTTCAAAGGGAATTCTGGCCGCCTTAATTTGGCTTCATATTTCTTGGATGACCCATGTGTTTTGGACAGTATACTGTCTGTGTGGCAGAGTTTAGTTGTACCGTTTAGCCTGTGTTACCAGAAAATGTTGCTGGCTGAGTCCTTACATGAGCTGGGTGCTATGTGACCATAGACGGCCTTAGGCATCCGTCCTTGTTACCAAGTTGATGGACCAAATGGACCTGAATCAGTTGTTTGTCTGATAGTCTGTGCATAGTCAACAAAACAGCGCAGTTGCATAATGCGTTGACAATCTTGGTAATCTAAGGAGAAAGCTGCTTCCCTGGAGTCCAGAAATGTGTGATCAAACTTGTATCCCCATGGGAGATGGCAGAGCATTTATTAATAAAGTCTATTGTACCAAATATTATTGGACAAATAAAGTTAGAACACTCTAACTCCCACACATGCAATCAGACAATGCTGGGCAAGATTTTGATGCTGGCAAATGCATCATCGAGGCCATTCTCCAGCCACTAACACATTGTATGGCAATGAATATGCACTTGGAATATGTGTGACTCAATGTGTGAACAAAGGAACAAATGCAATTAGCAGCTCTCAGATTCGAATTCTGCAAATTGTGTTGAAAACTTTCAGAAAGGATTGATATATTGTTCCCTGCCATTTTCCTCTGCCTGTTATATAGCAGGGATGATATTACCCCAACGATTTTGTCGTTTGAAGCTACAGCATGTTTCTCAACCGCTGATACTGAGAAATTCAAGTCCTGGAGACTTTTTCCTGGGATTCTAGAGAGGAAAGGAGGATGGCTTCCAATCCCTGCTGAGAATTTAACTGAGATGGAAAGAGGGCTACACATCTCAACACTGCAGAAAATAGCAAAGTAGGTCTGAGAATCCAAGACAGTAGAATTCAGCAGCAGCTCACAAATGGAAACCAGCAGCTCAAAATGCAGTATGGTATGTGAATCACTGCTAAATTGAATGCTATGGACAAATCAAAGAGTATATTATTTGTTTTCAGAAGGTTGTCATTGAGGTTGTAGTAGAGTTTGAAGCTATCTGGTAGAAGGGATAGGGGAACAGTTTTATCTCAGTGTGAAAGGGCACAGCCGCTTAAAAGATGTCAGAAAAACAATGTATTCAGAAGAGCAGTCCAGGGGTGGGGGAAAAACCCAGTGCATCAGCAGTGATGTTGGAAGAAATAAGGACCAAAACAAATGCCTCATTTCTGACTCTTTCCTGCCCTCTTGTATTATTAATAGCGTTGGTCCTTTTTCCTTCCAACATGTCATGCAGAAGGGGCACAGGAAGAAAACAGCGATCTTGAACACTAGGGAAGAAAGGAAGAAGTGGATGATTGCAGAGCAACATAAAACAGCTGTTGAAACACTGTGTCAAGTGTAAAATTCTCATAGAAGGCACATCTGCTTTACACTGGAGGAGGATCATTTTTCTTTTTTGTTTCAATGTGATCACAAAGAGTTAAAGTAGGTTTGATAGAGTGAGAAGAGGTAGTGCAGCCTATTTGTTTTCAGTTGTTTCCTCCTTAAGGGTAAACAAAAGCCTTCCTTATGAGTGTTACTAAAGCTTTTTGGAAAAATCAAAGGGAACAGGGGAAGTCCAGGTAACATGGAAATAATGGGGTATTGTATCTGCCAAGCCCCAGCGGGCGCATCCTGGGCTGGTTACTCTGGTGTCCCTCCCCCAGCCCTGCTTCCCTGTTTGAAGTGGCTGGGCGCCTTGCCTATACCTGGAAGCTGATAAGACATCCTCACTGCTCGCTCTCAAGGTTTTCCAAGAAAAATAGCAAAGAACGCACTTGTGTTAAGGTGCAGGAGTTGCTGACTGACAGTGTCTCCAAAGAATCAACATGCCCATGTTTCTGCCTCCTCTTGTGTTCCCAGGCTGATTCTCAGCTCAAAACTGATAAAAATTGATGTGTTTTTGTAAATCAACAAGTACAGACCTTCAGCTCATTCTCTAGATCCTGATGTGCCAATTTAAGAACCTTCCCCTCTGCTCAGAAAATGACTCTGCGAACACTATTTGCAGGAAAGGCATTGTCCAGAAAAATGGGCGTAACTTTGTGTATGTTGGTTCATATTAATGATAATTCAACTAATATTTGTCCAGTCCCACTATGAGCCAGGCTCTGTGCTTGGTGTTGCAATCACAGCAGTGAATGAGTCTTTACCCTTGAGAAGCTTCAATATTTAAGGAAAAGACTTGGTTATTTTTGAGGTAGTATTGCATAGAAAAATCGAACATTTTTTTGTAAAAATTTTTTATTTTTTGAGACAGAGTCTCACTTTGTTGCCCAGGCTAGAGTGAGTGCCTTGGCATCAGCCTAGCTCACAGCAACCTCAATCTCCTGGGCTCCAGCAATCCTCCTGCCTCAGCCTCCCGAGTAGCTGGGACTACAGGCATGTGCCACCATGCCCAGCTAATTTTTTGTATCTATATTTTTAGTTGGTCAATTAGTTTCTTTCTATTTTTAGTAGACGCAGGGTCTTGCTCAGGCTGATTTTGAACTTCTGACCTTGAGGGATCCACCCGCCTCAGCCTCCCAGAGTGCTAGGATTACAGGCGTGAGCCACCGTGCCCGGCCTCTAACATTTAAGAGGTGGGTTTAAAACTGTGGCATTAAACACTGCATATAATTTCTCAAAGATTTGCTTTTCATCTTTTTATTAGGGAAGAGCATTTAATATCAAAATTACTATTCTGCGTGGCCATGATTAAAGACAAAAAATACCTCCAACTGCAGAGGCTTCTGATTTTAGCAGGAGAATGTTTTTTTAGATTTCTGCCTCACAAGGAACATCTGTGGGATGCATTCTTATTTGAAGGAAGTTTCATTTTGGTCCTCTCCTAGAGCTTTTGTGTGTTTAGATTGAGGAAACATATAGGAGAAATTTCTATACTTATATTGCAAGCACGATTTACATCAAAGCATAAGCCTTATGCACTGATCGGGTCCCCCTGCCGCTAGGTTGTATCCTATGATTTTGCATAATAGTAACCACGCTTCAGTGCCACATTGATTCTGCAGCCATTTCCTCTGGGTTAATTGGAAACATCTCTTTTGAGATTGAGCAGGGAATGCAGAAGTAGCACCAACCAGGTTCCTGTGGCGTGCACATGTTTAAAGCCACTGTTCTCTTGGAGCTTGCTTCATTTCTTTATTTGGTATGTCCTTTTACTGGAAATAGCATTCTCAAAACAATTAGCTCTGTCTTGCTGAGTTTTACCCAGCAGTGTACCTTACCTTTCATCTTTTCTTTCCTCTTGTCACTCCATATTGTCAGGTTTTATGTTCCTTTTCTGTGTGTCACTTTTTGGTCAGCTTGAGTGTAAAGACATTCTTAATCCTCCACCCCCAGCTGTCTTCGTGTCTTCGGTAAGGGAGAGCTCGGGTTGGTTTGGAGGCGGTGGCGAGTGAGTGGGCTGGTGCTCCTTACCAAGCGGGGCCATGTGTCGGCGCCAGCGACCCCACTCAGGTGCAGCCATCTCCACTCCCGAGCTCATCTTTATGTCCCCAGCAAACGCGCATAATCTTAGGCAAACAAACAATCCTGCCAAAAAGGGCATCCAACAGCTCCTCAAGACAGAGCAACAATTCTTGGCTCCCGCATCAGTAAAATTATCTATTTTCAAAACAATCCTTTAAAAAAAGAAACCAACAAAGGGGATAGTGTTGTTTATGTAACTTTTTTGTAAGGTTATAAAAAGTGTTTTCCTCTCTGGGTACAAAATGGGTACGGTGCGTGTTCCCAAGCCTAGAGAGGTTGTTTGGGAAAGCAGTGATATCTCTGGAGATTTTCCTTTGCTAATGACTTCGGCCTTTCTCCCTTGTGAAAGAAAACATGGTGTTTTTCTTTCTTTCTTTTTTTTTTTTTTTTCCACATTCTGCTCTAGAAGTTCTCAGGAATGGTTGTTGGGAACTGAGTAAATTGAATCATTTCTTTTGCCCCTGAAAGCTGCTCTCAGGCCCCATGAGGTAAACAGGCAGAAAGAAGTGATGCAGCAAGGCAGCCAGACGACCCCTTTGTCACTGGTGGGAGGAGGTGGCAGGGTCGCCGTAGCGCGCACTCCAGCTCCTGACGGTGCCTCTGGCCTGTCCAGTGCCCACCGTGAGCTGTGCAACCTAGGCTAAACACGTTTCTCTTTCTGATTTCCTTTCTCTTGCCACCTCTTGGCCATTAGCTTCCGCCAGTAGCCTGCCAGTTATCTGCAATTAGCATTCCTGGAGCCCACCTAGAAAGAGGGTGTGTTGGGGGAGTCTTCATCACAGACTTCAAGAAACCTGGAAAATGAAACTGAAAACTTAAAAATCCACAAATAAGGGATTCAAAAACCTTATATGCTTAGAGAGAAAAGCAAAGATGAAAGAAAGCAAAGGGCACCCTGCCATCTTAAACAAGGAAGGCAGAATAAATGAATGTAAAGGGATCTTTGTAGAGCGAAGAATGTACAAACACAGAGAGGAATACGAGGCAGACTTGCCGTCCAGGTTGAAGGGAGTAGATCAGTGAGTTCTCCCCGGGATGAGCGCCAGGGACACAGCTTGGGGTTGTGAAATGTGGGAGATGGTGGGATCTGTCCACCACACCAGGGATGCTGGCTGGGATCGCGCTCCCCCCGGGACTGCCCCCTCTTCTTGTCTCATGGAGTCACCTGGGTCATTTAGCGGGGACAGAAGTAGGATTGAGGTGGTTGGGTTTCAGATCAGCTGTATCCATTAGCTATATTTTTTGTTTGTTTTGCAGGGAGTAATGTAGGATCTCCAGGGTAACTGTTGACTTTGTCGATTATCAGTGAGAAGCATTTCACAACAAATTTCAGCTACGTGCCATGTTCCCATCTCAGCTCAGGCTTAGACTGGACCTGGTCGTGGGTCCCTTTGGGATCTGAGGGTGTTTCATTTTTTTGTGTTTCTTGGCTTGTGAGAGTTTTCAGATATGTCTTAGCTTTACTCATTTGCTCAGGGAGAATCTTCAGGACACAGTGAAAAATAAGGATATTGGGCCGAAGGTCATATGTTGGTTCAGGATTTCTACAAAATGCCAAAATTTTGTTACTTCTTTTGACTGTATGAGTGGAGTTTTAAATTTTATAAATTTTATTTTTAAAGTACATCTTGCTCTTAGGAAGCTATTACTTTAATTTTGGAGAAGGAGCATTCTCATCCACCAACCACTTGTTAATTTAGTACCTACTAAATCTCTAGAAGAGCAGAGTGCAGGGGAGGGCCTGTTTGGTGTGGCCCATGGACTAGGGCATGGCTTCCCTGAAGTAGGCTTTGACAAATGAGTAGGAGCTCCCTGAATGAGATAAAAGAGGATGTGTCAAGCATAGCAGAGTCTCAGAGTCATGAGAATGAAGAACTTGAAGAGGGGGAGTGACAGTTCCTGAGTGATTAAAATGAGCCAAGTGGTGGGGCCAGAGGTAAACATTGAGGTTGGGAAGATAGATTAGGGTCAGGCTTTGTATGCCAAGTAAAAAGTTCAGATTTTATCCTTCAAGAACTGGACATTTATCTGAAATTCTTAATTAAGGTCATGATATAAGAGATAGAGTGGACCTTTTTTACTCTTCTTGGCAGCCCAGCAAAAAAAAAATTATGCCAGAGAGACAGTGGGGAACTTGTTTCCTGTTAGAGGAGAGAGGAGATTCTCTGCCTCATCCTGCAAGCCTGGTCTAATTGTAGAAGCTGAAAGTGTGAAGTCCCCTCTTTCCAGTCCCATTCGCAGTTAAGGAACAGGCACGTGATTGGCTCTGCCAATCAGCTGTCTCCACTCCAGACTTTGAATAGTGAAGAGAAGGAGTAGAGACCTCAAGCAAAATCCATTTTGCTGGAGATGGAGCCATCAGTGTTTAGAAGCAGTGGTGGGCAAGCACTTGTCGGTCGGGTCAAGTGTCCACTGATTTGGGATGGTGGTGGAAGCTTCAGTGTCTCTCCCCAGTAGCAGCAAAGATGTCTTCACCTCATCATCTCCCCAGCATGATTTCAGGCATTGCTTCTGGCTGCATAGCCTCCAAACCTGGTTATTTATCTCTCTAAGAAATCCATTGGGGCTGTCCAATATTCTTTTTATTTTTTTTTAAAGTCATGTCTGTAGAGGTATAACTTGCCGATAATAAGATGCACCCTTTTAAAGTTTATATTAAGGTTTGTGCAAAAGCAATTGCGGTTTGGGACTGTGAATTTTAAATCATCATAACTAGGCTCAAACACATCTTTATTAATCAAAATGGGAACCATTACAATCAACACATTTTTGCCAATGAGAAATAAGTTTGTTTATTCCTTTAGCATAAAAATCTGGGCTTTGGGATTCCATGAACTCTTGGAAAGCATTTTCTGCATCCTGCTGGTTGTGGAAGTGTGTTCCCTGCAAAAAATTGTCCAGATGGTTGAAGAAGTGGCAGTTGGTTGGTGAGAGGTCAGGTGAATATGGCAGATGAGGCAAAACTTCGTAGCCCAATTCGTTCAATTTTTGAAGCATTGGTTGTACAGTATGTGGTCAGGCGGTGTCGTGGAGAAGAATTGGGCCCTTTCTGTTGACCAATGCCAGCTGCAGGTGTTGCAGTTTTCAGTGCATCTCAGTGATTTGCCGAGCACATGTCTCAGATGTAATGGTTTGGCCTGGATTCAGAAAGCTGTAGTGGATCAGACCAGCAGCAGACCACCAGGAAGTGACCATGACCTTTTTGTGGTGCAATTTGGCTTTGGGAAGTGCTTTGGAGCTGCTTCTCGGTCCAGCCACTGAGCTGGTTGTCACTGGTGGTTGTCTAAAATCCACTTTTTTGCCACACATCACAATCCGATTGAGAAATGGTTTGTTGTTGCGTACCAGAAGAGAAGAAAACACTTCCAAATGATGATTTGATTTTTGGTCAGCTCATAAGGCACCCACTTATATAGCTTTTTCACCTTTCCAATTTGCTTCAAATGCTGAATGACCATAGAATGGTTGACATTCTTTGGCAACTTCTCGGATAGTTGTAAGAGGATCAGCTGTGATGATTGCGCTCAATTGGTCGTTGTCAACTTCCAATGGGCAGCCACTGCACTCCTCATCTTCAAGGCTCTCACCTCCTTTGCAAAAGGTCTTGAACCACACCTGCACTGCGCATTCGTTAGCAGTTCCTGGGCCAAATGTGTTGATGTTGCCAGTTGTCTCTGCTGCTTTACGGCCCATTTTGAGCTCAATGAGAAAAATCTCTCCAATTTGTTTCTTGTCTAACATCCTTTCCATAGTCTAAAATAAACAATAAGTCATTAGTAAAAAAAACAAAGTGAGAAATGTGCATTAAAATGATGTATAACATAACCATATTTATATAAGAATGTATTCTAATATCAAAGGGCAAATGTCAACACTGCTAAAACTGCAATACTTTTGCACCAACCTAAATAGTTCAATGAGTTTTAACAAATAATTTAGTTCAACCACCACCCTAAGATGTAGACTGCTAGCCCGAAAAGTTCCCTTTGTGCCCCTTTGAAGTCAGTCCCCTCTCCTTGTCCCCAGCCCCTGGCAACCCCTGACCTGACTTTTTGTCCCTAGAGTCTTACCTTTTCCAAACACTCATAAAATGGATCATGCAGTATGAAGCTTTTATGTCTGACTTTTTTTCACTTAGCACAATGCTTTTGAGATTCATTTGTGTTGTTGTACATATTAGTTAATTTCTTTCTATTAAATAATATTCATTTATTTGGTTATTTCACAATTTATTCATTCACCATTGGTTGGACATTTGATTTCTTTCCTGTTTTCAGCTTTTATGTATAATGCTATTAGGTGGTGAACATTCATGTACAAGTCCTTGTGTAGACACATGTTTTTATTTTTCTTGGGTAAATATTTAGGAATGAGATCACTGGATCATATGATAAGTGTATGTTAAAGTTTGTAAAGAAACTGTCATTCTGGTGGATTCCTTTGCTTAAAAAAAAAAAAAAAAGAAAAAAAAAAAAAAAAGAAACTGTCAAACTGTTTTCCAAAGTGATTATATCCTTTTGTGTTCCCACCAGCAGTGTAGGTTGAGTTCTAGCCCTGCAGGCCTTGACAGCAGTTACTAATGTCAGTCATATTACTTTTAGGCATTTCAGTAGGTATAGTGATATATCGTTGTGGTTTTAATTTGTATTTGTCTAAACGCAGTTAATGTTGGACATCTTTTCATGTGCTTATTTGTATTCACTCATCATTTTGGGGGTTGTATGTGTTTAAATATTTTATCTATTTTTATTATGTTGCATATTTATTATTGTATTCTTCATGTATCCTAGGTAAGTCTTTTATTAGATACTTGTTTTCCAAATATTTTTCAAAGTCTGTGGCTTGTCTTTCCATTTACTTAACATTACTTTTCAAAGAGCTGAATTTTTACTTTTGAAGAGATGTAATTATCAATTTTTTATAGTTCATGATTTTTTTGTGTTCTTAGGAATCTCTGCATAATTTAAAGTTACAAGGATGTTGTCCTATCTTTCCTTCTAGAAATGTTATAGTTTTAGGTCTTATATTTATGAGTTTATGATGAATTTTGAGCTTTTTTAATATGGGAAAGAAAGATTAAAAATTTTCTATCAGTGAGTATGTGGATTTTTGGTGAATTATTCTTGCATCGTCGTTGAAAGCACAGTTCTTTCTCCAATGAATTGTCTTGGCATCTTTGTCAAAAATCAATTAACTACTTATATGAAGGTCTGTATTTGAACTATTTATTCTGTTACATTTTTATGTCAATACCATACTGTCCTGAAAGCAGGTAATGTGAGTACTCTTAGTTCTTTTTCAGTAATTGTTTTGGATATTCTGGATCCTTTACATTTCCATATAAATTTTAGAATCAGCTTTTCAATTTTAATTTTTGTTAGATTTATTCCTATTTCTTATTTTATAATGCTTTTGTAAGTGGTATTTTCAAATTTCACTATCCAACTCTTTGTAGTTAGTATATACAATTGATTTCAAATAAATCATCCATTTCATGTAAGTTATCAAATTTCTTGGCCTAAAGTTATTTCTAATTTTTCCTTATTATCCCTTTTAATATTTGTGCTATCTGTAGTGATATCTCCTCTTTTATTTGTGATATTGATAATTGTATCTTTTTTCTTGATCAATCTAGCTAAATGTTTATAAATTTTATTGAACTTTTCAAAGAATTAGCTTTTGGTTTCACGAATTTTCTGGATTAATTTTCTATGTCCTGTTTCAGTGGTTTCTGCTCTTATCTTTATCATTTCTTTCCTTTTCTTTCTTTGATTTCACCTGATCTTCGTTTCCTAGTGTTTTATACTTAGCCAAAAGATTGAGAAGCAATATGTTCCTAGTTTTTTAATGTAGAAGCTTAGATCATTGATTAAAGACTTTTTTTCTTTTCTAATACAAGCATTTAATGCTATACATTTCCCTACAAGTACTACTTTAGCTGCATTCCACGAACTTTAATATGTTATGTTTTCAATTTTATTCAGAATATTGACTAATTTATATTGTGACTTCTTCTTTGGCTCAAGGATTATCTAAAAGTAGATTGTTTAGTTTCCAAATCTTTAGGGATCTTCCGAATATCTTTCTATTATTGATTTTTCATTTAATTCCAATCTGTTCTGAGAATATACTTTGTATAATTTCTATCCTTTTAAATTTATTGAGTTTTGTTTTATGGCACCAAATCTGGTCTATCCTGAAGAGTATTCCATGTACATTAGAAAACCTGTTTGTTCTGCTTCTGGGTGAAGTAGTCTATTAATATCAATTAGGTCAAATTAATGACCTAATTGATATTAATGACCTAATTAATATTAATTAGGTCAAATTAATGAATGACCTAATTGATATTAATGACCAATTGAGTTTGTTAATGACCCAATTGAGTTAATTTATGGTGTTGTTCAAGTAATCTGTATCATTGTAGATTTTTGGGGGTACTTGTTCTATCAAATACTCAGGCAGAGTGTTGAAGTCTCCATATACATCTGTGAATTTGTCTATTTTTCCTTTAACCCTGTCAGTTGTCTTTTATATATTTTGAAGCCTTTGATGTTAGGTGCAAAGACATTTAGAATTCTTATGTCTTTATGAATTTACCTTCTCTTTATGTCTGTAAATATTATTTGTTTGTTTGACATTAATACAGTCTCCCCAGCTCTTTTTTGAGTAGTGTTCTTATAGTATATTTTCCCCATTCTTTAACTTTTAATATATCTATGTCATTATATTTAAAATAGCTTCCATGTGGTGGATTTTTCTTTCAATCTGACAATCTCTACCTTTTATTAATAATTGAGTTACATCATTTACATTTTATGTAATCATTCATGTGGTTGGATTTGTACCTACCATCTTGCTAGTTTTTCACTTGTCCCATCTCCTCTTTGTTTTTATTCTCCTGTTTTCCCGTATTCTTTTGAAGTTATTGGGTATTTTTAATAATTCCATTTTATTTCTACTATTGGCTTATTAGTTGCATGTATTTTTTTAAATTATTGCTCGTGGATTCACAGTATACATCTTTAATTCTTCACACTTAATGTTCAAATAATATATCTTATACCAGTATACTTTCATTTCCTGCCTCTCATCCTTTGTGCTGTTGTTTTACTTTTTATTTCTACATATGTTATAACCTCATAATACTTAGTTACTATTAATATTTTGCTTTAAACGATCTTTTAAAAAGAGCAAAAATGAAGAAAAAATTTAACATTTACTTTTTTTTGTTTGTTTTTTATAATCTTTAAGACTCTTCAATTCTTTGTATAAATCAAAATTTCCTTCTGGTTTCATAGTTTTTCTACCTTTAAAATTCTTGTAGTGCATCAATGCTGGCAATGAATTGTCTCGATTTCTTTTTCTGAAAAACTCTTTATTCCATCATGATTTTAAAGTTCTCTGTTAATGCCTCCCTTTTTTTCTTTTCTGTGAATAAGCAATGCTACTTCTATTGTCTTCTGGCTTTCATAGTTTTAACAAAAAGTATGCTGTATGTCATATATCTTTCTTCCTTATTATATAATCTTATTTTCTGGTTGCTATCTAGCTTATTTCTCCACATGGATTTCTAGCAGTTTGATTCTGATGTGTCTAGGGGTGTGTGTGGATATGTTTAAAAAATTTTTTTTTTTTTTTTTTTGAGACAGAGTCTCGCTTTGTTGCCCAGGCTACAGTGAGTGCCGTGGCATCAGCCTAGCTCACAGCAACCTCAAACTCCTGGGCTCAAGCAATCCTCCTGCCTCAGCCTCCCGAGTAGCTGGGACTACAGGCATGCGCCACCATGCCCGGCTAATTTTTTCTATATATATTAGTTGGCCAATTAATTTTACTATTTATAGTAGAGACGGGGTCTCGCTCTTGCTCAGGTTGGTTTCGAACTCCTGAACTCAAATGATCCGCCCGGCTCGGCCTCCCAGAGAGCTAGGATTACAGGCGTGAGCCACCGCGCCCGGCCCCCCAAAAAAATTTTTTTTTTGAGACAGAGGTTCCTCTGTTGCCTAGGCTAGAATATATTGGTGTCATTATAGCCCACCGCAACCTCAAACTCCTAGGCTCCAGTGATTCTCCTGCCTCAGCCTCCCAAGTCACAAGGACTACAGGTGTGTACCAAAATGCTTAGCTAATTTTTCTATTTTTTGTAGAGATGAGGTTTTGCTCTTGCTCAGGCTGGTTTTACCACCAACAAGCCGCTGTTACCTTATGCTTCATGAGTGGCCCAGGACACTGGAGGTTTTTTTCTTTGTGTAAATGTTCTATCTGCAGCTTTTACAAGGCTCTTGTGATCTGTTAGGCTCAATGAAGTTAAAATTTTGTAAACTAAATTATTTAGTTTTTCCATATTGTTAGGTAGGAATAACATTCTCTTGTGGTTTTCTACATCTTGAGTGGAAGCAAAACTACACTTAGTATTCTTTTTTTTTTTTTTTTTTTTTTTTTTTTTTTTTTTTTTGAGACAGAGTCTCGCTTTGTTGCCCAGGCTAGAGTGAGTGCCGTGGCGTCAGCCTAGCTCACAGCAACCTCAAACTCCTGGGCTCGAGTGATCCTTCTGCCTCAGCCTCCCGGGTAGCTGGGACTACAGGCATGCGCCACCATGCCCGGCTAATTTTTTTTATATATATATCAGTTGGCCAATTAATTTCTTTCTATTTATAGTAGAGACGGGGTCTCGCTCTTGCTCAGGCTGGTTTCGAACTCCTGACCTTGAGCAATCCGCCCGCCTCGGCCTCCCAAGAGCTAGGATTACAGGCGTGAGCCACAGCGCCCGGCCTACACTTAGTATTCTTTAATAAACCCCTTTCTGTTTTAATCAGTTCTACACAATGAAGAATTTTGCCTAATAGAGGAGGCAGTGTATAGTAATAGTCAAAGGCAGACAAAATAGGAGTCACACACAACTGGTTTTAAATCCTAGATCTGCCACTTATCTTATCTCTAACTTTACTCTCTCATTCAGCTTCCTCATTTGTAAGATAAGGATAGAATGGAATAATATATGTAAAATATTAAGCAAATTCCTGACCCATAGAAAAATACGGTGTGAGTCATTATTATTAGATTTAAATGTTATATGAGTAACTCTGGTGACAGATTAGAGGGTACTCTATAGGGAGGCCAGGCTAGAGGCAGAAAGGCCAGTTAGCAACTAAACTCAGGAGATGAAGTGAGAGTCATAAGGGCTTGAAATAGGTCACAGAAAAGGAGATAGAAGGATGGACTTAAAAAGGCTTATGCATAATCAAAATTCCCCTCATGTGGCATCATGTGCTTGTTATTCCATCTTCCCAGTAATTCCCTATTTTCTTCATCAATTTATGTTCAGTTTAGTTTCACACAACAATAATTGCTTGGCTGTTTTTCTCTCTCTACTAAGAGTGAATCCTTTGAGAGATGGGCAAATCTGACTTTCATCAGTGTATCCTCAGTACTTCATACGATGTCTAGCATAGAGTAGGCATCAATAAGTTCATTGACTTAAATTTGACAGAAAAGTTATGTTCTCTTTTTTGCTACTACATCCACTGTTCAGATTGTCTGTAGCTGAGTGTACAATTGTTGGACATTTCCATCTCAGTAGCTGTGACAAGCTGAGTAACCCCTCCATTCTGATTCTAGCTAAATTCTGGATTTTCTGGTGATCTTATCTCTCATTGTTCTGCAGGGAGGGGCAAGGCCAAAACAGGGGCAAAATGTGAAGTGTATTGGGAACCTAGATGTCAGTCAAACAGCTAGATTATCCCACTGCTTTGATTTGTTTGGGAGCTTTATACTCTCTTGCATCTATTTATATCAGGTTCCCCAAAGATGCTCATCTTGATTTAGGTCCAAATTTCATTGACTGTTAGTACACAAATAACTAATAGGTTACCTATGGGGCAGAATGTAGATATCTATGCTACAAGCATGTTTTCCCTCATCATAGGAAAACCATGCTAATGTGTGCTTTCTGGCTTCTTGGGTTTATCAGCTTATGGCCCATGCCAGTTCTTCAAAGGTCCTCATGTAACAAGATGAAAAATATTATATTCAGCAGAATTCTTTTTGGCAAGAGGGCTGTTTTTCTTTAGAAGAATTTCCTTGATAAACCTTCTTGGACTAAAAATTGATACCTCAAGGGGAAAGAACAAATCTGAGTGAAATATGTAAGATTTGTTTGTGGCCCCTACAGGAAACCAAGGATCTGGAGCTAGATAGAGACAGTGGAAGGCAAACCGCTCTGTGATGTGACTCTTCCTGGCTTTTCCTCATCACCTCCCACATCATTGGTAAAGTTACCAACTTTAGATCATGCTTAGAGTAAAAGGCTTAAAAAAAAAGACCTAATGAACCTAATGTAGGAAAAAATTGAAAGCAGGTGTTAAACAAAAACTTGTATGTGAATGTTCACAGCAGCACCTTTCACAATGGCCAAAAAGTGGAAACAACCCAAATGTCCATCAATGAACAAATGGACCAGCAAATGTGGTGCATTCCTACAATGATATATTATTCTGCCATTGAAAGAAACAATGTTGATGAGCCTTGAAAACACTTTGCTAAGTGAAAGAAACCAGATGCAAAAGGTCACATTTGTATCATTCCATCTATGTGGATTACCCAGAGGAGACAAATATCTACAGAGACAGAAAGTAGAGCAGCGGTTGCTTGTGGGTAAGGTGCAGCGACTGCTTAATGGTTATGGAGTTTCTGTTTGAGGTGATCAAAGGGTTCTGGAACTAGCTAGTGGTGGTGGTTGCACAACATCGTGAATGTACTTAATGTTATTGAATTGTACACTTTCAGTGGTTAATGTGGCAAATTTCATGTTGTGTATTTTACCACAATAAGTGGTACAATGTAGGAACTGGGCTCTGAATGTATATGGGAGAAAGGAACCAGGGCAGACAAGGAAAGGTGGAATTGGTGAAAGGAAGTAAACTGTAAGAATATCTAGAGAGAATTGGAAGGCTTTTGACTGTCTCAGCCTATGCCACTGGGGTTTGGGCCAAGGGTAACCAGATCTCTGGCAGCCCTGAGAGAGAACCCAAAGAAAAGGGAAAACATTACAAAGTGTTTTTTTTTTTTTTTAGCTTGAAAATGCAAGCAATGTCTGAATAATGTATAATATAGCAAAATCCAAAGTGTATAGATACTTACAGACTCACTTTCAGTCTAAGTTTACAATACTGTTAAAATGGCTTTCAGTGTTGGGTGAACCATTATCGACTGTGGATGTGCTTTATGTCTGTTCAGTGGTTACCTTCTCAGATCAAAGTTCAGTTTTCTGAATGTGGAAATGTGTCCTGGTCTCACTTTCCATCACCATTACTGTAATCTCCAATATGGATGTATAAATTTATTCAATTGGAACGAACCTAGTGTAAAGCTTCCCTTACACTTGACCCTGGAGGATGATGCAGGGAATCTAAAACCCTGGCGAGGCGGCCTGCAGGGTGGAAGGAGGGCCTTCGTCACGCGGACACCTGCTGGGCTCCTGGCTCACTGGTAGCGCTGGAGCCCACGGTCAGGGACCATCGCTAAACAGCCGGTGCAGAACCAGGGCCAGCATCTCACCCTGTTGGAAGAGCACAGAAATGCTAGGATTCTCACCTTTCCTGTCATTAGCCCCCAGGGCTCTGCTGGAATCCTGGGGGCTGGGCGATTCTGTGTGCTGAGGTCCTGATGGCAAGACTCAAAGATATAAATAAATCTCACAGCAGTTTGTTCAGTTTCATCTCCTTTAAGTCTTTGACCTTTCAATGAAGCCTGCCCTGGACTACTTACTATTACTCCTCCCCACACATTTCCCACCCCTGACCTTGCAGAACTTTTTTTCTTTTTCCAATAGAATTTATAATTTTTTTAAATATAATAATTTATCAACTTTACTGTCTATTTTCTGTCTCCTTTCTTTAGAATGCAAACTCCTTGAGGGGTGATCTGCTTGTCCTTGTGAGGAATTAGAATCTATGTCATTATAAATTATATTGGCCTTCTGACAACTGAGAGATGGTCTTTACCTACACAGTGTCATTTGGCCGTTAGTGACCAGGGATATAATTAAAGGTTTCATTGTTCACCTCACCAAGGTCATTCCTACCGGATATCTATTTCAAAGATATCTGTCCTCTGTGGATATCTTTTCAATAAAAACTAGCTTTTATTTTTCATGTTTGTGTTGATGTTGAACTTCAGTGAAACAGTTGAAAGTGCAGTATGTACGATTTTTAAACCACATTGGAAACACTAGATAATGATGTTGCCAATTTCTTAAAATAGAGCTGGCTTGGCTAGTAAGAGTCACTCTTTTAAAGAAAGAAGTTTCAGCTACATAATTTAACATTTAAATTTTGGCTTAAAAGTAATCCATGTGCTTATTATAGCCAGAGTTGGTTTGTTCTAGAATAACTCTCAGCGGGGTGTTTAAAAGGACACCCAATAAGACCACGCAGCCCAGTGACATCTGTAAACATCAACCTTAAAAACATGAAATGAATCTCCACATTGTTACAGGCACAAATAGGTTAGTTCTGGTCCTTCTTAGTGGCTGGGGACTTTAATTTAGGCCTTTATTTTTCATCACAGAATTTATACTTCCAATGGATTATTTGACTTGGAAGAAGACTGTGGTGATCAAGAAAAGTCAGGAATAAGATAGGCAGTTTTGGGGGATTCATCTCCTTTTCACCTTGGGATGGATATATTTGAGAGGTTTTACAATATGAAATTCATGGTTTTGCTGCATGGTCCTATGGCTTGTTTGTTCATTCATCTCTCTTCTTCCCTTTCTCTCTCTCTCTCTCATTTCACTATTTTTGAGCCTTTTTCATGTGTCAGGCATCATGCTAGGTTGCGAGGAGACCGAGATGCATCAAACTTTGACACTCTCCTGGAGTAACTCACAGTTAATAACCTTGTGTTTTAATAAGTAAGTTTGTATGTTACAAACCTGTATCATTTATATTCTGTAATGAGCATTGTCAAGATCTGGTGTGGTGGAGAGAGAGACTCTTAGTAGTAATACATGAATAGTCTCACACCTGAAGAAAAATTATTTTCTTTAAAGTTTTAAATACTTTAAGACCTTCCTAATAACAGCAGCAAACCAGAGTTCAGGCTTTAGGAATCACTGGGATTTTCTGGCCCCATAGCCATCCAAAGTCCCAGGCATGAGAAAAGTACAACATGATTATTGGTCAGGGCCAGCGGTGTGCCTTGGAGGTGGGAGAGTAGAGTTGTGTTTGTTAAAATTTTGAAGAGAGTAAAAACTCTGATGGCAAGCCCTGAATAGCCTGGGATATTCTGCAGAGCCTGGTGGGGGGGGGGAGGAGAGCAGACCACTGTTGGCTTTGCTTGGTTGTAGATTGGCCCAGGGAAGTAGACAAAAGCCAACAAAGACATAGCAATGTTCCCGAGAGAGAGATGGCAGCAGAAGGCTCCAGCTAATGTACTCGTTTGTTATTAGTGCTTTTTGCTGCCCAACTCCCAGGAGTGTTAGAATCTCATTGTCAGGAAAAAAACCAAGGCCATGAGTGTGGATAAATGGAGGCTAAGGAGAAACACTCATGAGATTTGGGATGATGACCAGGAGCACTAACAAGGCAGTAACAGCACGGAAAAGCCCCGTCAGAGGTGTTCCCCACAAACCTGCTGCTGTTGTTTGCTTCCTGCTTTGGTGCTGCTGAGTCTCAAGGTTATATTGGAAGAAACACCCATTCCCAAAACATTTTCTTTGAAACAGAAGCTCTTGTTATTGTTGATTATTGGTTTCACATGTAATCATTTTGATGGTTGCTAGCTGTGTGGTCAGAAACTCACTCAGACTAACTCGAAGATTGAATGGCTTCCCTCTGAGGATTCACCTAGACCCAGATACAGTCATGTCGCCAGGCCTACAGGGGACCCAGGAACAGTCCTATTGCCAGGAATCATGAGTCCCACCAGGTCTAAGAGGACGCTGTGATTCTAGTAGCACAGACTTTTCTTTTCCCCTCAGAATCAGGACTTCCCTAAGTCAACTCCAATTCTCTACCATTAGCTGGACTCGGTCACTCTGAGTTCTCTTTGTTCTGATGGCTCTGAATGGCACTCGGCTTTATACCTGCTACTAGCTGCTTCCTTCTGCATGCCTGGTCTTGTAATTCCTTAAAAGAGAGGATCTATTGACTCAGTCACTACCCAATATGGGAGTCCCCTCTTGGGCTTAGAATTGCCCCATGCCAGCTTACAGGCTGAGGTGCCACTCGGTCCAGTTGTCAGTGGCTAACATGCCATGTCATGTCATGTGCTCCAGAGCGTGTGTGGGGTAGCAGGGCCTGCACGTGTGGCAGGCTCCCTCAGAAAGGGCCAAACAGGAGGCAGATACTCGAAGTTCTCACTGGAGCAGTTGTATTGTGACTGGAAGGCAATTAGCATCGTCTCACGCTCAGGGTCATAGCCCATACGTGGGTGTATCGCACACAGAGGATCAAGGGTGGCCACGATGTCGGCCCCCACCCTCCTGTGCATCAGCAGGCTGTGAGAGCACAGAGTTCGCCTCTAGGCCTCTGTCCAGATAACCCAAACACGCCGAGTGGACGCGGCACGGCGCAGCGTTTGGAGTAGGTCCTGGCTTCCCACCCAGCACGAGCGCTCGCCTTTCTAGACCAGTGATGCTGGGGAGACCTCCCTCTGCCTCCGTCTCCTCACTTGTAAGATGGGAACGCGAGTTCCTACCTCATGGAGTTGCTGTGAAGGCCAGAGGAGGGCAAGTATGGAACTTAAATGTTCCAGGCTTCACCAGTACGGCATGAAACGTGCGGTCACTGTTTACTGCCTCGAATGTCACATGAGGGCGGAGATGGGCCCTCAGTCCTCCCTGATTTGTGGCCATTTTGGAGTCCCCCAGTCAGGGGGAGGCCCGAGGTTGTCATCCAGCTTATCTAGGCTACTTCCTGGGATGCCGTAGTTCTTTTGACATGATAGTTATTTTGGTGTCTGTCTTCCAGCCACCTGGCCATCTTTTCACTGAACCCTTTCTCTCGGACCAGAAGGAAAATCCTTTTTTTCCTCTTTCCATTACGAGCAGTCCCAGTTGGAGGTGGGCAGAAGCCATCGTGGTGGCATGGCTTTCATTTTAACTTCTTGCTTCCTTGGAACAGGGCACTTCTTGCGGCGTGGCTTTGGGCTTTGGTGACAAAGTGTATTTTTACCCAAGAACCCTTCTTCCAGGACCTCCAGAGATCCCCAGGGTGGCTGGTTTTCCCATATTTCTTCCTCAGCTAATGGTGATTTTCTTTCTCACGCAGCTTCTCGTGGCTCCCTCCCTTGTTCATTACTCGTGTCTGAACAGAAACATGCGCAGGGATTTGCACTGGCTCTCGCGCGGCTCGGGGAGATGGAGGACGTGCTTACATAAAGGCAAGGAGGCATTGGCCGTGCCATGCACATAGAACAGCTCTGGAAGGGGGGTGCTTTAACTCCGCAGTGAGCACATTTAAATCCTCTCTCCTGCCCAGCTGCAGCCCCTGGACACACATATATAAAGTGCTTGGCCAGTTCCTAGCACACAGGAGAGGCTCCACAATTATTTCTACTGCTGCCCAGGGCTGCTTTGAAATTATTGTCCTCTGGTTCTATTTCTTTCATCTACCTACCTACCTACCTAATATATATATATATATCCAGAATACAGGGTCAGGCATGGTGGCTCACGCCTGTAATCCTAGCACTCTGGGAGGCTGAGGCAGGAGGATCATTTGAGCTCAGGAGTTCGAGACCAGCCCGAGCAAGAGCGAGACCCTGTCTCTACTAAAAATATAGAAAGAAATTAGCTGGACAACTAAAAAAAAAAAAAAAAAAAAATATATATATATATATATATATATATAAAATGTGTGTGTGTATACATACATACATACACATAAATACATATATATGTGTTTGTATATATATAAATATAATTAGCTGGACACAGTGGCATGTGCCTATAGTCCCAGCTACTCAGGAGGCTGAGGCAGGAGGATTGCTTGAGCCCAGGAGTCTGAGGTTGCTGTGAGCTAGGCTGATGCCACAGCACTCTAGCCCAGGCAACAGAGTGAGACTCTGTCTCAGAAAAAAAAACACCAGAATATATACACATATTATATATGTATACATCATATGTGTATATATACACTTTATATGTATACATTACACAAACACACACACATATAATCAGTTCTTTGAATAACTGCCATTCTTTACTCTTGCTGGTTGCTGATCATATTATGCTGGGTATTTTCGAGGCTTTTTAGGTAGCTCACGTTCAACTTTCATTGCTTTTGTAACTCTTCTATGAGAAACTCCTGCAAGTTTCTTAAGGAGGAATTAAGCGAAAGATCTTTATTTATTGTGTGTGTGTGTATGCATCTGGTACAATTTAAAGAATCTTATACTTGTAGTTAAGAGTAGGCAAAACTTTTTCAGGTCATTCGAATTTTCTTTTTCTGTTTTCCTTTGTACCCAGCTGAAATTTCTGCTGAACTTAAAGCACATGAATTCTGAGCCCTGCTGTGGCGTCTGCACACCTGCTGGCCAAGGGCCACTTCTGTAGGTATGTGGGGTGCCAGAAAAGAACACCAGGCAGGGAAAAAGGAGGTTTGGATTTAACCTGAAGGAAGGCAAAGGATGAGATCTGATGCCTGAATTTTCCTGTGCTGACAAAGCATTCCTAGTGTTCGCTTCCTGGTGGGATCGGGTGCCTTTCACCCAGGAGGGTGCTAGCAGGACCTCGAACACAGGATCTGTTTGTGGCAGGAATATCTTTGTGGATTCTGCGCTCGTGTGTACCCATGCTGCGCTACACAGGAGATGCCCTTCAGTAAGTGGGCCTCGTAAACACCGCGTCAGGATCCTTAGCGGCTCTGTGGAAATGAAGAGTTTTGAAGAACTGGCGAGGCTTCCTCCGCAGGAAGACTTCTGCTGCTGTGAGCATACCAGCAGGTCTAGGATCACCCGCTGTCTGATAAGCACTTCCTTCTAGCCAAATTGTTACCAGGACAGAAAGGTGATGAAAAAGAGCATGGTGTCAGACGTGTGACTTGCTTGCGTGTATATGAAGGTGGAAATCTGTGAGCTTTTTTATAGTCTGGCCTGGCTGTTCAAAGGTGGCTCTGGCTGCCTCACGAAGAAAATGCTGGCCGGGGCGGAGGTCTGGTTGGTGCAGGGGGAATAGCGGGGATTAAGCAGTTAGGCGGGGTCACTTTGGGTCCCCTTCATTCCTGAAATTCTCTGATCCTGCAGTTTTAGAAGCTTTCACCTAAGAGAATGCTAAGGCCGTGCCTCTCAAACCTGGTTTAACATTAAACTTCACCCCCACTGATGTTCTCTATTCGTTCATTACTATCTCTTCTTTTTTTCTTTCAAAATGAAATAATTTCATCATAACTTTTAGAAACAAGACATATAGTCCCTGGGCAGAGATGTGGACACAGTCCCTGGAGGTTATGCTCCCTAACAGCTGAGCACAGGATGTCCAGGTAAGATAGATTACATTACATATGTATATACATATTCCAGTTTAATTTAAAGGAGTTGAGAAAAAGCTCCTTCAACTTCATGTCTCCCTGGACATCAGTTTTCTAAATCTGTCTGGGGTACATCTATCAACCCGTAGAGTTCCCTGTTGATATGAAAGGTTGGGTGTGTGAGGAGGGAAAGGATGGAAAGAAAATCTTAGGTGAGAAGGGCAATGGCCTGAAGTGGACAAAGGACAAAGGCCCCTTTGATGTGGGAATTTATTTTTACTTTTTGAAAAATATTATCCTTATTTTTACCAGCTTCAGATTCAGAGTCTCCTTCACTCTCACCTTTGGATTGCTTTCCCTCTAAACACAAACAACTTATTAGAAATCTGAGCATTAAGCACTCTGGAGCCAAAAAATTGTCTCCGGGGCTGGATCCACTCTGATGTTGTCCGCGTCAGGCTCGTTGGCACCAGACATTTCCCTGGACTCAGGGAGCCACGTGCCAGGGTTCGTGAGGCTGAATCTTCGTCTTTGTTGAGACACTGCAGTAGCCACGTCAGGATTCAGAGTCTTTGCCGAGGCAGATGCATGGGGTGTAGACACTGGCACATTTGGCCACAAGGGCAGCCAAGAGAAAGGTGGCAGCTGGAACCCATCTGCACATGCAAACCGCACGGGGGTGAGTGTGTCAGGCTCTGCGCCAGGCAGGAGGCAGCACAAATCACAGATGACACCCGAGGAACGAGAAAACCAGTTGACTTATTTCCTTCCTTCCTGTTACTACAGCTTGGGGACAACTTAGAACATTTTGTGGTACTCAGAGAGTTGTTTGTACCACTGTCTACATGGAGGCTAGTGAGAGAGACCTGCAGTCCCAACCGGGGAAATATGGTTGTGGACACACAGGGGCTGCACCTTTGGCCCCAACTTCTAGCAGCTGAGGAAAGGTACAGATTGGGACACAGATCTTGCTTTGTTATTTACAGAATCTTCCACCAACACTCTAGAGCTCGTGCATTGGCTGTAGCAAGTGTCTCCTCTTTTCTCAGAGTCAGGGTCTAACTTTGTCGTCCAGGCTAGAGTGCAGTGGTGTGATCATAGCTCACGGCAACCTCAAACTCCTGGGCTCAAGGGAGCCTCTTGCCTCAGTCTCCCCAGTAGCTGAGACTATAGGTGTGCACCACCACATCTGACTATTTAAAAAAAGTTTTTGTGGAGACAGGGTCTCACTGTGTCACCCAGGCTGGAATGCAGTGGCGACAGTCATAGCTCACTGCAGCTTCAAACTGCAGGGCTCAAGCCATTCTCCTGCCTCGGCGTCTCGAAGTGCTGGGATCACAGGCATGAGACAGGGCTGGGGACCACTGGCGCACAAAGGGCTACCTGTACTAGGTCTGACTGAACCCAACACGAATTTATTGCTGAGGGGTTTTCTTACAACTTACAAACTGAATTATTATTTAAAAACGTTATTTCTGAAAATGGCTTAGCTCTTATATGTCACCTAGATGCAGCTGCAGTACTGCTCCAATCTTTTGAGAAGTGAGGGAAATTATAAATCTCTTTTCATCTTTATTAACTCTAGCATCCCCGAGTATTTTGCACATAAGAGGCATTTGTTAAATATCTGTTTCCTTGAGTGAGTGAATGAATGAATGAGGGCACATGGCCATGTTACATTTTTGAAGTAGAGTCAACAAAGTAGAGGGTCTGTGACTAGGAATTGCCTTCATTCATCATCTGTCCTTCCACCAATTGCTTTAAGTACCAGCCTCTGCCAATCAATCCTGGTTATTGAGCAGACATTTAGCTAGATAAGTCATCAGGCTAAAATAACTTGGTGGGAGTATATCTTAGCCACCTCATTTTCTATCCTCTAATTCCTGATTTCAAATGGAAAAGGTTCTAGACTCATATCTGACCTGCTTAAATTCTGCCAGTTACTAATTGAATGACCTGGACAGTGGCTGAATTCTAGACTTTTATTTTCTCATTGGTAAAGCAGGTATATCTATTTTCTTAGGGTTTTTATTAGTATTAAATGATCTAACATGTAGAGACCCTAACAAAGCCCCTGACAGATAACAGAAGGGCAAAACCGTTCATTTTCTCTTCTTTGCTCTTCTGTCTCTTGTAAGGTATGACCTATGCAATTAATCATTGCTGATTCTTGGGATATGTTAACTTATAAATAAATCACAGGTTTGTAAATCAGTTTTTTGTGACTTTGGTTGGAATCTTGGACTATTAATGATAGTAAAGTACTTGAGGACTTGAGGTTTTTTTTTTAAGTAGGGGATACATGATCAGAAATTTGTGTATGAATTAAATTTTAAAAATTACTAGTAAAATTAACAATTCAAAATATATTTTAGCAGCATGATATAAAAAGTAGTCCAAAACCAGTTTAATCAATTGGGCAAATGCAATAAAAACCAATGAGAATTCTGGTATCTAACAGTCTAGGGAGTTTAACCGTCATTTTTATTCTGTGGGCACACCTCAATTCTGAATCCACACCTACATTACTAACGGGTGTCAGCATCAGTTTTAGCAATTCTGTGAAAGAAAATTCTGTGAAAGAACCTAACTGGTTCTCAGAACCAGTTAGGCTGATATATTGTCAAGAATTTGGCACTTTTCTCATGACTTGTTTTTTTTTTGCAAATAGAAATCCTCTCAAACTTTCTGAAGCCAAAAAAAGGGAATGTATTGACTCAGCTAATGGAAAAGGAGAACTAAGGCCTAAGCTCAGGGGCCTCAGGAGTCTGCTTGGTACTTTTACGGTGGCTGAGCTGGTACCCAGGTTGCAAAACAAAGTGTTCATGTGGAAGAAGATTCCTCCTGAGCCACACTGCCTGTAGTTGGGGGGTGGCAATGGCCACAGGCACTGGCTTGGCTGCCACTGCTGTCTCACTATGTCATGTGCACCCTAAGTCCACTGGCTCCAAGGCAGCACAGTCACAGGAATTGCCCAAAGACTGCATGTAGCCTTTGTGGCCCGACTGCCTTTTGAAGTTAGTCCAGGCTCCAGGCTGCTTTTTTGTCAGCTGGTGGTGGGGCTAGGTGGAAGTTGGGTTTGGAGGTGGAGGATTTTGCTCTGGCCAGGCTAGTGTAAATGCTCCCTCTGAGGGCACCTGCAGAATTGTGCTGCGCTGTGCTGTGTTCCCCTGTGCCTGGGTGGCCCTGAGTTTCAACACAAATTCCCACAATCACTTCACTCTCCCTCCCGGGGCACACAGATTCTCTCTCCACCCAGTGCATTGGTGTGGCACTGCTGGGGGACAGGGGAGAGGTGGCATAAGCAAGGCGAGACTGTCTTTCCTGCCCTCTTCAGTGCCTCTTTCCTTGATACAATGCAAAACCAGGTAGTATGATTGCTCACCTGATTTTTGGTTCTTCTGAAGGTGCTTGTTGTGTGGACAGTTGTTGAATTTGGTGTTTGTGCAGAGGGAGGATTGCTGGAGGTTTCTATTTGGCCATCTTGCTCTGTCCCCCTCATTCCACCATCTTACAGCTCATGCTATTAAACCTGAGAAGTCAACACGGGCTCTCTTTCTCTCCCCATACCCCCTTTGGAATGGAATAATTTTTTCTTGTAGTGTTCTTGTGTGATTTGTATTTGGTGTTCTTCTCTTTTGCTATACTGTATCAAGTGGTAGATTAAAAAAACCATTTATCTTGTTAGAAATTAGTTGCTTTGCTTGATGTACAAATGGGTATCCTTTATTGTGAAAAATTCTATTTTGAAATTATTATCTTCCTCAAGTGTTATCACTGCTATATTTTCTTTTTTCTTCTTCAGGAACTCCAGTTAGTTGACTGTTGATTCTTTAGTTCATTTATTTTATCTCCCTTTCTTATTTCTCTGCTCTTTATCTCTTTGTGTTGCATTCTGGATAATTTCTTTTGATCCACCTTCTGGTTCAGATTTTTTCCTGTCACATCTCATCTGTTGCTAAACCATCTATTGAATTAAATTTAGATATTTTTAATTGCCAGGTACTTTTACATTTCCCTATTCTCTGCAGATGTTACTTGTTTATATTTGTACACTCTCATGGAATCTTTGTCCAGTTTTCTAGATCTGTTGTAGACGGGATCTTGACTTTTTTTTTTTTTTTTTGGCATATTATGGGGGTACAGATTTTAAGGTTTCAATAAATGCCCATTTCCCCCCCTCCCCCCAAAAGTCTGAGTCTCCATCATGACCATCCCCCAGATGGTGCACATCTCACTCATTATGTATGTATATACCCGCCCCCCTCCCCCCTCCCACCTGCCCAATACCCTATTACTGTAGCACCTATGTGTCCACTTAGGTGCTACTCAGTTAATACCAGTTTGCTGGAGAATATATCTGGTGCTTGTTTTTCCATTGGGATCTTGATTTTTAATACTCGAAATTCATATAACTTATTTATTTCTTGAGAAGAGATATATTTAACAAGAGATGTTCATGTATGGAACATTTATATTTATGTTCACGAAACTCAGTACAACATTTAAACAAAACGATAGGCAGAAAAGTGTCAGATTTCAAATACTAGTGCTAGAATGGCAGGAGCAGGGTAGAAGTTTTGAAAGCATTATGAGCACTGAAATAAAATCAATGCGCGTGTGGCATGTTACTGGCACCAACAAAGGCAATGATGTTATATTTGGTGTGAGCCATTCTCTGCCATTTTGAGCTTGTCCTGAACACATTTCCACAGTGCCTTTTTGGTTTTTAACCCCTAATGTAGGTGTTTGATTACATTTGATATAAAAATTATTCTTGATTATAATTATTGGTGCTACTAAACTGATTACTTATGTCTGTAGTAAATGAATTAAATTAAAAACTCTAGCCCTGACCAAAGATTCCTTCCTTTACCTCATATTCAAGTGAGGTAAAGAGGCTTACTGTTTTAGCAGTGTTTTTTAAAGTTCCTCATTTAGGCATATGGCTTTTAACTGGCTGGTTGCATAGCATAAATGTTATCTATGCTACCTACAAGAACTCCTTGATGTATACCTAGCCCTTCCATTCCTCCACATATTTTGAATTTTGTCCCAGGAAAAAGTCAGATTGGCATACTATTACCCACCTACAGCTATTTTTCTTAACCACTTCAGTATCAGCGTCAACTATAGTTGATAGCCACAGATGAACATGTACAGCGACTTTAGCCATGATATGAGTTTTCTAATTTTTCATTTATCAAAATAAAATTGTGAACATTTAAAAATGATGTAATGAAAACATATTTATGTTTCCTATTCTGATTTACATTATAAGTAAAGCTGCCTGTAAAGTAAAACAAGCTTTCAGTGCTTTCATCACACAAGAGCAAAACAGATTCGTTGTCAATTCACAGCACAAACTATCCTGCGGACTGTGAGTGCCGGCTGTGGGCAAGGTTTCGTGGCCGGTGAGCGCCGTGCCAAAGTGGTCAACCAGAACTTTGGTAAGATGGCACTGATTCATGGAGCTTGAGGGTGCTGAAACAGTCCTGAAGAATCTTGTATGGATTGTCAGGATGCTATCTGTAACATTAGATTTCTCTTGATGAGACCCATTACGGGGCAAAGCTCCCTGGCCTTTATAATAGGAATAGTTTTTTTCCCCTCCTCAAGCAATTAGCTTGCTTTTTTTTTTTTTTTTTTGAGACAGAGTCTCGCTTTGTTGTCCAGGCTAGAGTGAGTGCCATGGCGTCAGCCTCGCTCACAGCAACCTCAAACTCCTGGGCTCAAGCGATCCTCCTGCCTCAGCCTCCCCAAGTAGCTGGGACTACAGGCATGCGCCACCATGCCCGGCTAATTTTTTCTATATATATTAGTTGGCCAATTAATTTCTTTGTATTTATAATAGAGACGGGGTCTCGCTCTTGCTCAGGCTGGTTTCGAACTCCCGACCTCGAGCAATCTGCCCGCCTCAGCCTCCCAGAGAGCTAGGATTACAGGCGTGAGCCACCGCGCCCGGCTAATTAGCTTGCTTTTATCCTATGGATACCTTGAGTTTTGTATAGTCAACATTCCTTGTTGGTGCTGCATATCAAGAAGTTTGGACTAAAGTTTAATACTAACTTTTACTTATTTAGAACTTTATGGGATGATTGTTTTGTATTTGTTCATTTCAAATCATGTTAGTAGTGTCCTGTCACCATTATATAAAGGAAGGACTTTCTGATAAGATGTTCATAGGTGTGCTGGAGGGAGAAGAGGTATTAAAGTGGCTTTAAAATCACCACCTAACATGTAGAGGCAACACAGGAAACCAAGCTATGAGAAAGTAGCTGTACAATTAAAATGCACATAAGTATGGGATTCATGAACCAATACAGTAATATTTGTATAGGATAACCTTAAAGTTTCAGTAGCTTCAAATATAACCTATTAGTTATTATTTTAATATTCTCTTGAGATATAGTTTCCCTTACTTCCAAAGTACTTTCTCATTTGTCAGACATAACAGGAGAATGAACAATGTTAAAATTTTATTTCTGAAATGCTTTATTTTTTTAATCAGTACACATTATATTAAGTACAGAATTTCCTTAAAAATTAACAAACTCTGAATTTCACTGTTAGGACATTGTTATGGAAAAGGAAACATCTGGCTCTTTTGACTTTTCTTTTTACATTTATCCACATTCCAAGTAGATAATCATAATAAGGTTCTTCTGTGTTACTTTTGTCCAAGTTGTGACAACTGAAACAAAACACAAAATCATACATATAACTTTTTGTTTAAATCACAAAAGAAGCTTTTATATTCAAACATACTTGTAAACATTAAGAAATCACACTATCATGGTAAAATGTAGGCTTCCTATTCACTACATTTCTAGAATAAGAAGTTTAATTAGTTGACTAGTCAATTAGTTTAATGTTCACTACTAACTCAAATGTTTAACATTTGTAGATATTTAAAAATTGAATTGTAGTAAACAGTGTCATGGTAAAGAAATGTAAACAGTATTAGGTGCAAATTAAAAACCCTGGGAATAAAGAAATAAATATTAACTCTGAAAATGTACAGAGAAATGTCATGAACTTCACTGCTCAAAATTCTCCATATATTTATATATTTCTTAAAGATCATGAAAAGCAAAATAAAAGGCTTTCAATCCTTTAAATTCCTATTAGATTAATTTAACTACCCAAAGGCAGTGGAAAGCTAGTGAAAGCAAGCAGATTCTAGAGGAGTATCAACACTTGGAAAGAGGGAACAGCACTGGGTTAACTCCTTGGTTCTGTAGCTCTTAGCATGAAGGGGCAGGCCACAGGCTGGTGCTACAGGCTGTAGCTAGAACTGTGATAGGAATCAGGAGAGTGCTTGGAGCACCTAAAACTACTGGAAACTGAAGAAGAAATCCTGGAAAAGAGAAAGCACCCTAAATTCTGTATGCTGGTTGAATGTCCTTTATCCCAAGTGCTTGGCACCAGAAGTATTTAGGATATTGAACTTTTTTGGATTTTGGAATACCTGCATAATGAATTATCTTGGGGACTGGACCTAAGTCTAAACACAAAATTCATTTGTTTCATACATACCTTATACACATAGCCTGAAGGTAATTTTATAAAATATTTTTAATAATTTTGTGCATGAAACAAAGTATGCAAATAAAACCATCAGAAAGCAAAGTGTCACTATCTGTGTTGGCAAATTTTGGATTAGGGATGCTCAGCCTGTATAGACTTTTCCTAAAATCCATCACAAAACCCTGAACCACTCACAGATGGCAGAAAACTAAGAAGTGAGTTTTAAGCTGCTGCCCAAGAAACAGTGTTTGAAGTTTGAGTCCAACCAAGGTTAACTGCCTAATAACCCCCTAAATCAACACAATTTAGAGAAATGAAATTCCATCTTCCAGACGTAACATTCACAATGTTGAGGATGCAATCTAAAACTAGTTAATATATGAAGAAACAATGTGACCCATTCTCTAGGGAAAAGACAATCATTGATGACCAACAGTGAGATGACCCATATGTTGAAATTCATATAAAAGGTTTTTAAAGCTTGTATAATACCCTCAATGAAGTAAAGAAAAATATGCTTACAATGAATGAAAAGATAACACCATCAAACAAACATAAAATATAAAAAGGAACCATATAAAAATTCTAAAATTGAACAGAAGAATGGAGATAACAGAGAAAGACCTAGTGAAAGTAAAGATAAAGCAATATAAATCGTACACTCTGAATGACAGAATCTCAGATTTGTGGAACAATAAAAAAGGTCAAACATATATGTAAATGAATTCCCCCCAAAAAAGAAAGTAAACTGGGCATAAAAATATTTGAAGAAATAACGGCTGAAAATTCCCTAAATTTTGTGAAGGTATAATCTTATAGATTCAGGAAGCTCAGTCTTCCCCAAGCAACGTAAATACAGAAAAGTCATACATAGATACATGTATGTATCTTAAAAGAGAATCTTGAAAGCAGCCAGAGAGATATAGTACATAATATATAGTTACATTGATTTGAATGGCTACTGACTTCCTATCAGAAACAATGGAGGCCAGAAGACAGTGGAATAACATCTTTAAAGTATAGGTATATCTCAGCAAAATTGCAGGTTAGGTTCAAGACCACTGCAATAAAGTGAGTCACACAAATTGTCTGGTTTCCCAATGCATATTAATGTTATGTTTAGCCTATATTCTAGTCAATTAAGTGTGCAATAGCATTATATCTATAAAACCAATGTACATACCCTAATTAAAAAATACTTTATTGCTAAAAAATGCTAATGAGCTGTTAGTGAATTATAATCTTTTCACTGGTATAGGGTCTTGCCTTGATGTTGATGGCTGGTGACTGATCAGGGTGGTGGTTGGTGAAGGATGAAGGGGCTGTTAGCAATTTAAAAAAATAAGACAACAATGAAGTTTGCTGCATCAATGGACCCTTTTCAGGAAAGATTTCTCTATAGCATGCAAATGCCATTTGATAGCATTTTATCCACTGGTGAACTTCTTTCAAGACTGGAGTCAAGCCTCTCAAGCCCTGCTGCTGCTTTGTCAACTATGTATATAGAACATTCTAAATTCTTTATTGTCATCTCAACAATGTCCACAGCATCTTCCCAGGAGTAGATTCTGTCATAAGAAACCACTTTTTTTTGCTCTTCTGTAAGAAGCAACTCCTCATCTGTTCAAATAGGATCATGGGATTGCAGTAAATCAGTTGTATCTTCAGGTTCCACTTCTAACTCTAGTTATCTTGCTATATCCACCACAAGAAACAGGAAGAGAATTACTTGCCACAGTACATTTACTTCCTCCACTGAGGTCCTGAACCTCTGAGAGTCATCCATGAGAGTTGGAATCAATTTCTCCCAAACTGCTGGTAATGTCGATATTTTAGCCTCCTCCCATGAAATCTCCTATGTTTTTAATGGCATCTAGAATGGTGACTCCTTTCTAGGAGGTTTTCAATTGACTTTTAATGCCCATCAGAGGAATTATTATATTGTTATTATTGCCTTATGAAATGTATTTAAGTAATAAGACTTGAAAGTTGAAATAACTCCTTGATCTATGAGCTGCAAAATGGATGTTGTATTAGCAGGCATGAAAACATTAATCTCCTTGCGCATCTCCATCAGAGCTCTTGGGTGACTGTGAACACTGTTAGTAGTAATATTTTAAAGGGAATCTATCTTTCTGAGCAGTAGGTCTCCACAATGGGCTTTTAGTAAACCACTGCTGTAAACAGATGTACTATCATACAGACTTTGTTATTCCCTTTACAGAACATGGGCAGAGTAAATTTAGTATAATTCTTATGGGCCTTGGGATTTTCAGAATGGCAAGTAAGCACTGGCTTCGACTTAGTCACCAGTTGTATTAGCCCCTAATAAGAGAGTCAGCCTGTACTCTGATGCTCTAAAGCCAGGCAATTACTACTTCTCTCCAGCTATGAAAGTCCTAGATGGTATCTTCCAATACAAGACTGTTTTGTCCACATTAAAAATCTGTTTGAGCTGGGTGCAGTTGCTCATGCCTGTAATCCTGGCACTCTGGGAGGCCAAGGTGGGAGGATCGCTTGAGTTTAGGAGTTCAAGAGCAGCCTGAGCAAGAGCGAGACCCCATCTCTACTACAAATAGAAATTAGCTGGGCGTGGTGGCACACACCTGTAGTCCCAGCTTTTCTCGGGAGGCTGAGGCAGAAGGATTGCTAAAGTCCAGGAGTTTGAGGTTGCTGAGAGCTAGGCTGACGCCATGGCACTGTAGCCCAGGCAACAGAGAGAGACTGTCTCCCCGCAAAAAAAAAAAAAAAAAATCTGTTCAGTGCAGCCACCTTCACCAATTACCTTAGCTAGATCCTCTAGATAACTTCCTGCAGCTTGTATATTATCACTTGTTGCTTCATCTTGCACTTTTATGTTATGGAGATGGCTTCTTTCCATAGACTTTGCAAACCAGCCTCTGCTAGCTTCCAAACTTTCTTCTGTTGCTTCCTTACTTCTCTCAACCTTCACAGAATTGAAGAGAGTTTAGGGTCTTTGCTCTGGATTAGGCTTTGGCTTAATGGAATATTATGGCTGGCTTGATCTTCTATCCGTACCACTAAAACTTTCTCCATTAGCAATAATAAGGCTGTTTCACTTTCTTATTCGTGTGCTCACTGGAGTAGCACTTTAAATTTCCTTCCCATTCACAACTGGGCTGAATGTTTTGTACAAGAGGCCTTGTTTTTGGCCTATTGTGGCTTTTGACATGCCTTCATCACTAAGCTTAATCATTTCTAGCTTTTGATTTAAAGTGATACATGTGTGACTCCTCCTTTCACTTGAACACTTAGAGGCCACCATAGGGCTATGTATTAATTGGTCTAACCCTAATTTCAATATTATTGTATCTCAGGTAATAGGAAGGCCATAGGAAAAGAGATTAGGGAACATCTGGTCAGCGAAGTAATGATAATGAACATGCATGGTGCCAAAAAGGGTTATAATAGTAACATCAACGATCAAGTGGTCAGGATTGGGTATGGAAGCCCACGCCTGTAATCCCAGCACTTTGGTAGGCCCCAGAAGAAGGATCTCTTGAGGCCAGGAGTACAAGACCAGTTTAGTCAACTACTGAGACCCTGTCTCTACAAAAATGAAAAAATTAGCTGGGCCAAGTGGCACACACCTACAGTTCTAGCTACTTGGGAGGCTGAGACAAAAGGATTGCTTGAGCCCAGAATTTGGAGGTTACAGTAAGCTATGATGCCATCATTACACTGCAGCCTGGGCAACAGAGCAAGACCCCGTCTCAATAAAAAGAAGAGAGAGAGAGAGGAAAAAAATGTGAAATAAAGACATTTATACATTAAAGAATATTAAGAGAACTCACTGCTAGCATACTGAGCTACAATAAATGCTACAAAGCATTTCAGTCAACAGATGGAAACTAGAATCTACTAGAAATGGAGATGAAGAGCATTGGAATCTTAAGTATTTCTGTAAATGCAAAAGATTTGTTTCTTTACAATATATATGACTATATGAGGTACAAATGATAACATTGTCCATTGTCTTGAGGTTGATGTATTTAGATGTAAAGTATATAATCAACACAGCATTAATGCTGAGAGAATGGGTCTATAGGGTTGAAAATTTCTACATTTAATCCAAGTGGCACAATAGTCTACAAAAAGTTAACAATGTATATGTTGTGATCTCCAGAGCAAATGCTAATTAATAATGCAGAGCTACAGCTAAAAAAATATGTGGATGAATTAAAAGAGAATCTAAAAAGTTTTCAAATAATACAAAGGAAGCCAGGAAATAAGGAACACAGGAATCCCAAACAGGAGTCTAAAATACAGCAAATAGTGAAATGGTAAACAATTAGATGTTAACAGATGAAAAGCTCCAATTAAAAGGCACAGACTGTAAGAATGGTTAATAAAAAAAAAATCCAACTATATGCTGCCTACAAAGTAAGCACTTTAACAGATAAGTTGCAAGTAAACAGATGAAAAAAGTTAAAACATGTCAACAGTAAGCATAAGATGCTACAGTGGCTACATTAATATCAGATAAAGTAGACTTCAAGACAAAGAACATTATCAGATATGTAGAGAAACACTGCATAGTGGTAACTGTCCATTCATCAGGAAGATACATACACATTTATGATTATCTAGTAACAGCTTCAAAATACAAAAAGTAGAAAGTGATAGAACTAAAGGGAGAAAGATAATTCCATAATCATAGTTGGAGATTTTTTCATGCCACTCTTTCAACAAATGATGAAATTAGACCAAAAAAACAAACAAAACAAAGAGGATCTGAGCAACGGTGTCAGTTATCTTGACCAAATTGATACTATTTATAGAACCCTCCAATCAACTTCTGCAGAAGCACATTAAGTACACATGAAAACCCTTGAATAGTTGAAAACAGATCTATAATACATAAGCTAAAGAATAAGTCACAAAGTAAACTACAAAATATTTTAAAATGAATGTTAATGAAAACGACATATCAAAATTTGTGTAATACAGCTAAAGTTATCCCCTGAATAGTGTATATTGTACCCAATAGGTAATTTTTTATCCTTCAACCCCTTACACCCTCCCCCACTTATAAGTCTCCAGTGCCCATCATACCATTTTGTGTCACGTAGCCATAGCTTAGCTTCCACCTATGAGTGAGAACATGTGGCATTTATTTTTCTGTTCTTGATTTACTTCACTTAGGAGATAATGGCCTCTAGTTCCATCCAAGTTGTTGCAAAAGACATAATCTCATTCTTATCACTGAGTAGTACTCTATGGTGTGTATATATATGCACCACACTTTCTTTATCCACTCATCACTTGATGGTCATGTAGGTTGATACCGTAATCTTTGTGAATTGTACTGCAATAAACATACTGCTGCAAGTATCTTTTTGATATAATGATTTATTTTCCTCTGGGTAGAGGATGATTAGAGATGTTAAGCATTTTATAGTATCTTTTTGGGCCATTTGTATATTTTCTTTTGGAAAATGCCTGTTCAAGTCATTTGCCCACTTTTCAATGGGGTTGTTTTTTCTTGCAGAGCTGTTCGAGTTCCTTATAGATTGTGGATATTAGTCCTTTGTTGAATACATAGTTTGCAAATATTTTCTCCCATTCTGTAGCCTACTTACTCTTTCAATAATTTGCTGTGCAGAAGATTTTTAGTTTAAGTTCTGTTTGTCTATTTTTGTTTTTGTTGCATTTGCTTTTGGGGTCTGTTAATAAATTTTTTGCTAAGGCCAATGTCCAGAAGAGTTTTTCCTAGGTTTTCTTCTAGAAGTTTTATGGTTTCAGGCCTTACATTTAAGTCTTTAATCCAGCTTGAGTTAATTTTTGTATATGGTGAGAGATAAGGATCCAGTTTCATTCTTCTGCATATGGCTATCCAATTTTCCCAGCACCATTTATTAAGTAATGTATCCTTTTCTCAGTGTATGGCTCTAAATGTGTAATTTAGAAAAGAAGAACTAAAGTTAATAACTTAAGCTAGGAAAAGAAGAGCTAAGTAAATCCAAAGTAATCAGAATGAAGGAAATAATTAAGAATATAAATCAATGAAATAGAAAACAAGAAAAGTAACATAAGACGACATCTGGTTCATTGAAAAGATTCCATTTATATGATGGTAGGAATAGGCAGAACTAATGGTAGAAAAATATCAAGACAGTATCTGGGCAGGGATTGACTAGGAATGGATATAAGGGAGCTTTGAGATGACGGTAGTGTTCTACATCTTGATAGGGGTTTGGGTTACTCAGGTGAATACATCTGGCAACATTTAATATGTACATTTGATATGTGTATTTTGTTGTAAATTTTACCTCCAAAGCAGTAGGAGGAGAAGCTAAACAAATAAGGAATTGAAGGTAATGATACTGGTATTGAAGTACTAAGGGAGGGAAGTGTACTAGTAACAACAATTTACTTTGAAAATTAATAAGTTGTAGCAATACATAGATTGAGAGATGTATAGGTATCTTATAATTATAAAGCAAGTAGAGTAAAACATTGATGAAGAGTATATAGGTGTTCACTGTAAATTCTCTTCAACTTTTCTGTATGTTTGAAATTCTTATAGTTCTATAACATTCTTATAATACCATTGGGTTAGTACTTGAAGCTTAAGAGCACGTAAGGGTTAGGAAGTTGTTCTGGAAAATCAATGCTAGGAACAGTTGCTAACTGAGTACAGGGTTCGGTTATGATTTTTATGGCAGCTAAGGCAAAGGTGAGTGAACAGTATTGGTCAGGCTACTAAGGGTCCCAATTAGTTAAAACTTAAGATCACTATAATTATTGAGAACATCAGTGGGAACAATACTATAAAGGATTGTACTGACCGTATGTATGCCTCAGTTACTGCTGCCATTAACTTTCAAGGTAAACATAATTCCATTGTATCAACTGAGACCATACTATCCTCCAAGAAAGCTACTTAAGTTTTTAGGCCCAATGGGGACAGCATGTAAGGAAATACTAAAATAAATATACTACTCTGATTTTGAATTTTCTGGATTTGTCATTTCATAAAAGACTTGCAATAATGGAAATAATGTTACTCATCAGAGTTTTCTTCAGTTGTCCATGGCAAAATCTTATGTTGTTTTAGCTGGTTCTCTTTCTTAACATATTCCAAGTTGCTATTGATATTTTTCAACAGAAACACACTAAAAAGGTATACTTTACCTGTTTTATGAACTGTGTAGCATTAAAAAGTTCACTGCAGCCATATAAAATGTGTTTGCCTTGCTTTCCCTGTAAAAAATCAGAGCCAGAACTCAGATACAAGTAATAAGAAATATTTTCACTAATCTCAAGGAAAGAGATTAACCTACTAAGACTTTTTTTCCTCTTACAGGCCTTTTTTGAGGGGGTGGTGGTCCTGGTGGATTTTAGTGTACACATCTATCCTAAAATTGTATGAAATATTTTTTTTCCAAATATGGCACATTGTTGGTGCCATTTCCTATTACATTAAAAATAGAAGGAATCTGAGAACTGCCACATTTCACAGGAGCAACATTTATAAAATCTTGGAGTAACATTCTTCCATTATAGGATGTGAACTACTTGAAGAACATATTAGAGTTTTGTTATGCTGAAAATAGGATATGGTGCAGGTAGCGTGGATTGTCCATTTAGTTTCAGTTGTGTAACACGGTATTAATATGTCTCATTCTACTTTGTAGTAATTCTATACATTTTATTCCTGATTTTGACAGAATGTTGAAACCCAACATAACAGTCAAAACTTCTCTACTAGAGAATTTTGGTAAGTCCTTAAAATGCTAAATTTATTGTATGTGTTGTGAACTTGAAGGTAAATTGGTAAGATTTTCTTTTGTAAAGTTTATTCTATAACAAAGTAATAATTCATCAAAGATCATAAGAATGATGGCTTTGTAATGTAAGAGAAGGACATTTCTCTGTGAATATATAAGCTGAATAAACATTGTTGGCTAAATAAATGTCTTAGCTGGCCATCTCTCAGAATAAATAAAATAAGAGCCACACCTCACTTACATTTTTTTCCAAAATGAGATAGTATATGCAGCAATTACACAGGGTCATAATTGGGATTCTTGAGGCTACACAGGATATACTCGTGATGCATTATTAAAAGTAGAAGTTACACCATAGAAGGAGAAAGAAGGCATAGGGAAAATTTAGACGGCTCTAAAACTTCTAAGCACAGCTACCAGGATCCTACCTTAGTAGCACAGGATGCATTGCATTTTCTATTGTGAACCATCAAAATACATTCCAGATACTTTACTCTCAGGGGAGTTCTAGTATTGTTCAAGGACAGGCCTTTTATATCTCTCTGGTCGCACAGTCAAAATCAGAATGCACGGCCGGGTTCAACAGCAGAAACCAGGGGCAAACTATAAAATCAATCTTTAAATTTTCTATTAAATGATGCTGGCAAGCTAGTGCAAGTTGCCCCCAGTCTACATTAGACCCTAGCACAGGACTATATTCATCACTAGTTAGTACATTTCATTCCAAACGTCAGCAACATGCTTCTCGGTATTCCTGGAGATAAGCACAGGGTTCAATAGACTAGCTGAGATTAATTCTGTTCTTGTACAGTCCATACGCCTACTCCCACCCCTGGTTAAACTTTCTTTTTTTTTTTTGAGACAGAGTCTCACTTTGTTGCCCAGGCTAGAGTGAGTGCCGTGGCGTCAGCCTAGCTCACAGCAACCTCAAACTCCTGGGCTTGAGTGATCCTTCTGCCTCAGCCTCCCGAGTAGCTGGGACTACAGGCATGCGCCACCATGCCCGGCTAATTTTTTTTACATATATATATCAGTTGGCCAATTAATTTCTTTCTATTTATAGTAGAGACGGGGTCTCGCTCTTGCTCAGGCTGGTTTTGAACTCCTGACCTTGAGCAATCCGCCCGCCTCGGCCTCCCAAGAGCTAGGATTACAGGCGTGAGCCACAGCGCCCGGCCTGGTTAAACTTTCTTAATCAAATCACTCATCATTCCTCTTTATATATCTTTTATAACACAAAAGTACTAATGATTTGTATCATCTAATGAGGTGTAGGTGTACTTTTAAAGAAACACTGTAGTTTATCTAAGCCTAGGATTAATGGTTTACTGAATCTTTCCTCACAAGTGAACAAGACAGTCTTATAAGCTTGTAATTACCCAACCCTACTTCATGTGACTGGAAATGGACAAAGGGGAAAGAAAGCACTGGCCAGTCTCATATTGCTCTCAGCTCTGTGGATAAGTCCTCTTGCTGAATCTGGTGGTCTTCTAACCCAGGGGGGTTAAGGTCTGAGTAAAAATTAATGACTACAGAAAAGAGGGAAAGTCTTTACTCTCAGAAAGGGAGCCACTGAGTAAATATTACAAAAAAGAGAAAGCTCATATTATCTTGGTACCTTCTGAGAGGCTGAGGGCAAGAGACTACTACTCTTAACTATATACGCCCATAAGGACTGCTGAATTGGAAGCTGCCCAGGATGGGATGTAGGAGATTTAAGTATGGTTCTCAATTAAAAGCTGAAGTAGCCCAAGGAAAATGGCTGAGTATCTTGGCAGAGTCAGCACAAAGAATACATTTATTGGAGACTTATAATTGATTAGGAGAAAATTATATTCTCCATTTACAACATTTTGGTATATGAGCAAGAGCTGATTATGTGGAGAAAGATTAAAAAAAACCCTATAAATCTAATTTATTTAATAACAATCTTAATCATAACATAATTGCTATTTGGTTCAATACTAGTATCACTGGTAAAATTAACATGAACAAATCCTATGACAATATTGATATAAATGAGCAAATGTACTGGAAATTGAATGAAAACTTCTACAATATGTTCTTCTGATGGAAGGTGATAGAACTAGATTTAGTTAATCATTATACTATTTCACAAAATTCAATTTTCTGTAGCAGAAAGAGAGTAAGAGTTGTCATGCTTCTGCATGATTAAGAACAAGTTTTCACTGAACTATCTGGTAAACTACAACGTTTCCTTAGAGTTATACCTATACTTCAGTCACTACACAAATGATGTGTAGTATTGTTTATCCTTCTTGTTTTTCTGTTCTGTAAATGTTGTAAAAGATGCCAAAAGAATGATAAGTGATAAAAAAGCTTAATCCAGGGTAACAGTGTGTAGAATGTATTGTCTACTGCAACTATGTATTTATCCCTGGGAACACCTGGAATCAGTCATGTTACTAACCCTTGGCCAAAACTGAATGAAATGTACTGACTAGAGATGAATATAGTCCTGTGCTAGGGTCAAGACAGACCAGTGTATTAGAGCTTGTCAGCATTATTCATAGAGATGGTTTGTACCTGGTTTCTGTCACGTTCTCTTCATTTCTGCTTTCTGGCTTGGTGCAACCTAATTTTGGCTATGAAACCAGCGGGATATAAAAACCCCTTCCTTGTATATGACTGGGGCTCCTCTAAAACCAAGGTATCTTACATATATTTTGGTGGTTTATGATCTGAAGATGAAGCCCATCTTATGCAAATAAGATAGGATCTTGGGAGTTGGAACTGTCAGATTTGGAGCTCTGTGATGTCTGCTTATGTGTTTTGTTCTCCTGTTGTACCATAACCTCTACCTTTGTTAAAGCTTTATGTGATTATTATTTAATGTTAAATGAATAAATGAAAATTATAAAATGTCACTGTAAAAATACCTAATTCTGTTGCCCCTACATTTTAAATGGTGTTTTTGCTATTCAAACCGTCACTCCCTGCTGCTGTCAGCTTTGAATAACACTCCACTTCTAATTTGCTACCTCTAAAACTCCTGTTTGCTGGGGGGAAAAAAAGACATTTCAAGTTTGTTAAAAGTATGTTGCTTACTTAAGTCAATAGGATGGGAACAGACGAGTTCTGTAAATCATTTCACCAAGGGGAAGAAGAGCTTGCTTGAGGTCTCTAAGCAGTTAAAGTTATATTAAGATATACTGTTGTAAAGTGCATTATTAGATACATTATTTTCCAGATCAAGTACAATTTTAGGCCAGAAGTAAATGTGATAGGAATAGGAAAACAATAAGCATATTTTTCTCTATATGCAGGATTTTAAACCTACCTCTTAGAAAAGGAATTATGTAAGGATCAGGACAGCCACCAGAAAATGCTAGTGTCTTAAGACACAGAACTGTGAAACCAACAAATGATAGAATAAAAAGGCCAAAATGTACCTTTATGTAGTCGACAAGATTTTGATATTCAATGTAGTTGCCACCTCCTACCACAAAAACAATAGCCTAAAAATGCAAACAGAAAAAAAAATAGGTAAGTTGTAAGAAATAGTTAAAACAGTGTTTTAACTGTGAAGCAACATGGTTTTTAGTCTGGAACCTATTCTACAATTGAGGTAAAAAATACTAGCTAGCCAAAGGTCACATTCTAAGTACCTTATGCTACTTCAATTATAAAATTTATGTCTAAGAAGTCGATACATTTATAAAGGCTGAGTGGTAAAAAGTAGAGATTTTCAGAAATAATTTAGAAGAAAATAACTACATTCTTCAATTAAGTAACACTAAATAAATCTAAGGGCTTTTTCCAAAGGATATTTTTGAATTTGAGGTTATTTATTGTAGGCAAGAAAACTAGAAAACCTAACATTTATATAATTTTCAATATATGATGCTGCATTTTTTCTGAGAAGTTTGTTTTTCAATGAAAACAGTCATATCTTCACAAATGTTTGGAATCTCATTTTAGAAAAAAGTTCCACCCTCATAAAACTCTTACTGCAATATGAAAGGTTTTTTTCTGTTAATCATTTGTGTCAATTACTTTTAAACTTAAAATATTAAGAGATTTATAAATCAGAAAAATATAGTTGCTGAGAATAATTTTTTTAAAGGAATCTTGGGGTGTACAGAGTTAGGATTAATGTATGGTAATCTGCATAAATCTAACAATGATAGTCTTTAAGACTGCTTTGTCACCTCTTCATCTTTCCTTTCTAGGAGCAGAGAAATTTTATATAGAACTTACCTCTTGGAATGGATTTTTGTTCCTGGGAACTGAACTGTAATAAAGAAAAATTGTACTGAAAAATTCACCTATGACTTTTATTACTGATAAAATAGGTATGAGAAACACACATATATGCACTATTAGACATGTATTTACAATTATACTTCCTTCACCCTCTTAGAAAGGTGGGTCCTTTAGTTTTGCAGAGCTGGGTAGTGAATTGGAATGCAGAGGAAGAAACTAGAAGAGGTAGATATCTCAGTGTCTAAATGGGAATCTGGCAACCTAATGACTTTAAAATAAAATTTTAGAAGACTGAGCAGTAGCTCTTGTCAGGATGAGTGGAAGTCAGTGTATAAGGTGAACTGATAAAGCATGTATTTTATGTAATAAATTTTCACCACACACAATATTGTAATTTATGGATATCTAAATTTGTGGAAAAACTGTATAAACACATGCATGGAAAAGATAACTCATGAAAGGGAGAATGGGAAGAGGGATCTGTATTTTGCTATAGCTTGTTATTTCTTATATTTATTATAAAAATACTTCTTGGTATCTAAGAGATCTTTAATAAAGGCATTTTTAAAAGCTTTTGTGAGTCAGATTTGAGTGCTATACAGTGTGACTTAACAGGATTTGAAATGCCTCATCAGTGTTTAAAGTCCTCTAAGAATAGATATGGGATGAGGAAGGGGAGACATAAACAGAACAGTATTACTAGTTATTAATAACCAAAATTTAATTGAGATGAGATAGCTCAGGAGAAGGCACTATTAAAAATGAAACTCTAAGCTTATATCTTATCAATGCTAATACTCATCATCATTATCATGCATAAAGTACATTTAGGATTAAAAGTTTCTCAGTAAGTTTCTAAGAAGCAAAATACAGTCACTTCTTGGTATCCATGGGACTGGTTCCAGGACCCTTTCCCACAGATACCAAAATCCATGGATGCTCAAGTCCCTGATATAAAATGGTGTAATATGTGCACACAACCTATGTAAATCTTCCCATATATTAATACTTTAAGACATCTCTAGATTACTTATGATACCTAATACAATGTAAATGTAAAGAATATAGCAAACTGTATAGTTTACCTTATATTCAGTATTGTTTAGGGAATAAAGACAACAAAAAAGGTCTGTACAGGTATTAATACAGATACAACCGTCCCTTTTTTCCCTGAATATTTTCAATCCACGGTTGGTTCAATCTATGGATGTGGAACGCCAACTGTGTATCTACTTGTTAGCTGAATGCAAGGAAGGAAAAAATGTAAGCTGGAGAATGATCAACATAGGAAAAGAGTTGCAAATTCACTCTTTTAAAGTGAACAATTCAGTGCTTTGGGCATATTTACAGAGTTGTATAACCATCACTATCTGATTTCAGAACATTTTTATCACTCTTAAAAGAAGCCCTGTACCCATTAGTAGTCACTCTTCATTTTCCCTTTTCATAATTGAGTCTTTGTCAAATTCTCTCTTGCAAACTGCAGCAGTTCTTATGCAACTTTGGTAGTATTTCTGATATGTTCAGAAAAGAGGATACTTTAAGTTATCAAACAATTTAATAATCTAGTGACTAGACTGTTTGTCCTAACTACCTACAAGGATGTGAAAGCTTGGGATAAAGCAAATATGAAGTTCTAAAGATCCTAAATATAAGGTATAAGCAGGAAACTACCTTCATCTAAGTTTTAGTGCTAGAGGTAATCATTCCAAGTAGTCATCTGCGCCCCCTAATTCTGCCTATTGTTTCTCTGTATCTTGTAGGTTATTTATCATATCACCATGAATTAAATCTTCAAAAACAGTATCCATAATAAAGAATACCTTACCATAGCATGCCTATCATAAAACACAAATTATTTATAGAATGTTTCATTGCTATCAAGTGTAATTTATAGCAGTGTTCTTAGGACTTGGATTTTACGGACCTGTTAAATAAAAAACAACGCAACTGGTACCCAACATAAAACTCCTATCTCTTCATTTGGTCATTCATTTAAAAACAACATTATCCAAACTCCCCCACCCATGCTTAGTTTGCAATACCTCTTATCATTTCATAAAAACCAATAAACATTTAAATGGATGTGTGTGTGTGTGTGTGCGCATACCTGGAAGGAAAAGCACCAAAATGCTAAAATAAAATTACTAGTGATTATCTCTGGGAAATGAGATTATACACACTGTTTTCTTACCAGTTTTCTATATAGCTTGAATTTTTAAAAATAAGGGCTGCTTTATAATAAAAAAATAAATCATTTCCATTCTTGTTAATTTTTATTTCAGGATATTATGAGGGTACAAACATTTTGGTTACATTTTATGTCTTTGCCTCACCCAAGCGAGGATTAGAGGCATGGCCTTCCCTTCTACAATGCTCACCGAGTCCATTAATTGTGAGTTTACCGCCCCTCCCAACCCCCTAATCCCTGGAGAATATTACTACCAATACTTCTATTCTTGAAGGCAAAGATCCACAACAAATTAAACAAGACATAAGCTTCTTACCTGTCATTGCCCCGCAGCATTTTGGGATCAAAATATCTGTAGTCATCAGTTTCCTATTAGAAAAATAGAACTTTACTTATACCTATGGACTTTAGAAGGTCATAGTTTGCATTAGAGTATCTTATTTTAATGACTCTATTTTTTTAGAATGTATAACCACTCCTAACACCTAATGGTCACTTCCTATGTGCTAAGCTTTATTCTAAATGCTTTACATGAAATTATTCACTTAATCCCCCTAATAGTCCATCAGGTAGGTATTATTGTTATCCCCATTTTCAGATGACCAAGCTGGGGCACAGAGAGGTTATGTAGCTTTCCTGACATCACATAACTATTATATTAAGTATGGGAACTCAGAATTTGAGCCCAGGCAGTCTAGTTTCAAGGCCCAAAAGCTTCTTAACCACCTCGCCTTACTGCTTCTCAAAAATATGCTTGTTTTAGTGGCTTGAAAATAGCTAAGTTAGGTTTTTTTTTTTTTTAAGACTTTTATTATATTATTTTTATATGTCTGTGATTTTATTGAATATACAGAATACCCAAAACAGGCTCACAATCTCTCTTATCTGAAACCTTTGGTGTTATAAGTATTTCAGAATTTAGAATTTAAAAAAGATTTAGATAGGTAATATTGTGCATATACTGTATATGATGTGGGCAGCACCCTATCATCTAACAGGTTATATTAACATAAGATAGAATAGATAAAATCTTTAAAGAGCTTTTTTTGCCATCAAATGAGTTTACAAAATCTTTTTGGACTTCAGAGGTTGTGGATAAGGGGTAGTGCACCTCTATACTAAATTAGAAACTTAGCTTCTTGATATTAAAGGAGTTGGAAAGTCCTGTTCTACTGCTTGATGATATAATTACTTCCTAATCTCTGCGTCTGTTTCCATAGGATAATCAGCTAAAGAAACTCATTCTTTTCTGGATTGTGGATGGTCCTAGTAAAACCTGATCAATGACATATATACTATGTGTGTTGTTACTATTTAGTCTTATACCCAGTGGTGGACACTGCTAATTTATCACAACCCTCTCCATAACTCCAAATGTAGTATCAGAATCTTTCAACACTTTGCTCTAAGAAACCACCATCAGCCAGACTTAAAAGGCAAGATGAAACCTATCTGATATCTTGTCTAATTTCAATTTAATCAATTAAGAAATCAAAGGAAACCACTTAACAAATGTAACTGGTAAGAATGCATCTAGAATTAGGTTGTATCATTTTAAAGCATTTGAAATAGATACACTCAAGATCACTTGCCAGGTCTAATTTAGTATACTTTGCTAAGCTCTTTAGCATTTTGCTAATCTCTTCAGTGCCTTTAAATCAACTTGCCCATCTGGAAACAGGAGAAGGATAAGAGAATGCAGGCAGCAGGCTCACCTAGCAGATGGATAAAGAAGTGATTTCAAAATAGAAAAAAATTTACTTTTTCTAATTAATTAAAAATATCTGTCTGCAGTAATATGCCTTCAGATATAAAGTCAAAGTCAATGGAACTGATAAATGAACTTCATAACTTGGCAGGACATTTAAGTAACACCCACAATTTAGTCACCCGTGTGTATATGACAGAAATGTAGAAGAAATGTATATGTTGGAATGAGCAATAGGCAGGAATATAGAAGTAATGGGTTTTTGTTTCCAATTCTGCTACTAAAAGTAGTGTGATTTGGAAGTCACTTAACATCTCTTGGTTGTCACCCTTCCATTGTTGAAATGACTTATGTTTCCTTCAACTCTCCAGTTCTATGATTTCATGATGGGCATATCATTCATGCCCTAATCAATACGGCATAATGGTAAAAAATCTGACCTTTAGTTAGAATCCCAACTCTCAGTTATTAGCTGTGTGTCTTTGGGCAAGTTAATTGACTTTATTTGGCCATCATTTCCTCATCCATAAAATGAAAAAAATAATAGTACTTTTTTTTTTTTTTTTTTTTTGAGACAGAGTCTCACTTTGTTGCCTAGGCTAGAGTGAGTGCCGTGGCGTCAGCCTAGCTCACAGCAACCTCAGACTCCTGGGCTCAAGCGATCCTTCTGTCTCAGCCTCCCAAGTAGCTGGGACTACAGGCATGCGCCACCATGCCCGGCTAATTTTTTCTATATATATTAGTTGGCCAATTAGTTTCTTTCATTTATAGTAGAGACGGGGTCTCGCTCTTGCTCAGGCTGGTTTTGAACTCCCGACCTCGAGCAATCCGCCCGCCTCGGCCTCCCAGAGAGCTAGGATTACAGGCGTGAGCCACCGTGCCCGGCCAATAATAGTACTTTTTTTGAAAAGTTCTAATGAGGATTAAATGAGATAATATAATAGGGTCAAAAATACTTTGAATGGTTCCTGGCACATAAATAAGTACATAATCAATGTTAGCTATTATCATTATTATTGTTACTATTCTTCATCTCAACTTCAAGATTAGGGGCAGTAACAAAATATCCTAAACTTCCTTCACCTTTTGTGTACTTGGCACCTGTCTAAAATTTTGCATTTATTTTTAATCTTTATAATTGCTTGGGATAATATTGTCCAGAAGTTTACTGCCTATTATGAAGCAGTATTCTCTAAGATAATGCCTCATAAATGTATATCTCTCTCAGCCTTTTTAAGAACAGCCCCTTCTTCACATATTCTAGGATTTAGTGACAAAGTCTATTATTACTTCATTGCAAACCACTTTATCTTTAATGATTCCCAGACAGAAGAATACAACCCTTTTTAGCTTATCATTATAAACAATTCTCCCATTCCTTTCGCAATATTAATTGCCCTTTTGGGGTGTTTTATTACACTGTATCTTTGTTTTCACAAGTGAATTTTAAAATTTGTTTTGTTAATTTCCTTTAATGTTATTATAATCAAGTTTTTACTACTATAAAAAAAGGTCATATTAATCTGAAGATTCTGTTCTCATCCTCTTTCTTAGGTCTGGAATCCTCAACCTCACTGCAAGTCTATGGTGATTCAGATCAAAACAAACCATGGTTTTAATAGGGGTAGGATAATGCTGCCTTTTCTTGATTCTAGACTCTTGTGATAATAACCACTTTTTGGTTGCCACAGTAACAGGATGGGCTGTTTTATGAAACAGATTGTGATGATTTTTACATTCCTTTCTTGAATTGTAAACAGATAACTTAGAAACACATTCCTTAAGTAAATGCTAACAATATTTATCCATTTGTCTCTGTGCCCAATGATTTGTCTCAATTTATTTCTTTAGCTCCAAAGAATTTAGTGCCATCTGAACATATGCACTTAAATTTTTTACTATGCATTGCTCTCCTAATTTAATTTTCATTAAATTTAATTTTTATAAAATTAAATTGGTCTAGTGCTCTTTATATTATACCAACTGATGCTCACTGGTTCTTTTCTCATTTACAGAAACTTGTTCCTTAGGATATATTTTACATTAAAAAAAAACATATATAGGATATAATCTACATTAAATTTGAATGAAAGCTGGCCAGAATGGTTGTAGCAGCTGAAAAAACCAATTCCTAGTATCTGTGATAAAGGCTAAAAAAGGCTCTTTGAGAACACAAACTCTTTCCTTTCCCTCATGTACTCTGCTATGCTTAAGCTCACAACAAACTCAATTTGGTTTTATCATCTTTCATACTAGTCAGTTTTATACATTCAAGAATTTACAAGTACAATGTTACATGCTACTCACGGGGTTTGACTTCATCTCCATCAGATTGTCTAAAATACGAGTAACAGGTAGATTCTGTGGAACAGATTAGTGAGTATTTTGTTAAATCTTATAACAAACCAAAGTTCTTCTCTATTAACCAAACCACTTAATCATTTCACAGTTAAGTATACTTACCTTTTAATTTAAATACATTCCAAGATTAAGTATTCTGTGAATGGTAAAGATGATGTCATAGACATAAATACCCTTGGCACTACAAGTTTCCATAGAAAAAATATAATTCTAAATAAAAAGCTCCTTTATGTGTGTAGTTGTATTCAGGTTTTAGTACGAATGTATGTTTGGGCTTTTTACTTTGTTGGGTGTTTGCTTTTTAATACTAGTAATTGCAAACTTTTATTTTGATCAGATAAGAATCCCAGTGTATTTTTCATTTCCTTTCTGTGGATTGTAAGTTTTCTTTAAAAATAAAATTTGTGAAAATGTGTGGGATTAAATGATCTAATAGAGTGCATTGATTTTTAATTAAAGGATATTTGTGTATTTTGAAAAATGGGGACATGGATACATATACAACTATTGACCACTTGTATTTTGCCTGGGATACATTCCAAATTTTCAATGTTGTACTGCATTGTCTTCTTACAGAACAAATTCCACTTTGAACATTAAATGTACAACACTGGTGTTGGCAGAAGATTATCTCTCCACATACTTTACAGGCCTTGGGATAAGAAATACTGTTGTTACATTTCAATCTGACAAGTCTTACCATTATTTTGAACATAACACATGAAGTATAGAACATTTACTAAGTGACTTGAGTCAAAGTGTATTCCTACTGGAATGGTATTCTGCTCATTTTGAACTGCTATTTCCTCTGTGAATTATACAGGATGTTTTTGAAAGAATAGTTTTGTAGTTTTGTAACTATTGTACTTTCTGTATTTTAGAGACTTGATACAACAAAAGCAACATTAAATCTGATTATTGAAAACACTGTAGATAACACATTACTATTTTACAAGGATTTTTAATTTTCTTAGGTCATAAAACATTTTGTTACTAAAATAGACTAGCACTAAGGAAAATCATGCTTTCTCTAGATTGGTAAGTAAAAACCCTTTAGATGGTCTCAGGCAAGTAAAATTAAAGCTATTTCATTATTCTTTGATATTTGTGTTGGCCAGGAACTCTTAAATATAAACACAAGCACCAAATGTTCAAGTTGACTGAATATACTTCCTGAATGCTATTTAGAATTTAAAAAAGAATAGCTCAAAATTTTACCTTTTAAGTTTTGTTTCAAATAAAATTGAGTTTGTTCATTTAAGAGTAAGTCTAAATCATAAATTTCTCTAAACAGAAACTGGGTGCAGATTTCAATCTATAAAAATGCTTTATCCAAAGGAGAAAAATTACAGTTATGTATTTATTCCAAGTAATAGCAACAAAAGATGATGAAGTACTTTGCAACATAGCATGAACAAATAATAAAAAAATTCTGGAGCAAAAGAACATTATAGTTTTGTAAAATTTTATTAAAATGACTACAATTTTATATCCATTTGTCTATCTACACTGCGTTCAGCTCCCTGAATTGCACTATTAGGTCTATGCAATGGAGAAAAGTTTAGAAACTTTATTATGTAACAATAAACCATAAAAATCATATTATTTTTATTATGCTTGTGAAAGAATTTCTTTGTATCCAAATAACACCAAAAAATCATTGATCACTGTTGCACCATACAATATTCACTTCACTTATAGAGGATAAAAAATAATCTCTTTAAAGGCATTAGAAAGAGTACTTCTGGAAATAATTCCTGAGATCTGTCATCAACTAATGCTCTACCTAGCCTCTATTCTTTGCCTAAATGAAAGCTTGAATTGAGATAATCGCTTAAAAAATCAATTATATATTTAATTTATACAAAGTTAATCAACTTTTACTGATTGAAAAACTGGATTTTAGCAGCTAACACACTAGCAAATAGAAAACATCAAAATAAAACCATATAATTTCCTTTGCTCAATAGTCTGTTACCTGACTTGTCTTTAGAAACAAAAAAATTTGTATACCTCAGTAAAATAGAGGCATAAATGAAATTTAATCAAATGAAAAATCCATTGTTTTAAAAATTCCCAAGCACATTTTTCTTTGTTCTTAGAAATTGCTGTTTAGAAGTAAAATAAAAAACACTGTATAGGTTAGCACCTACATTTTTATTAGAAAGCCATTACAGATACAAATTTGAGAGTCTCATATACATGAATATCCTAAATTAAAGATCACTATCAGTAAAATTTCAAATACATGAACTTGAAATTTTGAACTTGAATCTTCAAATTTCAAATACATGAACTTGAAATTTTACCTGGAAAAAAATATAGTGAGAAATCGCTTTCTAAAAATCCTACCTGGTTTTATGACTGTAGTCATATTTTATGATTTCAGTCATGGAAAAGCTTAGGTAAAAAACAATGTTAACTTTATCTCTGATGGTGTAATTGTTTAAAAAAACGAAATTAAAATTTGCATAGAAACAAACAAACAAAAAAGATAATTTAAGAAATATAATACAGCTCTATAACCAAAACAGAAAAGGGTTTTTTTTGCCCTCTGAATTCTCAGAGAATTAACCATTTGTTGACCTATATTGCCAACTGCTCCTCTATGGTGACTATTTCTAACTTTCCTCTTGAGCCTTGGGCTTGGGATGATATTCTGATGCTGAGGCTGGCAGTGGGGTTCAGACAAGAGTTGCTGCTGTCTTTATTATCAGAACCCTGGAGAATGAAAAAGTACTATGTGGACCTACTTGAAGGCTATTATCAGTCAAGTAAAGAATAAAAGGGAATGTGCAGACACTGGAAATACACTAGGGGTAAGGGATATAGCGATGATTAGAAAGGGTATAAAGTTGCCAGTGAAGTGAAGAAAGGAGGAGAGGGGATAAGATAGATTGTCTCTTTTCAAAATTTGAAAATTATAAACCAGAAGGGAATCTACAGAGTGAATCCAACACCCTTATCTTATAGATGAGGAAATCATAAAATATATAAAGTGTTATTTTTTACAAAGCCATATTATGTTCATGGCAATAAAATCAAGAAAACAGGATTACATGGATACAATAAAACACATCCACCCCTTCATCACCCAGCTTCAACAATTATCAACTCATGGCAAATTTTGTCTGTATTGCCGCGTACTCCCCAACCCCCTAGGTTGTTTTAAAACAAGTTCCCAATATAAAATCATTTTAGCCATAAATATTTCAGTATATATATCCAAAATATTATACAAAACTCTTAAAAACCCATGATACTATCACCACTTAAAATAATTGACAATAATTTATTTCCCCTCCCAACATTACTGAGGATTGATTGACATAAAAACTGTATATATTTTGGGTGTACAATGTGATGTTTTGATCTATGTATACATTGTGAAATAATTACCACATAGTTCAATATCCAGTGTTAAAATTTCCTGTTGCATAAAATTATTTTTATAGTTTTCTTGTTCAAATCATAGTCTTAAGGGTCATATCTGTGGCAACTGAGATATGTCTTTTAAGTCTTTTTTAATCTATGGATTCCCAGTGCTTGCAATTTATTTGTTAATTCATTTTTAAAAGACGGATTATTTCAGCAAACAAGCCAAAGAAAGCGAAACAGAAGACTTTCAAATTCTGCAACTTTGTGCTACATTATTCATCATCACATTCTTGTACAATTATTCTCAAACAGATTCCAAATCTGTGAATATCATTCAACTGGTTTTATGTGATAGTTGATATTTGTGATGCATAAAACTTATGCTGCACAGAAAACATAAAAAGCTCTTATAAATGACCTAGAAAACTGGATATGGTTAATCCTATTCTGTCTAATTTACTTATAGCATAAATTATTTATTCAGTTAAACAATCTAAAACAATATTTAAAGATTTAAGAAGCAAAAATTCCAAGTGTGAAACAGACAGCACTGGTCTCTCTAGCAGTCTCTTCTTTGACATCTCTTAACTCTTAGTTCTTAGAACTCTTAGTTCTCAACCTGCCTGAGAACACTCATTGCAGTACCTCTAAATTTTCAAATATTAGGGTAATATAACTTTTAAAATAGATTTTAAAGAGTTTAAATATTTCTAGAATAAGAGCGTCTTTACTTGAGGGTAATTTGGTAACATTCATTAAGAACAATTATTTTTTAATAGAAATGTCCATGTCTTTTGATTCTAGAATTCAATTCCAGGAATTTATCATGTGGTTGATGTCATCAGAAATGAATACCTACACACAAAAAACTAATATTTAAAGCCTGGTGTATGTCTTTCAGTACCATCTATTTTTTATGTTTTTAAACAGCAACAAAAAAGATCATATTGAACTTTTTTTAGTATGACTTTTAATTTTACTTCACAATATAAAATAAACTATCCCCACTCCCAGTGAGTACATATTTCCTCTAATTCTTAATTTTTTTTCTTTAAATGTCATGGCTCTTCTGCTAGTGGTGGCAGAAATGTTATATAGATGGGGTAACCATCAATCATTTCAAATTTTATTTTTGTAAGCGAGAAGTTGCTTATGTCAAAGCAGTATGTTATCTGCCATGTTAAGAAAAAAGCTAAGGGATTTGAGGTCATAAAGGATAATTCGTTTTTGTATTTTATGAACTCTAAATAAACTTTTGTGTTAGCACAATAAAATACTTAATAGTAGACCAATTTAGACATCTTTTACCGGTATCATTTGGGGACATACACCACATGACTCTAGGGTAGTAAGTTAACGAAAACATGATCATTCTAATGATTAAAGTCTGTAATTCCTAAATGCTAAAAGTTGTATGTTATAAGGAATACTTTGTTTAGGGAATCTCACTATTGACATTTATGTCTAACAGTAACATGTTAAGAAAAATACATAATTTTCCTTAAAAATAAACTACATGTGGTTATGTAACAGTCTATCTAGCAAAGGCAGACATTACCTTAGAAATTGCTGATCTCCTTTTTGTCGCACAAAACAAAGTCATCTTGTCAACAGTTAATAAGAGTGGTTCTAGGCTAAACTGCTAACCCGTAAAGTGTAGCACGTTGGTCTGTAATGTGCCCAAACTTCCTATTGTGTCTTTTTACCTTTTATAGTCAAGAAAGTCAAGATGAGCTGACTCAGGGTAGTACTGTGAACCAGTAAAAAAGTTGATTAAGTATTTGGTAGTAGCTCCTTACCAGGAGAGAGGTAGAATGAGAGGGATTGACAATAATTTCTGAAAGGGATAATGAGGCTAAAATGTATTCCCAAGTACTTGGGAAATAATTTAATCTGGAATGTATCTGAAGGGAAAGTTTGGAAAGTAATCAGTCTTTTAATTAAATGAAGCAAATTAGGATTTTTCATTGTTCTTTATCAGTACTACGTGGTTTTTATAATAAAATGTTATTCATTTATTCAAATAAAGACTCTGAATAAAGAACCTACTTTAAATTTAAAAATCCTACTTTACATAAAGTGCTATGAAAAATCCAAAAATGGGGAAAAAATTCCTTGCACTCAAAAAGCTTATGAAGAAGTAAAACACAAATAAAGAATGTCTATGTAAAATATAAGTAAATATTATAATAAAGATAAAAATGTGAAAGGAGTTCAGAAAAAGATCTCATTTTTTTTCATACTTCTCATTACAAACTGAGTATTTTTGTAAATAATTACGTCTCAGATTGGCCTTAAAATATTCCAGTAAAAATAAATATAAAACACATGGGGTAGATGAAATAAGAATGGATGTTGAGTATGGAAGGGTTTAGGAGAGTCTGATAATGCATATATTAAGATTTCCATAATAAAAAGTAAAAAATCTGTTTTGAAAAGAAACCAATTAATGATGACTCTGAGGCAGAATATCTACACATCGGAATAACAGAAAAACCACAGAAACATAAAAATCATTTAAAAATATACTATATGTAAAATTAAAGACTAAAAAAATACAAAATGTGAAATCTAAGCTGTAGTTTTATTACCCCCAAATATAAATTCTACTTATAATAATTTTATTTATTCTAATTTACACAGGACTTTAGACTATGAAGTTCATTAGCTTATTAATGAGTATATGTTAAAACAAATGATATTTTGTAGCAGTTCATTGTTCAAATAGGTTAATTTCATTTTTTCAATTAATGTATTTTCACAGACTTGATGGTAGTTAAAAATCAAAATGGTAAATAAAGTCCAAATGAGCAAATTTTTTTAATAAAAGCATAAAAATTACAGAGCTCTGAGCTATACATGTGAAAATAACCTGATATCCTTATATATACCAATAAAGGACTCCTTGATTTTATTTTATTCCTAATTATTCATTGAAAAATTCTAGAAATCCTCCTGAGTAGTTAACCTGTCAGCACTTTCGTTTAAAAATTAACAGTATGTTTTCTAATAGGTGTACTTACTTGCTGTTTCAAAACCAGGTTCTTCACTCCTTCCATCACAAATTGTGATCCTGTATTCATGACTCGTGATAAGAGACTAAGTAGGAGCAAAAGAGAAGGAGGACCACGCTAAGTATAAATTGCCTCTTCAATTTGTTACAGATAAAATATTTGTCTGATGACACACCACATGCTGATGCTTCACTATACCTACCACCTTTGTTTTTCACTAAACAGAAGGGTCTTGAGAATTTCTGCTGCCATAGATATCACTGCTGCAATTTTATTTAACAACAAAATAGTAATAAAATACTCTGATTAGTAATTATTTAAAAATATAAAAATAAAGAGTTGCCATCAAAATAAACACCTTTATTGTGTAGGCTTAGCAATAGTTTTAGGCAAATTATAATTTGAGAATTGCTTGCCTTACTGATTACCTTAAGGCTAAAACAATAAATATAAAGAAAGTAAATCAGACAACTTGTAAATCATTTCAACTATACTAATACATTGAAAATATATATGCCTGTAAATATTACGAGTAGGTCAAATGTTACTGTGTTCTTTATATCATAGTAGCTGGATCCATTCCTGCACTGTATACTGTCTTCTCCCTCAATACATAAAATCTACTGTATAAAAGCGTGAAGCACAGTACACTTTTAGTGAGTTTTGCCTCAACTCTGAAGAATGTTATCTGAATTTTAAACAACAAAAAGAACCCCAACAAATGACTTGCCATACCTTGTTTATAAATGGTTCAGTTTTTCACATGGGATCAAAGGATGAGTTGTGAGACAAAATAGTAATCCTGCATTATAATATCAGAAGGCTAGAGATAGCCTTCAAATCAAACAAGATTTCCTTATAACACATTTATTAAAATCCTCAACTACAAAATAATAAGAAATCTAACAGGCTTTATTATTCAGTAAGATTTTTAAGGCATGAAACTGAAAAGTATATTTCATTAAAATACATGGAATAATTTTCCATAAATATTTTCCTTTTCCCTATCTTGCCCATACTCCCCTCTGAAATGAAGAGATGGGACAAGATGGAAATCCTTTCATTAACAGAAACAAGAGAAAGTAATTTTTGTTGGAATGAATGGCCCCGAGGCAATTCTTGGCACCAGGCAACTCTGAAGGGGTGTGCTAACCTGCACAGAATTGTCTGAAGGTGAAGCCAGTTGGATGCATTTTGCCAAGTATTTATAAGGTCCTGCTTTAGGCCTGGTACTTTTGTTTTTGGAAATTGTTTCATTAATACCAGTTGCTCAACGTGAGGTAGGATAAACCTGTTTTCCTCTGGCTTTGTATTTTTGTTCTAGCTCTAAGATATAAACTAGGAATTTGAAACTTGTATGTTATGGAAAAGAGTAGCCAGAATTACCTTGTTCAGTTTCTTTGAAAATCACACATAGATTCTCTGGAGTAAGAACTCATACCTATCCCTGAGCCCTTCTTACCTATCATTTAGCACTATGTTCAGATCTATATTGAAGCTAAGTTGTGAGTGCCTAGTTTCAAGTCTAAATCAGTTATCAACATTGATATACAAATAGTTTTAACCTTCATATATTTTCAGAAAATAAAACTGTAATGTTTTAAGAACAAAGAAGCACATGAATAAAAACTATTTCAAAGGTAATGTTTGTTGTAGAAAATTTGGAAAATAAGCACTTCAAAGGAAGAAAATTTTACCACTTGGAGCTACCCACTATTAACATTTAGGTGTATATCATTTCAGCTATGCAATTAAATGTATATATGTGTATCCTTATACACACAAACACATGGATGGATAAATGGACACACAGGGATCAAACTTAAAAAATGTCATCTAAGTTTTGGCTCATACCATGTAAAAGATGTTAACTCACATTTTAAAATTTGAATGTTCCTAACACAAACAAATGATAAATGTTTGAGGTGATGGATATGCTAATTACTCTGATTTAATCATTATACTTGTACTGAAATATCACACTGTATTCCATAAATACATACAATTATGTATCGATAAAATAATTTTAAAAATTGGAAAAAATGACAACTTAAACCCTCTAAGGAAGGCAAAGGTATGTTATGTATTGTGTACATCTATTGTGTATCATAATGAAAACATTCTACATTCTAAGTATCAGACATGTGTTTTTAAGGCATGAAAGTCTAATTAAGGTTTGGAGTACAAAGATCCAATCAGAATTATAAAAAATACTTACCCCATTGGCTTAGTGGTAGTGTTGCCATAGTTGGCAGGAGCTGAGGCCATCTTGGTAAAAGCCCTATGAAAAAGGAAGGTTATATTTAAAACCTGATAATAATAACCTCTAATAAGAGCTAACACTCAGTATTATAGTATTAAAATATCTATTAACTTCTATTATGCAGACATTTTTCTGAAAAGAGAAATAATTTTTCAACCACACTACAATTATTAATGAAACATTGAAATTTTTTTTTTTTTTTTGAGGCAGAGTCTCACTTTGTTGCCCAGGCTAGAATAAGTGCCATGGTATCAGCCTAGCTCACAGCAACCTCAATCTCCTGGGCTCAAGCAATCCTCCTGCCTCAGCCTCCCAAGTAGCTGGGACTACAGGCATGTGCCATCATGCCTGGCTAATTTTTTTTTTGTGTATGTGTTAGTTGGCCAATTAATTTCTTTCTATTTATAGTAGAGATGGGGTCTCGCTCTTGCTCAGGCTGGTTTCGAACTCCTGACCTTGGCCAATCCTCCCGCCTTGGCCTCCCAGAGTGCTAGGATTACAGGCGTGAGCCACTGAGCCCAGCCTGAAATTCTTAAAAAAAACACAAATGCATTAGTTTCTCAAATATGATTTTTCTTTTCCTTTTTAATATCTGACCATTAAGAAAAAAGAACTGAGGTAGAGACTTGATGACTTAGAAGAACAATGATGCAATGATACATTCAGTCTCTTTATTATTCCCCATATTCCAAACTCATGTTCTCAGACACATGCCTTTGTTCATGCTGTCATTTGGGGAGTATACACTCAGATATTCTTCAACAGAAATTGCACATTTTCTTTTAAGACAGTTCAAAACCACTTTCTTTATCAATACTCTTCTAATTCTACTACCCAATGATTTTCCTCTTTAATTATATTCTATGCCAGGAAATTATACTTAATTGCATAGAGTCATTTATTTTCAACATCCAGAATCTCTTTAAACTATAGGGTTGTAGAAGGCTGGGCAAAAAGATGGCACTTAGATGTGTATTAAAAAATATTTTCCGTCTGAGAATATTTTCACTAGTGAGAATCCAGAAAACATAGAATGCTCCTGGAAGAATCCTATCACTTTGAGGTAACCACTGTTAGGATGCTTGTGTATAAATTTTTCTAATCTTTGGACATATGTCTATATAACACATATGATTTAAAAAACAAAATTAGCATCATATTGCACATAACTGTTTTATAGCACATTTTAGTAGCATATCATAAACATTTTATGTCAACCAATATTCTTTCATGGTACTTATTTCAAATGCATTGTAAATTAAAAAAGAGTACCTAAAGAAAATTTTATGAGAATAAAAAAAGAATTTGGGAATTACTGAGATGTGTTATTTGAAATGCTAAAAAGTATTCAATTTCAATTTTGACAAAATCTGCTGACAATACCATCAGAGAAATCCCAAACACAAAAATTCAATCTTATTCAGAAAGGAGGACATGAATCAACTGTCTTCAGCAGTGGACTGGAATTTCTGCCTTAATAAAAGTTATTTTTCTCTAGATACTATAAATGAAAGGTTAAATAAATAATAGCACATCTAAATGGCTAAATATTATGCAAACAGTAAATACTACCACTGGAAACTAAAGACAATGAAAAACTGGCATGATAAAAGTTATAAAAAACTAGAATACAAAACCATATATAACAATGATTTTCAGGTGTTAAAAATGATCTATAATATACACACAGATTGGAATATATACTAATGTTTACCTATAGTCTCTGAATGGTAAGATTACAGGTGAGTTTTTATTTTTTTATACCTTTTGAGTTTTTTAATATTTTCTTCAATAAACTGGTATGACTAAGAATTGGAAAAAGATGTTACAAATTATAGGTTATATATTTTGTGACTATGTAAAATAATGCCTCAAACTGTCTTTCCCCTTATATCTCCAAGTATTAAATAAGGAGTTCCAAATAAATCATAATATAAAAAGAACAATGTTCTACATCATCTAGTGGTTAGGAAAAAAACCAAAAACAATGACATACGCCACAGCCAAATGTGTAACTGTATACATAGGGTGAGCATCCCTAATCCGAAAACCTGAAATGCTCCAAAATACAAAACTTACTGAGCACCAACATAATGCCACAAGTGAAAATTCCATACTTGACCTCATGTGACAGGTCCCAGTCCAACTGCACTAAATTATTAAAAATATTGTATAAAATTACCTTCAGGCTATGTGTTACATAAAACATAAATGAATTCTGTTCAGACTTGGGTCTCATCCTCAAGATATCTTATTATATATATGCAAATATTCCAAAATCCAAAAAAATCTGAAATCTGAAACCCTTCTGGTCCCAAGCATTCAGATGAAGGAAATTCAACTCATATTATAAAAATTGAAAAAGAAAGTTCTCAGTTTTTCTTTTTTTCGAGACTGTCTATCTGTTACCCTGGCTAGAGTGTAGTGGCATCATCATAGCTCGCTGTAATCTCAAACTTCTGGGCTCAAGTAATCCTCCTGCCTCAGCCTCCAAAGTAGTTGAGACTACAGGTGTGCACACGGAGCTCAGCTACTTTTTCTGCTTTTACCAGAGACAGGGTTCTCCCTCTTGCTCAGGCTGGTCTTGAATTCCTGAGCTCAAGCAATCCCCCCAAGTCAGCATCCTAGAGTGCTAGGATTATAGGTGTGAGCCACTGCACTCAGCCCAGTTTTTCTTTTTAAACAAAGGTTTATTGTGTATTTTTTTCCTATTACTAGAACACAGTTAAATAACAGGAAATTAAAAAGCCCAAAAGTATGGATAATAAAAAGCACTCATAAACTCACCAGATTGTCCCTATTAACAATTTGGTATATATCTCTTGCTATCAGAAAGCATATTCAATTGTGTAGTCTTAAAAATTAGTTATTTTAAAAAAATATTTTGAAAGTAATGTTTATTGCAGAAAATTTGGAAAATAAAGAAAAGAACCCAAAAGGAAAAAAACTGTACTACTTGGAGTTACTCACTGTTAACATTTAGGTATATGTCATTTCAATGATGAAATTAAATTATATATGTGTATACACACACACATACAAACATGGATGGATAAATAGGAATCATATGGTAAAAATGTCATCTACATTTTGTCTCAAATGTGACCTACTCAGATGCTCTCCCTGATCTAAGCAAATTTAGCTATCACTCCCAACAAGTTAAAATCTTATCACTCAGTTTTATTTCTTTATGTCATTTAACATTGTTTAACATTATTCTGTTCTTCTATGTGCTTATTTATTAACTGTTCCCTCAATACAAATTGTAAATTCAATGACAGTAGGAATCTTGCTTAGTATGTTCACTACTAAGAAATATTTATCAAACAAATCAATGAACGTGGTATAACTATTGACTTTACAATATCACAGGAACATTTTCCAATGTCATTAAGTAAGCGTCTAAAACATGATTTTTAATGGCTCAACTGGATTCTATTTGGAAATGCTACATTTTATTTACCAGTCCTACTTGTGGACATTTAGGTTGGTTTTCAAAATTTTATTATTACAACTGCATCTAAGATTTTACAACTCTAATTAGTTTTTTGTGATAAATCCTTAAAAGAAGTACTAGGTCAAAGCTATGCTTAAAAACCTTTTTGCATCATCCATAAAAATTGTGAAAATTTATATTCATAATAGCAGAGTATGAATGTACCAATTAATTTTCCTGTATCCTTGGCATGATATTTTCTAAATTTTTGCATTACATGAATCCGCATTTTTCTGATTTCTAGTGAAATTTAAGTTTCCTTTTAATGCTTCTGAGGCATTTGATGCAAAACATTTCAGTCTCTGACATTCTCACATTATCAGTAAGAAAATATAGAGCTTGCCTAGTAAAGAAGGTATCACTGTTTCATATAATTTTAAATTGTGGCTAGGGTGGGCCAGATAAGGAAATATTTATGTCACTGTGTATCAAAAAAACCACCAATGCATTGCTCAGTTTTCTCATTAGCATTCTCATTTTCTTGGGAATGACATTTCAATTGTACTCTCTTAAATGACAGGAATTAAGAGAATAAAACTTACTTCCACTGTTTGATATATTGTAAGGGATTAAGGTTGCATCCTGCATCAGTTAAAGCCTTTTTATATTGCTCCAAATCAGCCTGAAATAAGAAAAGAACTATATGACAAAAAACTTTCCTTTTATGAAAGATTACTTTGTTTGTTGTCAATTGATAAGAAAGACCAAAAGCATGAGTTTAAATTCTCGGTACCCAAGTACAGTGGAGCCACATCTTAAATGAGTACCCAAATGAGCCCCCGAGACAAAAATCACATACAATGAAAATTAATTTTAACAGACTCCCAAGTTACCTATAAAGTACAATATTTTGTCATCCCTCAGTAAGTCCAACAGAGTCAACTTTTCTTCTACTACTGAAACAGACTGCCATTCCTTGGGACAAGTACTAAATGAATGATATGGCTTGATCAAGAATATTTCAAAACCAGAAACAAGGGAGGCCAGGCGCAGTGGCTCACGCCTGTAATTCTAGCATTCTGGGAGGCCGAGGCGGGAGGATTGCTCACGAGGTCAGGAGTTTGAAACCAGCCTGAGCAAGAGTGAGATCCTGTCTCTACTATAAATAGAAAGAAATTAATTGGCCAACTAATATATACAGGAAAAATTAGCGGGGCATGGTGGTGCATGCCTGTAGTCTCAGCTACTCGGGAGGATGAGGCAGGAGGATTGCTTGAGCAAGCTCAGGAGTTTGAGGTTGCTGTGAGCTAGGCTGATGCCATGGCACTCACTCTAGCTTGGGCAACAAAGTGAGACTCTGTCTCAAAAAAAAAACCAAAACAAAACAAAATACAAGGGGAATAACACTGACTGAGGAGAACTACAGATTCAGGTTTCCCATGTCATTTATTCTAGATTCCATTAACTGAACAACAGGTGTCCTATGTTTTTTAAATTGGCTGTTTTTTCACTTTCTTACTCTTTTTATTTGCTAATGAGTAAGTCAAGTTGAATTTGTGTTAAGTTAAAGGAGCCTATCATCATAGTGGCTTCACTATACAAATTTTAAAAGGGAGAAACTTTAAGACCAAAACAAACCCAAGACTTTCACTACTTTCCATTTTTAGGGCTTTTAATCTGTCATTAGTGGTCATAATTTGCTTCAAGCCTCTTAATGATCACTTAAATTTATTAAAAGATATAATCCTTACCAAAACCAAATGAAAATAAAATAATCTGGTCAAATTAAGGGAATACTGAATTAAGTTTTAAAATCATATATCAAGAAAATATAATTAGGCTGTTAGAATCCCCTAAGATATAGGTAACCCCCCATTAATGTGATACTTCTAAAAAGAAAACCACACTTTCTTACTGAATTAAAGTAAAAGTCAAGATTTGTATTCCCAAGGTAAAGGAGAATGGCAAATACTGGGTTTAGTTTGCTATTTTAATATGCCAAATATTTTTAACCAATAAAAACTTTGCAAAGGAAAGGCGCCTAGAACAGCTATATCATTTTAGATGCCATCTCTGAGGTTCCTATGCTTGTTGCTCATCCAGTAAAACTACACTGAGTTACCATTAGAAAGAGTCAACCTACCTTCATGCAAAAGATTTTTGGGAAAAAAAAATTATTAAAAAAAAAACAAAATTAAAAAAAGGAAAGAGTCAATCCTGCAAAAAGTCTGACACAAAAATCATCACTTTCCTTAACAGAATAGACACTATATGACAGTTCTACATTGGACATTAGTTTTAAAACAAGATCAACATTTCAAAAAGCATAGCAAACCTGGGTAATTTAGTTTAGAATAGTTATTTTCCAAAAATAGAAATTTTGGCCACTTGAATTCAGTTCGTATTCTAGCAACTTAAAAGTAGTCAGATGTTTCATGAGTGGATAGCTTCCCCTGGTCATGATAAATATTGCCATAAAACTCAGCAGTAAATAGAACCAGCCTTAACAAATTGTTTTTCTTTTGAAGAAAGGAATGAAGTAGATATTTAGCCATAGTGACTTGACTTCTATTTTTAAAATTCTAACTGTAGTACTCTGTAAACAAGCAAACTCCCTTCCTCCCAATAACTGAATAGAAGACGTACCTCAGAAGGTGCTTGCTGTGTGCTTATATAATAGATAAGAAACAGCCTCATTTTATCTTCTGGAGTTCCTGCTACATAGGTGAAAACAGATATAAACAAGACTTTGATGACTGTGGTTATTATGTATTACAGTCAACACTTACAAGTACATTAAAGGTCAAGGCATATATAAATATGACAAAATATGGTTCTTGATTTAACTGAGTTAAAGTGATAGGCATTATAATTATAACCATGTAAAATACAGCTATAGAAAAAGATTAAATGTGGGATTAGAGGGCTGTGATTACAGAAGCATCTCTATTGTCTCTTCCAAACCATCTATATTGTTGAGACTTATTAGATATAAACTCAAAATGAAAAGAACAAATACATCAGACAGCACTTTCACTTGTACTGAAGGCTATGACTCCCCAATTTGCAGATTGTTTTTCATAGAAAATAAAGCTCTCCTGTCCCCCCCCCCCCCAAAAAAGAATGGATATAGGCAGGGTAATCATACAATTCTATTAATAAAACAGGATACTTTTGAGATGGCAAAGGGGCACTAGGAGCAATTACAAAAGGACAACTGGGAAACTAGTTGTATGGTCACTGGGTTATGAAACTTTGCTGGCTAAACAAAATCATCTAGCTGAAGCCTAAAGTCATTCTTCTCAAACTGAGGACTTAGATTATACATATTTCCGAAGAGTATTATATTATTATAAAGTTTGGGATTCCAAACTTTTATACTAAAATAAGCAGTGTTATGTTATGCAGTAGAATTTATTTGCCTTAAATTTTAGAACAAAACATAAGATTTCAAAGAAATTTCTTGCTTGCAGTACTGTGAGCTACTACTCTTATTACCCCAAAGCCCAAGACTGATCAGAGAAAATCATTTATTCTCCCATATTCTATTGGGTACATTTTAGTAGAAATGTGACAAAGCACTGGTCTCAGCAAATAACAATATTCACTCTCACTCCAGAGTGTGTTCTAAGATGCAAAAATGCAGAATTGTTACATTTTATTATGGAATAAAAACTAGATTTTTTTAAAAAACATAATGACTGATGAACCACTGATTTTTAAAAGTATGATTTGGAATCCAGACACTCATTCTCAAATTATCTTTACTCCCTGAATATGACAAAGAATGGTAAAGTAGAGATCAATAATAGGTTTTCCAAAGTTCTCATGTCTATAAATAAATATCCAGGACATTTTGAATATTAGGTTATGACACTCAGGGCCTATTAAATACTAGGCAAATGCTGATATTTGTTTTAACAGGCACTTAGCTGGGCTGGGTGCATGCTGACGTTTCCACCAGACTTCTGGGTATTGTGCTTTCATCATTGATTTTATTTTCAAAATCTTTTGCAGTGCTATTGGGACTTGTCCCATCAACCAGTGGCCAGTCTAGGAACTGGGAGGTAGTCTAGTTTTTCACGTCTTAGTCTTTGAAATGCTGTTTAGTTTCCTGCATGTGCAGTTCAGGGGTGAGTCCAGTAATTCATAAACAACTTTATAAGGTTGCTTTCCTAAGTTCCTTCCTCTCCACAATCTCCCTGGCACTTTCCCATTCCCTTGGCCTTCCCTTTTTGGTGCTCTAGCCAGAAAGCTTTGGCTTTAGTTACCCTGCCCCATCTTGCACTTCCTGCAACTATTGCTGCAACTGTGACCAAGAAGCTAGAGGACAAAGAGAAAAAGTGTAATGTGGCTTGCCCTACCCTCATTCAGAGTTTTAGAGGCCTGTGTGTTGTTTTTAATATCCTTAGCATATCCTTTCTAATAGTAGAAAAGAAGTTCTTTCTTTTGTTTAAAGAAGGAACAGTTCCTATTATCCCGCACGGTGAAACATTTTATAGTTACTATAGAGTTAATAAATGTCCTAGAACATCTGCTAAGGTTTTAAAGAGTCATCTGATGGGAAGGGTTGGTGAGCATCAAAACTTATTCTGATGCTCATAAATTTTACTAGTTTATAATGATATAACCACAGGGGAACCAAACTGAATTTATAAAAACAGGCCCTTCACAACTGTAATTACTCTGGAGCCTGTAGCCATACTCTGGAACCTCTTGTCACACTTAAATCTCTCCTGTGACTGCTATTTTAAAGTCAAAATTCCCTCATTGAGTAATCTGATGTATCTTAGAGAAAAATTTCAAGTATAGTATGGAGCGTTTTTCCTCCTGAACAATTTGATAGTAAGTTCTGACCTGCTGTTCCACCACCCTCAAATGTCAAAGACATTCTCCAATATAACCTCAATATAACAATTATCAAACTCAGGAAATTAACACTGATATGTTACTACACTGAAGTAGTAACTTACTACACGATACATGCATTACCTTTTAATCCTCAGGTCCCATTTTGAGTTTTATCAATTGTCTTGATAATGTCTTTTATGGCAAAAGGATCAATTTTAGAACTATGTGTTACATACAGTTGTCATGCCTTTTTAAGTCTCCTTCTATATAAAACAGTTCCTCCAGACATTTCTTGACTTGCATGGCCTTGATTGTTTTAAAGATTATAGGCTAGTTTTTTTCTAGAATATCACACAATTAATTTTTGTCTGATTTTTCCTCATAACAGACCTAGGTTATACATCTTTGGCAAGAATATCAAAAAGTGATGCTGTGTTTTTTTCATTAAATCCTACTGGGTGGTATACCATTATTTCAGTATGTCTCATTACTGATGATGTATACTATGATTACCTAATAAGATAGTAATATTAAACAGGCTTCTCCATTACAAAATTACTTTTTCTCTCTTTATAAGTATTTTGTGGGGAGGTTCTCTGAAACTGTAAATATCCCATAAAATTTCAATTTATTACTTTATTATGTCTGTATGGACTCATGGCTTCCTATTTCATTCAGTGGGTTATAATCTGTTATTATCATTACTTATTCTGATGTTCAAATTATCATGATCTGGAGCCTTTTTGAGCTGACTTCTGGATTCTTTTGACATGTTCCAGACTCATTTTGTACTTTCTTTCCCTTCCCCAGCTCTGGAATCAATCAGCCACTTCTCCAAGGAGTCCTAGTGGAAATGGTCTTTACTAGCAGGTTATTGCTGCTCTCAGGACCTCTCAGTTGGCACAACTAGGGAATGAGTACATACACAAGAGGACGCACAAACATACACACTATCTATATTTATTCCTATATCTGACATAAATATATAGTGGGAACACTAAGTTTACACCAATACCTCTAATTCCAACCCAAAACTATGGGTTCATTCTAATTCTTTCCCGTTCTATATTTATAACTTCCTTCTCTTGATAATGGAAAATCTGGCTCCATTTATATTATCTAACATATTTACTGATTTATCCAGTCTCCTGTGTATAACAAATATTCCATTTCTGTTGCCATCCCCTTGCCAGTATGGATGACTTTCTTACTTCACTTTGGTCCTGATACCCTACAAT